>NC_090928.1:244151466-244852408 GCF_040938575.1 Ambystoma mexicanum | reverse complement strand
ATGTGCACCAACACATGTGAAAGCAGTACCAATTCACAACAGCATCCTGCTGAGGTTTTCCTCTACAGAGATAAACAGGGAGAGGGGGAGGACATACTATATATTCACCCGGTCCTTTGTGTTTGGATAATGCAGTCTTGTTTTTCTGTGTTTATAAGCTTGTGTATTTTTTTTCTCTTAGCTTATGTGCTTCAATTAATCCATATCATCTGTGTTCCAGGTTAGGTACTTTTCCAGCCGCTATTTGGTGTATCATGAGAAGATTAAAACCAGCAGAGTGTTTATCCGAGACTGCAGCATGGTCTCAGTCTACCCATTGGTTCTTTTTGGTGGAGGCCAGGTCAAGATTGAGCTGCAAAAGGGAGAGTTTGTTATCTCCCTTGATGATGGATGGATTCGTTTTGCAGCAGCTTCACATCAGGTAGGTTTGATTTCAATCTATTAATTGTAATAGTCCCTTAATGGTAAACACCAAAATATGATTGAAGCAGTGAGGTTTTGTAATGCTGCACCTAATTGGAGAGAAGAGGATCAAGCTATGTGTGTGTGTGTTCCACAATTGAGAATAAGTAAAAAGAATGTACGAAGCACATTTGGTAAACATTCCAGCTTCAAAGCACTTAAAAAATAAATTGATAAACCATGATAAAAATAGTGCTTGTCAATAATCCAGTATTAATTTTAAACATGCTAAAAAGGTGCCTGAACACACAAGTCCTAGTCCTCATTTCACCACTTGCACGCTGGAATAATCTGAGGTGAATGCATTCTTCTAATGGATTGTCTCCTCCCACATATTCCAAATCTTTGATATTCGATATCCAGCTTCAGCTGCTTCTGAATTTTTTTTGCCATATGGCACTGTGCGTTGATGCGGTCGGTGCGATGTCCCTCAAGGGCCTCCGTCTAAAGGATGTCATTGAAGGCATACATAACGCACAGTGACTGTTGGGTTCAATTCAGTTTTTTCACAAATGCTTTCGCTTCGAGAAATACGGCACGCTTCATTACTTCATACCTGAGTATGTCTTCTTCATCTACACAGACTACCCCAAAGACTGGGTTCAAGAAGTGTCGAGATTGTGATTTGAAAATGTCATTGACCGATCCAGAACGTATGTTTATGGTGTCTCGGGGTAGAGCATAAGACCTCGGACTGCTCCAAGTGCCAGTCGATGACCCGCAAGGCCCTGAAGGAGCAAAAGGGGAAATTGGCAGTAGGTTGAAACCCAAAAACATCTACCCCGACCAAAAAACCTGCGACTCTCCTAAGAGGAAGAAAGTTAAGAGGTCGAGATCGAGGAGTCTCTGTTTTACTATTTCTTGGCCACGTGTAAGGACCTCAGAATTACGTTCACCTAGACCCTAACAAGAGAAATTATTGGACTCAGAAAAATCACAATTAGACCATTAGTTATAAGAATAAAAAATGGCTTGATCCCAGAGCAGGTAAGCAGAGAGATCACTCGTACTAACGGCGTCTGGAGCGCAGCGTCCTCCCTCTAAGCGAGACTGCATCACCTCAGGGTCCAGTTCTATCTGCTTTCCCAAGATGAATACCTCTTCTCTTTATGGGGGATCCCCGCCCCTCATTGGTTACCAGTCTGCCCCCATGCCAAAGAGCAGACAATAAGCATGAGGAGCCAAGAGTGAAAAATTCCAGCTAGAAGTGGAAAAACCCAGCTTCTCTTCCTTGCCATCTTTCCCAGTACCCCTTATCACTGCACCTGCAGACTGCTCCGACTCCCTTTCTGGCTCGTCCTTCGGTGGACAATACAACTACTATTCTTCACAGTTAGTGCAGCTGACATCATTATGTGACCTTGCCTCTGCTGCAGAAATGTACGTCTAGTTACTGGACCCACAAAAACGTAGGCTTTCATTGCGGTAATGGAAGTGAATGTCCAAAATGGCTGCGCATCCGGCGCCATGTTCTTTTAGCTAATTTTTCGCACACGCACTACAGTAGCTCCCACCACTTCTCATCATTGTTGAAGAAGTCCAAGAAGAGGCACCATAAGTTGCCTTATTCTACTTCATTGTCGGACACTTACCCTGAGACAGTATCTTGCCCCACAAAGAAATCCACTGCGGCCGAATGGGAAACTTTTAGAGCAGAGATGCTAAAAATATTTGAAAAACAGAAACCCATGGCAAGCCCCTGGGATGAAGGCCTGCTCCTCGTCGAGGCCTTGATGCGATGGCGTATCATCGAAGGATCCATCGAGTTGTAAAGCATAAGCACAAGTCGAGGTCGTCGACGCCATCGAGGCCTTCGATGCCAGCCAAGTCCTCAACGTTGCCTTCGATGCCAAAGGCATTGACGCCAGCTGCGCCATCATTGCCAGCTCCAACATCGACGTGGAGCGTCCCATCAAAACCTATGACGCCTTTAAAAAATGTTTTGATGGCTTCTCCAGCATTGAATCCACTATTCATCAAACCCTTGATGCCTGAAAAAACGTATGTGCCTCTACCAAGAAAGGACTACTGTAAGTCCCTTACCTCAATATATGAGGAGAATGAACCTTCAGACAATGATGCTCCATTTGGCCTCTAATTTGGCACACCAAATGTGCCCGAAAGTTTCATTTCTGAGGAATAAAGGTTGAAAGACCTTTATGACAATTGGCAGATGGCCAGTGGGGTGGACACCTCACCTGAACTAGAGTTTGGAAGGCCAGAGGCTGGGAGAGCATGCTGATGCGTCATATATAGAGCTTATATCCAAGGTAGTGGAATATATGGGGTGGAGTAGGCCTCTGTTACTATTTGAACAGGATGATCTGACGGACATCCTGGATAAGGGTCCTCCATCAGATCCTATATTACCTTTCCACATTGCTCTCCAAAAAAGGGTGGCACCGAATTGGGAGACACCAGAAACCAATCCGGCTGCAAATACAAATTGGACCAAGAATGACCGCCCTTCCAATAGTGACCCTGACTACCTATCTAAACACCCCACTCCAGAGAGTCTGGTGGTACAGGCAGCTACCGCAACTTCTAAGCAAGCAGCTTACCCTACCATCCTCCCAGATAGGGACGAGAAAAGAGTAGATGTATGGGCAAGGAAGGTATTTTCTGCAGGGAGCATGGCGCTCAAATCAGCCAACTCCACATGTGCCCTTGCAAAATTTACATTCACTCTATGGGACTGCATGTCCATGGCAGCAGAGCACATTCCTGAGGGGGATGAAAGAGACTGGTTCTTGGCCATAATTGGAGACGGTAAAGAAGCCATGTGTGAGTCTCTTCAGTCAGGTCTGGATCCTGCTGACAGCATCAGCAGAGCCATGGCTACTAGGACCGTTATACGCAAATTTGCGTGGTTGAGGAAGTAGGGTTTTGCACCGGATGTGCAATCCAGACTCCTCAACATGCCCTTTGACGAGGTATCTAGACTTCATATCTTAATCCAATTCATATAAGTCCTTTCCATCGAATTTTATTCATCGAAAATACTTTCCAACAAAATGCATTTTCTTTTAATAAAATTCGATGGATTTTAGGGTTAGGGCAAGGGTTAGAATTAGGGTTGGGTTAAGGCAAGGGTTCGAATCAGGGTTAGGGCAAGGGTTCGAATCAGGGTTAGGGCAAGGGTTAGAATTAGGGTTGGGGTTAGGGCAAGGGTTAGAATCAGGGTCAGGGCAAGGGTTAGAATTAGTGTTAGGGCAAGGGTTAGAATTAAGGTTAGGGGTTGGGTTAGGTTTAGGGTTACAGCTAGAGTTAGCGTTAGGGTTACAGTTGGGGTTGGAGTTAGGGTTGAGGGGGGAGGGGTTGAAGAGCTTGGGGGGAACCCCCCCAATATACAATAAACATTAAAACATTACAAGGAGCCGACCGGTGCCGAAATGTCAGCACTGGACAGCTCCATGTAACGTTTTAACGTGGGAAATAAAAGCATCGAAATGTTATTTTTTTACATTTAAAAGCACATGTCCATCGTAACTTGTCCATCCCTATATTTGATGGACAAGTTTCAATGGAAATGTACGTTTACATGTAAAAGATAGCATTTCAATGGATTTCCATTCGATGGATTTGCATCAATGCATTTTGATCGATGGAAAGACCATAAACCCTTTGACGGGTCTCACCTTTTTGGCAACAAGGCTGACAAAAGCCTTGACAAGTTGCAGACCTCTATGTCTGCAGCCAAATCGTTAGGTGCTGCTATTTGGCAGCCTTTGCCTTTTCGTCCTAGTGGACAGACTTGGAGGGGTAGATCTTTTCGCTACTACTCCTCAGTTTGAAGCGTGAGAGGAATGACTGGTCTAAGAGGCCAAAGAAAGTTCCCTCGTGGTAAACAAGAGAGAGGTGCAAAGCCAGCTCAAGCAGGGGCATCTTTACCATCTGCCACTACATCAGCCTCCTCAAAACCTCTCTGAGGTCTTGAGTCACAACTGACCAGTGGGGGGGCAGACTGTCTCAGCATCTAGAAAAATGGCTAGTCATGACTTCGGATGCTTGGGCATTGGAAACCAGTGCCCACGGGTACTGCCTTCCTTTCATACAGAGACCTCAGAGCATTCCACTGGGGAGCCACTCTTTGAAGATTCCAGATCCACTCCTTGTGCAGGAAATGTTAACCCTGCTAGAGAATTGCGCTTTAGAGCCTGTGCCTGTAACGGGGATGGTATTACCCATATTTCCTAATACCCAAAAAGCACGGAGGACTGAGACCCATCTTGGACTTCAGATACTTTAACAAGTTCCTCAGGAAGGGCAAGTTCAAGATGGTCACACTTTCTCAGATCCTTCAGGCTCTCCAATTCCAGGATTGGATGGTGCCATTGGACCTTCAGGATGCTTATTTTCATGTGCCAATCCAACTCAAGCACAGAAAATAGAGGTTCGCAGTTGACGGTTCTCATTATCAATTTTGAGTTCTGGCATTCGGGCTGACCTTTGCCGGGGGTTTTTAACAAACTGATGGCGGTAGTGGCAGCAAGTCTCGGGAGAGGGGGGATTCATGTCTACCCGTACCTGGACGATTGGCTGATCAGAGCATGTTCTCCCATACAAGTACGTCACCTGCCACTCACTGCACAGACTGGGCCTCTCCCTCAATTACAAGAAGTCCCATATGACACCTTCTCAGAAACTCCAGTTCATCAAAGCTGTTCTGGATGCATCCTTGGGGAAAGAGCTCGCCACCCAAGGTGAGGACTCCAGACATTCTACAGATGGTCACCAAATTTCAAAGTGCCAGCATCTTCCGGTTTTTGATTTTTGAGGTTGCTCGGCCTCATGGCATCCTGCATCTTTCTGGTGCCAGAGGCCCGCCTGAGAATGAGATCCCTTCAATGGGCTCACTCAACTCAATGGTCCCAGTTCTCAGGAAAGATGTCGGACCTGCTTCAGGTTCCAAACAGGATCGCACAGGATCTTCTGTGGTGGGCCTGCAAGGACAACATTCTGAAGGGAGAACCCTTTTGGCAACCATAGCCGGAGATAACAGTAGTCACGGACGCCTCAGTAACAGGGTGGAGAAGCTCACACCAATGATCTGACAGCGGTTGTTGGTCTCCATTGGAGTCCAAACTACATATCAATCTTTTGGAGCCGAGGGCTGAGAACTAGTGCTGAAGATTTTCCTGCCCTCTGTGTGGGGAAAGAATGTCCTGATAATGACGGACAACACAGTGGCCATGTACTACCTCAACAAGAGAGGAGGTGTAGGGTCAATACCACTGTGCAGAGAGGCAATGCAGCTCTGGTACTGGGCAATTCAAGAAGGAATCTCTCTATCTGCAGTTCACCAGCCGTAGAAGAGAACACACCAGCGGATACTCTGAGCAGGCAGAGTACAGACTCCCACGAGTGGGAATTAGCTCAGGAAGTCCTTCAAGAGATCTTCACCCTTTGGGGAACCCCTCAAGTGGATCTGTTCACGACCAGTGTCAACCGGAAGTGCAAACTGTATTGCTCCAGGGAATGTCCCCCAAGAGGAGCTCTAGGGGAAGCGTTCGCAGTGGGACTGTGATTTTCCACTCCTGTACACATTTCCTCCAGTCCCCGTCATTCCTCACATGATAGGAGGTTGAGAAAGTTCGGGAAACACATGATCATAACTGCCCTGGATTGGGCCAGCAGGACGTGGTATATGGACCTTCTGGACATGTCCATCTGTCCCCCAATACGTCTTCCACTAAGAGAGGACATTCTCTCGCAAGAGGAGGGTCATGTTCTCCATCCAGAGGTCAAAACACTCAGCCTTCATGCATGGTTTCTGAAAGGTTGAGATGCAAGAATTGGGACCTCCCGGATGACGTAATGGAGATTTTGTTTTTGGCCAGAAGACCACCAACAAAGTCTTTGTACTGTTGCTGTTGGAATAAATGCTGCAACTGGTGCAGAGACAAGAATGTAGACCCTTTTCTGTGACAAACACCTGAGGTGTTATCCTTTCTACTATCCTTAGCCAATCTGGGGCTCCAGGTTGGAACTATTAAGGGCTATTTAGCAGCTCTGTCCATCTTTAAGCGCTCGTCTTAAGAATGTTAATATTTCAAGATTCCACTTGTGACACTAGTTCTAAAGGGGCTCACCAATGTGTTCCCCCATCTAATTTGGGACCTTAACGTGGCACTAACATTTCTAATGTGTGCACCCTTTGAACCTTTACACTCATGTCCATTAAGGTTGTTAACTTTTAAAACCTTCTCTTGGTAGCTCTAACTTCAGCCCGTAGAGTGAGTGAATTACAGGCACTCTCATCCAAGCCACCCTTTACTATCTTCCATAAGGATAGGGTTGTTCTGAGGGTTAAGTCTTCATTCTTACCCAAAATCATTTCTGACTTTCACTTAGGGCAACACATTGTTTTACCTTCTTTCTCTCCGCCACCTCATCCTGGTAAGGAGGAGGAGTGATTATACAGGTTGGACCCTCGTAGAGCACTCAGCTTTTATGCATCTAAGCTGTCAAATCTTTGCATTGTTGATCAGCTTTTCATTGGCTATACAGGCACAAACTGGGTCAGGCTGTTATGACGCAGACCTTATCCAGGTGGATCATTCTGGCAATTTCGGAATGTCAGGCTGGCAGGCAAGGATCCTCCTGAAGGATTAAGAGCCCATTCCACCAGGGGTATGGCTACCTCTACAGCCCTGCAGGGGGGTGTACTGATAAAAAGTATTTGTGAGGCACAACGTGGTCTACTATTCACATGTTCACAAAACATTACATGAGTTTCGCTCGGTCAGGATGGGAGCTTTGGAAAAGCAGTCCTGCATGCGGTTCATAAAATCCTTTAAAAAAACTAAAATTCGTAGTCCTTCCACCAAATCTAATACTGCTTTGGGAGTCTATCAAAGATGAGGAATATGTGGGAGGACACAATCCATTCGAATGAACAAGTTACTTACCCCTGGTAACTTTCTTTCAACTGGATGTTCCTCCCACGTATTCCTCATCGCCCTCCCAGACTACCCCACAGTAGAATTTCCCATTCTATTACAGCTTTTGATCCTTCATAGTTGAGTACGGTCATTCCTGTGGTTATGCGGGTATTTCCACTGTAAGAAAAAACAGAACTGAAGCCAATGGGCGCGGTGGGTGCTAAATATGTCTTTAATGACATCATCCTTGAGAAGGAGGGACTCGGGGGACATTGAGTGGACTGCATCGACGCAAAGCGCCCGCTGGCCGATTTTCTTTTCTTTTTTTTTCTCGAAGCAGCTGAAGCTGGATATCGAAGCTCAAAGATGAATACATGGGAGGAACAACCAGTCGAAAGAAAGTTACCTGGGGTAGGTAACTTGTTCTCTCCACATTCTTTTTAATATAGCAATGTGTTGAAACATCTTTTAGACCTTTAATTAGTGGCAT
Source organism: Ambystoma mexicanum (assembly GCF_040938575.1). Classification (NCBI taxonomy): domain Eukaryota; kingdom Metazoa; phylum Chordata; class Amphibia; order Caudata; family Ambystomatidae; genus Ambystoma; species Ambystoma mexicanum. The sequence continues at coordinate 244,844,572 of NC_090928.1, read as the reverse complement.
AGAATGCATGGATTCACAGCTCCTTGGGGGACCCATTGGAGCTCTTTCAGAGCAAGGAGAGTAAGAGAGAATAAATTAAAGCAGCGATGTGCCAGATCGGCTACAATATGCACATTTTGGGTCCATGAATGCATAACTCTTAAGCCAATTGCGTACACCACATTGACTGACAGAAGGTGTCATACAACAAAATAATATGTCGCCCAAACAACTATTGCTGCTCTACAGAATTTCATAATCTCCAAATCTGGATCAGTGGAGGATATAGACCAACGATGAGACAGGATGCCGGGATGTGGAATAGATTGCCATTTCTTCAGCCCAATATTTAAATCTAAAACTGTGGTTCAAGAAGAAGCGGAGCCATCCATCATAGCAATGAGCTCTTCCACCATGTTAAGAGTATGCTACATGTTTTCTGAATTTCTTCCCTTTACTTAGCGTTCAACAATAGATAACGTGTTACTACTATGTCTAAATCTATTCCAAATTTAAACTATAAGCAGATTGCTTGCAAAAAATAAATAGCGCAACTATATATAATCCTATTCACTTCATGCTCCAACTCTGGCGAGAACAGACCAATTATTTTTTGCACTGTCCCGATCAGTCAGGCACATCCCTACTAGTCATGTTCCAGATAAGCATTTTTATCCAAATACACTCTTGCATATGTATGCTTTCCAATGAATTAACTCATCTTCCTGATTGAAGAAACTTGTGGTAAGACAAATAGTATAGGAAGGCAAAAATGCTTCTCTGTTTCTAGTTTGAATGCTCCATTCCCTCCCCTAAGTGTTCTTGAATGACTATATCACCTGCATTTCCCAGCTGTGCTACTTGATGAAATTTTACTATGACATGACATGCCGTGACTGATTTGAAATTACCACAGAATCTTCTTTCTAATAGATTCTTTCCACAAATGTCTTTAAAGCACTTGCAGTTTTTGTAAAGATTTTCATCTCCCAGGTGTTGAAGTGGTGCTCTCCACCTTTTGGCGGCCCCTTCCGAAAAATCCACGTGCATTATTTAGGCAGCCAGCAGCGCCACCTGATCTTAGCTGTTGATTTTTTTTGCGCACTCAGAATGCTGCCCTGGAACACCACTAGATTTTAGAATTTTTACTAAGTCATACCGAATGCCCCAAAGGTGTGGTTCAAGCCATGCAGAGATTGTGTAGATCAAATGTCTGTTTTGGATTCCCACAAGGTATGCCTTTATTCACTTAGGAAGTAGCATATTACAGATGAGTGCTGGTTGTGCAAATCCTTGCACTCGAATACATTTGAGGAGAGTACTGCAAAAAACTTTACTCTCTTCTTCATAAAAGCCGGAAACTGAATCCTTCAAAATCCTTTGCTCCAAGAATACCTGGGTCACCAAAACTGAAGAGGAGACCCACCGCCCTCATGATGGAGATCGTAAAGCAGAAAAGACCTTCATCTCAGAAACCAAGAAACCAGATCTTCTGTTCAGGCCTTGTTCCTCTCCCACCTGGATGACCTTTAGGAAGGCCTTCCAGGGACTACCTTGGCACCACTTTGATGTGTCCTGCATATAGCAGCACAACTCATCAAAGGACTCTGCAAATTCAACCACATCACCTCGATGGTACGACGTTCATCCATCGCTTGTTTTTTATTTTTTGCAGTGCTTTTTGCTGAAAATATCATTGGAAAATATGGAGGGGCCAGGGCTAAGGGCATTTGAGGTAGGGTGGGGTATAGGGAATAAATAATAGCGGAGGGCGAGTCACATCCCATCCCCCAAATAAAAAACTGAAATTCAATTAATTTTTTCAGCAAAATATTTTCAGCAAAAAAATCCACTAAATAAATACCGCCGATGAATAAACACAGAACCCACCCGACCCTCATCGAACTGAATTGGCTCCTGCTGCAAGCCTGTATCATCTTCAAATCCTGTTTCATCATCTATATGGCTGTCATCCTGAAGTCATCAAGCCACCTCACTGAGGAACTCAGCATCTCTGGAAGCCTGCAGTGCCCAGAAAGGCTGAATATGGAGTTCCTTCACCACATTATAGACACTCTATCTCCAAATTGATTAATCTTTATCAATATTTGCTTGAGTAGGGGCAGCTTCCACCTACACTCTGAGAGGCCAATTAAACCGGGCAAAGACACAACTTCTTGTGGTTCATATAGACCCTTATCAATGTTGAACATAAAATTATAAAATCCTGGCAAAGTTGCTGGCTGGCAGGCTCCTACCTTTACTCCCGTATATAGTTCTCCCTGACCAATCCGGGTTTTTTCCAGCGCAGGGTGACTCAACATAACGTCTGCAGTTTCTTTGTAATTCAGCACCAGATTGCTTCTGACTTACAAGTAGCCTCTATCCTACCGGACATGCAAGAGGTGTTTCAATTGTGATGGGGTCTGCACGTGGACATCATTATATGCTGACAAAGTAATTTTGTATATCAAAAATCCCAAAGAGAACTTGCCACCACTGCTGGAGGAGGTGACCGCCTTTGTAGGGGTGCCTGGTCTAAGAGTCAATCCTATAGAATCCTAAATGTTTCCTCTAACAGCTCCTCTGGAGGCCTGATATGGTATGGTAACTTGGGTGCTAACCTACCACACACACTAAGCAAGTTGATGCGGCTGAACCACGCTGCCCTACTTGAATGGCTCAAGAAAAAAGTCAAAAGATGGTTAACTCTTTCTATCACAACTGGGCAGCTTGCCTGCCGACATAGAAACTGTGAACACAACAGTTTTTGCATGTAAAAATGACATAATTACACTTTAATTGAGCCTTCCATATCCTCCCAAGTGTTTCTACATAAGATCGAACGAATACTGGTTACTTTGATGTGGCCTTTGTGATGAACTCAATGGAGTCATCACTGATCTCCTGGCGGTGACCTCCTACCATGTGGACATGGGACAGCAGCCGCTACCTGATCCTGACCCTGGGCGTGGCTCTATAAGGGAGGATCACATGGGAGATGACAACCTCTGGGGAGATGTTATGGCTTCATTGGATGAGACATGGTATCCCCAATTTGCCCTTAAAGGTAAGCCTCTTATTCCTAATACCGTCAGGGACTATTTTCATATGGCTACACCTCCACCTAGGAAGGATAGTGAAACCGTTTCCCCAAATCACAGAGACCAAACCTCCAACTTTGGTCCAACTTGTGGAGGTTACAAGACCTGCTTCTCCAGTTAGGTTTTTCCATCTTCCAGAACTGATTTACCATTTAGAATTGTTGTTGAAAGTGGTTATTCAAGATTTTTAAACCAACCATCGACAATGATCGTCTTTTCCCAGAATCACCTGAATACTGGGACGAGGAAGAGGGAACAAGCAGTCAAGTGTTGGCGAGAAAACTATTCACCTCTCCATGAAACTCAAGGATCTGAAAGGCACAGACATGTGTGGTGGAGCAGGACAGCTCGCCACCCAGGGCGAAGGGAAACGCTGAGAGAACGGGAGGCATTGCAGAAATGCCAGGAGCCAGTGAAAGACTCGTGGGCGTTCACCGACCGCAGAAACAGCACCTTGCTTACTAGAGCCTGATGCGAAGTGGGTGCACTGAATAGAAGCCTTGGGAGATGGAACAATGAAGAGAAAGCAGTCACAAGTGGAAAGCGGGCAGTGTCCTTCGCCGGTTGTCCGCGAACGAGCTAGAGAATGCCAACCCAAGGATAGTGGATACACTAGGGCGTTTCGGCAACCGCGCCAGATGTGAATGATAATAAACAGAACAGAAGAAAGAGAGTACGCAAACAGACTGATTGTAAAAAGGGGAAGCAAATTGAAATCAAGGCTTTCGTCAGTTTGTGACTGCATGGAATGCAAATACATGGGGACATCGAATAGTAGATCAAGAGGATATTTGATCTAACCTAGTAAATGTACAATTGGCGAAGTGGATAGAAACACAGAGTGAACCTAAGAAGCCCTGACAGGAGAGTATACCAGGAAATTCCAAGTGTGTGAATACAAGAAGCCCTGTCAGGAGAGCATATCGGGTAATTCCAAGTGACTAAATACAAAAAGCCCTGGCAGGAGAGTATGCTAGGCAATTGCAAGTGTGTAGATACAAGAAATCCTAAGAAGGAATATTAGAACTGTGTTAACCAGACAGGAGGAACAAAATCCTGGCAGAAAGGAAATTCCGGAATTCTAAGAGAAACAGAAGTACAGGGCTAAACAGTTTTGTATGTGACAGTGTTATTGTGGGTCAGGAAACACACAAGGACCTGTTGTATAAATAACTATTTGTATGGAAAAGGAATCCAGGGGAAGGGAACTAGCCCCTGGAACAAGGACCCTTTATATTAATCTATGCATTCTCCCTTTACAAACACTTTTTCAAAAATCATCAAAAGTCAAAGACATCCTTTTTTCACCTTATAGTTTAGATTATAGTGTGAGAGTCAGAATAGAACTTTTGGACACTAGGACAGCTTTGATTTTGACATCCTGTAATGTAATGTACTGAATTTGTAAAGCACAAACTAAGGCCCAAGGTCATCTAGCCGCTGAGCGTGGGGGTGGAGGCAGAGACCAAACGAGCTCACAAAACCATAGGTACTTCTTACAAAGATGTATTTTTAGGGTTTTTCAAAAGTGCAGGTATCCTGCCATCACCTGCAAAGAGAGAGGCAAAGCATTCCAGAGAATGGTGGCCACGACCAAAAACGACGGACACCCAATCCAAACATTCTGAAAGCGTGGAATTATCAGGAAGCAGTTGGAACTCTGAGCGCAGACACCAAGTGGGCTGATAGCACTCTAATTAAGCTTGAAAATAGGCCACACCCGTACTGTGTATAGCTCGATGAGTAATACATACAATCTTAAACTTGCTTTAACAAGCAGCCAATGAAGCTGCCTCAACAGAGGGTCAGATGGAGTGAGTCTTGGAGTATCTAAGGCCAACTGTGCTGCAGAATCTTGGAGGATCTGCAGGTTTTGAATTTGAAAAGCCGGTTGGCCTAAATAAATCCCATTGCAATAGTCGATTGATACCATAATTGACGAGGTGACCACCTTGATCTGACATTTGGTGTGTAGGAATGGGAGAACTTTCCTAAGTAATTTAAGCTGGACAAAGCTGACATTACAGACTGCAGTCATCTGTGCCGCGCTTGATCCTAACGAAAGAAGATTCACACCCAAACTCTTAACCGAGATAACGGGTACCAGACAGGGGCCAAGGGAGTCTGGCCAGTATTCCGCACTCCAGTCATTAGGGGATGCTGATCTAAGCTGGCTCTGTGCCGCAAATATGATTACATCGTCAATAGGTTTAAATTGAAAAGGTTCAGTTTGACAGGTACTTGAAATCCCCACGTTCTGACCGAGGTTGGCATGATTCTGGCTCTCGTTGGTAATTAACTGACAGATCAGACAAATCTTATCTGAGAATTAAGCACTAATAGCATCACATCTGCAGGCCGATTCATGGAATTAATGTGCGCCGAAAAAACGGCGCACGCGTGCGAAAACGTGCGATTCGCAGAGAAATAGCGAAAATCGCAGTGCAAGTGCGATTATCACACAGAAAACATTGCACATCTATTCATGGAAGTCCGTGCATGCGCAAAATGTGGGATGTGCGCTGAAAAAGTGCGCGGCGCACTCTAGCGCACAGGTCATCGAACGCCGTGCGATAAGGCCACAGCGAATTCGCACATAGCGCGGCGCACATAACAAAAGTAGGCGTAACACGGGGCGTTACACGCAGAATGGGGAACAACTCGTGAAAATGTGGGCATCACGGGGGACGTACAGGAGGCAAGTGCGCAGAACGCCCACACGCTCGCCTACAACACGTATTCATGGAATCGAATAGGGAAAAACAGCGCACGGCCAAAGACGCGCACAGGCCCATACATGTCCGCCACACGAAAGCAGGCGGTAGCGTCCCTGCGCAGGAAAAAAATGTGCGCCAAAGTTCCACACGCGTGAGAAGTCCCACACGCAGTCGGGCCTGGGGGAGCGTGTGCGTGTATTTCAGGGGTGCGCGAGAAGTTTCACACATGATTGGCCTGAGTACGCAGGGGCTCGCGGGTGTTTTCACACGCGATCGGGCCTGGGGGAGCGGTGTACGTGTATTTCAGGGGCTCGCGGGTGTTTTTACACGCGATCGGGCCTGGGGGAGCGGGGTACGTGTATTTCAGGGGCTCGCGGGTGTTTTTACACGCGATCGGGCCTGGGGGAGCGGGGTACGTGTATTTCAGGGGCTCGCGGGTGTTTTTACACGTGATCGGGCCTGAGGGAGCGGGGTACGTGTATTTCAGGGGCTCGCGGGTGGTTTTACACGCGATCGGGCCTGGGGGAGCGGGGTACGTGTATTTCAGGGGCTCGCGGGTGTTTTCACACGCGATCGGGCCTGGGGGAGCGGGGTACGTGTATTTCAGGGGCTCGCAGGTGTTTTTACACGGGATCGGGCCTGGGGGAGCGGGGTACGTGTATTTCAGGGGCTCGCGATCGGGCCTGGGGGAGCAGGGTACCACTCACCGTCTGCCTTGCATGTAGAAGAACGCGTAGCCAACACCCACCCGCTGTGAAGTAATAGCGTGTGAACCCCAACGCCTGCAAAACACACGCACCGCACCCCACGAAAAGCAACGCCCGTGCGCGATACGTCACAGACACGCATACGCGCTAAGGGCCTTTGGTCCAATGGAATCGCATATGCATGCTGACGCGCTTACGCGCTAAGGGCCTTTCCTCGATTCACATGCTGACGTGCAGAATTTTCACGTGCCAAATCACTCCGTATCAAGCTGGCCACGCGTAAGCACACGGAAGACCACGCTCCTGCCTAAAAGGCCGAATTACTGCCCCCCAGATCCCCGAGGAGCCTCCCACGAGCCAACGCTCCACAGCCCAGCCCCAGGACCCAGTTGCCCACCCACGCCTGCCTCGGGGGTCGCCATGTCGGGGCAAACACCATCCGAGACCACTGGCGACCCCCAGCCAGAGGGGCAGAGGGCCACCAGCTTCAGTCAGAAGGAAGTTGGTGTCCTGGTGGAGCTTGTCCTGGGGCATTATGATGCCCTCTTCGGATCACCACGCGCCGACAAGGAAGGACGGGACAGGATATGGGACGACTTTGTGGTTGCCATCAACGCGGAGGGGGTGGCAACCCGCAACATCAAGCAAGTCAAGAAGCGCTGGGAGGACTTCAGGTCCAGGACCCTCATAAAGGCCCGGCGCCTCGTGGAGGGGGGCCGGGGCAGCATGAGTACCATCCAGCTGAGGGTCCTGGAACGCGTACGCCCAGCGCTCCATGCCCAGATCCTTGAGAGGCAGACCCGTCTGGAGTCGAGCGGTAAGTGGCCAAGCATTGCTGTGTGAGACAGGGCATGTTGCAGCGTGCTGGTTGTCTGATACTTGCCTGTATGTGTGACATAGGCCATGTACGCGTGTGTGTGTGCAGGGACATCATGGTCATGCATGTGAGACCAGTAATGTGCGAAGCACACGGTTGGTGTATGTGTTTAAATGTAACATGGGGAGCCCTATGCGGAATGGACACATGAGAGAATGCCATTCTCTGTTCCTGGACATGGGTGTGGGTGAGGGATGGGTGCTGATTCCATGTACATGTATAGTGTCCATGTCTGTGTTTCTGACCTGCGTGTCTGTGACTTGTGGATGCCATGGATGCATGACACATGTCTGTGACAATGTTCAGATTCACTGATGCAGCCTAGTTATCCTTGCATCCACTGTGTCTGGGGTGTACGAGTCCAGATGGATGAAAGTACGTTGAAGTGTGTGCATGTGATAGGCATGACCCCTGATGCTTGTGAGTCCAAAAACAACATTGTATGCTTCAAGAGTCCCTTGGAGATGTTTGCTTATGTCCATAGCATGCGCCATGCCTGTTACTGCATGTGTTTTGCCTGCACTGACCCATGTGTTGTGGAGGGACATGATGGAAGTGATCTTTGACAGTGCCACTCATCTGCTATTGCTTCCTGTCTAGGGGACCATTGTACAGTACCCTGATGCTTGTGTTCTATGTCTCCCTCTACACAGCGCAAAGTGAAGAAGAGGGCGGAGACGGCGCTGTGGTGCTAAGCGGCGGGGATGCCCCCACGGCTGCAGCGGAAGGGGCTTCCACCGGCGGAAGACGGTGTGGAGCCATCCAGGTTGGTGGTTTCCACTGAGGAGGAGGAGGCCGCACATGGGGCCTGGTGGGGGCATCCCTGCTGGTGCAAGTGGTGCAGTTCAGGGGCAGGGGCAGGAGGCAGCACAGGTCGCCGTGGAGGTGCCTGTGCATGTCACTGTCACTGGCACTGTGACTGCACCACCATGCACCAGCAGGGATACCCCATCCCAGGCCCGTCCGCAGGTAGGGGGGATGTCCATGTCATCTGACTCCCCTCCACCTGCGGACGAGGGGACCCCTGGCCGTATGGAGAAGGTCCTGTTTGGTGTCGCGTTGCGTACGGCGGTCATTCGTGATGAGGTGCGTGCTTCCCGGGGGGAGCACGCACGTCATCACGAAGAGCAACATGCCAACGTGGCCCAGTTGGGAGCAGTCATGGTCGGGGGTCTCGTACATGTGTCGGGCACTCTGGCGACCCTCTCCTCCTCTGTGGAGGCTATGCGCCAGTCGTACTCCATGCCGTCTTCCGGCCCAGATGCCACCAGGGCCCCCTGTGGACCTGCCCCGACCAATGCAGCCACCTCGGTGGGGATCCCATCCCTGCCACAGTCGGGAGTCGGAGGTCCAGCAGGGGTGGACACACCAGCAACTGGACCCCAGCAGATGGAGGATGTGACGGCATCATCGGGCAGGGCACGTGCACGACGGCGTCGGTGGTTTCCATCAGCCTGGATGCCGTCGTGCTGGCACAGGCAGTTGCGTCGGAGGCAGCGGCAGGCTCGACGTGGGAGGCATCATGGCTCGGGGCCATCAACAGCAGGGGTGCAGGCATCGGCCGGAGGGCAGGAGAACCCTGTAATGGGAGTGGCTTCCGTGTGGGAGCGGTTGGGCCACCAGATAGGTGCGGAGCGGCAGCGGGCAGAGGAGGAACGGCTCACAATGGTCAGGGCGGAGAACTCCATGCGGAGGGCGCTGAGGCGGGCTGAGTGCCTCGAGGGTCTTCGCAGGGAGTTGGAGCTGGACACTGCATTATCCCTGCGGGACCTCTGGGCCAGGGAACATGCCCGCCTCCAAGCCATTGAACAGGAGTTCGATGATGCCCTGGCCCATGACAACAACCAGTGAGCCGTCGAACTAGCCTGCTGCCCTTGTAAATAGTTATGTAGTTAGTGTTAGGTTTCCTTTGCTTTTTTATTTATTTTGGACCTTTTGGACAATGGGCCACATTTTTGTATATAGTTTTATTTTATTAGGTAATATTTTTATGTAGGTTTCATTTCTTCAGTTGGGATCATGGACCCTGGTTTGTTTATCTGCATATAGTTGACTGTTGGATTTTTATATTTTTTTTTTGGATTTTTTTTTGGATTTACCCATGGAGCAATGGTTTTCGGTTTTGTTTTTACCTTGGATTTACTTTCTTGAACTGTGACTTTGGACACCTTTCCTTTGGATTATGATGTCGTTTTTCATTATTTTACGGACATGCTGCTTTTGGTTTTTGATTCCCATTGTCATTTGTTTATTTTTAATTCCATTTATGCTGTTTTTAATACATTTTTTTCATCAAACTTCAATGTGTAGTATCATCTCATTGGTATCATGCATATCATGATATGGGTTTTGAGATTCACTGACACCCATTGGGTGTATGTGAGGGCCATGTGTTCATTTCAAAACTTGCTATTGGGGTTCTATCATGTCATTGCCATTTCTATGTGGGTGGATGTAATACTCGAGTGGGTGTTTTGCATTTGGAGGCTGACCATAAGGGCCAGGGATCTAGATTGTGATGACATGTTGGCTGGGGGACATGTGTGGGGGCCTGCTGGCAGGTGCCCCGCAATGCTGGGGGGTGGGGGTGCAGGGGGACATGAGTGGGACATGAGTGGGGCATGAGTGGGGGCCTGCTGGCAGGTGCCCCGCAATGCTGGGGGTGGGGGTGGATTGGGACATGAGTGGGGGCCTGCTGGCAGGTGCCCCGCAATGCTGGGGGGTGGGGGTGCAGGGGGACATGAGTGGGACATGAGTGGGGACCTGCTGGCAGGTGCCCCGCAATGCTGGGGGGTGGGGGTGCAGGGGGACATGAGTGGGACATGAGTGGGGGCCTGCTGGCAGGTGCCCCGCAATGCTGGGGGGTGGGGGTGCAGGGGGACATGAGTGGGACATGAGTGGGGGCCTGCTGGCAGGTGCCCCGCAATGCTGGGGGTGGGGGTGCAAGGGGACATGAGTTGGTGATCAGTAGTGCAAGGAGACATGTGCCTTTGCTGGGGGGCATGCCCATGTTGGGTGGGCTGCCTGCGGGACATGACCAGGGATGCAGGGTAGTCCCCTGTGGTGTGGGCTGCCTGCAGGGGCCGTGGAGGGTGTACAGGGGACACCTGGGAGGACCCACACTGCCAAATCACATGTAGGACTCCCCGGCACCCCTGAAATACATGTACCCTGCTGAAATCGCGTGTGAAAATTCTCGCGCACCCCTGAAATACACGTGCCCTGCTGGAATCGCGTGTGAAAATTCTCGCGCACCCCTGAAATACACGTGCCCTGCTGAAATTGGGTGTGAAAATTCTTGCTCACCCCTGTAATACACGCACCCAGGCCATTTCGCATGTAGAACTTCTCGCGCACCCCTGAAATACACGCGCCCATGCCATTCGCGTGTGGAACTTCTCGCGCACCCCTGTAATACACGCGCCCAGGCCATTCGCGTGTGGAACTTCTCGCGCACCCCTGAAATACACGCACCCAGGCCATTCGCGTGTAATGCTTCTCGCGCACCCCTGAAATACACGCACACGCTTCCCCAGGCCAGATCGCATGTGAAACTTCTCGCGCACACGTGTTCCCGACACCCGTAATACGCGTTCCCCGCTTTGCGTTTGCTGTTTGCCAGTCCGGTAAACTGGTGCAGGGTTGGCGCAGCCCGTGCGATGGTTTTGCGATCTTGATGGCTTTTCTTTGCGCGAGGGCGTTTTTGGGGGCGTAACTGGCGCTGCTGCAGGGTCGCTGCGCCACGTCTGCTTTTGGAGGTGAGAATCCATGAATACGCTGTGCGCGGAAATGAATTTTATCGCATGCGGCTGGCGCAGACATTCGCACAGGCACGATGTGCGCCATCCGCGTGCGACTCTTTTGAGAGGAATTAAATGAATCGGCCTGCTGGTCTGAGGGCAGATGGAATCAACCTCTGGTAGGGGCATAGAGGAACGTACCTTTGCAACTTGGAATAGTTCTCGTGTACAACAAGCTGCAGAGGTGATGCGATTGGCTTAAAACAGAGATTTTACTGCTGTAATTGCCTTATGGTAGTGAATCACTTCTAATCTATACACATTTCTTAATTCTGGAACATAGAGCGACACCTGTGCTCAATACGACGACAGCTTTGTTTACAGGCTCATAGGTTACGGGTAAATCATGGAGCTCATGGTTTCAGATGCCCAAACCCAGTCTCAATTTGAGCAAAGAAATCTGCTACTTCTGTCAGAGCATTAAGTGAGGCGCTGCACGGCTCCTGGCCGCCAAGTGCTGTAAAGTGGTTGGTATTGATGACTAAACGGTCTGCCAGAAGGAGGGGTTTACCCCACTCCAGAAACATCTAGTCTGCAGACAGTTGGAGACCTTACCATGGAGGGCAGACGGGGGAATAATATACGGTAAAATGGCATGATCAGACTGTATCACCAGGAGAGGGCTGAAGGTAGCCGTCAGCGTGCTCTCAGCCAAAATTAGGTCAATCATGTTGTCACCACATTGCATGCGGAGATGGTTCTGCAGCAATAAACTAGAATCTTCTTGACTAGCCACCAAATTCTTGGCGTGCAGGTCAGTAGGGTCGTTGGGATGGGTATTAAAATCCCTCGTAACAAGATCAGAGTAGGTTAAAGCCAAATCCGCAGTACATTGCAGAAAATTGCACGTAAAATTGCCTAAACCTTGCAAGGCGGACCGATAAACTGTCAGGATATGAACCAAAATATTAAGCATCAGCTGGACTGTAATTAATAGATCTTGACACAGACAGGTCCTTATTTCTGGTTTTGGTATGGAAATTCCTCTTCTAGTAAGGTTAGAGAGGCCTTTTCCCAACCCCTTTAGTTTTCAATAAAAGTCTTTAACCAAAAACATGGCAAACTTGTGTCCGAGTTTCATTCCTAACTCCTCGTGTATGGTGTCAGAGTGGGATCAGGCTCAGTGAACATAAACTGGGGGACCCTCCGATTTTAAAAACTTAGCAACAGAGCTTCTGATCCATCAGTGGATACAGATCATTAGATTGGGTTTGATGAATGTAGTAGCAGGGAGAGCTGATACAACCCGAAGACCGAGTTTTAATACCAACTGATTTGGTCTTCATTCCCCCACCTGGAACTTACATTAGATGTGCCTCTATGTCAGGCCTAGCTTGGCGATATGACCTAGGCGTCTTAGCAGGCGTCATAGCGCATGACTATAGAGGAAACATAAAAGTCTTGATTCAAAACAATGTGAAGGACGCATATCAAGTAAATGCAAAAGAAATAATAACCATGGGAATTCTGGACCAAGGAAAATAAAACATTCTGATAAGACTGAAAGGGGAACCAAAGGCTTTGGGGAGGCAGACGTAGATTCCCCCACAACACCAGAGGCAGTCCAACCTGAAATCCCAGGAGAAAAAGTCAAAATCATTCCGGACTAGGCATTTGCACAAAGCAATGATCCCTTGCTTGCTGAACCTTTCCTTCAGGTACTACCTGAAGAGGAGGCTGGAGAATAGAGGGCACTATTTCTTTCTACAAACTTGGCTATTGTATAGAGGAGATAGTGGTCCTGATGGTACTCCTATATCACAGATAATGGTACTCAAAAGTCACACAAAAATAGTATTGGAGATTGCTCATTCCCATTTCATTGGCGGTCATTTAGGATCAGCTAAAACCCAAGCACAAACATTAAGCTGTTTCTATTGGCCAGGCATCTATGCCGATGTGAAAAATGTTGTACTGACTTGCTCCTTATGTCAGAAGACTAGTTTCCAGATGCCCCCTCCAGCTCCATTGAAACCTGTATCAATCATTGAAGTAACTTGTTCACGTATAGGCATGGACATAGTTGGGCCCCTTGAACCCGCAAAACTAGGAAACCGATGCATACTGGTAATATTGGATTATGCAACTCGTTATCCTGAAGCATTCCCTTTACGCAATAAGATGACCCAGCACATTCTCCAACATTTGATCACATATTTCTCACAAGTTGGGTTTCCAAAGAAGATCTTAATGGCCCAGGGATCTACCTTCATGAGTAAACTAATGTTAGAAGTAAAGGACATTCTATATATAAAAACACTTCGAATTTCCATTTATCAGTTTAGTGGAAAAGTGTAACAAAACTTTGAAATATATGTTAAAGAAACTAGTTGAAGCTGATGCCAAAAACTGGGATGTCATGACACCTTGGGCCCTTTTAGCCATCCGAAAGACCCCACAATCCTCTACAGGGTTTTCTCAATTTTAACTTGTATATGGCAGAGAACCACAACATGTCCTTCACGTGTTGCGGGAGACTTGGGAAGAGCAGGAAAAATCAGTCTTGCTCCTTTCCCAAACAGCCCAACTACTAAAGGAGCACATGGCCAATGTCAGAACAATAGTTCAAGCTCACATGGTCAAAGCCCAAGAACACCAAATCCTAACCTCTCTTCCCCCGTTTGTTCTGTTTAACTTTTTTCTTTTTAGATGTATGCAGTTTTCCTGACTGTTCCTCATTTTATTTAACTTAAATGTACCTTTTTTATATCAACTTTCTTTACTGTTACATATTACCACTGAAGGAAGGCTGGAAAACTGTGGTATAAGGGGTAACCACCTGCTCAGTGAAGCAACCCCTACACAAGGTATAAGGGGGATCACACAGCACCCCAGTCTTTCCTTGGGTGATCTCGAAGGGCAGTCATTCTTAAACTGTGTCAAACTACAACATATTAGAGGACAATATGCTTCATGGGAAAGGAGAAGTGTCTAACACCCCAGCCACAAAGTCTAGCTCCCCCGTTCCACCAATGCAAAGTCCTTGAGAAAATCAGCAGGAGAAAGCCTGCTTGATAGTCCCAAAACAAGCATTTACATTTACAGTGTATGCAGTACTTCCCGCGTGTCCATGCATAGAGTGAGAGCACAGAAGCATGTCGGGTGCCTAATCTCTGACATAAACTGCAGCAAGGAGACAAAGTGGAAACACATGACAGGCAGCAAACACTCACATATCGAGCCTTTGGAGACGGGAAAAGACCCAAGAGAATGGGGGTGCTGGAGCACTGGGTCTTTGGGCAGCCATGATGGCGCTGCCTGAACCGAACATGGTGAACAAGGCTTTTGTAATATTTGGCCGTGTAGGCCAAGAGGTTCAATGTTAAAATGTTGCCAAGAAAATGTAATCATGTGAAAAAGTCGTTTTCAAAAAGTAATTTTCAAAATGTAGTCATTCAATACAAGCAATGCAAAATGTAAAAATATTGCCAGTGATAATGTCAACAAAAAGCAATTTTTAAACACACAACAGTACAAGGCTGTAACCCAAACAATGACCCAAACCCCAATCATAAATCCTCCACAATAAACCTAACAGCATTCCTAACCCTTAACTGAACGCTTATTCTACCAGGAACCCCTAGGCATTCCCTTACACTATCCCTTAAGCACACTAAAGAATTTTATTTACACGCAACCCGATCTAAAACACCAAATTAATAGAAAATGAACAGTGATCCTTACTCCAACCCCATCACCATGTCTCCACAAATTCCATAGCCCTTGCCCTAACCCAAACCCTTGCTCTAATACTAACCTTACCCTAATGCTTACTCTACCCTAACCCCTAGTTTTATTTTAACACCTGTCATATGGTAACACCACCTGTCCTTCCCAACCGCCATATCCTTTTCTTTAACACTTGCCCAAACCCTTATTCAAAAAGACGAATAAAAAATAAACAATTTAGAAAGATTGCTTTGGGACCGCACAGAGCAGTCTTTCTAAATCGAACTGTCAGCCCCTGCGATGCGCACACGCCAGGAGCAGCCACAAGGGAGAACGGGGGGGGGGGGTTGTGTGTGTTTCCTGTTGGTGGGGGGAGGAGGGTTCAGGGGTGAAACCCCCTGATTCTGAGTAAAACCGAGAAGAGAGGGTGGAGGTTCGGGTTGGATGGCTGAAAAAATGTCAGTATTTCCTTTTTTGTTTAGGCTGCCTTAAATCAGTTGAAAAAAATTGGTCTTTTGGTTAGGCGACCTACAGAAATCGAAATGATGACATAGAACCATTCTATTAACCCAAGCCTTACCATAACCACTACCATAACACTTAGCCTGGCTCTTAAACTACCATGACTCTTAACCAAACCCCAACATCATCAGCCCTCCATAACCACCCTAACAGGAATCTGTACTCTAACTGTAACCCCTTACCTTACCCTAAACCAGGCAACCACACGCTCACTAAACCCTTCTTAACCTAACAGCACTGGATTTTTGTCTGTTTTTCAGCTGCATTTTTGGTACTGTTTCTCTGGAGACATTTTCACTGCAGAGGTATTTTCACTACGATTATTTCACAGACTACTTTTTTGTTGGCAACATTTCTATTGGATACCAGCCAGGACAGTGGCTGATTCCTCTTAGTAGTAGATGAACAACATCTGCAAACAAAGGTATTCACTAACCACATAATTGGAGAGGAGGAAGCAAAACCATTAGGCTATGGCCAATCACAAGTCCAGAGTGGGGAAATGGACCAGCAAATCAGATTAACCATTGACACAATTACTATGTCAGTGCCTGTATAACGTTGTGGGTGTTATGATGGCATTCCATAGAGAGAATAGTGTTATGACGAGTGGAGCGAGAGGAGGAGTGTCAAAAGTGCAGGACCTGTGTTGGCCAAGTAGTAACCGGAAGGCATAAAGAAAGAGAATCAGAACAGTAGAATCTATGTTGGCCATAGCAAGAAGTCAAATTAGTAACAGGAAGTTAGAGAAGGAGCTGGTTGAGCCAGTTATGCCTGAGTCTAAGAGAAGCCAGGCTGAAGGGTCAAGATAACCTAGAAAGCCTGCAAAGAGCCTGGACCTAAAGACTGGCAGGGGCCAACCCTTCAAGAAGCATTTGGGGTAAAGCCAGAAGGGAGGCTGTTGCCCATACTCTGGTGGTATGTGTGAGGCTACTATATGAAATGAAGGTTTTAAATACCGTTGGAAGCCCAGGTAGAGTAGAAAGTTCTACCCAAAAATAACTTGAAAGGGGACGCATACCAACCGGCCTAAAGAATAGCTCTTCCCCCTGCCTGCTTCCATGCAAGAGGGGTACAATACCATCCTTTCCGCTGTAGCAGGTGTGAGTTCAAGACAAAGGTGAGTACATTGTTAAAGAAGTTTGCCGGGACACCTAAAAAGCCCAGTGAAAGAGTGATTTGAAAAGCACTATCCTGGGGAGATGACCAGAGGAAGTCTGGAACAAGGACTGAACTCTTGATATTCAGTCCTTTTAGCTTGGGTCTTAATACTGAATTTGCTTTATCCCACTCGTCCTCCCATTGTTTTGCTTTGCATCTTCTGTTTCAAGGTGTGCCTGGTCCCATAGGCAGTCCTCCAAACTCTTCTCATCCCAAATTTGAATAAAGGTATTGAAACGGAATTGTTCTATGTGTTGTTGTGTAGCAGCAACCCAAGATAGTCCTTGAAAGGTCCTATGTCCTGGTCTACCTTTAGTTTAAATTCAGGCTAATTCACATCCAGGCTGATTCACTTTTGCTTGTTGACCTTTGAACCTACTGTTGTCTCTATTTTTCAAATTAACACCAATTTGGTGTTTTGCACCATTCCTGTTGCAAGAAAATCCTTATTGCTGCAGTATAAAAACGTTGTGATACAAATATTGGCAAGCTTACACCATGATGTCATGCGTCCTCAGCAATTTCACTAAAGATGTGTAGCCTTTTTTCCCCAAAGACTGTGTCAGAACGGAATGAACCTTTTTGAAAAACATTGCCACAAAACAAGAGGAAACATGTATAGATGATATATAATGTTTGGGGTAATTCGCATCTGTATAGTGTCTGGGCCCCCCCATTAAATGTGCTTCGCACTGACTACCTGTGAGACCGTTTATTGACTTCATTGCATCCTTCATTACCATCCTCCTAGTTCCCCTCATAAAATACTGAAATCAACACCCAGGTACCGTGGCAACTGTGTATGCCAATGTAGACCTCCATCTAGAATTTTGCTCTTGTTCCATAGTTTTGACTCTGAGAATACCTCATATGTGTTTCTATTGAATTTAAAACAAGACAACACAGCACATCGGCCACTAACTCAAAAGGAAGAGCCCCTCCTCTGCTTACTCAGAAACTGAATTCTATGGAGCCTATCATCATCCCCCTTTTAGCTGCATAGAGTATGTTGATTTGCAAGGAAGGATTCCAGTAGCATCAAAGGAGAAACCTGCTTTTCCATAGTCACCTGGTGTCCAAACGTTCCCTTCATGTCAGGCCTCCTTATGATCAGTACTTCAGTGGACATACAAGAGCGTACTCTCCTAGTCAATTAGAGAGGCAGCGTGTTGTTTTTCTCAAGAGAAAAAGGCGACCCAGTAAGTGAACATATTATTTTCACGAGTTTGAAGCAAGTTTTGCTCTATTAACACAGGGGCAGTTGTATATCTACACTTAAGTGTACTTAAATACTTTGCATATAATAAAATGCACTTACAAAATGTTCATGCTTCTCTGTTATTTGACTGTATTTTGTGTGTGCTTGCTTCATTTAGGTGGCAGAGCTAGTGAAGGAACTTCGAAGTGAACTTGACCAGCTGCTGCAGGATAAAATCAAGAATCCAACCATGGACCTATGCACATGCCCTCGAGGGTCTCGCATTATTAGTATGATTGTAAAGTTGGTGACTACTCAATAGCAATTCATCCAATCGCAATCACATGACCATTTACAGTGCAGGGATGATGAAATATGGGCATGTTTTTGGTCTGATTTCTAGCCGTCCAACTATCCATGGCGGTTAATGGTACCATGTACCAGGTATAAAATGGTCACCTCATGCCCTAAAAGAACATCCGGCTCAAGACTAGAACATGGGAGTGGTGATCATTGTTAATATAGTGATTTTTAATAATCGTTTTTTTTTATTTATTGACCAGCAACATACATATCAAGAACTGCCATTGCATTGGTGATCAGGTCTTTGTACATCGCTTCTTTCTGGTTTTCAAAGTCTGATATCTGCCTCACATGACTAGTATTCACCAGGAAGCGTGCCGTATCTGCCTCTTACTGGCCACTGCCTTGACTTTAAACTGCTGGTCAATTGCTCTTGACAACCTCCCCACAAGCGTCCTGTTAGGTCACCCCCCCCCACCAAACCTAGCAGCCATTAACTATTTCCTTCAATTGTTTGGCCATATATTATCTGCTGGACTCAAGGGATGTATTTTGCAATGGACAATGCCAAATCTACAAGAGCTGTGTCTGGAAAAAAAAGAGGCCACTTTTTCACCCTCGTGAAGCTATTGTGATCATATATACAAGTGAGGAGGTGTTTAAATGCATTAACACCTTTTCTTATTGATTCTAAATGTATTTACAGCCCATCCACAGAAGAACAATGGTAAATTATTATGGAACATAGCCATTATGTTTTGTGAATTGATTTGTGTGGCATTGAAGTTGAAAATACACATATCGGACGGCTAACCAGACTTCTGTATATGCATGAGTTTGATATTTGTAGATCCACTTCCCAGCAATGTCCTAGCCTTTCACTCGAGGACGGCTACAACAAGAGCCATTTGTGATTGGTTAATAAGATGCATTGTTTGTTTGTGAAAGTATTACATGACCGCACATCACAGTTTATCCACAGATGCCTACGTTGTCCGGTATCTGGCTTTTCTATCAGAAATGAACTATCACATTTTTTAAATTGAACGTGAGCTATTTTTTTCCTCCTTCCCAAATGTATGAATCATGGTCCCACTCATGTGGAAAGTATGTCTGTTTACGTTAATCGTTTGTTTAGAACTAGCTCTCCCACGGGTCCTGATTTTTAATGCATTGCTTTTTAATTTTCTTGAACTTTTTGCGTGGAAATGTGTGTGTTGTCGTGAAAATGTTGTCTATTAAGCATTCGTACACCACTGGTGCATGGAGGTAATCCAGTTGATCAGATACCCTAACTTTGTAGTTTATGGGTGGTTCTATGTGCCTTCAAAGGGTATTTCGTTCAGAAACCACATAGGCTGAAATTCCTTTGAAGGTGTTCAGAGATTCTTTGACACTGTGACTGTCAATTTTTTCAAAGACTTATTTCCCACACACGTCTGTTGTCTTCTCGGAATATTGTTTGGAGCCAGACACACAACCAGAAGAAAGGATGAGATTAGTCCGCTGCTGGTGGTCATGGATAGGAAGAATCTGGTACCATGTGCAGTTTATAATGACCTTGATACCAAACATCATGTGGCACCCACTACTTTTCACTCTTTCTCTGACCACTAACAAAGTGATTTTCTGAGCATGTTTCACCAAGAGTAGATTCTATTTTAAGAAAATTACCCAGTTGAAGAACTTAATGTTTGACGGCTGGGCAGTTTGTCGTCACCAAAATACACTACGGATTTCTGTGTTCTCTCCAAACAAATCCCTTGCACAAGATAGTGTGTCAAACGTTTTTTGCCTTGCTCCCTACTGGAATGCAGGTGGAAACATGCAAATCCTACTTGGCGGAGGAATGTTGTTGTCTGGGTTCATTGTCAAGGGTGTCTACAAATCGGGTTCTCCCTATTTTGAAAACCCACAGAGTTTAAGCCTTTAACCCTTTGTTGCTGCCAGTGGTTTATATAGGTCCTTAAAAGTATTTTTTGCCACAGTATCTCCTAATTGTACTGGGGTAGTTGGCACATGCTGTGTGCCCTTCAACCCTCAGATCCCTCAATGCAATCAATATTTTGTGTCTTTGGTGCAAGGGGGCTTTTGACCTTTGATAGTCAAAATGTGTATTTGTTTCCTGCTTTGGTTATTAAGACTTACCCATGTCTACCACAGATCTTAAACTGGTGGAATCTAAGTCTTTTTTTTCTGGTTGCCGTTATATAAACTTGGAGGATTAGGGGAGGTACCAGGAACTTTCCTTGCCTTAAACCATGGGTGTTGACAGATATCCACATCAATCAGGAATTCCCTTTGCCACCTTGCTTCCCAAATCCTTCCTCAGAAGTGCTGAAAACTATGCATGATCCCATTCTTTGATGAGCCCTAAAGGTTTGTCTGAACAGCATGAAAGACATCCCAGCCACTGAGTATTTTTATACATGTTCGTCAATGGCACAACAAACAAGTTTCAAAGGTCTCCATTGTCTGTGTTCTATTACTTTGGAGTCTAGAATGCCACAATAAGGTAGAGTGCAATCCTTCCCGAAAAACGTCCAGGCTTGTGCATTGAAGTTTAATGTTGCCCTGGTAGTGTTTCCGCACCGGTATTTGTAGTAGTCACCATGTATTTTTTTTATTTTTATTACTCTGCTCTGGAAATATTTGATCGAGGTGAAATATTTGTAATTACCGCATCTTACACACCGGAAGAGGTACCAAGGCGCTAAACAAGTTATGTACAAGAGTGACCAGATGAAAAGAAAACACGCAGAAAAGCAAAAAAATACAGGGAAAACAATAATCAGCTTTTCAATTAACTTCAGAAGAACCAAGATGGGGGTACAGGGAAACCAACTTAAAAGGGCCGCCTTTCAGGGGACAAAGTATAAAAACAGTTTGGGGAAACGGATGCAAGTCGGTTAGGCCCATATGGAGGGCCTAACACCTATATGTATGTCTCACTGTAGAAGGGGCAGGGGGGGTGGGTGGCTTAATGGTGATTTTGCTGAGGCACCCCTGGAGGAATTCATACTCTTCCTTAAACCCAAAGCTACATCAAAGGGGTGGCTTTCATGGGGGTCATTTTTATAGCCTCTTCCCTTAGTAAGCAAACAGAGACTGGATTGCTGCAGAAAGGTTGGTTAGTACAGATGGGATACTCCCTGTATCACGATCTTCCCTCTCCCACCCCCCTTAATTTTTTAAACAGGAGAGCATGCTGCGGCACATGCAGAATGGACTATAATCCAGAACATATGACGCCTGTAGCAAATGCCCAATGAGTGAGACATTCTGTCTTCATTCTTCATACATTGTTTGATCAAGCTTTTGTATAAAGAATTTGCATATAAAATGGCATCTCAATATTTTTAATTTTCACTATCCTATCTAGTGCTAACTCCAGATGACCCTGCCCAATCTCCTCCTCTGTCTATTCCTAGGGGCTTGATGAAAAGAAAAGGACTGGCTTCTCGGAGCACCCTTCTATATTGGTGGTCACATATCCAGCTTTGCTAGTGAAAGCACTCTTCACCCTAGTTTTGGGTTTCTAGATCGCAAAAAGTAGTCCTATTTTTCAGCATATTTTTTTGATCAACGGGAGGGAAAGCAAGTAGGGCCCTGGGAAGTACAGACAGAGTATAGGAAAGGTATACAAAACCCAGCCCAAAGATTAAGGGATTTGCTAAATAGCATTGCTTCCATTAGTACCTGTGCAAGTACCCATGCAAGCTACCTGTCTCTTCGAGAATAGAGGGTTAGTAAAAATAGGTAACTAGTCCCCAAGCCCAATCTTGTTCGTTGTGTCACCTTTGAATATAGAGAAGTTACTATGCTATGGCTTGTTATCCCTGCATTTTTAATTATAGCCACATAGAATATGTGCTGAATGCAGTCAATATTGCTTAATATTGGCACATTTCGCAACGATGCCAAAATGTTCTGGATTGCGATTGCGGTTATAAATGGCGAAATGACCAACCAGCTTTCTCCAAAAGGGTAGAGGTGGACCATCATTTTCCTTTGCTAACTCAACCCACAACTACCACCTATTGGTGTATTCCAGTAATAGCGAACAGTTCTTTATGGACATACCTCACTTTCCCTGCACTTCAATGCAACAGTCTTTCAACAGCATTTCACCTCCTCTCCAACAAGCACCTTCCTGTAAGAAGGGTGTATATAAAGGGATACATAAATAATCAATGTAGTATCTTGCTTCCCCAATTTGCACCTCCACTAGAAAAGTGGATTATAGGCTGCTACTCGAATTAAAAAAGTTAAAAACATTGTCAAAATGATTTGTTAAATGCTGATATAGACCAACATTTCTGGCAAATCGTAGAAACTGCAGTCCGTGTTCTTCTTAGCTGGGACATATTCATTCAGCATCATTACGACCCCGGCGCTAAACCATGGTGCTATTAGCACCATGGTCCATGCCGGGGTCCGCCATGGTGAATGGCGGAATTACCGCCCCATTCCAAGGTTGGCGGGGCGGTAATTCCCCATTCACCATGGGCCGTTCCCCATTCCCATTTTTGCCCCATAGGGCTCAATGGGAATGGGGAAGGCGCGAAGTACGGTACCGCAAATTGCGGCACTGTACTTAGCACCAAGGTCCCTTTGCGGCACCCTACTTTAACGCCTGCTAAAAGTAGATGTTAAGGTCAGGTCCCGCAAAGGAAACTCGTAATCAGGCGTTAAGGGTTTAACGGCTCCAACACCTTTTACGGCGCCGTTAAACCCTTAACGCCAGGGTCGTAATGAGGCCCATTGTGTTTAGAGCTGCAGTCTGTGAACTACTTACTGTTCCGAAACAGATTGCCTGCATCCAATGGTATGTGACATTCAGAGGTGTCTCTAGCAATAAAGCAAACTTCCTTGACAAATACTAATTCATGATCAACTATTTGATGGGTTTAGGCAGCTTGAAGGTAGGCCATAAACTGAGCAAACATTTCACATCTTGGCTTTCAGTTCAAATGCTTCATAGTTTTTTTAAATGTGTGGAATGAATTTGTGGTTGTGATTCAGTGCCCAGCAGGAAGTGTTCCACATCACATGAGAAAATACTGCATATGCCCTTATTACCTTGTATGTTGCTCTTCAGTCTTAGTAGACAGGTCAATGAATGTGTGGTTGTGTAGGCCTTCTCTCCCTCCAAAAGAAGATGGAAGAACATTGGTGGAGCAAATGCTTCTTTCTTGCTACCAACTGCCACGCTTATTTCCCAACAGCATCATTAAGTCACAAAGCTAGCAGTCTTGCTATGTTTCATGTCACTGCTCTGTTCCATTTGAAAGACTATTAGCACTAAGAGTAGAATGATGGAAACCTGAGAGCAAATCAGTATCCAGGCCTTCTGGACATTCTCACTAGCATTCACAGGTACTAATGGCCTTTTTTTCTGAAGGAATTGTTGTGAAGCCTATCCTGCAACCCTGAATAACATTCTGACCCTCATCTTCGGGTAATACAGATAGTTGTGTGTCCTAAGCTCAACTTGTGCATCCCCTCTTTGCCCGGGCACTTAAGACCTACTTCTGGGTCCATAACTTTCCATATTGCCTTGGCTACTGCCTGGCAATAATGCTTATCACACCACAAAACTCTGAAGCTAAACTGGAGCCCACATTTTTGTCACCATTAATTTATCCAAATATTTTTAGAATTATACAAATAAAATACATAATTCTTGTTCTTTTGAATGATTACAAACTAGTAAAATGTAGAACTCCCAGAATAGACAAAAGTAGTTATGCCCAGGGAAAGTGATGACTCGACAAGTTATTGCCTGGCCATTAGTTGCCCACTTTTAGTTCCACAAGCTAGGTAAACCTGAAACTATTAAGTGGGCCCTTGGTGGGGTATGTGCACCCATGCTCATTCCCCTTATTCTTTTTACACCTGTGGGAAATAAGTGATATATGTGAAAGCAAAATACAAGATAATGCCTTGGTTACCAGCATGATCCGTTCCATTCTGTAGATGCTTATCCAGTCCTGTTTTTTTCCTTTGCATTGTGGGACTTGTAGTTCACTTTTCCCATTATGAAACTTGGACTGCAAGTCCCTGAATGCAAAGAAAAAAACAGGACTGGATAAGCACCTATAGATTGGAATGTATCATGTGGGTAACTATGTAATGTACCCACTGACTGTCCGCTATAATAATGTTGCATGACTCCAAAAAGATCTGCGACCATATTCATTTAAAAGGTTCTAGCAGAGTGCCTATTCCAGGCCCTAAAATTCAGAGGTGATTTCCATTGTGCTTGTACTGATGAGCACATTTTATTTCTTGTAATACATGAGTGCCATCCTTTCTGCTCCCAATTACTTTTCTCTTCCCATTATTTTGTTATGTTTTAATTTTTTTTTGCACTACAATCAATTCAGTCTGTGAATACACATAATAATGGAATACAGGGTTTATTATGCACCCCTGAACTGATTAACCAACACACCAATACATCTATTCAGTTCCAAAAAATCAATTATGTAAAACAATATATATAACATAATGCAAATTTAATAAAAAATATATTCACCTACAAGCTCTTCATGATAGACAAAATGGTAGCACAACACTAAATCACAACAAGACACACAAAACAATACAAAAAAGAATAAACCCTACCCTCATGCACACACACATTTTACAACTATACAATGAATACATTGTTTTCCTTTACTCAGAAATGCTCTCTGCAACTTAAGCCACACGGAATGCAATCAAACGCTCCCTCACCATACAAACTATTAAAGGGCGACCAGAGATCCAAATAATCATTTTCTTGATTTCTTTTCTAAAACGAAACCTTCTCAAAATCAGATAGTACCTGTACATCACTCACAAATTTGTTTCGCCGCCACTATTACCACTTTGTCAATCCATCGACTATATTGTCTTGCAATTCTACACCCTCCTCTACTAGACCCTAAAAGGATTTGTGAAGGCATCCCAGGACAGGTCACTGACAGTATTGTGTCCGCTCTATCCAATACATTCCCCCAAAATTCCTTGGACCTAGCACAATCCCACAGCATATGTAGCAGCGTGCCCCTCGCCTTTCCACATCCCCAACAAACGTCATTGTTAATCAATCCCAACCCATGCATACGCACCAGAGTCCAGTATAAGCGTCCCATCATTTTCTGATGTGCAAGCCGCAAGTTTAGATCCAATTTACTCCTAAAACCAATCCTTATCTGCTCCCATTCCTCATCCAAAATCTCACATCCTAAATCAGCCTCCCATGCCTCCTTTAATTTCCCCCATGCTTCAATAACGATGGGCTCTATAGGTATTACGTTTATATATGTTGATATCATATGGGGCAATGAAGCAAATATCGCACACCTTACCGGTTCATTCCCTATTGGCGTAGATAACATGACCAATCTCTGTAATAAGAGGGTTTTAAGTTCCTTAAATCTGCCTCTCTCTGTTACTCAAGCCGTATATACATTGCGATTCCTCAACATGTATCATTTGCCCATCCAGCACTACTTCCCCAACTTCCCAAATTTTTTTTTAAATACAGCTACGCCAGTTTAATGTCCTATTTGCAATTTGAAGACAGGATTGTGCCAAATAGAGGCTTTGTAATGTAAATACAGGTTGCAATTAAAGTTAGACAACCACGAGACAAGTACTTCTCTAGACACATTAGTGGTGGGCAGCTTCTCAACTACATTTCGGCATTTCCCCCATTGAGTAAATGTTATTTAGTTTAAATGGACAAAATGTATTCCTTTCTATTGACAACCAAATCGGCTCATACAGTGTTTTAGGTAGCACATAGTGAGCTGCTTTCTTCAACACGAATCCTCTGTAATATTTGTCAAGATCCAGGTAACCAAAACTCCTTGTAGTACACTACGCAACAGGAAAAAACCTAGGAATTTCCAGTTTCTTCTTCTCGCCCCACAAAAAGTCCTGAAAAACCTAATAAATCATCTTCAACAATTATTTTGAAAATCTCAGAGGCAATGACTGCATAACATAAAGAATCTTTGGTAAGAGAGTCATCTTAATTGCGTGGACCTTAGCCCAGATACCCAAAGTTAAGCGCTCCCATTTTCTCACATCTCTTTTTAACGTCTCCATCAATTTATTCAAGTTAAATTCTACATTCATCTTCGAATATTTGATCAAATAAATACCTAAATATTTGACATGAGAATCAGACCATTTACAATTCCAATCTGCAAAGTCCCTTCTTTTACAAGTGACCAAGAGAGGGAAAACCTCTGTCTTATTCCAATTTACTTTGTGGCCCGAAAGCCTACCCACCTTTTCAGAAGCATTTTTCAGAGGCATACTACCTTCTTCCAGATTCGAGAGAATCACCACCATATCATCTGCATAGGAGAGAATTTTGACTTCTTTTGCTCCAAACCTCAGACCTCCAATTCCTTGCTCAAATTGTATATATGCTGCTAATGGCTCTAGTGTGATATTAAATAGAAAAGGTGACAGTGGGCAGCCCTGTCTCATGCCCCGCATAAGGGCAAATGAGTCAGATAAAACATTATTTGCCCATATTTTAGCCCCTCTGTATTATGTAGGCAATGGACTGCCTTAAACAAATTATCCCCAAACCCCATTTTTTGCATAGGAAATTCCCCAAAACTCCAATTAACTCTGTCAAATGCCTTATGTGCATCCAGAAATATCAACACAGTATCCAAGAGTTCATCATGACGAAGGCTCATCACATCAGTCATAGTCCTAATGTTATTATATCCAAACCAGGCCCCACATAATCTCAACCTGAGATGCATGAATTAGATTCCCCAATAAATTTATCCAGCCTATTTGCCAGTCTTTTGGTAAATATTTTAACATCTACATTAAGTAGTGAAATAGCTCTGTAATTCCCACATTTCTTATGATCTCTGCCCTGTTTCAGAATCAAGGTGACCAATGCCTCACGCATAGATGGACATATGTTTTCTTCCTGTATTGAGATGTTGAACAACTCACCCAGAATGGGAGCCAATAGTGATCCAAATGTTTTGTAGAACTCTACAGGCAAGCCATCTAACCCCAGAGATGTCCCCACGTTCAGCTGCTAAATTGCCAACAAAACCTCTTCAACCCCTATTTGAGTATCCAATGCAGCACAGTCTTCAGGGCTCAATACCGGAATTTCCACAGATTAAAAAAATTCTTTTAAGTCAGACCTCAGTGGAAATATGTCTTCTGAATATAATGATGCATCAAAAGACCAAAAGCACCTACATATATGTACACCATTCACCACTAAGTGTCAATTTTGATCCTCTATTCCATGAATGTATGACTTTTCAGTCATTCCCTTTAACCTTTTTGCTAACCGTTTGCCGCTTTTATCTCTGCATTCCCAATACTTTTGTCTCATAAAGAAAAGGCCTCTCTCTGCCATCAAATGTGTCTTATTAGCTAAGTTTTCCTGTACTTGAGTTACTTTCAGGCAGTCTGTGACTTTCCCGGATTGTGCATCTCTCTGCTGCAGATGACATAATTCCTCAAGTGATTTCAATTCAGCCAGGCCCTTTTTCCTTAAATTGGAAGTCTAGTGATCAATTCCCCTCGCACTGTTGCTTTAAAACTATCCCACACCATCATGGCATTTGTGGAACCCTAATTTTCTCCAAAAAAACAACCCTATAAACGTTTGCATACCTGTCACCACATTGATATTTTCCAAAATCTCATCTTTCACGCGCCACCTTAAATGAAGATCTCTCCTCACCCAAATTCAGACGGAAATCCACCAAGGCATGATCAGAAATGTTACGCTCCCTGATTTCTGCACCCAAAGCTCTATCAATTTTTCGGATCTTAATATATAACCTATCCTAGAATATGAATCATGCACTGGTGAATAAAATGTGTATTCTTTTACAGACAGATGCATAACCCTCCATTTAGCCACCAGGTCAAATCTCTGAAGAAAAAGTTTAAATTTCTTACACACCCCAAAATGACTGAACCTGCATTGGCCAGTTCGATCAATTTTGTGACCAATAACACAATTAAAATAGCCTCCCTAAATATTTTGCAACACTGTGCCCTTGTGGTGTTTTGGTTTTCCTTTTGCTTTTTTCTTTCATCTGTTTCTGTGGTTGTCTTTCTCCCTTTAATGCCTGTTTTTTTTTCTTTAGCCAGTTTTTTTGCACTTTATTTCTTTTCACCTCCCTGACTTTCTTTTTGTAATTCTTTCTTTTTCATTAATTTCATTCTCCCCTTTTAACTATTCCTATTTCTTGTATCTTTTCCTCCTTATCTGTCTTCTTTTTTCAACATGTCTCCTACTCTTTCCCCCAAAAGATCTGTTTTTGTATAAATAATCAGTGCTTGCCAGGCAATCGCCATGTCCCATGCTCAGTCAGTAGGAGATCAGTAGTGCAGGTACAATAGGTTGTTTCTGTGATGGAGATGTTATGGGGCATTATGATGTAAAGTATCTGTACGTTTTCATCCATTGGTCAGTTGATTTCCCCAGTACAAGCAAGTTGTGGCATCAAATAATTCTTTGAACATAAAACAGGCATTTATACAGTTATCACAATAGCCCAGATATCTTAGTCATAAGAGATAGGCAGCAAGAGTGAAGCTTGTGAGGTCTGATGTTAGAAACTGGGGGTGGCATTTGCCCATAGTTTAAAGCTTCCCATTTATAAATGTATGTTACGCATAGCCCCTTGTATCCCTTTTCTACCCCTTGCGTTTTGCCTTCTGGTCCAGCATTGCAGGGGTGCAGAGTGGAAGCATGAGGCGTCTGTATGCAACATAAAGAAGTTCCCTCTTCCCTCACCTCCACAGCAACCCAAGAAGGAAAACCATATAGAGCAGTGGCAACATAGTGCATTGTGTTATAATACTCTTATTTGGATGATATCCAAGCGGTGTAATAATTGTAGAGCAAAATAACAAACGCATGCTGTGGAAGTAACCTAAGAAACAAGCTTTTAGAAGCTACTTGAAGGGCGTGGATCCATCCTCATTGGGAAAGGATTATAGTCAAATTAGTAGTAGGCTAGTCGGACCATGGCCTAGCCCAATAAAGGAAATATTGTCAAATCCTTGACCAATGTGGGCTCTTGCTGGTACTATAGAAATATTGAAAATGGCTGTGATTTAGTAACACACCTAGGAAATAAGCCCAACTCAATTTGTTCTTAAAGCCAGAGCCATCACTGTGAAAGTTACAGGTCTCCCGCTGTAAACATTACTTAACTGCCACACAAAATATACTCTTCTTCAAATACTGCACATTTTAACTGCTTATGGATATTTTATTTAAACACGCTGCAGTGATAGATAAAACAACTTTTTTGAAGCATCACCTAAACCTTTATTGTATGTTTACATTCAATCAAACGTTGGCCAGGGACTCACTCAATAGATAATGAAGAGCACCGTTTTCCGTGGCATCCGCATTTCCAGTGTTGCAGCCTAAGCGAGCACTACATTGACAGACAAAACGGTTCTTGAAATCCCCATTGTTAAGTAGAGGCATGTGTGCTTTAGCACAAGGTAGCAGACATCAGACCGGTACCCTGACTTGATCAATTCAGCATTGTGGTCAGAGCTCAACTCCTGCCTGCTGACGATGTTATGTTAAAAGAACTTATAAAGTGCACAGCCACCCTAAGGCATCATGGCGCTCACCAGCAGAACAGAACGAGAACAAAGAGAGATTCAGATCAAAAGAGTTTTTAGAGACTGATGAAAGGAGAGATGCTCAGAGGTGGCATGCAGGAAGCGTGGAAGAGAGTTCCATGGTTTGGCTGCAACAACTGAGAAGACGCGGCCACCCTTTACGAGAGAGTCTCACCCAGGGAACCTGAATGACGAAAGCCGACTGTGAGCGAAGCTTACTCAGCGGAACATAAGGGAAACATTTGGTCTGCAAATTGTCTGCGCTTCTTTTGTAAAAAGCTTGATGCACAATGCAGAGCAATTTAAAGAGAACACGCTTCTCGACAGGAAGCCAGTGAAGCTGATGAAGCAAGGGGGGCATATGAGCACCGAGCAGAGGATGGAGAGACCTGGCTGCAGCGTTCTTAAGGAATTGAAGACGGTGCAAAAGGTTGACAGGCTTGCGCAAGATAAAACGCATTGCAGTAGTCGATGGTACTGAGAACAAGAGCCGCAACAGCAGGAGTCTGAGATTGCACAGGAATAAAAGGAAGGACTTTGTGTAGGATTTTCAATGTAAAGTGTCCGGATTTGCAGACTGGGGCAACCTGGTCGCACATAGATAAGGAAGAGGAGATTTTTACACCAAGATATTTAAGAAAGGGGGTAGGCAAAGGGAAAGAACACAGAGAAGTAGGCCAGAAGTCGGCCGTCCAGAAAGACAGAGGGCTGGAGGTGCCAACAACAAGAACCTCCGTTTTATCACCATTGCGTTTCAGCTAGTTACCAGCCATCCAGTCACCCAAGTCTTCAAGGCAGCCTCTAAGTTGTACGGCAGTATCATGCCGAGTAAGTTCAAGACAGACCATGATTTGTGCGTCATCGGCATAGGAGTAATACCGGAAGCCATGGGACTGGATAAGGCAGAGAAGTAGCCTAATATAGATATTGAATAGGGTAGGAGAAAGATCAGAGCCCTGCAGAACACCGCAGGATAATGGAACAGGTTTAGAATTGAAAGGGGAGAGAAAAACAGATTGAGAAAGGTCCACCAGGAAGGCAGAGAACCAGGTCAGAACTTGGCCCGACAGGCCCACAGCTGATAGCCAAGAGATCAGGGTGGGATCGTCGACAGTGTCAAAAGCAGCAGATAGGTCTAACAAAATCAGTGCTCCGACACCACCCTGATCAACCAGGCAGACAAGATCATCCATCACAGAAGTGAGGACTGATTCGGTACCTCTCCTAGGGTGGAACCCTGACTGAAAAGAGTCAAAGAAACCAGAGGATTCAAAAAACGAAGAAAGCAAAGGGGAAACAAGAGACTCCTGCAGTGTCATAAGAAATGGGGGAAGTGAAATTGGATGAAAGTTTGAGAGTACGGAGGGATCAAGAGAGGGCTTCTTGAGCAAAGTGATCACAAGCGCATGTTTCAAAGCACTGGGGCTACATCCAGCAAGAAAGGAAGTATTAACTGCTGATGTGATCAGTGGGACAATATCCTCTGAGATCTCTTTAAGAAGAGCAAGAGGGATAGGTTCAAGTGGCGACGCAGATTTAAGCTGATCAATAGCCATAGGAACATCCTGATCAGAGAAAGTAGGGAAAACAGACCAAGTTGAATTGGGCATAACCAGGGAATCAGAAGGGGACGGAGTGGCAGACTGCCCGACATAGTTGTTGATGTTCTGACGGATGATCTCAATCTTGTTGAGAAAGAAGCAGGAGAGATAGTCAGAGATCTTGAGAGGGCACCGCCTGCGAACCTGCCTTGTCCGGAGAGGAGAGAGAGTGAACCAAGTCGAACAGTGCTTTGGGCTGATTGATGGCTGCCTCCACATTCCGACTAAAAAAGGACTGCCAGGCAGAGACAATAGCCTTTTGGTAGGCCGCCCTAGTATGAAGAAAGGCATTTTATCAGCCAGAGAATAATATGGCTCGCCACTTCCTCTCAGACTGCCTACAAAGAAGCTTACAAGCCCTAAGTTCATCAGATAACCAGGGCTCAGAAGGACGTTTTTTCTTTTTGCAGAACCGAAGTGTCATCTACCACACAAAAGGTAACATTCAGAGTTAGCAAAGAGCATGGCGTATCTTGAGCACACTGAGAAATAAGAGAGGCTATAAGGTCGAGCAAGCGACACAGTGCCAACTGCACTTAAGGGCAGCATGCTTAGCCCGGGGCAGGGTAGGACCCAGTCGAGGAATAAGAAAAGGCACCACAAAGCGTTCAGTCCATAGTACAGGGAGAAGGGGAAGAATGGTAGTAGAGGCCTCCGGGGCAAAAACAAAATCCAGAACATTGCCCAGTCAATGAGTAGGGTCAGTGACCAACTGAGGGAAACCAAGGTCAGAAATAAGAGCTAAGAAATTAGAAACCTGCCGGGCATTGGTTGAATTAAGTGGGAGATTAAAGTCACTCACGATCAAAAGGTTAGGATATTTGAGTTGAAGTTCCAACGGAAAAGCAGGAAATTCTGCACAAAAGGTTCTAACAGCACCCGGGAGTCTGTAGACCACGAAGATGGACAGTGTTGAGATGGGAGATAAGGAGATACGGGCAAGAAGACACTTCATCTTTAGGGAGTGATTAGGCACAACGCAAGAGGCTTTAAAAATATTCTTGTGCATTATGGCCACATCCCTGCCTCCCCCCGGATGACTAGAGGGATGATCAACATGAACAAGCTTGTATTTAGGTGGACGTGCTTGAATAATAGATGGACCTGACGTATCATAGAGCCGTCAGGCTCAAGAGGTCAGGTTGCAAAGTGCTGACCAATTCATAGTCCGGAGAATGGGCTACTACCAATAACCGAGTATTTAATAGACAACAATGGAGAGCACCCGCCCTGGGTACACCTTTAGATCGTTTGAGGAAACCAGCTGGCCATAAGGGACGATTGTGGTTGTGATCACGTGACTGAGGTTTTTTAGGCAGTTGAAAATGTAGCAACTGGCTGAATTCCACATATGTTGTGACAAACCTGATCAATGAATCGGTTTATAAAGAGCGTGTTTACTTTACATTTTTAATAGTACTGTTAATGAACTTGTGTGATGGCTACAGAATAAAACATTTGCCATAAATCTGTTATGATTTTGCGTAACTGCTATTCAGAAGTCAACTCGCTGCTCCCCAGTTTGTAATCCTGCTGGTTGGTTAGAACTAATTGGTCTCATTTGATTTAAAAGTCTGTTCAAATGTATCCAGGTTTAGTCTCCTGCCCGTATTTCAAATCTAATGTAGCTGCATATTTCGTTAGCTATTATTTTGAGTCCATTATTCATTAATCTGTGACTATTTCAGACCGTAATGTGGCACCTTACTATATCAGGTTCTTTTTAGTTTTGTATTATCAGTGTCAAAAAGCAAAACTTAGTGAGGTAAAGCTATTGGCATTATAGTGTAATGGGGAGCTAGCATATGAGGTGGGATACACTGCTTACAGATGTTTGATTATAGAAATAGAGCGGCCATGTTGGAATGGAGACTTTCTTAGACTAACCCAATGGGAGCGACTCGATCATAAAGCAGTTAACTCAAAATGTAATTTGTTTTGTCAAGATCATTATTATTTGTTATTTTCTTAATATCTGCAGATGACATAATCCCTTTCCTTGGAAAGTTTTTCAGCTTCCCAGAAGAAAACCTTGGAGCCAGCGTTATTGTTCATAAACCTTTCACCACTTGATATGTTGCCATGTACCATAGCTGCTTGTTTTTTGTTGTAATATTTGTATTATTTGCATTTTCAACATAACAGGTTACATCTTCCCATAACAGCCTTGGTATGCACCAAATTTTGAACCAAATGAAGAACAATACCCACTCTATTATAACAATTCCCCAGCCCCCTTTCTCGACCCCATAGGAGATGCATCAGTATGCAGGTAATAATGTTCATCTGCCCGACATTTTCTCGGTCGCAGGTACCCATTTGTGTATTCATCTGTCTCATGTCTCCTGTGACCTTATCTCTGTTCAGACCCCCTTTCACACTTCTAGTAACGCCAACACCGTTGGGGTTACTGGAAAGGGTGGAGCACATGGCATCTTTGTTGCTCTTTCTAACATGTTGCAAAAAACGTCCCCCATGCTGCTTCATATTTGACCAGGTCACCCTGCAATGTGTGTGCAATTTCTTTTATACAATTGCTCCCTGTGTTCGATGCGTGTAGTGGTGATGTGGATCAGTTTCCATATTCATTCCTACTCATTGACTTGGAGGGTTTGACCCAAATCTCTGTGCCATGCTTTTATATACGAACCATCTAATGATTGTGTTAGTGTGAAGTTATTGTAGATATTTGAAATCAGGCCCATAGAGCAGTAGTCTTCAAACTGTGGGGCTGGTCCCCCAGGAGGAGGCCGAAGCGTATCCAGGGGGGGGCAAGACCCTCCTAAAAGGGTGCACAATGACAGATTTTATTAAAAAATATAAGCAGAAATTGCATCTAGGGGGGCCCAACAGCATTATTTTTTTTCAAAGGGGGCTCTGCATAAAAATGTTTGAATGCCACTGCCTTACGGGTAGTGGCAGAAAATATCAATGTTTCAAAGGATTTGAAGGTGTTTTTGGCTCCTGCCCGTATTACTATATTAAGGTCTCAGTTTACAGTTTTCATATAGCTTGTTTTTTACTATGGGTTCATTCTGGAAGGTTCTAACTTAAGTATTTTGAAAATTATAATACCATAACACGTTTGAAGATCAAATGCCTATTAATTGAGAAGTAAGATTTCCACATGCATTGCAAGGCAACTTCTCTTTTTTAATAAATTACAGGACAATATAAACCACTTCAGCCGACGCAGCAGCTGAACACAACTGACCCAGATTGCATCTCTCAGAGGTTGGTTCTACATTCTACAAGTTCACATACAAACGTTCCTCCTGCATTGCACCTATGTACAGGGAATAGTTATTCAAGCTACCATGCATCTGCTGTCATTTTTCCATGGCTAGTGCCATAAGTTAAAGCAATACAATAGGGAGGTAACTCAGTTGGGAAGGAACCAGATTGGCAATGATTGCTGTGCTAGCTATATACAAGTGCAAAAGGCTTATCCCATGCATTCTGAGCTCTTGTCGCTCAGGATTTCGTCACAATGTTGCCCTTAGTCCACACCTAACCCATCGGTCTCTATTGTCTAAACCCCACTCTAAACACTTGTAACAGATCATAATACAAGGAAAAACCCTTGGCAGCCTCGTTGGGTTTCTCACTCTCATGACCTCTCCCACCTTGATAATTGACATGCTATTCTTTTGTCTTTCAATGCGTGAACCTGACAACAGCTGTCTATTTTGCGCTCTTGCCTGAATGTTTTCAGTTCACTTCCTTAGAGCTTTCATGTTGTAACCTTGGGGGAAAATATCTTTGTCACCACTGTTCCTCCCTCACGACAATTTAAATGTCACTATCCCAGTAGTTGAACGTGGAGAAAACCTCATTGGTACAATGCATGCCTGCACAGGAGCCTCACAATCCTCAGTGCCATTTGCTTAGATTATGCCAATGTCACTCTTGCGGGTATCCTGAAGTACAGCAATTACAGTTGCACAAAATGTGGCAGTTAGGCTAGCTTTGGGAATATCTAAATGCTCTCCTGTATCTAAGCTTCGATGCTAGGTACACTGGATAACGGTGGACCAAAGGATCAACTTCAAGATTCTGTGCCTGGTCTATAAATGCATAAATGGACTGCCACACTCTTATCTAGTAGATAAGAACTCTTAATACCCAGATAACTTCGATCTGAGGATGAGAAATTACTTATGGTTTCACAGTCCCGCTGTGTTCCAAGCCTATGGAATTCACTGCCCCATCAAATGAGAAACAAACCCTCATTAACACTGTTACGGAAAGGCTCTGAAAACCTATTTGTTTCAATGACTTTGCCCTTGGGATGTACCCATCAAATTACTAACTGTATAACTAAGATCTTTGCATAAATGCAGTTCACCCTGCCTGGTGCGTGTTATGAATAATTCAAATCAAAATCACCAGTTTGCCTCCAACATAGACCTGTTGGCTCTTTCTACAACCCTATTCAACTCTGGTTGATGCACTGACATATATTTGCATTATGTCATACAGGTTCATTGTCCATCATTATGGTTTTCTTGAGTTCTCTGTCAAATACTAAACCACCACTTCAGAAGTCTCCCACACTTTTTATTTCTCCACCTACCTGGAGAGCCCATCCATCATGCAGAGGATTAAGTTCTTCAGAAAATGTTATGATGTCCCATGCCCAAGGACATCTAAAACATAGGTTCTGTGACAGGACTTATGGAGATGTAATATGCCCCATAAAATGGGTTGCTAATTTAAAACCTTTGTGGTGAAACACATCTTTAATTTTTTGCTCTACCTACACATCAAAACCTGGAGACCAGTAATTAACTCTCAGCAATTGTTTTCTTCTCATAATCCCAGTAGGGCCCTCATGAGCTAATTCTACCAATCGTTTCCCAATACCGTCTGTGGTGACAGCCCACCTCTGCAGTACAACATGTCACACTCTGAACTCAACTCCTCCCTTGAATACATTTTTCACGTTGTTTCTCCATAAGTGTAGTCTTGTCAGGCCACATGACTGAACAAACCTTATACCTTTTGCAGTACCTTTGGACTCATTACAAGTTTGGTGGCAAATCTGCTGAGATACCACCAAACTGTAATACTATTCTCCAGCATTGGATCTTTCATAGATTCACATGCTGTGAATATTCCCAGTCGTCAGGCTGGGAATCCTCAGTAACATAGAGCAGTTTACACTTAAACAGAAACTTTCAGTCACTTTTATGCTCTATCATAGTAATTTTTGGGTCATACTGCCCACAGCCAATAGGAACACCTCCTTAAGTTCCTCTTGGCCATCTTCTGATTTGTTACCGCACGTTAGTGAAGGGAGTCCTCAAAAATCATCTCTTCAAATTTTCTATGATAAAATTAACAACTTTTTCATGAAAAATAGATATTTTTCAACGTTTACTGGATGCCTTTAGCAGCGACAGCTACCGTTGATCGCTCAACCGCCTGTATTCTTTGACTAAACTTCTTCTGCATAGTTAGGCCTACCTCATCGCTGAAAAGCCTGTTCAAGGACTGTGCCTGCTGTGGGCTGAAGAATCTCTACATAGAGGATCACCACAATGACTGCCTTTATCCACACCATGTCATCCAGGACTGCAAAATTTTCCAGTCGTTCTCCAACATGACGCTGTGGGATCGTCACTGATGTCT
Source organism: Ambystoma mexicanum (assembly GCF_040938575.1). Lineage (NCBI taxonomy): Eukaryota > Metazoa > Chordata > Amphibia > Caudata > Ambystomatidae > Ambystoma > Ambystoma mexicanum. Next base: position 244,807,654 of record NC_090928.1, on the reverse strand, counting down.
CGTCGCTTGGCTCTAGGATGCTGGCGGGGCCTCAGTACAGAGTCATGCTTCGTTAGGTCGGGGCATGTCGGCACAGCAAACCACATCTAGCATGAGGTCTAGGTTGCATGAAGTTCAGGCCTCCAAGAAGAGGCTCAAGGATTCCTCAACCGACGATCCCGGATCTTCACACAACAACCGGTCTTCGACAATGGTCAGTGCCCAGGTAGTGTCAACAGGGGATGAGATCCGAAGTGCCTTCGATCGCCCCAAGGACATAACATCCCTTAAATCCACGTCCAAATCTGGGGGCCACTCTTCATCTTCAGAGTCGAAGATGAGCTCCTTGTCCTCTAAATCTGCTACGAAGACATCATCATCATCGACGACAAAGCCTCATTCCAGGTCGTCTTCCCAGAGGCCTTTCACACTGTCAACTAAACTCTACGCTACAACTACCTCATTGCAATCGTCAACTACACCGTCGATGACCATGACTACCTCATCCCAACTGTCAACGAAGCCATCAATGACCACGACTACCTCGTCATCAGATAAGCCGTCATCATCTACGACTACCACATCAACTACTAGCCCGACGACAATGAGGATCTCGTTGACGGCATCTTCATCCACGGCTGTCACACACTTGTTGACGACAACCTCGCCAACGACTCAGTCGATGGACAAAAATGACTAACGGGCCATTGTAAACCACAGCCATCGTCACTGCCGTTTTAGAGAACAGCAAAGTGTCTGCATTGACTGCCTGTCCGAGAGCATCTTTTCCTAACCTTGGTGCCGGGGTTCCATGTAATTTCATCGCAGGATGTTTTTTGTGGGGTTTTTTACCATGATTTTTGTTAACGAAAAAACCCATCAAATTTTTTTACAATGATTTTTGAGGGGTTTACCCCACCATTCACCTTTAATTTTTTATGTATTTCTAAACATCCATTCCCCATATATATAATTTTCTAACTGCCACTAAAAGAATTTGATGGGTTTTTTCGTTAAAAAATGTGTGGTTAAAAAAAACTCTGTGAAAAAACAGCCCACGATGAAAGGACACCGTACCGCTGCCAGGTGGCATCGTTGTCAGAGCCAGCTCTCTCCCGATTGGAGGCGGAAGAGGAAGGGGCCATCATATTACTGTCATCCTCTCCAGTGCAGAGGGCATTGCCTCCCAGAAGGCGGGGGAGGCAAGCCAAATTTGGCTACCACCTTTACCCCCCTCAACTCCCCTCTGCATTCAGATCAAGCCTTCACTCCTCCTACTCAAAGAGACATGTCTTTAGACATTGTATCTACTCTCACCACTCTGGTGGCAACCCTGCACCAACGTCTGCCTGCACCAGCCCCAGTTACAGCACCAGTGAGACAACCTTGCACCAATAACCATGGCTCTTCCAGGGCGATGGACAACATCCCCCCAAGGAGGGATAAACACCAAGGGGGGTAAGCCCCAGTCAGCGCCATCAAGGCTGTCGGATACTGGGACTGTCACAGACCCCAACGACGGGGCCTCCACACACACAACCCAGACAGATGAATTGGACTATTTCATTGCAGCTGATGGGGAGCCAGATGATGTTCCACTCAGAGACTTACCCCCAGATGAGGTGTGAGCCTTCCACGCTCTCCTGTCCAGGGCGGCCACGATGTTCAGCCTTGCGCTGAAGGAACAGCGAAAGGAAAGTGTTCTGTACCAGCGCAGAGAACAGCGCACGAAATACATCATGCCCATCTTGCTGTTGGAAGATGTCTGGGACAATGGCCTAATCACCTTAGCACATCCTGCATCTGCACTGGCTCAAAAATACTGGTTCGACAAGAAATACAGATCCCCGGAGAGCGCTGCCTCTATACTCAACCCACATCAGACTCTGTTGTCTCAGCTGCAGCCAGGACAAGGTTGGCTAATCTATCCTCATCTGTTCCCCCCAGAGAAGGAAGGAAAATGCCTTGACACTTTTGGTATGAACATTATCACCACCGCAGCCATGATTATCAGGGCGGCAAATGCAATGGCCATATTCACGCTCTACGATCGCGGGCTGTGGTACAAGTTGGGTCCCTTGGTGGAGTTCCTACCAGATGACAAGAGAAAGAAGCCTTAGAGATCTTCCATGAAGGCGAGTTGGCTTCTGACCATGCCATTATGGTCTCTGAAGACATCGCAGGCACAGGGTTTCACCAGCTAGTGAACGGAGTGCTCCTGCACCGGCAGAGTTGGCTCAAGTCAACAGATTTTCGACCAGATGTCCAGTCCAGGGTCGTAGATATGCCCTTCGATGGATCTGCCCTCTTTGAAAAAACAGACATGGAAACCACCTGCTCCTTGCCTACGCTCCAGCAAAGGCATCAGTCCTTTAGTTTAAGAAAAGGTCACTGTGGCAGGACTTCGTGGGATAACTGCACCACATACCAGTCTTCCTCCTCTTACAAGACCCCGTATTCATTATGGGACCAGTACAGGACACGATCCCAGTCTTACAGGGGTTCACATCGATGCTGTGGCTCAGCCCAGTCTATGGGCCAGTCCTGGGTCAGGCCTCACCACTTCAGCACCCCAGTGGGAGGATGCCTGTCAAAGTTAGTTGACAAATGGACACTAATGAAGGGACACTAATCACAACCGATAAATGGGTTCTATCCCTCCTCCAGCAGGGCCACTCGCTGGAATTCGTGGACTATCCACCAGACATTCCTCCCGAGCACAAGAAAGACTACAACACCTCTTGCTTCAAAAAGGGCAAGCTCTGCAGTGGAATGGCGTAGTGGAGAGGTTTCAGAGAAGCGAGCTTAGGCACAGGAGTCTACTCCAGCTACTTCCTGGTAAGGAAAAAGGCATTGCACAACAAGCCCGGGGGTTGGAGACCCATCGTAGAATTAAGGGTGCTCAACAAGTTCCTAAAGTCGCAAACATGATCACGCTACTGCAGGTTTTATCGCAGCTACAACAGGGAGATTTCTTAACGTCCCTCAACCTCGAGGACGCCTACTTCCACATCCCTATTCGCCTTGCACACCGGCAAAATGCTTTGTGGTGTCAGGAGTACATTATCAGTTCAAAGCTCTTCCATTCGGCCTGCGGTCTGACCTGCAAGTGTTTACCTTGCACCAGTGGTGGCTCACCTGCGGCGAAGGGGCATCCACGTCTAACCGTACAAGGACGACTGGCTGGTAAGGGCCCCCTCCTTTCCGCTGGCAGAAACCTACACCACCGTCACCATCCGGTGTCTACAGCAACTGGGGTTTTCCATCAACTTCCCAAAGTCATGCCTGGTTCCATCGCAGCAGGCGCTCTATCTCAGAGCAACACTCAACATCCAGACCGGCACCGCCAGGCCCTCGGACGAAAGGGTGGCGGCTCTTTTACACAAGGTGTGCTACCTCAACAGCACCTCAGTGACGCCAATCCGCAACTACAAATCCCTGCTGGGGATGTTGTCATTATGCATCCTGTTAGTCTCCAACTGCTGATTCCACATGAGACCGGTTCAGAAATTCCTTGATCCCTGCTGGGTCCAGTCCTCGGGGTCCTGGGACGGCTGCATTACCCAAACACCAATTTTCAGACAAAGCCTTTGCTGGTGGTCAGTAAGGGAACACCTGGTGCAGGGCTCCCCCTTCAGACTGCCGTAACACAAGGCAACTGTCATGACGGATGCTTCACTGGAGGGCTGGGGCATCCTCTGTCAAGGTCAACACACCAGAGGGCTTTGGTCGGAGGAGGGAAAGAGCCAGCATATTAATCTGCTGGAGCTAAGAGCAAGCTTCTGGGCCCTGAAGTCTTTTCTACCCCTCCTGAGGGGGAAGGTGGTGCGCATTTACACCAACAACACAACATCGATGTTTTATGTCGGCAAGGAAGGAGGAACACGGTCTCCACAGCTTTCCAAGCAGGCCAAAGCCCTATGGCAGTGGTGCCTACCGCAGGGCATGTTTCTCATTCCCCTCCATCTACTGGGGATTCAGAACACTCTGGCGGACTTTCTCAGCAGGGAGTTATGCTCCTGCCATGAGTGGGCACTGCATAATGACAATCTACACCTGTTGTTTCAGACGTGGGGCACTCTGGAAATCGACCTCTTTCTCCAGCATGGGGTTGGGCATGGATTCACTTGCTCATGAATATTCCCTGTCGTCAGGCTGGGAACCCTCATAAAATGAAAAACAGTTTCACTTTAACTTACAAACTGTGTTTCTCCTCTAACCCAATCACTGTCCTCTGGGTCGTACTGCCGGCATCCAATGACAGCCCTCTCCTCTGGCAGCACTCTTCAGATTTTTACTGCACGCTTCAGTGTTGGGAGTCCTCGAGTTTGCTCTGCGAGCTACTTCTACATTTCTTTGTTTTTTTTTGCAGAAAAAGGTTCTATTTTTGTTCTGAAAGAGCCTGTGTACTCTAATCTCCTTCTGCCGACAGTGGCTTCAATTGTTGTTGAAGTTCAGCGCCCCTATGGGCGAAGATCATTGAGGTTTCCAGAAGGTCATCTGGCCTACTTCGTGCCCTCAGACCATGGCACAGGAGAGGAAGGAAGGAAGGTCCCTCTTCAAGTCCTGCACCAAGTGCAGGCTTCCAAATGGGTTTGTGGAGGACAAGCACCTGCAATGACTCTACTGCCTGCATCCGGACCACAAGAAAGAAGATTATGAGATATGCTGTTGCTTCTCCAAGAAGACGACAATGGACAGGCACTGTAGACTGGCAGTGTGGCTGAATGCCAAGGCCTCTGCCCCATGCCCCGACCAGGGGCATGTCTCACCCAAGGCTAGTCGGTCTGAGGAGCGGGTTTCTATGTCCTGTGAGGGTGCCTCATCCGTGGGGGCCCAAGATCAGGCCAAGCACCGCAGGTCCGGGTCCACCGGGGTCGCCATGCAAGTGGGTCTCAAAGCAGACAGGGCGCGTTTGACATCACCTTCTGCCTCCATTGCCAGCCGGCAATCAAGCTCCTACACGAAGAGAAAGTAGTCAAACCCGGTTCAACTGTGGGAGAAGCCACCGATGGAGGAGAAGAAGGCCGAGCTGCCCAAGAAGGCCCAAGCAGCACACAAAGAGTTTTCGTCGATGATAGTGCTGGTGGCGGTCGCTCTCTCAAATGTCAGAGGCTGATCCAGACAAGGTAGCCCCTGCAGCTCAGAAGGTATCCCTCCCTCCGAGGCACGAGGCTGCCGTGGTGACTTTGCAGAGGTCCGCCCGCACGCCGGAGAAGGGGACACCACCCCAGAAACCTCAGGATGGAAACAAGAGGTGCAGGGCAAGAAAGCCCCGGATTAATCTCAGGCCGTGGCCCAAGCCATTGAAATTTCGTCCACAGACGACGAGGACCTGAAGTCCCTACACACTGTCCCCAATGATATGGAAAAGGAGGACGACTAAGGCGACGACGGTGCAGGGCCTAGTATTCTGATCACGCCAATTCTGCAGAGGGATGTGTCTCTGGACATCCTATCAACCCTCTGCACTTTAAAGGATGCCGCAAGGTCCTGTTCCAACAGGCCCCCTAGGGCACCGACCAACTGCCCCCATATCATCCCCCGCATACCCCTCTTCCCCAGCAGACCCAGACATGGGCACAGGTACAGATATGGCCACGACAATGATACCCCCCCCGGAGCAGGCAGCGGGTCCCCACAGCCTAGGGGTTGTTCCATTCAATGATCATCAGAGCCTCTGAGCTGTTCCAGCTTGTGCCAGAAGAAACCAGGAAAGAGGGTTTCCTGTAATAGAGGCGAGAGGGCATGAGGAAGAAAATCATGGCAGTGCCCCTCCTAGACGACGTGTGGGATGAGGGCCTGGGACTTTTCAAGAACCCTTGCGCGGCTCCAGCCAAGCGGGATAGGCTGGAGAAGAAGGACTAATTACCAACTATCGCCAGACTCTGTGGTAGCGAGGAAATGGTCATCTAACCTGTCCTCGTCGTCTTCAGTGCTTCCGGACAGTGAGGGTAAAACGATGGACGCCATGGGCAGGAAAGTGATCTACATTGCGGCGTCCACCATCAAGGCAGCCAACGCACTGGCGATCCTAGCCAGGTGCGACAAGGAGCTGTCTGTACTTGATTTTGGAGTTCCTCCCAAACGACAGGAGGTTGGAGGCAATCGCCCTCTTCCAGGAGGGAGATGTAGCATTGGATCACGCCATCACAGTGGTGCTGGACGCTGCCAGCACAGGGTTCCGGCAGATGAGGAACAGTGCCTGCCTTTCATCGCCAAGAGTGGTTGAAGGCCACGAATTTCCACCAGGAGGTCCAAAACCAAGTAACTGAACATATCTTTCGACGGAGATAACCTTTTCGGGAAGGTCATCAAGGCAAATCCGGAGAAGGCATGTTCCTTGGGCACCCTCCAGCAGCACCGCTCTTCCTTTCGCTCCTCCAGACAAAAGTCGGGCAGGTCTTTGGAAGGTTTCTCCTCCTCGTACCGTCAGCCTTCCAGATCTACGACCCACAAAGCCCACAGAGGCTGCTGCCAATCCTATAGTGGAGGACGACAGCATCGCTGTCGCCATCAGGGCAGGGCGCCGAAGCAAGCCTGAACCGGTCAGGACATTGGGCCCCCACCCGTGCACCCCAGTGGGAGGCCATCTGATGAGTTTCGTCAGTGAATGGGAAAAGATCACCACCGACAGATGGATGCTGGACGCTCTCACCCAAGGACATACCCTGGAGTTTCAGCACAGGTGTCCGCGGATCCCTCCGGTGGACCGTCAGGAGCAGCACATCCCTCAGCTCTTGGAGGAGGTACAGGCCAAGCTGCGAAAAGGGGCGATAGAGCTGGTTCCCCAGCATCTCCAGGACTCTGGAGTCTATTCCAGATACTTCTTGATAAGAAAGAAGACTGGAGTCTGGAGGCCGATTCTAGACCTGCGACGTCTGAACGAGTACCTCAGGTCTCCGAAATTCAGGATGGTCACGTTGCAGCACGTGCTCAGAGGATTTCTTGACATCGTTGGACCTGGAAGACGCCTACTTCCACGTCCCCATTCACAGGAAACACCGCCAGTTTCTACGCTTTGTAGTGCAGGGACATCACTACCAGTTCAAGGCCCTACACTTCAGCTTGAAGTCAGCCCCCAGAGTGTTCATGAAGTGCCTGGCACTCGTGGCGGCTTATCTACGTCTACGAGGGATTCACATATACCCATACCTCGGCGACTGGCTCATCTGGGCTCGCTCGCTAGAGTTGGCCGTCAGACACACGGAGACGGCCGTCAAGCTTCAGACGAATCTGGGATTCTCCATCAATTATCCAAAGTCCTGCATGACACCATCGCAGAACGCGCTGTTCCTGGGGGCCAGACTCAATACATTGTCCTGCCTAGCATCGCCCTCGGATGAGAGGGCAGCGGCCATTCAGGGGAAGGTGCAACGGCTGTTGTCGATGAAGACGGCCACGGTGCAGACCATCAAGTCATTGCTTGGCATGATGTCCTGCATCTGCCTGTCTCTTCTGAATACAGATGCCACCTCTTCAGGAGTTCCTGGACACTCGCTGGGTACAGGTGTCTGTAAAATTTGTGGACAAGATCACTCTGGATGAGTTCCGTCAGGCGATAAGGTGGGGGGGGGCGCCTCCAACATCACGCAGGGCAGGGAATTGCAGAACCCTCTGTTCCAGGAAACGGTCACGACGGACGCTCCCTGGAAGGCTGGGGAGCCCACACCGGATGTCTGCACGCCAGAGGCCTGTGGCTACCGGAGGAGAAGGATCTCCATATCAACATCCTGGAGCTACGGGCACTGTTCTGGGCCCTCAAGTCGTTCCTTCCAACGCTGAAGGGCAAGGTGGTGAGGATCTTCATGGACAACACCACCACAATGTTCTACATCAGGAAACAAGGGGGCACTTGATCCCCAGTGCTCTCCAGGGAAGCGCAGGAATTATGGTGCTGGGCTGTCGGACAAGAAATGTTCCTGGTCCCCCTTCTCCTAGCGGGAGTCAAAAACACTGTCGCGGATCCCCTCAGCAGGGAATTGCGCTCCTGCCATGAGTGTGAACTGCGGCAGGACCAGGTGGACCACGACTTCACCAAGTCGGGCATGCCCCAGATCAATCTGTTTGCGACAGCACTGAACTCAAAATGCCAGAAGTTTGCCAGAAGATTCCACGAACCGAGGAGCCTGGGAGACATATTTTCCTTCCTGTGGGAGGGCATATTTCTGTACACGTTTCCTCCGTTGCCTCTCCTGCTATGAGTCATCAATAAACTCAGACAGTGTCAGTGCAGGATGATACTCGTCGCCCTGGCGTGGCCGAGGAAGATTTGTTATTCGGACCGTCTCAGCCTGTCAGCCTGGCCTCTGATCAAGCTTCCAGCGGTCCTGGAAGGAGGCGCAATCCTGCATCACGGCCCAGGATCGCTCAACCTGAGGGCTTGGCTCCTGCAACCCTAGACTTTGGAGGCTATGAGTTACCTACGCACTGCAGGGAGGTCCTCGCCAAGGCCAGGGCATCGTCGATTTTGAAGTGCTACGGTCACAAGTCAAAGCGTTTCGCTACATGGTGCCAGTCACAGAACATTACCCCTCTGAGAATAACGGCCCGCCGATTCTTCCATATTTGCTATCCTTGTCCAAGGCCGGACGGCTGCACGCCTTGATCAAGGTACATCTGGTGACTATCTCCCCGCTACACCAGGTCTCCAGTTCGATCTTCGCTTTGGTCTCATCGACTCGTCAAGGAATACCTCAAAGGACTTTTTTGTTCTTTCCGGCCGGTGAAGGCTCCTGCCCCAGCGTGGGAACTCAACATGGTTCATGGGGGGCCCCTTTGAGCCTATGCATCAGGCCCCCCCCCCCCCCCCCCCCAAGTTCCTCTTGTGGAAACCACCTTTCCTGGTGGCTATCACCTCTGCCAGGAGGGTGGGTGAGATACAGGCCCTATCCTGCAAACAGCTATACCTGAGTTTCCACGAATCGAGGGTGGTGCTGCAGACGCAGCCCTCTTTCATGCGGAAGGTTCCGTGGGAATTCCACCTCAACAAACCTTTGATGTTACCTGTTTTTTCCCAAAACCTTCATCACTGGCTGAAAGGGACTTGCACTCGCTGGACGTTGCTCGTGGACTCAAGTCCTACGTGGCACCCACAAATAGTTTTCGAAAGACTTCTGTTTGTGAACTTTGGTCCCGTGAGCATGGGAAGGCCTTGTCCAAAGCTTCCATCGCAAGGTGGCTCTACGGCTGCATATTGCACTGTGATCAGTTGGAGAACCGATTGCTGCCTGGCCATCCGAGAGCCCACTCCTCTAGAGTGCTTGCTGCGACGATGGTGTTCCTAGCTGGTGGGCCCCTGCTGGACATCTGCAGGGCTGCTACCTGGAGGTCCATGCACACCTTGACAAAGTTCTACTGCGTCGACAGTGATTCCAGGGAGGAGCCAAGAGTCGGCCAAGCAGTGCTGCGCAACCTGTTCACTTGAGGTGAGCCTGTTCCAGAGGTAAGAGTTGATTGCTTCTATTGAGCTTGGCCACCTCCCGTGGTTGTGTAATGTTGTACTGCTGTGTATTCGTTATTCATGAGCATATGAAGCCATGCCAGACCCTATACTGGAGAAGGAACAAGTTACTTACCTGTAACTATCGTTCTCCAGCATGGGTCTGGCATGGATTCACATGCGAACCCTCCCTCAGTCTCCTCTGTGGCTCTTATTGGTCATACTGCCACTTTACATGCTTACCAAATCTGAATATGGCTGCCAGAGGAGGGGCTTAGGGAGAGGGCTGTCATTGGATGGGGGCAGTATGACCAAGAGGACAGTGATTGGTGTATTGGAGAGATACAGTTTGTAAGTGAAATGGTTTTTCAAATGGAGTGTGTCCTCCAACGTATTCTACATCTTTGACATGTAATGTCCACAGCTGTGTACTTCGGAAACTTTTTGAGCAGAGGGCGTCCTGCGTAGATGGTGTCGGGTCGATGTCACACACCTGCCTTCTTGGCGCTTGTGGCATACCTGGAGACTTCGCCGCCATTGACCTTCCTTTCACGTTCTTTTCACGTTCTGTTTTGCTACACTCTAGTCTCTGAGGTCGGGTGCCTGCCTTTCCTTCTTAGCCCCGCCTTCCCTTCCGGGCTGCGTGTTGCAACCACTGTGCTTTTGCTTTGGGTACGACGCTAGCTAGTTTTTCCTTTGCGGCTGCTGCCTCTCTTTCCTGTTTTATTCTTTCTCTGGGGCGCCCTCTCGTTCCCCTTGCCCTTTTTTACCCGGTCCTAGCCGGTCTCTCTTGCTTTCGCCCTCTCGCCTTGCGCTCGCCTCGGTTTCCTGCTTGGAACCATGGTTAATCTTTTCTCTCCGGCTTTTGGTCTTTTCTTTTATCTTCCTCCTCTCGCCTTTCTACTTTCTCCGGGTCGCTGATCCTCTATTTGGTGATCCGCTCTTTTCTTCAGATTCTTGTTTTGTAGCGCTCTCACGCGTTACAAGTACTGCTCCTTTCGATATATTACCTGCAAGCTCCTTGGCATCTCAGAAGACATCTGCTTGGGACCTCGATGTGTCCTTTTGGATACTCAACATACCTTAGATTTCCACTGGAAATTCAGGACTCGAACTCCCAGAATCCTTCTGCTTCACCGCTACCAACCACCAAGCAGCCGGACACTATACAAGAGGATTTTTCAGCCTTTGGCTTTTTCTTCTTGCCATAGGTGTTCCCGGGTGGGGGTCCTCTGTCAGCTGTGCTTAGTACAGCGACACTGTGGCTTCCATCCGGGGAAGGACATACCTCTTGCAAAAGAAGAAGATATCACGAAGAATGAAAGGAAAGAAGCATTTATCTAGTACTGAAGAGTCAGGTGAGGAGAAGGAGGAGGGAATACCGGTTGGGCATGGTGTTTCTACAGAGGACATTTCTGACAGAGGTCCCTCGAAGGCCTCAGTCGAGGGCGATGTCACTGGATGTTATAAATAAGACGCACGGCGCCCGTAGCCTCAGTTCCATTTTTTATGCAAACGTGTTTGCTTCGGAGACTCGGTGCGCCTCATGTATTCCTCGTGAATATGTCTTCTTCTACGACCCCTCCAACTCTGGGGTCTGGCTTCAAGACTTGCCGGGCCTGCAAGTCTAAGATGTCGATTACCGACCTGCATTGCATTTGTTTGTGGTGCTTGGGTGAGAGACACAACACCGACGACTGTGCCAAATGCTAGTCGCTGACTGCTAAGGCCTTGCGGGAGCGTAAGGGAAAGCTTCAGGTATGTAGGGGTTCTAAACCCAGTAAGTCCCGTAAATATAAGTCCTACGGTATGTCCGCCGACGATTCGAGGGGCGACTCTCTGTGTCGGAAGGAGTCCCGGGGGTCTCGGTCCCAGAGTGGTTCCCACCATTTGTTTTCCTCGTCTCGCCATTCTAGGAAGCGCCGTCACCGGTCGCTTTCCCCATCCTCCTCAGAGGATGGAGCCGTGAGGAAAGTGGCTTGTCCAACAAAGTCCTCGACTCTGGAGGAATGGGCTGCGTTCAGGGAGCAAATGTTGGCGATTTTCCAATCGCAGGGCACAGTTCCGTCCGCGCTTTCTAATGAACCTGGCAAGGACAGTCTCATCTGTGGCTCGTGCGCCTTCGGGCCTGTGTCCTCGGCGCGATCCTCATCGGGAACCTTCGAGGTCCCGCTCGGACAAGGTTCAGGATGGTCGCAAGAGACGTGCTTCCAGGTCTCGGTCCTCGTCCCCAGCGAGACCGCAGAAACCTGCTAAGGGCTCAAGGTCGGCGTCGGCGCTGTATTCATCGGATACGGATGTCAAAGCGTTGCCTTCGTACCAGCCGTCGGCACCGTTGTCTACGCCGAAGCCATTGGCGCTCTCAACGTCAAAGCCATTAGCGCCCTCACCGCCCTTGGGGCCTTTTGGCCGGGATTTGCCATCGGAGGTCCCTGGTACGGTGGATCCTCCAAGGAAGGCTACTTCCAAGTCTGTAAGGCCTGTTAAGGACTCCAGACCCTTGGCTGTCCTGAGACAGGACTTTTACCTCCCTCTGGATGACATCTATGAGGAGGTTGGAGAGGTCAGATTTAGAGCCTGATGTGGCTACTGGCTTTTCAGGGGATAGTCAATTGGAAGAGTTAAGGCAATCTCTTCATGATGCTAGTGGCCTAGACACTTCTCCTGAGGTGAAATTTGGCATGCCTGAGCCTGGGGCTCATGCTGAATTGTCCTACAGGAGACTGATGGCTAGGGTCACAGACTATCTAGGTTGGTCCGCTCCTCCTAAAGCTTTTGTTCAGGATGACTTGGCAGGTATTTTGGATCAAGGTCCGTCCTCTGACCCAGTGTTACCTTTTCATTTGTCCTTGCAGAAAAGGGTGGCAGCGGCTTGGCAGACCCCGGAATCTCTTCCGGCAGTTAACAATTCGTTAACTAAATAATACTGCCCTTCTGGTAGCGACCCCAGCTACCTTACATCTCACCCCACTCCTGAAAGTTTGGTAGTTCAAGCAGCTACGGCCACCTTGAGGCAGCAGCGTACCCTACCATCCCTCCTGATGGGGAGGACAAACGCTTCGATGGTTGGGCACGCAAGGTGTTTTCTGTGGGGAGTATGGCGCTGAAATCAGCCAACCCCACTTGTGACTTGGCAAGATTTTCACACACTCTGTGGAGTTGCTTCTCTTGCAGCTGAGCATATTCCAGAGGGGGAAGAAAGGGAAGGGTTCCTTGCTCTCGTGCAAGATGGCAAGGATGCCATGTGGGAATCCCTTCAGTCGGGTTTGGACACAGCCGACAGTGTTAGCTGGTCCATGGCTGCGAGCACCGTTCCATGCAGATTTGTGTGGTTGCGGAAGTCGGGTTTTGCCCTGTTAGGGAGAATTTTCTTAAAAGGCTAATTTCCCTTACCTATAGAGTCCCCCAGCAGCTTTGCTGGATTTGAAGGGTTTATTTGTTTCTCCTGCTAAGAGTGAGACCCTTTTTTTCCCCACTCTTAGACAGATTGCTAGTGTATGTTTTAGGCTATCTTGTGTGCTTATGATATATGGGGTTTTTCTCACCCTCAGAGGAATCACCTTTTTAACATGGGTGGTGCACAACACCCTCCGTGCCGTACCACAGGGGTGTCGTAGCGACCCGAAAAACATAGACTCCATACCCTGGGACTGACTACTGTCTCCCAGGGCATGTAAAGTTCCCATTGACTTTACTAGTCAATAATTATGAACTAAACCAGTACAACCCATCTTAAAATGGAAGTACTGGAAAGGGTTAATAGTTTTTCCCTAGTGTTCATTTTCGAGGGGGTACCGTATAGTCCCTCTCTCAAAAGTTTCTGGTTGGTGGCAGTGGTTACTACCATAAATATTTTCCTATGGGATTTTCCCATTATTCGATGCTACCACTTTTACTGACAGCCTCTAACATACCGCCAGTTTATTTTAATATTAACTTTCATCCAGTATTTTTTTTTGCCAGAACTTTCATAATATTTCTTTCTCGTGTCTTTCTCTGAAATCCTAACCCGGGTCGGGGATCCTTTGTTTGTCCTTTTGGCGGGCTTCTGCACAGAAGCCCTCCTCTCGGCGCCACTGAGTCTGGGGTAGACAGGATGTGTGGGAGGGGGAATAGGCACCCTGGACACGGTTGCCTACGCAACCCAAGTCGCTCTCTGCCCTGATAGGCTGAGGGGGTTCTCCCACCAGGAGAGCCACCCCACTGTGTGAGTGACAGCTAGGCTGTATGAATGGGGGTCTTGCTGCATAAAAGCAGGGTCCTGAGGACTGGAGGACAAGACGTTGCCACTGGAACTAAGAAACCGAAGAGGAGAGAAGCTGAAGACATCAGCAATGACTGAACCACCGGTGAAGCCCTGCTGCAGATCCTCACCACTTTTCTCCAACGACTTGAGAAGATCTTCCTCTGCAAGAGTCTTCTTCCCTTGAGCTGGTGGGGCCAACCAGTTTGCCAATTGCCTTCCAGGACCTGCCTTGGTCGAATCACCAGTGCCCTGCACTCGGAGACCGGATAGCCAGGCACCCGTCCACCACGACCACGATTTAAAGGAGCATATCTTTTATTTGTTTTGGCAGTACTGCGGCGGGTTTCAACCCTGGGCAGTGCAGTAACTCGAACCTTCCTCCACGATGAGAGCCTCTCTTCCTCTGCTGGATCTCCCGAACTGCAGGAACTACCGTCACTGCAGGAGCCTCTTCCACTTTTAAGGTACATTGTTCCCCCAGGCCTCCCGATTCGTTGGGTATCGCTAAAGGTGTTTTAAATCCTTTACTTACATACTGGGTTGGCCACCCCTATCATCTAACATTGTCTTTCACCTTCTGCAACCGCCTTTTCAAATTGTTAAACAAAGACTTGACTGCAGCTACTAGAACAGTTTGATCCTGGGCACATTGCCTTGTACGACTGACTCTGGCACAGGCCTATTGACTCTGGCTAAATCTGTTACAACTGCCTTCTCTAGATTGATTCTCACCTAGAAATGTGTTGGTGCACCTAACTCTTATAACCACCTTTTTCCTTCCCCTTTTTAAACTTTTGAAGTGCCATTTTGCTCGGTTTTCACCTCAGTATTGCATATGCTTAAGTACTGCCTTGCCTAACTTGTTCACAATCTACTTGGGAAGTATTGCTTGTGTGTTAAAGAGTCTAAATCTGTATAACTTGTCCTTTCCCTCCCTTTTGAGAAATTGATAGTGCCATTTCTGCTTGGTTTTCACTGTGCCGTTTTGCTCAGTTTTCACTCTTGCTCAAACTTGTCTACAATTTAAATAGGGAGTTGTGTATACTTTTCTTGACTGATTTAACTTGCTTTAATAGTGATTTGTGTGTGAACATCAGAGTGTGTAAAATAAATACATATATTCTTTTTGATACCAAGCTTTGGCCAGTGTTTCCTTGCTCCATTGTACTGAAGCCCTAATGTGTAAACCCTGAATACTGCTCATCTCCCTCTTGAGATAAGTCTGACTGCTTAGCCACAGCTACCAACTAAATCTATGTGGTACAGACTGATACCAAAGGGGATTTTCTTGCATATACATGTAGTCTTAATCTTCCGTAGTGCTCCCTAAGGGAACTGCACAGGATTCTGCCTAACATGCCCCGGATGTGCAAGCACGTCTTTTGAACATGCCCTTTGATGGCGCGCATTTGTTTAGCAGCAAGGCTGACGAGAGCCTCGAGAGGTTGCAGACCTCAAAAGCTGCAGCAAAATCTTTAAGCGCAGCTGTGCGTCAACCTCTGCCTTTTCGCCCTAGGGGACAGCAGTGAAGGGGTAGTTCTTTTCATTACTACTCCTCCTTTGGTAGTACGAGAGGAGCCGCCAGACAAAGGGGTCAGAGTAAAAGTACCCATGGTGGTCAGGTAAATAAATAGAGGTGCCAAAGCCGCTCAGGCAGCTTCCTCTTTGCCTTCAGGCGCTGCTGCAGCCACTCCAAAACAGTCATGAGGCCATGTCCCGTGGTTCGCCGGTTGGGGGCAGACTGTCTCAGCATCTCGACGAATGGTGAGCTATTACTTCGGATGTGTGCGTTCTGGATACAATAGCCCATGGCTACTGCCTTGCCTTCCTACAGCGGCCTCACGACAATCCACCGGGTAATCTCTTTGAAGCTTCCAGATCCGCTCCTTGTGCAGGAAATCTTGACCCTGATGGAGAAAGGCGCTGTAGAACTGGTGCCTGTAGCGGAGAGGAACAAGGGATGGTATTCCCCATATTTTTTGATTCCGAAGAAAGACGGGGGATTGAGACCCATCCCGGATTTGCGTTGGTTGAACAAACTTCTCAGGAAGGACAAGTTGAAGATGGTCAATCTTTCTCAAGTCCTCCAGGCCATTCGACTTCAGGATTGGTTGGTGTCTCTGGACCTACTTTCATGTGCCCATTCATCCCAAGCACAAAATACCTGAGGTTTGCGGCTGGCGACTCGCACTTTCAGTTTTGGGTCCTGCTATTCAGATTGACCTCCGGGCCGAGGGTCTTCACCAAGCTCATGGTGGTGGTGGCAGCGCTTCACGTCTACCCCTACCTGGACGACTGGCTGATCCGTGCACATTCTCCCGAGCAAGCATTGGATCACCTTGGTCTCACCTGCCACTCCCTCCACAAGCGGGGCTTCTCCCTCAATTTCAAGAAGTCGCATCCAACACCTTCCCAACAGCTCCAGTACATCGGGGCTGTGTTGGACACATCCTTAGGGAAGTGCTCGCCTCCCAAGTTAAGGGCTCATCACATTGTGCAGATGGTGGACTTGTTTCAACATGCCCAGAGTCTCCTGGCTTTCGAATTCTTAAGGTTGTTCGGCCTCATGGCATCCTGCGTTTTTCTGGTGCCAGAGGCCAGGCTGAGGATGAGATCCCTGCAATGGGGCCTCAAGATGCAGAGGTCGCAGTTCTCAGGCAAGATGTCGGATCACGTTCACATTCCACTCTCAATCTCCCAGAATCTTCTGTGGTACAGAAGCCTGCAATCTCAAACCATCCGACTGCCATATCTACTGTCCTTGGCTCAATCTGGGTTAATGCATTCCTCCATAAGGGTGCACCTAGCGCTGATTTCTAGGTAGAACCACGTGACAGCTGTGTGCCTTCCTTGTGGTGTCACAGGCTGGTGAAGGAGTTTTTACGGGGGCTCTTCCAGTCTTTTCCACTCGTCCGGTGCCCAGCACCAGCGTGGGAACTACATTTTCTACTCTCAAGGCTCGTGAAGCCACCTTTCGAGTCCATGCACCAAGCATCTATTAAACACCTTTGCTGTAAAACTGCATTCTTGTTGGCCATAACTTCAGCCAGACGAGTGAGTGAAATCCAGGCGTTTTCTGTGAAGCCGCCCTATCTAAAGTTTCATAAGGACAAGGCAGTTCTACGTACCAACCCAACATTTGTGCCGAAGGTGCCATCGGCTTTCCACCTAAACCAGCAGGTGGTTTTGCCTGTATTCTTTGGCAAACCTACGTCTCCAGCGGATCGTGTTCTGCACACAATGGATGCGCTGCGTGCCCTCAAGTACTACGTGATGCAAACAAAATCTAAAATCTTTCCACAAATCAAAGTCGTCCATTGCAAGATGGATTGCTACCTGTATCTGGTTCTGCCATTGGCAAGCCGGCAGGCCCTGGGCTCATTCTACCAGAGGAGTGGCTAAACCACAGCTGTTCTCTGAATTCTGCTGCCTGGCATCTGGCGTGCTGCCACCTGGAGATCGGTGCATACGTTCAACAGGTTTTAAAGAGAAACAGACATTTCTAAAATCATTATTCATCTAGAAAATAAGGATGCAGCTCTTATCAGTACTCCATAATCTATACAATGTATGTTGCGCACATTTAAAATGTTTGCAATTATTTGGGCCCATTACATACCCTGTTAGGTCTCTATACTTCTTGGTGTTCACTTTGCTTTTTTGACTTAGCACTACAAAGTCTTTCATTTTTTCACATCCAGTTCAAGCATACAGAACACAATAATATATTAAAGTAGAAAAGGAGTGTGGGAGCCCCTCCACCGAGAACGAACATGGGACAAATACCCTGTTCTATGGAATTTCTTCCACTCAGGAGGGTCTACAACCACGGTTTAGTTCACTGCATCCTTCACAGAGGAGAAATATCCATTTGCATATCAGTCTTTGTCCCACCCATTGCTAGGCAATTCTCTGAACAGGAGTACCATCAGCAACCCCAGACACGTGTTTCGTCCTTGTTGGGCCTCAACAGTGAGGTGAAGCTGAGCCTCTCTAAGGCACATTGAGCAAGGGGACCATGTCTGGATTACCCTTGGTTACTTAGGATGAAACCCCAAGTCTTACAAAATTGAAAAGAATTGTTGGAGCCCCTCTGCCAAGAACAAACATTGGACAAATACCCTGTTCTAGGTAATTTCTTCCACTCAGGGGGGTCTACAACCACGGTTTACTTCACTGCACCCTAACATTTTGGTGCTGGACTTCTCTTGTGCGTGGGACAAAGACTGATATGCAAATGGATATTTCTCCCCTGTGAAAGGTACAGTGAGCTAAAACGTGGCTGTAGACGCTCCGTAGTGTGCACCTGCCCATAGAACAGGTTATTTGATTATGTTCGTCCTCGGTACAGGGGCTTCCAGACATTTTTGTGCATTTTACGAACTTTGGGTTTCACCCTAGATCACCCAGGGTAATCCAAACGTACACCCTTGCTCACTGTGCTTAGAGAGGCAAAGCTTCACCTCACGGATGAGGCCCGACTAGGTTGAAACACGTGCCTGGGGTTGCTGTTGGTACTCTTGTTCAGAGGAGAATTGCCTGGCATTTTGGTGCTGGACTGCCCTTGTGGGTGGGACAAAGACAGATATGCAAATTAATATTTATCCTCTGAGCTTAAACATGGTTGTAGACTCTCCAGAGGGGACACCTTCACAGGTTACTTCGCTGTGTTCGTCCTCAGTAGAGAGGCTCCCAGAACTTTTTGTGCAATATATTAAAGTATCACGTGCAACATATTAAAGTATCACTTTGGGATAGGGTTGGTACATACGAAGCTTCATTTGTTTGAACTACTTCCTTTTCTGTGCCATGTCACCCTTGAGTTTGGGTCTTGGACTCCCAGCCTCCCCGTCCATAACCACCAGCGCCTCCCACAAACACTTCCGTCTCTGTGTGTAATGTAAATAATATCAAAACACTTCACAGTAGTAATCGCTTTCTGGCAGCTTCTAAGGATGGAGAGTAAGATTAGTCTCGTTTTTACAGTGTGAGAGTGGTTTAATGTGCCCTTTCTAGGGTCCAGGCAACACGGTTTCGACTCCCATGGTGGAATGTCTTTGTTGAAGTGGTAAACTAAAATATTGACATTTCTACCTCCCTCGCTTGATCCGATTGGCACCCCATACCCAAGTTCCCAGCACACGGGAACATAGCCCTTGACCACCTCACGGGAATTGGAAGTCTTAAAAATGTCTGCACCCCTTTACGTGGCAATGCACTCCTAGGTAGCAATGACACAAAGAGTATATGAAGTCACTTATGCAAAGATTCATGGCAATGTCTGTACCTGTAACAAATACTGATACTCATGATCAACATTGATTTGAAACTATATGATGTCAATGACTGGAAGCCCTTGGATGGTAAAGAGCACTCCAAAAAGAAAACCACACATGCCGCACCTCATGGAACTCCCCCCGACCCGTCCACATGGCTAGGCTGATGCATAACGATTTGGCATCGAAGATGAAGTTGCCTGGGGGCTGCTGGCAGTAGTCTGGATGCTCCAGCTTCACTATTTCAGCTCTTGTAGACACCTCAGCCGAGCCAACAAAGTTCCAGTGGTCTCTGCATGTGGCATCTAACTACAGACTGACAATGGATTGCTAATATGTTTGTGCATCAAGAACTGGCATATCCTGTTGTGCGCCTAAAAATTACACTCTGTGTCAACAATGGTCAGTGGCCATTTCCAGCATGCAAGGGCACCAGACCCACAAGAGTTCTGCCCAGGGTCGGACTGTGGCATACAATTGTCTCGGGCACCTAGGAAAAAGTGGCCCACAGTTGCAAATGGTAATTCATTCCTTTTGTGACAGAATGTTTGCGTAGTACCCAAGGGGGAGGCTTTTGATATAATATGATGCAAATTGTGCATTTTAAAGAATATTTATTCAGTAACATTGGCCAAAACTACTAGCTGCATGGTGAAGTAACTTATCGAACTGGCCCACATGGGTCAGAAAATTGGCCCACCTTGACCCAAAAAACGGGCCCACACTAGCATTGTGTGTTTTTGGTTCTTGCGACGTTCTCGTATGTGGCTCTGGCCTACGTTCCCCGTCCGACTCATTTTCATGAAATGGGCTTGAATCCAACCGTCTCATCTCACATGGTTTATAAGGACAGATCTTGGGAGCAATCTGTGAAGATTCGAGCTAGGATGCTGTAAACGACCACCCTGCAACAATGTAACCCTCAGGCTCCATGTGAGAAAGGTCTATGGGCGTTTCCAGCATCCCAGGGTGCCAGAACCCAGAGAGTTCTGCTACATTCTGCTATGCGCTGCCGCACCATCCTAATTGTTTTCATGTAATGGGCTTCAATGCAACATTCTCATCTCTTGTGTTTCTGAGATGGTCTTGGAGCACTCTGGAATATTCGAGCTCGGATGGTGTACACCGTCCTCGTGACCTTACCTCACGTGACTGACTGCTCACCCACTCACACTAACTGGGCCAGTGCCTGTACCGGAAGATAAACATGCACACCATACTAGATATATTTGGGAGCCCACTTGTGAGCTACACATAGTTGTAATCGTATGATCTAGGGAGCCCAGATATATTTCCTCTGGTGAGACATTCTTCCATCAGCCACCGACTTCTCAAGGAAATTGTCATAGGTTCAGGCAAGAGATGCCCAATTATTTTGTGGGACTAGCAATCTAGGTGGTGGTTCAAAAGAGGTTTTGCATGCGTCCTGGCTCATGGGACAAGAGAGATGTTGATGGCCATGTCACCTTTTTTTAAAACCTTTTATTTATTGGCAGAAGTTAGTAACAGGTACACAGTGCAACCAATTTTTGTTTACATACACAGATAGACATCTCTTATATCAATAAGTGACATATATGGGCATATTTGCCTAGCACATCTTGAACTAATGTTATCAAGAGCTGGATTGGTCTTGCATGGGCGGCGAAGTAGGGAGTTCTGCTTCATTGTCAGACTGTTTGTTGAGGTAACTACAGAAGGCAGTCCAAACATTCTTAGGAAGAGAGTGCATGCGGAGGGAGTTTATGTATTACATTTCACAGGTCTGAGTCCAGGTGAGTGCATACAGACACATAGTAAATGTAGGAGGGGAAGAGCGTTTCCAGTGCACTAGTATACATTTCTTAGCAACCATACTACTAACATTTAGAAATGTTGACATTTTCTTCACCTCATCTCCATTCCATATCCCAAATAATACACCAATCGGATCTGGATCAACTGCGGTTCCAACAATCTCAGATAAAGCCTTAAGGATCTCACCCATAATGTGCTAAGTGCCCTGCATGACCAGAACATGACGGCCATGTCACCTAGAGCCTAAAACCGCTTGAGGGCTGTCGCTATGTTCTGTCTGTGACAAGCTTAAAGTTGGGGGCGGTAGTCTCAACATCCTTGAATGATCCAAAAACACCCTTTTCGGACAGATTTCAAGCAGGCCCCCCTAAATGTTGATACAGGCTCAAAATAAATAACTGGTTATTGATCAGCAAGCGTAATTGGCGAAGATGCATGAGAACCTCCCGCACATGTGGCAGGTCGATGTGGATTTTCTTTTTTACAATTTGATTACAAGTACACGAATTGTAAATTCAGAAACATGCAGTATCTAAAGTTCAAATCAAGGAATCCTGCACCTTTTGTGTTCTAACAATACCTATGAAAAAACATCAACCAATTTACACTAACAAGCATTTGTAAGCATCAGTCAAACTGTAATAAGTAGCCTATTGTATACATGATCAATATATGAACAGGAGTATACATTGAATATAAACCCAGCATGACATATCCATATAAACTCTATCCATCCCTCTTTCTGTAGGAAATTAATAACCCCTCACTGTAAAATATGCTCCATTGTGTTGCAGTACGACATATCCTGTAAGAACCGCTCATGAAGGCAAAAGGCTTGACCTCCTCGCCATAGTGATCTGAAGCTTGGCCAGAAGACAGGCCCACCGCACCAGACCTTGTAAATATTTAGGATCATTACCAGTATAGCCTAAAAATCCAATTGTAGCTGAAACGGGAATGTACTCATCAGCCGTTTTATTAACTGTTTCAAAATATCTTTCTCTGAAATGGAAATATGCACAAGAGCAGGCTTAAATGAGAGAACATTTCTTCAGGCGCTCCACACCCGCTGCAGCTTCTCGGGGGAAACATGTAGAATAAGGCTTGTCATAAACACTATGCAAGATTTTAAAATGCATAGGTTTGTGTGTGCAACTAAGGGACACCTTTTTAGTCCTATAAATAAACAACCACGGTTCATCAGATATTGGATTTCATAAATCAGTCTCTCAAGCTGATTTGACGAGTGGAATCAGAGGGTTCCATATGGAAAATGTAGCATTGTATATACAGAGGAGTAAATATCCTTTGCCTTGTATCACCAGCAAAGATTTCTCAAGAAGAAAGGGTAAGTGACTGAAATGGGAAACCAAAATATATCCAATCGATACAACCCTCCTTGTATCTTATATTCCTCTTGAAAACACCATAGTAGAGGTCACCAACAGTGACCCTTCCCACTTTAGTCATAACTGTACCAAAACTGTTCTTATGTATTAGAACTATAGCAGGATTTTAAGAGTATGCAGAACTCTGGTCACCATTTTTGAGAAGATGATGCCAGGCTGGCGTTTCTGGGGCGGGGCTGAGGGGACCATAGCCCTGGGTCTTTTGGTTGTAGCCCCGGATAGAAGCTCAGGGGTTACAACCAAAAGGCTAGCTAGCCCCGAGTCCCAACAGACATTAGCGTATCCCCAGATCTTTCCCAGACCTACCAACACCCCTGCCAGGCTCTCTGCAAGACTTCAACAACTTAGACTTCACAAGGAACAGGGCACTTGCCTAACAAAAGCGATTATATATTGTTTGGAGCAGCCAATGCCCATTCACCCATCACATGTGGGTGCTATGTACCCGGATCAAACCAACAGGACTTGTAAAGGGTTTAAGCTGCCCTGTAGCACAATTCTAATCCTGGGACAGCCATTCCCCCATTCGAGTAAGGTTTTATAATAATGACCCTCCTAACGCTAGGCTTTTTATTTACGCTGACCACTGGTATTATTATTGAGTGCAGTCTTGTGAAGTACTTAGGCATGAAGATATGAATGTTAAAAAAAAATAGGAAAACATTTGAGAATACAACAATGTTCGGAATGGAAATGCGTCTAAAAGAGACAAAGGCATTTTCACCTGCTTTTTAACTTGAATGCAAATACAATCCAGTGCATTCAGGTAATTCTTAGAAAACAGACTATCAAGGTGTCCCATTACGTAAGTTCCCGGGTATATGAATATGTCAGCCTTCCAGCGCAGCGGAAACCCACTCCCTGGAACTGTGACTAGAGTTCATTAATTCATCTACCAAACCTAAAGAACGTCTCAAGAATTAGTGCAATGTTAACCAATGGTTCACAAACAAAAAGTAAAATTTCATCTGTGTAAAGCGATAAAATAATTCTCTGAGATTATAAAGATTTACCTAAAATTCGTAAGAAGGGCATCCAGGGGCACAATCGTGACCGTAAAGCGGAACTAGAGACTAAGGCAGCTCTGTCTCACCCACCTTTCTAATATGATAGGATCTGAAATCAAGGCAGATTCTAGCACTTGGATTTTTATATAGAAGCCTAACAAGCAAGAGAAGAACATCTCCAACCCTCATTCAACCAAGGAGCTCAAATTCAAAAGGCTGTGACACAGTTGAATGCTTTCCCGCATCCGGCATGAAGGAAGCCACTGGAAGTTCTGGCTGAAGCTGGTTAAGGTCTCAGAAAAGACATCTCAAGTTACGGGAAGTGGATCTTGGCAGGATAAAAATCCCACTTGATCTGATATTGCTGTCTGGGCATCTATGGGAGAAGCATATTTGCTGCGCCTTTCATGAGGATCTTATTCTCAACCTTTATAAGAGATATTGGAAACACAAGCTACATAAGTCAGACGTTTTATCAAATTTAAAAAGAATATTCACTGCTTCACATTGCTAAAAAAATAAAAACTTCCGCTATTGATACATTTTACATTGCTAACAAATGAGAGTTCAAATCTTTGCAGTTCTTTCAAAAAGCTTCTTCCCTCCAGGCAAGTTGTCAATGGCCTGTGAAATGTTTGCTGCTGTAATTAGAGAGTTAAGCATCTCACACTTGTAACCGTGAATCCATAACAGAGAATCCCTGTCCAAATATTATTTCATGTGCGATGCTGAACCATTCAGCCGTGAAGATTAAATGTATTGAAGAAAGTGAAGTGGGTAGTACCAATCTTCTTATCCCAGCAGGTTGTTAACCCATCAGATATGGTGATTACAGGTATAATCTTCCTATGATGTTCCCACCAACAAATCCATGCTAGCCATCGGTCAGGTCTAACTCCCTCACTAGAATGACGAGCCGACACATTGCTGCCGTAGAAGCGAACCTCGCAATATGCCTCCGCCTGAAATTCTTCCAGCTTTGCATGCAGTTCACTGAATAGAGGAGAGTCTTTTGATGAGTTCAAAAAGCCTTTGACGTATTTTATTTTCATTTTACATTTTTACAAGACAATATAATATCTTAATAAAGGATCATTCATTAGTTATTTTTACAATAGTACAAATAAAATAAAAAAATAGTTAAAGAGAAAGAACATATACATATTTGTTGTAAGTTAACTAGTTAATTACGTACTTTGAGATGATCAAATAATTTCATAGTTCTTTACTCCCGTAACAAATTAGATTATTCAACACACATGAACAAAACACACAACATACAAGGATGTGAAAATACATGCACAGTACAGATCTGTTCCATCTTTATCTTAACCATATTTTTAATATGGTCCGAGTAGAACTTAAAACTTTAAATTTTACCCATATCATTCATTAAAAAGCCTTGGAGGTTTTTTAACTTGTCTTCTAATTTATTAAATGTCGTCTGCAGTGCACATGAAGCACCTTTCTCTCCAGAAATGCAGATGCCATGTATGCGTAGGCCTTAAAGGCCTCCTATAAAGATCGACAAGTCTACAGAGGCTGGGTTTCTTGCAAAAGAGATAATTTCAGCACTCGGTGTACATGATCTTTTACACTCTTCTGTAAACGGCTGCCCTGCTTGAAGCCCTTTACCTAAGGGGATATTGAAATCTGCTATCAGCGGGAATGGCCAAGTAGTGAGCAAGCTACTCATTTACTTCTTTGACAAATATATCTATTCTAGATGATGAATCATGAACAGAAGAACAGAATGTCAACTCATGGTAGAAAGGGACTGGATCCAGCCACATGCCAGAAAGATCTGGCAGGCAGAGCATTGATGTGGCTGTATGAGATCGGTTGAAAAGCAACGCGCACCCACTGTCTAAAGCTCTGTTGAATACAAAGGCGGAACTCTCCTTCCCAAATTATGTGATGGCCCAGGAATGCCAGTATCTTGTGGACCTTATCCAAAAAGTCATGGTCATCAACATCCGGACCTAAATATCATCAAAAATGATATTAAACAGCCCCAGATTTGATTTTTATTTGAGTGTTTAAAGCTCCAAATCAGCTCAAGAGCAGTGGAGTACTGTACAGAGTTTGCCAGCGTTTTGGCTGGCATTTTTTAACAGTAGCGTAGTACTGCGAGTTGCGATCTGTGTTTCCAATGATTGGGTTTAGTCCTTGGTCAGGTGTTTTTGAAAAAGCCATGTTTTGAGAGATTTGTAAACTTGGGGATTTGTGAGGGCATTCCGAGCTGATACTGGGATCGAGTTCCAGAAGGCAGGTGCATGACAAGAGAACGATTGTTTGCAGGGCCTCTCGTTGGGGACAAGTTGTGATTCAAGCCGGTTGGCTGATATGCTGCGCGAGGAGCCTGTGCCAACAGTTATGTGGGCTGCAGCCGCTACCTAGGCTGGTGTGCTACTCGTGACTGCTTTGTAGCTGATACATGCTGTCTTGAACAGTATCCTGGCCTGTAGAGGAAGCCAATGTAGTTTGTGCAGGATGGGGCGATTTGGTCAAATTTCCATGCACCTGTATTGAATTGAATTGATTGTTTATTTGTATAGCGCCTATATACAATATGTTTCAAAGCGCTTCAAGGAGAGAGGGAACATGGGAAAATACAGTTACATTCTTACAAGTCCTTGAAACAATTCAGAATGTGAAAGATAACAATCTTAATATGCCTGTTTCAGATATTACAAGTGCAAGGAACAATAAAGGAGGAGGGGCTGGTGGAAATGAGACAAAACAGGTGGTTACATTACTATGCCAGATGACAATTGATTTAGTGTGGGAAAATTAACAAGAGGAGGGGGAGGGTGGGTGTGCAGTGAGGGAGAAGGAGAGGAACAAAACAAGCGACTAACATACTAGGTCTGACGACAATTCAGAATAGTGCTGGAGGGAGAAGAGGGGGGAGAACAAACAAGCTGCTATCACGGAAGTCACAAGACAAAATGATAGAGTAAGTGCTAATGGACAATAAGAAGGAAGGGAGGGGTGAGGGAAGGTGGATGAGAAAGACAGGCGGCTACAATTACTATGCCTGACGGTAATTGAGGTACTACCAGACTTTAACAAGAGGAGGGGGGGAGAGGGTAAGTGGATGAGAAAGACAGGCAGCTGCAATTACTATGCCTGACGGCAATTGAAATGATGCCGGAATTTAACAAGAGGAGGGGAGGAGTGGGGAAGAGGGAATGGGGAGAGGGAGGAGGAGAAGAAACACAAAATAAGTGACCAATGTACTAGGCCAGATGACCTTTCAGAGTATTGCTGGAGGGGCGGGGAAGGAGAAGAACAAAAGGATGGGGAGCACAGACAGGCAGTTATCATACTGGTCAGGAGGCCAGTATGAAAAAGCAAAGGCTAGAGAACGGAGAAGGGGGATAACACCACATCAAGGGAGCATCTAGGCGGTTGGAGGCGCACACAACCATAAAAAGGGGGGTGGAAGTGCACAAACCAAAAGGCCTTTGTGGGGGGCAAGAGGGAGGTGCGGACACACGCCATCACAAGGGGCAAAAGGGGGGTGGGGACATACGCCATCACAGTGGGTAAAGGGGGGTGTGGCCCACACACACACCATCATGGGGGGCATGGGGAAGGGGTGGGGGACACTCGCCATCACGAGGGCCAATAGGGGGTGTTGGGGACACACGCCATCACAGGGGCTAAAGTGGGGGTGGGGGAACACACGCCTTCACGGAGGGCAAAGTAGGGGGGACACAGACGCCATCACAGGGGGCAAGAGGGTGGACACACAACATCACAGGGGGCAAGAGGGTGGGTGGGACACACATACACCATCACGGGGGCAGGGGGCAGCGTGGCAGAGTACCGCAGCAGACGGGGGTAGACACGGCCTTTGTTGTGGGCCTTGGGTGGATGGCCGGCTCCCGCCTCCTGGTTGCTCTCATTGGCTTAACAAGCCAAGTGCAACCAATGGGAGGGGGATCAGGGCCAAACGAAGGCTGCAGTTCAGGTTGTCGAAAAACCTGCAGCCATATTTGGAAGGCAAAGGCACAATGGGGCAGGGTTTGCGGGATACAAAGGAAAAAGACACTAAAAGCACTAAACATGAATGCCCCGAAAGCACTGCTCCAACAAAGTCAATCCTCGATGTGTGCAATGATAAATTCGAATTTAAATGCATTTTTGTCAAAAATTATGCCACGCCACGTGTGCTAAGCACAAAGCATCAGGCTTACCTCAGCAGTTCTGAGGGTGTTGTTGAAAGCCCACATGAGGCAGATGGAGACCCCCAGCATCGGCGGGGATCCTCTGCAAGACATGCTCACCCACTCACACTAACTGGGCCAGTGCCTGTACCGGAAGATAAACATGCACACCATACTAGATATATTTGGGAGCCCACTTGTGAGCTACACATAGTTGTAATCGTATGATCTAGGTGCCCAGATATATTTCCTCTGGTGAGACATTCTTCCATCCGCCACCGACTTCTCAAGGAAATTGTCATAGGTTCAGGCAAGAGATGCCCAATTATTTTGTGGGACTAGCAATCTAGGTGGTGGTTCAAAAGAGGTTTTGCATGCGTCCTGGCTCATGGGACAAGAGAGATGTTGATGGCCATGTCACCTTTTTTTAAAACCTTTTATTTATTGGCAGAAGTTAGTAACAGGTACACAGTGCAACCAATTTTTGTTTACATACACAGATAGACATCTCTTATATCAATAAATGACATATATGGGCATATTTGCCTAGCACATCTTGAACTAATGTTATCAAGAGCTGGATTGGTCTTGCATGGGTGGCGAAGTAGGGAGTTCTGCTTCATTGTCAGACTGTTTGTTGAGGTAACTACAGAAGGCAGTCCAAACATTCTTAGGAAGAGAGTGCATGCGGAGGGAGTTTATGTATTACATTTCACAGGTCTGAGTCCAGGTGAGTGCATACAGACACATAGTAAATGTAGGAGGGGAAGAGCGTTTCCAGTGCACTAGTATACATTTCTTAGCAACCATACTACTAACATTTAGAAATGTTGACATTTTCTTCACCTCATCTCCATTCCATATCCCAAATAATACACCAATCGGATCTGGATCAACTGCGGTTCCAACAATCTCAGATAAAGCCTTAAGGATCTCACCCATAATGTGCTAAGTGCCCTGCATGACCAGAACATGACGGCCATGTCACCTAGAGCCTAAAACCGCTTGAGGGCTGTCGCTATGTTCTGTCTGTGACAAGCTTAAAGTTGGGGGCGGTAGTCTCAACATCCTTGAATGATCCAAAAACACCCTTTTCGGACAGATTTCAAGCAGGCCCCCCTAAATGTTGATACAGGCTCAAAATAAATAACTGGTTATTGATCAGCAAGCGTAATTGGCGAAGATGCATGAGAACCTCCCGCACATGTGGCAGGTCGATGTGGATTTTCTTTTTTACAATTTGATTACAAGTACACGAATTGTAAATTCAGAAACATGCAGTATCTAAAGTTCAAATCAAGGAATCCTGCACCTTTTGTGTTCTAACAATACCTATGAAAAAACATCAACCAATTTACACTAACAAGCATTTGTAAGCATCAGTCAAACTGTAATAAGTAGCCTATTGTATACATGATCAATATATGAACAGGAGTATACATTGAATATAAACCCAGCATGACATATCCATATAAACTCTATTCATCCCTCTTTCTGTAGGAAATTAATAACCCCTCACTGTAAAATATGCTCCATTGTGTTGCAGTACGACATATCCTGTAAGAACCGCTCATGAAGGCAAAAGGCTTGACCTCCTCGCCATAGTGATCTGAAGCTTGGCCAGAAGACAGGCCCACCGCACCAGACCTTGTAAATATTTAGGATCATTACCAGTATAGCCTAAAAATCCAATTGTAGCTGAAACGGGAATGTACTCATCAGCCGTTTTATTAACTGTTTCAAAATATCTTTCTCTGAAATGGAAATATGCACAAGAGCAGGCTTAAATGAGAGAACATTTCTTCAGGCGCTCCACACCCGCTGCAGCTTCTCGGGGGAAACATGTAGAATAAGGCTTGTCATAAACACTATGCAAGATTTTAAAATGCATAGGTTTGTGTGTGCAACTAAGGGACACCTTTTTAGTCCTGTAAATAAACAACCACGGTTCATCAGATATTGGATTTCATAAATCAGTCTCTCAAGCTGATTTGACGAGTGGAATCAGAGGGTTCCATATGGAAAATGTAGCCTTGTATATACAGAGGAGTAAATATCCTTTGCCTTGTATCACCAGCAAAGATTTCTCAAGAAGAAAGGGTAAGTGACTGAAATGGGAAACCAAAATATATCCAATCGATACAACCCTCCTTGTATCTTATATTCCTCTTGAAAACACCATAGTAGAGGTCACCAACAGTGACCCTTCCCACTTTAGTCATAACTGTACCAAAACTGTTCTTATGTATTAGAACTATAGCAGGATTTTAAGAGTATGCAGAACTCTGGTCACCATTTTTGAGAAGATGATGCCAGGCTGGCGTTTCTGGGGCGGGGCTGAGGGGACCATAGCCCTGGGTCTTTTGGTTGTAGCCCCGGATAGAAGCTCAGGGATTACAACCAAAAGGCTAGCTAGCCCCGAGTCCCAACAGACATTAGCGTATCCCCAGATCTTTCCCAGACCTACCAACACCCCTGCCAGGCTCTCTGCAAGACTTCAACAACTTAGACTTCACAAGGAACAGGGCACTTGCCTAACAAAAGCGATTATATATTGTTTGGAGCAGCCAATGCCCATTCACCCATCACATGTGGGTGCTATGTACCCGGATCAAACCAACAGGACTTGTAAAGGGTTTAAGCTGCCCTGTAGCACAATTCTAATCCTGGGACAGCCATTCCCCCATTCGAGTAAGGTTTTATAATAATGACCCTCCTAACGCTAGGCTTTTTATTTACGCTGACCAGTGGTATTATTATTATTGAGTGCAGTCTTGTGAAGTACTTAGGCATGAAGATATGAATGTTAAAAAAAAATAGGAAAACATTTGAGAATACAACAATGTTCGGAATGGAAATGCGTCTAAAAGAGACAAAGGCATTTTCACCTGCTTTTTAACTTGAATGCAAATACTATCCAGTGCATTCAGGTAATTCTTAGAAAACAGACTATCAAGGTGTCCCATTACGTAAGTTCCCGGGTATATGAATATGTCAGCCTTCCAGCGCAGCGGAAACCCACTCCCTGGAAGCGAACCTCGCAATATGCCTCCGCCTGAAATTCTTCCAGCTTTGTATGCAGTTCACTGAATAGAGGAGAGTCTTTTGATGAGTTCAAAAAGCCTTTGACGTATTTTATTTTCATTTTACATTTTTACAAGACAATATAATATCTTAATAAAGGATCATTCATTAGTTATTTTTACAATAGTACAAATAAAATAAAAAAATAGTTAAAGAGAAAGAACATATACATATTTGTTGTAAGTTAACTAGTTAATTACGTACTTTGAGATGATCAAATAATTTCATAGTTCTTTACTCCCGTAACAAATTAGATTATTCAACACACATGAACAAAACACACAACATACAAGGATGTGAAAATACATGCACAGTACAGATCTGTTCCATCTTTATCTTAACCATATTTTTAATATGGTCCGAGTAGAACTTAAAACTTTAAATTTTACCCATATCATTCATTAAAAAGCCTTGGAGGTTTTTTAACTTGTCTTCTAATTTATTAAATGTCGTCTGCAGTGCACATGAAGCACCTTTCTCTCCAGAAATGCAGATGCCATGTATGCGTAGGCCTTAAAGGCCTCCTATAAAGATCGACAAGTCTACAGAGGCTGGGTTTCTTGCAAAAGAGATAATTTCAGCACTCGGTGTACATGATCTTTTACACTCTTCTGTAAACGGCTGCCCTGCTTGAAGCCCTTTACCTAAGGGGATATTGAAATCTGCTATCAGCGGGAATGGCCAAGTAGTGAGCAAGCTACTCATTTACTTCTTTGACAAATATATCTATTCTAGATGATGAATCATGAACAGAAGAACAGAATGTCAACTCATGGTAGAAAGGGACTGGATCCAGCCACATGCCAGAAAGATCTGGCAGGCAGAGCATTGATGTGGCTGTATGAGATCGGTTGAAAAGCAACGCGCACCCACTGTCTAAAGCTCTGTTGAATACAAAGGCGGAACTCTCCTTCCCAAATTATGTGATGGCCCAGGAATGCCAGTATCTTGTGGACCTTATCCAAAAAGTCATGGTCATCAACATCCGGACCTAAATATCATCAAAAATGATATTAAACAGCCCCAGATTTGATTTTTATTTGAGTGTTTAAAGCTCCAAATCAGCTCAAGAGCAGTGGAGTACTGTACAGAGCTTGCCAGCGTTTTGGCTGGCATTTTTTAACAGTAGCGTAGTACTGCGAGTTGCGATCTGTGTTTCCAATGATTGGGTTTAGTCCTTGGTCAGGTGTTTTTGAAAAAGCCATGTTTTGAGAGATTTGTAAACTTGGGGATTTGTGAGGGCATTCCGAGCTGATACTGGGATCGAGTTCCAGAAGGCAGGTGCATGACAAGAGAACGATTGTTTGCAGGGCCTCTCGTTGGGGACAAGTTGTGATTCAAGCCGGTTGGCTGATATGCTGCGCGAGGAGCCTGTGCCAACAGTTATGTGGGCTGCAGCCGCTACCTAGGCTGGTGTGCTACTCGTGACTGCTTTGTAGCTGATACATGCTGTCTTGAACAGTATCCTGGCCTGTAGAGGAAGCCAATGTAGTTTGTGCAGGATGGGGCGATTTGGTCAAATTTCCATGCACCTGTATTGAATTGAATTGATTGTTTATTTGTATAGCGCCTATATACAATATGTTTCAAAGCGCTTCAAGGAGAGAGGGAACATGGGAAAATACAGTTACATTCTTACAAGTCCTTGAAACAATTCAGAATGTGAAAGATAACAATCTTAATATGCCTGTTTCAGATATTACAAGTGCAAGGAACAATAAAGGAGGAGGGGCTGGTGGAAATGAGACAAAACAGGTGGTTACATTACTATGCCAGATGACAATTGATTTAGTGTGGGAAAATTAACAAGAGGAGGGGGAGGGTGGGTGTGCAGTGAGGGAGAAGGAGAGGAACAAAACAAGCGACTAACATACTAGGTCTGACGACAATTCAGAATAGTGCTGGAGGGAGAAGAGGGGGGAGAACAAACAAGCTGCTATCACGGAAGTCACAAGACAAAATGATAGAGTAAGTGCTAATGGACAATAAGAAGGAAGGGAGGGGTGAGGGAAGGTGGATGAGAAAGACAGGCGGCTACAATTACTATGCCTGACGGTAATTGAGGTACTACCAGACTTTAACAAGAGGAGGGGGGGAGAGGGTAAGTGGATGAGAAAGACAGGCAGCTGCAATTACTATGCCTGACGGCAATTGAAATGATGCCGGAATTTAACAAGAGGAGGGGAGGAGTGGGGAAGAGGGAATGGGGAGAGGGAGGAGGAGAAGAAACACAAAATAAGTGACCAATGTACTAGGCCAGATGACCTTTCAGAGTATTGCTGGAGGGGCGGGGAAGGAGAAGAACAAAAGGATGGGGAGCACAGACAGGCAGTTATCATACTGGTCAGGAGGCCAGTATGAAAAAGCAAAGGCTAGAGAACGGAGAAGGGGGATAACACCACATCAAGGGAGCATCTAGGCGGTTGGAGGCGCACACAACCATAAAAAGGGGGGTGGAAGTGCACAAACCAAAAGGCCTTTGTGGGGGGCAAGAGGGAGGTGCAGACACACGCCATCACAAGGGGCAAAAGGGGGGTGGGGACATACGCCATCACAGTGGGTAAAGGGGGGTGTGGCCCACACACACACCATCATGGGGGGCATGGGGAAGGGGTGGGGGACACTCGCCATCACGAGGGCCAATAGGGGGTGTTGGGGACACACGCCATCACAGGGGCTAAAGTGGGGGTGGGGGAACACACGCCTTCACGGAGAGCAAAGTAGGGGGGACACAGACGCCATCACAGGGGGCAAGAGGGTGGACACACAACATCACAGGGGGCAAGAGGGTGGGTGGGACACACATACACCATCACAGGGGCAGGGGGCAGCGTGGCAGAGTACCGCAGCAGACGGGGGTAGACACGGCCTTTGTTGTGGGCCTTGGGTGGATGGCCGGCTCCCGCCTCCTGGTTGCTCTCATTGGCTTAACAAGCCAAGTGCAACCAATGGGAGGGGGATCAGGGCCAAACGAAGGCTGCAGTTCAGGTTGTCGAAAAACCTGCAGCCATATTTGGAAGGCAAAGGCACAATGGGGCAGGGTTTGCGGGATACAAAGGAAAAAGACACTAAAAGCACTAAACATGAATGCCCCGAAAGCACTGCTCCAACAAAGTCAATCCTCGATGTGTGCAATGATAAATTCGAATTTAAATGCATTTTTGTCAAAAATTATGCCACGCCACGTGTGCTAAGCACAAAGCATCAGGCTTACCTCAGCAGTTCTGAGGGTGTTGTTGAAAGCCCACATGAGGCAGATGGAGACCCCCCAGCATCGGCGGGGATCCTCTGCAAGACATGCTCACCCACTCACACTAACTGGGCCAGTGCCTGTACCGGAAGATAAACATGCACACCATACTAGATATATTTGGGAGCCCACTTGTGAGCTACACATAGTTGTAATCGTATGATCTAGGGAGCCCAGATATATTTCCTCTGGTGAGACATTCTTCCATCCGCCACCGACTTCTCAAGGAAATTGTCATAGGTTCAGGCAAGAGATGCCCAATTATTTTGTGGGACTAGCAATCTAGGTGGTGGTTCAAAAGAGGTTTTGCATGCGTCCTGGCTCATGGGACAAGAGAGATGTTGATGGCCATGTCACCTTTTTTTAAAACCTTTTATTTATTGGCAGAAGTTAGTAACAGGTACACAGTGCAACCAATTTTTGTTTACATACACAGATAGACATCTCTTATATCAATAAATGACATATATGGGCATATTTGCCTAGCACATCTTGAACTAATGTTATCAAGAGCTGGATTGGTCTTGCATGGGTGGCGAAGTAGGGAGTTCTGCTTCATTGTCAGACTGTTTGTTGAGGTAACTACAGAAGGCAGTCCAAACATTCTTAGGGAGAGAGTGCATGCGGAGGGAGTTTATGTATTACATTTCACAGGTCTGAGTCCAGGTGAGTGCATACAGACACATAGTAAATGTAGGAGGGGAAGAGCGTTTCCAGTGCACTAGTATACATTTCTTAGCAACCATACTACTAACATTTAGAAATGTTGACATTTTCTTCACCTCATCTCCATTCCATATCCCAAATAATACACCAATCGGATCTGGATCAACTGCGGTTCCAACAATCTCAGATAAAGCCTTAAGGATCTCACCCATAATGTGCTAAGTGCCCTGCATGACCAGAACATGACGGCCATGTCACCTAGAGCCTAAAACCGCTTGAGGGCTGTCGCTATGTTCTGTCTGTGACAAGCTTAAAGTTGGGGGCGGTAGTCTCAACATCCTTGAATGATCCAAAAACACCCTTTTCGGACAGATTTCAAGCAGGCCCCCCTAAATGTTGATACAGGCTCAAAATAAATAACTGGTTATTGATCAGCAAGCGTAATTGGCGAAGATGCATGAGAACCTCCCACACATGTGGCAGGTCGATGTGGATTTTCTTTTTTACAATTTGATTACAAGTACACGAATTGTAAATTCAGAAACATGCAGTATCTAAAGTTCAAATCAAGGAATCCTGCACCTTTTGTGTTCTAACAATACCTATGAAAAAACATCAACCAATTTACACTAACAAGCATTTGTAAGCATCAGTCAAACTGTAATAAGTAGCCTATTGTATACATGATCAATATATGAACAGGAGTATACATTGAATATAAACCCAGCATGACATATCCATATAAACTCTATTCATCCCTCTTTCTGTAGGAAATTAATAACCCCTCACTGTAAAATATGCTCCATTGTGTTGCAGTACGACATATCCTGTAAGAACCGCTCATGAAGGCAAAAGGCTTGACCTCCTCGCCATAGTGATCTGAAGCTTGGCCAGAAGACAGGCCCACCGCACCAGACCTTGTAAATATTTAGGATCATTACCAGTATAGCCTAAAAATCCAATTGTAGCTGAAACGGGAATGTACTCATCAGCCGTTTTATTAACTGTTTCAAAATATCTTTCTCTGAAATGGAAATATGCACAAGAGCAGGCTTAAATGAGAGAACATTTCTTCAGGCGCTCCACACCCGCTGCAGCTTCTCGGGGGAAACATGTAGAATAAGGCTTGTCATAAACACTATGCAAGATTTTAAAATGCATAGGTTTGTGTGTGCAACTAAGGGACACCTTTTTAGTCCTGTAAATAAACAACCACGGTTCATCAGATATTGGATTTCATAAATCAGTCTCTCAAGCTGATTTGACGAGTGGAATCAGAGGGTTCCATATGGAAAATGTAGCCTTGTATATACAGAGGAGTAAATATCCTTTGCCTTGTATCACCAGCAAAGATTTCTCAAGAAGAAAGGGTAAGTGACTGAAATGGGAAACCAAAATATATCCAATCGATACAACCCTCCTTGTATCTTATATTCCTCTTGAAAACACCATAGTAGAGGTCACCAACAGTGACCCTTCCCACTTTAGTCATAACTGTACCAAAACTGTTCTTATGTATTAGAACTATAGCAGGATTTTAAGAGTATGCAGAACTCTGGTCACCATTTTTGAGAAGATGATGCCAGGCTGGCGTTTCTGGGGCGGGGCTGAGGGGACCATAGCCCTGGGTCTTTTGGTTGTAGCCCCGGATAGAAGCTCAGGGATTACAACCAAAAGGCTAGCTAGCCCCGAGTCCCAACAGACATTAGCGTATCCCCAGATCTTTCCCAGACCTACCAACACCCCTGCCAGGCTCTCTGCAAGACTTCAACAACTTAGACTTCACAAGGAACAGGGCACTTGCCTAACAAAAGCGATTATATATTGTTTGGAGCAGCCAATGCCCATTCACCCATCACATGTGGGTGCTATGTACCCGGATCAAACCAACAGGACTTGTAAAGGGTTTAAGCTGCCCTGTAGCACAATTCTAATCCTGGGACAGCCATTCCCCCATTCGAGTAAGGTTTTATAATAATGACCCTCCTAACGCTAGGCTTTTTATTTACGCTGACCAGTGGTATTATTATTATTGAGTGCAGTCTTGTGAAGTACTTAGGCATGAAGATATGAATGTTAAAAAAAAATAGGAAAACATTTGAGAATACAACAATGTTCGGAATGGAAATGCGTCTAAAAGAGACAAAGGCATTTTCACCTGCTTTTTAACTTGAATGCAAATACTATCCAGTGCATTCAGGTAATTCTTAGAAAACAGACTATCAAGGTGTCCCATTACGTAAGTTCCCGGGTATATGAATATGTCAGCCTTCCAGCGCAGCGGAAACCCACTCCCTGGAAGCGAACCTCGCAATATGCCTCCGCCTGAAATTCTTCCAGCTTTGTATGCAGTTCACTGAATAGAGGAGAGTCTTTTGATGAGTTCAAAAAGCCTTTGACGTATTTTATTTTCATTTTACATTTTTACAAGACAATATAATATCTTAATAAAGGATCATTCATTAGTTATTTTTACAATAGTACAAATAAAATAAAAAAATAGTTAAAGAGAAAGAACATATACATATTTGTTGTAAGTTAACTAGTTAATTACGTACTTTGAGATGATCAAATAATTTCATAGTTCTTTACTCCCGTAACAAATTAGATTATTCAACACACATGAACAAAACACACAACATACAAGGATGTGAAAATACATGCACAGTACAGATCTGTTCCATCTTTATCTTAACCATATTTTTAATATGGTCCGAGTAGAACTTAAAACGTTAAATTTTACCCATATCATTCATTAAAAAGCCTTGGAGGTTTTTTAACTTGTCTTCTAATTTATTAAATGTCGTCTGCAGGGCACATGAAGCACCTTTCTCTCCAGAAATGCAGATGCCATGTATGCGTAGGCCTTAAAGGCCTCCTATAAAGATCGACAAGTCTACAGAGGCTGGGTTTCTTGCAAAAGAGATAATTTCAGCACTCGGTGTACATGATCTTTTACACTCTTCTGTAAACGGCTGCCCTGCTTGAAGCCCTTTACCTAAGGGGATATTGAAATCTGCTATCAGCGGGAATGGCCAAGTAGTGAGCAAGCTACTCATTTACTTCTTTGACAAATATATCTATTCTAGATGATGAATCATGAACAGAAGAACAGAATGTCAACTCATGGTAGAAAGGGACTGGATCCAGCCACATGCCAGAAAGATCTGGCAGGCAGAGCATTGATGTGGCTGTATGAGATTGGTTGAAAAGCAACGCGCACCCACTGTCTAAAGCTCTGTTGAATACAAAGGCGGAACTCTCCTTCCCAAATTATGTGATGGCCCAGGAATGCCAGTATCTTGTGGACCTTATCCAAAAAGTCATGGTCATCAACATCCGGACCTAAATATCATCAAAAATGATATTAAACAGCCCCAGATTTGATTTTTATTTTGAGTGTTTAAAGCTCCAAATCAGCTCAAGAGCAGTGGAGTACTGTACAGAGCTTGCCAGCGTTTTGGCTGGCATTTTTTAACAGTAGCGTAGTACTGTGAGTTGCGATCTGTGTTTCCAATGATTGGGTTTAGTCCTTGGTCAGGTGTTTTTGAAAAAGCCATGTTTTGAGAGATTTGTAAACTTGGGGATTTGTGAGGGCATTCCGAGCTGATACTGGGATCGAGTTCCAGAAGGCAGGTGCATGACAAGAGAACGATTGTTTGCAGGGCCTCTCGTTGGGGCCAAGTTGTGATTCAAGCCGGTTGGCTGATATGCTGCGCGAGGAGCCTGTGCCAACAGTTATGTGGGCTGCAGCCGCTACCTAGGCTGGTGTGCTACTCGTGACTGCTTTGTAGCTGATACATGCTGTTTTGAACAGTATCCTGGCCTGTAGAGGAAGCCAATGTAGTTTGTGCAGGATGGGGCGATTTGGTCAAATTTCCATGCACCTGTATTGAATTGAATTGATTGTTTATTTGTATAGCACCTATATACAATATTTTTCAAAGCGCTTCAAGGAGAGAGGGAACATGGGAAAATACAGTTACATTCTTACAAGTCCTTGAAACAATTCAGAATGTGAAAGATAACAATCTTAATATGCCTGTTTCAGATATTACAAGTGCAAGGAACAATAAAGGAGGAGGGGCTGGTGGAAATGAGACAAAACAGGTGGTTACATTACTATGCCAGATGACAATTGATTTAGTGTGGGAAAATTAACAAGAGGAGGGGGAGGGTGGGTGTGCAGTGAGGGAGAAGGAGAGGAACAAAACAAGCGACTAACATACTAGGTCTGACGACAATTCAGAATAGTGCTGGAGGGAGAAGAGGGGGGAGAACAAACAAGCTGCTATCACGGAAGTCACAAGACAAAATGATAGAGTAAGTGCTAATGGACAATAAGAAGGAAGGGAGGGGTGAGGGAAGGTGGATGAGAAAGACAGGCGGCTACAATTACTATGCCTGACGGTAATTGAGGTACTACCAGACTTTAACAAGAGGAGGGGGGGAGAGGGTAAGTGGATGAGAAAGACAGGCAGCTGCAATTACTATGCCTGACGGCAATTGAAGTGATGCCGGAATTTAACAAGAGGAGGGGAGGAGTGGGGAAGAGGGAATGGGGAGAGGGAGGAGGAGAAGAAACACAAAATAAGTGACCAATGTACTAGGCCAGATGACCTTTCAGAGTATTGCTGGAGGGGCGGGGAAGGAGAAGAACAAAAGGATGGGGAGCACAGACAGGCAGTTATCATACTGGTCAGGAGGCCAGTATGAAAAAGCAAAGGCTAGAGAACGGAGAAGGGGGATAACACCACATCAAGGGAGCATCTAGGCGGTTGGAGGCGCACACAACCATAAAAAGGGGGGTGGAAGTGCACAAACCAAAAGGCCTTTGTGGGGGGCAAGAGGGAGGTGCGGACACACGCCATCACGGGCGGCATGGGCAGGGGGTGGGGGACACACCATCACAAGGGGCAAAAGGGGGGTGGGGACATACGCCATCACAGTGGGTAAAGGGGGGTGTGGCCCACACACACCATCATGGGGGGCATGGGGAAGGGGTGGGGGACACTCGCCATCACGAGGGCCAATAGGGGGTGTTGGGGACACACGCCATCACAGGGGCTAAAGTGGGGGTGGGGGGACACACGCCTTCACGGAGGGCAAAGTAGGGGGGACACAGACGCCATCACAGGGGGCAAGAGGGTGGACACACAACATCACAGGGGGCAAGAGGGTGGGTGGGACACACATACACCATCACGGGGGCAGGGGGCAGCGTGGCAGAGTACCGCAGCAGACGGGGGTAGACACGGCCTTTGTTGTGGGCCTTGGGTGGATGGCCGGCTCCCGCCTACTGGTTGCTCTCATTGGCTTAACAAGCCAAGTGCAACCAATGGGAGGGGGATCAGGGCCAAACGAAGGCTGCAGTTCAGGTTGTCGAAAAACCTGCAGCCATATTTGGAAGGCAAAGGCACAATGGGGCAGGGTTTGCGGGATACAAAGGAAAAAGTCACTAAAAGCACTAAACATGAATGCCCCGAAAGCACTGCTCCAACAAAGTCAATCCTCGATGTGTGCAATGATAAATTCGAATTTAAATGCATTTTTGTCAAAAATTATGCCACGCCACGTGTGCTAAGCACAAAGCATCAGGCTTACCTCAGCAGTTCTGAGGGTGTTGTTGAAAGCCCACATGAGGCAGATGGAGAGCCCCAGCATCGGCGGGGATCCTCTGCAAGACATGCAAGGCTGCGGCCTAGTGGACTGCTTTAGGGAGCCAAGTGAGCAGCTGGGAGCGCCATCAGGAGAGCATTTCCCCTCATTGATGTGTGAGACCACAAATGCCTGCACTGAGCTCCAGACGTCCTGCAACAGGATGAAGGAAGGGTTTGAGTTTGGGAAGGGTGGAGATTTGGAGCCAGGCCGTTAAGGCCTTCTTGTGTGTGCTTCTGGAAGGCCATCCTGCCGCAATGGGGAATTTGCTGAATCAGAGAGTCTCTATCAAATCCTTCTAGACACAGAGTGCCATTGTTGGACAAGCTGTGGTTTAGTGGGGGGACCAATGAGAACAAATTCTGTCTTGGATGGGTTAAGATTGATATAGGCAGTCGACATCTAGGACTGGATGATGGCTATATTGGGATCTTTGAGGAGGCTCAATGTAAAGATTCAATAGGATTTGTGTGCGGATAGAACCGTGCAGGACTCAGCAGGAGGCCGTTAGAAGGCACCAAGTTCATCTGGATGGCCTGGTGTCTGCCTGAGAGGTAGGAGGTAAACCAATTGAGGACTGTGCCAGAGAATCCCATCCTGTAGGTGAGGAGAGAAAGGAGGATGCGGTGATCGACGGTTTTGAATGCAACAAACGGGTCAAGGAAGATGAAGCCTGAGTCGCCCGTGTCCATGATTTGGAGGACATCATCCACCACCTGGATGGTGGCTGTCTTGATGCTAGACTTGGGGTGTAACCCTGACTTAAAGTCATTTAGTTGAGAAGGTGAAGTTATTCAATTCTGGCGAGCAGTTGTGTAGCTACTACTTGTTCCAAGATATTGCCAATAAATAGGAGGTTTGTAATGGGCCAATAGTTGTCCAGGTCGTCTGTGTCTAGGGTTGTTTTCTTCAAATGAGGTGTTGTTGCAGCTGTTAAGGATTTCAATCAGGCAATACACCCGGGTCTCAGCCTAGCATGCAATGCACAAATGAAATACTTATTTATTGTGTCTATAGATTCAATATTCTGAGTGATATATCACTCATATCACACCCCTTCTCAAAATACCCCCAGGTCACAATGGACCAGGGATCAGGCTGGTTGGTAAAGGTAATATTTATTTATTTAAAATTCAAATCAAACAAGTTTGAATATATGGGGCAGCAATTACCAATGTGGTGATAATTCAATCAGAAAGTAGATAAGGCAGTAGAATTCACTTTTGAGCAGCACAAAAGATAAAACACAGAGAAAAGAACACTTCTAGTTTGTAGTAAAGATAGCACTTAGGGTAAGATTTCCCCCTGCAAATTTCTCAACTCCCAAAGAAGCAATTCTACACAGATGTAAGTAAGCGGCAGGTATTCAGGAATAAAGAATAGTGTACAGGGTTTGAATACAATCTTCCCTCCCCAAACAAGAGACAAACCGTTTTTGGAACTTTTAAAATGACAGTTGAAAATGGCTTTGTAAAACAAGGAAATTG
Organism: Ambystoma mexicanum; assembly: GCF_040938575.1. NCBI lineage: Eukaryota > Metazoa > Chordata > Amphibia > Caudata > Ambystomatidae > Ambystoma > Ambystoma mexicanum. The sequence continues at coordinate 244,766,178 of NC_090928.1, read as the reverse complement.
TGCAAAAATCCTTAAATTTATATAAATTCCTATGGGAGCAACACTACAAAGATCCTAACAAACATAAGCTATGCTATGAGCAACAATACACACTTTAAATCAGATTGGCAGTTTGGAAATACTTTGAATGTGAAAACACATGTGTAAAACATTTGCAAAATTGCACATTTCCGCATCAATTTCACTATGTGATTTTTAAGAAAAACGGGTCAAATACTGTTTTAGAATGCATTTTCTGGTTAGGGATGTAGCTACGGGTCTTAAGTTTAACTCAGAGTTGAAATGAAGTCTCTAGCTCTACAATTGGGGAAGTTATATGAGTTTGAATGAGAGGTGTTTTTGAAAATAAAGGCGTGAAAATGAAAACAGAAATCAGTTTTTACAATGACAATTATGCTCTAAACTAGAGTGTTCAGGCTGGTTGCCAGTTTGAAACACAGTAAGCTCCAGAGTGGTCCGCGGAACCAACCCCAGCACCTCTGTGTCTGCGTTGGAGGACTCAGTCGGATTACCCATGGGATGATTTTAAGGGTTTGGGATTTCACAAGACAAAAGGGATTTAAAAGAAATTATCACTAGCACAAGAAATCAAAGCAAGGTTTCAAGTCTGGTGTGACACTATTACAAGTTCTTAAATTAAAGAGAGGATGGGTTATAGATTTGGATAGGATAAGGCAAATATACTATGGGTTACTAGGATTCCTATTGATACTTACAGTCCACTGTAATTTAAGATTGGACCGTCAGGTTCTGGTCATCATGGATCAGGTCTACAGGCAGCAGGGCACCTCTGGCGGAATTGGATCAGCTGGCCGGTTCTGGTCAATTGGACTGGCACCTCAGACTGGACTGGACTGGATTGGATTGGCCCTTATGGTTGCTGGACACTGTAGATCAGTGGGTAGGCGAGTTTCATCAGGCAAGCATTAATGGTAGTAAGCCAGACTGGGTCGGAATTATTTCCCTTAAGTTTGGGATGGTCTCAGGATTTGGGTCTAGCTGAAAGAGTTCAGCAAATGCTGAGGCCTTGGCTTGGTAAAGAAATCTGGAATCGGTAGCAAGGTGAAGAATTCAGGAACATAACGTCACACGGAAATCAGGATGTAGTCAGGAATCAATGTGTGTCTGTGTGTTGTGAGGTTCCCTTATTTATCCTGCCAAGCGACATCACTCTTTTTATGGTAGGGGCAGACTTACAACCCACACCCACAATGCTGTGATAGGACAAAGGCACCGTTCCCTCCTTGCTCTTTGCTGGTTGGATGGCAAAAAGGTTGTCAGGTTTTATGATGTGGCTTGGGAAACTCCCACGGTTATTTCAACCAAAATGTAACTTTCCCACAATTACATATTTATATACTTATGCCCTCTAATAAAATCAGACACATACATTACATATTTTATAGGTTACATTTACATCTAACTCCCAAGTCGGTAGGATCTGGCGTTGTCTTTCTATTGAATTTTAGCAATTTTAATCATAAAGGTTTGGCCTAACTATTCGTAACTCGGTACATATATGTGCAATCACCCCATGAACATGGGTACACAATATTAGATTTGCAGAATTAATAGTCTGCGTAATTAGTGTTTTTGCATAACTTTTGTTCCTTATGCCGTAAAAAATCCTACCAGGTTTCCAACCGGCTGGCATGAGTTCAAATGTATATGTATGTACTTTTCACTCATTTACTTATTCTTGCCGCCAGGTTAAATGTCATGAAGTTCTGTAGCAAAGTAAGCAATTTAAATTCAAAATCCATGTCAGTTTTTTTTTCTCCTTTACCAGTGTGAGCAAATGGTCAGTCCTTTGAAGTTCAATGAGAAGGCTCTTCCCAGAGAATGGAACATTCTGCCCCTCCTCTGTAGGGATACATTTTCAAGCCTGCCATTGTCTTTGCCTGGGGCCCAGACGAAAGTCTGATGAGTCCTTTGTCATGATTATGCAAGACCTCTCCACAGCAATTAGGCCTTCCTGCCAACAGTGAAGTGTCAATCTGAAGTGTCAACTTTCCCAGGCTGAGGGCTATCAAAGCAGAATTGTAATAGTTATTAACTCAAGACTGGGTTTTAACTTTAAGTTACCTACTTCTTTCATTAAAACATATAAAACAAACACCAGTTTATAGGGGATTCTTACATTAGTAATCCTTTGAGATTTCTTAAAGTATTAGGCCTTTCAACAAAAACATGCTTTCCAGATTTTGCACTTTCTTCCTGGAAAAACACGTTAAACTGAGTTTTTTTTAAATCCGCTTTTCCTATGCAGCACATACATTTTATTCAGCACCATTTCTTCCCTTGAGTACTGGAATTTGTTTGCAGTCTGGCTACATGTATACAGCCTTTGTTTAAGGTTTCTGTCTGCACAGCTAAAATTGTTACATGTTGCAATTTTAGCCGCATTTCACCGCCCCCCCTCCCCCGCGTGGAACTGAAAACAAATGTTCCTGGACTGCCTTTTCCTTAGATACAATTCAGAACTGCTGTCAATCAATGAGGCCCGGTTCCTCTGGCCACACTAAATGATCCTGACATTTCAGTACCCTTCTTAATCTCAATGATTCAATGGAACATAAATGGATCTAGCGCCAAAACCAGCACTTTTGAAGGTTGCAAAGCTTTATTTTAAAAGGCATGTTTGGTTTTCAGCACAATTCTGCTGTTTTGTTCTATGTTGAATGTGGCAAAGCCCACTGGCATGCTCCTGCAGTGATAACTCTGTTTTCACCCCCACTTTGACTGTGTGTGGCAGGGTGCAGCCTTTCCTTGGTTGTGACCCAAACGCGGTTTTGCAGATTTTGGCGCACACAGGAGTCAGCGCATCCATTTTGGGCTGTTTCTTTCCCCTTTTGGAAAGTGATGCAGTGGGCCACATTGGAATGGGTCAAAATATCCCACACAGCACAGCTGTATTCTGCAGTTTTTCCATAAAAACACAAAACACATCAAATCTAAAAGTCATAAATCAATATCAAACTACAAAAAACAATATAATGTACAGACTTGTCACAGGATAACAATGAGTAACAAGGTACTAGTTAAAATAATTAAAACAAACTCCTATAGGCCAATCATGCCTAAAAACAAATGGCCCAGTAGGTAGTTCAGACACAGGAAAATGTCTCTAGAAACCCATTAGTGCAAAATGGGGAATTATGTGTGCAAGTCAAAGGCTATCATAAGTTAGCATATGATGACAGTTCGTAACATTCAATGTGGAACCCTTATGTTGGTAGCCCCGAGACTCTGCTTGCCGAAATCAGATAAAAGAAAATCAAACAATTCAATATAGTAATATAGTCAGCAAAGGACGGGTCAAATAATGCCAGGCTGCACCCACCAGGACCTTCCCAAACATGCCTGATGTAAATATATCAAGACAGAAAATGCTAAATTGAGGTCACTAGTATCTTGACAAAGATCTAATGAGGAACCAGTTGATCTGATGTTTTTCAGTCTAAATAAAGAAAGGAGGAATCTTGATCTCAAATCCCTGATAAAATAACAGAAAATGGATGAGTGTCTCTTCCACAGCCCCACAGACCGGGCACTTGGGATAATTGTAAGACTTCCATTTAACTGAAAAGGAGGCCACTTTCAGAGTATTGGTATACAACTGAATGAAAGGAGCATGTGCATGCCCTGGATTGATCACATCAAGATATTTTACACCAGGAACTTTTTGATATTTAAATACAAACCAGTACTTTGGTTCATGCATCAAGTCTGCATTTGGCGTAGAGTGGCCTCCAAGCCTGCTGACTTGACCATTGTCTTGGAACCCGAATTCATAGCTTCAGGACAACCCCAGAGATTGGCCAACTGCATCCTTGTGAGCTTTTTACGCACGTGCCTAAACCATGGCAATGAACCTGAGCCATTCAGACTAAGCAGAGTTTTGGGAGAAGCTTGATATTTTACGCATTAGTCCAAATCCGTCCCCAGTACAACAAGGGTTTGATGCCTAAGGCATTACCAATCGGAAGAAGATTGCACTCCCAATAAAGATGGCTAGGAGGGATCCAGGGGGCTGCATTAGCAATGCTTTCACAAAGTTATTCTCGGATACACTGAGTGACAAGGCCTTCATATTGGCCCCATAGTTCTGCGCCGTAGAGGGCTGCAGACAAGGCTTGTGACCTATGCCGGTGTAGTGCTGGTGTCATGGCTCTCCTACCATGGGTATTAAAGAAGCTTCTGATACCCCCACAATATTTATCAATGGTCACTGTAGGAGGTTTTCAGAAAGTCTACCTACCTGTTACACACCATTACTTAAAATATTTAGTTTGGGACATTTCGAAAGCCTGTGCCTAAACACCATGGACTTGGTTTTGTCAGTATTGGGCACAAGACACAATTCCTTACACTTAGTATTAAAATGGCTAAATTATGTTTGAGACCCATGGGGTTGTGGACACGATAAAAAGAGGTTGTATGAGACCAGTCTTGAGGGTGTCTGGGAATGACACTTCTGTGAGAGCGGTATTAATGATGCTGAGGAGTGTATTGAGCGGCAGGGCCATCAGTTGTTTAATGATGAAGGCCAGTGTGATATTGTCAGATCAGGAAGTGGGTTTGAGGTAGACAATCATTTTGAGGTGATCTGGGTTGAGGAGATCTGGGGGAGTGGAGAGTATTCAGTCACAGGGGCAGTCTGTTCTGGGGTGCAGGGGGTGCAAATGCTGTGAGCGGTTGATTTGATGATCTCTCGAACTTATCTATCTTTTTTATTTAAAAAGTTGTTGGTCCCATCACATTTGTCCTGGGTTGTTGGTACCTAGGGGTTGGGTGTGGGTTTGGTCCAATGATTTACTACTTTAAAGAGGGCTTTGCTCCTGTTAGAGGTGGCCACGATGGTGGTGGAGTAATAAGCAGCTTTGGCCTTGGTGATCAGAATCCTATGGGTGGTGCAGAAAGATTTGATGTTGGTGAAGTCTCCAGGATTACTGCCTTGCGCCACTGTTTCTTTAGGGCTCTGATTGAGCATTTGTTGGAGGCAAGCTCAGGGGTGAACCAAGGGGTGGGTGGTTTGGTCTTCGTGCGGCTGGTTTTTAGGGGGCAGGAGTGTCAACAAGTTTCATAGTGTAGATGTAGAATAATGCTATGAGGACAAAGGCATTCCTTTTGGTGGGGAAGCCTGCAAAGTTTGCTTATAGCTCATTTACGGGGAAGGTTTTCAATGAGCGCCGCTGCGTGGGGGGTGTTTCGTCTGAACTTTGTGGGCCGTAGCTTAGTGGGTGTCCGATCGTGTTGTGGTCAGACCAGTCCAGTGGGATATGGTCTGCACGGGTGATGAGGGGAGATGATATGAAGACTCAGCGTAGGGTGTTACCTCTGTTATGTGTGGGGGAGAGCGCAATTTGCTTAAGGTGCATGAATCCAGTCAGTGCTTAGAGTGTGGTTGTTGGCTTGAGACACAGGAACGTTAAAATCTCAGTACAAGACATTATTTTGGTGTGCTAATTTGGTAGAGAAAGTAAGTTTAATTTGTCGTCAATGAAAAAGTAATTTCTCTTAGCTGCCCTGTAGATGAGGTGGAAGGTGATGGATTCCTTGTGAGATAAGATCTAGTTTTATGTAGCGCTACAAACCTGCAGGTATCTAAGCACTGAAATAACAGTTGATGATATTATCCCTCTGTGTGGTACTCAATTTATCGACCTCAGAAGGATGAAAGGCCGAGTTGGCCCTGCTGGTATTCGAACCTGCATCAGCAGGCTGCGCATAGATGTCAGAACGAGCGCTCAACTCGCTGTGCTATCTGACAACTAAAGGGAAACGGCAGGTGAGGGCTTCAAACAGGCTTGGTCTAGGAGAGAGGATGATGGCGCATGGTCAGTTGCGCCCCTGGATGATTGCCACTCCCCCACCTGCCCTTCCTGGCCAGTCGGCATGTTGGATGCAGTAGCTTTGGGGTAGGAGGATGGAGTAAGCCATGTTTCAGTGATGAGCATGGCATCATGTTTGTTGTATAACATGAGGTCAATGATCTCTGTATGAGCGTTGATCATCATGAGAGGACGTATGTTTTGGATGGGGAAAGGGTGATATTGATTAGGTTTTCTGGGGCAGCTTTCTGGGTATGGCCAGGGTGCTTGACAATTGAAACTCTATCGAGGGTGGGGGTGGGCTGTGGATGGAAGAAATGCATGGTGATGTCTTTTAGTGAGTAGCAGCAGTTTCGACAGCTTTGTAGGTGAGATGCAGGATAGAAGGTCTGGCCCTTTCCCCTAGAAAGGTCCGACCTGAAACAGCTGACGTCCTTGTCACCCGTCCTTTGCTGAAATCCCAATGACCACACAATCAAAAACCTACCTATCTTTTCATTTAAAGGCTAGAAAGTATTTGTATAAACATTGCGATTCCCCCTGAGAATGATTGGTACCCTACAATCAAGCAAAGGAATCCTGTTAGGAGGTGGTTAAATGCGTCTCCTCTACAAGTGCAACCTTGGCTTGATGATCCAGAAGACCCATTGCACCCTTGCTTTATTCGAGTGATTAAGACCTCTAACATTCCATGTCAAAAGTTTAAAATGGGACACCAGTACTATCCAATGTCATAACATGGGAAGCAATGTGATCATATCACATTTAGACAGCAATAGAGAATGTGCATGGACGTTCTTTTACTAGACAAATCATGAGTGATGCAGAGAATATTTGTAAATGATAACACCCAGTCCAATCCAGCCACTCCCACCCTTCAATAACAATAGTGACATAAGACTACCTGATCAACTATATCAGTAATCTTTGGAAGCCGGCTTCTGCTTCATCATTAGCATTAAAGAGGGGAATTTCAACTTGAATCATACTCCTACATCCCATCCCCTTTCCTCCGTCCTGTATAAGCGTCCCTCACGAGGCACCGGAACAGAACCTCTTTTCCACCAGAAAAAGACATTTCCTCTTTAAATTGAAGCGGGAGCGCATGCTCCCTTAACTCCACCCACCGGCGCCACACCTTAGTCCGCTTTTCTGTGTCGACGGGAACGGACCGCGCCATCAGCACTCCTGGGTGAGGCATAGACTTGTAATTCCACGGTATTGTATCTTTTTTCTATACAGATTTGGAAACACCGTTGACCAGTGCCCAAGCTCTGTCCCCGGTGCATGTCGGCCCCCAACAGGCTTTAGCAGGTGCCCGTCATGCGACGGTTCCTTCCCTACAGCAGATCCCCACGCACTCTGTCTCCGATGCCTTGGTGAGGACCACGGTTGGGATGGATGCTCCGTGTGCGACTCCCTCACACCCAGGTCGTTTAAGCACCGGCTTGCGCGTTGGAGGGAACTGTTCAACAGGACTCCTCAGAACATCGTTACTCTCTAAGGCACCCTGCAGAGGTAACTCCTTCCTGGGGATGCCCTCTGGTGGGAGGAGTAAGTCTGGACCTAGCACCGGCTCAGGATGCACCAAGGCTCACACAGCTACCGGCCTCATGACCGAGGGGTCCAAGGGCCCTACTGATCCTGCAGGCGAGGGGGCTGAGAGCTCTAGTACCAGTGGGACTCGTCCCAAGGGGAATCGCCCTGTTTACCGGGTCCTTACCCGAGGGGGCGCCTTCGCGCAAGGCCAGCACTACCTGCCGGGAGGCAGAGGGCGCACAGCCTACCGGGTGTAGACCTGAGGTGAAGGGCGGGGCAGAACCAGTGCAGTCTAGCATGCAGGCCGAGCCCAGGAATACGCCGACTACAGGTCTATGTGCTCAAGGTGCAGACAAAATGGCTGCCACTCCCGAGCAGCAAAGGCAGGAAGCCTTGCATGCAGGCGTGAAGGCCCGTTTGCCCAGTGATCAACAAACAAGAAGTTCCCCTCCTAGGACAGACTGGGTACCACTGACCCCCAACACCTGGTCCACGTCTTATTCCCAACATCTTGGAGTCCATGTACGAGCAGGGGCTGGGGAGGCAGCTGGCAAATTCACCCTGCCCCCCCATGCAAGATTGCAGCCAGCCTGTGAGGAGAGGTTTTTGACCAATTCATGTCTCATACGGTCCCCACAAATGGGCTCAATTCTCAGGGGCATTATTAAAGACATGTTGCCTCCGGCTGCACCGGTGCAATCCACGACACCACAGCCCATGCCTCCTCCTTCGATTCCACCTCAGCCCAGTACTGAGGCTACAGCCCTGGTGCAGGTCCAGACCCCCACTACGGAGGAACCCCAAAAGGTGACTGACACCACCCCTACGGGGACAGAGGACCTGCAGGACACAGACTGGGAGGAGCAGACTACACCCTCCTCAGCAAAAGCCTTCCATGACGGGATTGCTGGCCTGTTAGAATGGGTATCCCCAGCCACAGAAGGAGCTCCCCGAAACAGGAGTTCTGCCTGAGATCCTGAGCATCGGGGCGGAGGCGAGGTCGGGTATCCCCTACAAAAGGATGCAGAGGCTTTGGCCAAGAAGCGCTGGCTCAAGCCCCATGCCACGCAACCCATCAACATAAAGCTGTATGCTAGGTTTAGGCAAACCAAGGGCGACAGCATACTGCTGTCTACGCACCTCCAGCTTCTGTCCTCAGTCATCACTGCAGCATTCATGTATGCCTAGTGAAACTATGAGTGGGAAAGTGTCTGTGAGATAGTGGTAGTGAAAAAAGGGGCTAAAAGGAAGTAAGGCAGTCGGGTGTCGCTTACAGTAGTTCTGTGCTTTTCTCAGAAAGACAGGTATGATATGATAAGTCATTTATAACGCTATATTGTTCTGAGTAAGGGCAGCAGTGGCTCTGGGTAGGTGCAGGGAGGCAGGGGACTGAAGAGGTTACAGTTACAGCCCCCACGTGCACAGTAAGCCTGGAGACAGTGCAGAAGAGATCAATTACAGAGGAGCCTGGTACCCAGTGAGACACTCCAGAGCCTGATCCGTGATGCCCAGTTTCTCACTGAGTCGCTTGATCAGGATGGAGTGGTTGACCGTGTCAAAAGTGGAGGAAGGTCTGGAATCCAGATTAGAGAGCAAACCAACATGGATGTTCAGGAGAGAGCAGTTTCCGTGCCTCTGGCTGCTCTGAAACCAAACTAATGGTCATGGAGACAACCAACAGATTCAGTGTGGGGCGTAAACTGGGAGATGACCAGCTTTTTAAGGAGTTTGCCTAGGAAGGGAGTTAGAGAGATTTGGGGGTAGTTTGCCGGATAGGTAGGTTGAATGGCCCTCAAGGCACCAAATCATTAAGAAGCAACCTCCCACATTTCTCTGCTCTTTTCTGAGCTTGCTCAATGAAGATTTTGAAAGCAATACGAAGATGGTTTTTTGTCGTGGAGGTGAACATAGACATCAAAAATATGTTGAAACATAACCAAAACAATGCCAATTGCTAGATTTGAACATTTGCCTTCGTTCGTGGCAGTGAAAAACAGAAATACCACATTTTTTTGGGCTTTTGGTTTTCAGTGGTTTTCCAAAATGTGATCCAATACGTTATTAACTTCAACAACCACTTGGTGGCAGTGTTTCTTAACTAATACAGATAACGACTAATGCACATTTCCGCCAACTTGTCGCTGGTTCGTAACGCAGCCCAATGTGGAAATGGGACCTGGGGGAAAACAGCCGCGCCAGAACGTCAGCCGCCCAAATGGTCGCGCCTAAACGTCCTGCTCCGATAGCAAGCCGGCTTCATAAAATGATCTGCGCCATAGGCTGTCACAATTAACAATATGGTACGTTCCGTGGGCAGTGAAATACATATTCTCTTTTCACAATCATCCATTTTATGAATTTTGATTGGTGCTTGCAAATTACCGACACAGACCATAAAATATATTCTCTTGGTCAAATATAACCGGGCAATTGATGATCGTTCAGATGAAGTCAATTGGCTTTTCACAATATTTGAATCAATAAATTCAGCATATCCAGATTAATAAACATGCTTAGCATGTATAAGCCTGGCTTTTCATAACATTCTGAATGGAATGTTGAAGTAGCATAGGTATTACGTTGCTGTGGCCTAGTCCGTAAGGAAGGGCAAGGCGAAGGAGAAGGGACTGAGAGGCAGGATAAGTGGGTGGTGGGGGCTGAAAGAGAATGGGAGGGCCCAGGGCAGCCTGCCACAGCATTAGCAGGCCATGTTGTGTAACGGCGGAGTGCTGAGTTGGGTGCCAAGAGGCCCCAGATTGGATTTCTGGCTCAACCACTGGGCGACCCCTTCGACCTGTTCCACAAAGATTTGCACTGTAGCAGATGAGAAGATGCTCGTGAGCATTGCAGATGTGCACCTGCTCCACTACACAATATTAGCAAAGCCTAACTATGACGAAGGTCTGGTAATACTTGCAGCAATTTTAGATGCACACGAGATTCATAAAGATTTGGAGAGATGCTCCAAGCATCTCCACATTTTCTCCAGTTTTAGGCTTTGTGAAGCCGTTGTGCGGCAGCAGGTGCAAATCAGACATCCTCATGATCATAGTCTCATTTGCTCCAGTGCAGATCTTTGTAAATCGGGCTCTCTCTCCATTTAGGAAAGTAAGCGTTTCCTTTAGCACATGGTGTGTTAATTCAGTCTGGGTCAGAGGTAGGGAGGGAGGAATTGGTTTGTCCTGATGTTTCAATGGCATGGGCAAGGCCTGGGCCCATGTGTGAGGAATGGGGGTTTAATCAACGCGACTGTCTACTGTCAAGTATTGAGGACAATGGTACAGTGATAGGGGGATCCTGCCCATACCAACCCCGTAGGGGTGGACTAGGAACCAAAAGAGGCCCCAGAAGCATTTTTCAAAGTAGCCCCATATTACAGTTTCAGCTAGCCCAACCCTTTTCCTCTGACAACATTTGGAAATAAAATGGTGCAGAGTCCTACCGGGGAATTTCCAGAGTTCCCTTTCGGTCAGTACACCCCTGCACGCAGGCTCAACTGTGCCCAGGTTTAAGCAGGAAACCGTGTCACCAGGCCTACATTAGTTGAGGGGCATCCGTTGCAATAACCTTGTCTGTTGGAATTTGAATGAATGGAAGTTATGCCTAATGAGGATGCATTCATAATGAAGCATACACTCATGTACTACCAGGTGTTTTGTCTAAGCTTGTGGCAGAGGACCTGTGTAATGTCATGAATCCAAGATGCCACCGTTACGGATACTAATTTCGTTTTTTGAGCTGCAACGGCTTTTAGGGTGGTTCTATGAAAAATGTGCTAAGTAGGTTTTTTGTTAAACATGATCAAAGGAATATAAAAGTTCATATAAGGAATATTTTGATATCTTTTACCGTTTCCGAAATATAGCATTGTAAATTATTGCTACTTTATCGCAAACCTTTGACTGTATGCTCACTGAATTTGAAAGTTTGAAATAATGTGTAACTTTCTTGTTGAAATGTACTATTTATTCAAACGACAATAGCCATGTACATTTGAAGAGAGAAATTAAGGTTTTACAGGCCATATTCTGAGTTCCAAAGTTCATTTTCATCATCTACAAAATCATAGTTATCAGAGAGCGCTTTGTCGTCACCACACTTCTTTTTATAACTGTTTTTATTTTCATAATACATTGTAGTAAAAAAAAACAATACACAGATTGATCAGAGCATTGTCAGCATCAATGATCCTATACAACATTCCTTGGTTCATCCATTTGCCATCAAAAACCACCATATCGTCGCCAAATTCCTCTTTCATTCGAGACTCTCCTTCACACCTCCCATTTCCCGCTTCCAACCCTCTCTCAACATACTCGTCCTTCCCTCCATACTTCCCATTCCTCAAAACTCCCCCTCTCCCTCAAAGAACCTTCCCTTCAGGTCGGACTCATAGTCAACTCGTTCATTATCTGCCCCCAGTCCATCCCTCTCCCCTTGTTTACGTAAAATGTCCATCCCGGCCATCCCCCATCGAATCGCCTTTTGGTCAGAAGTAGCAAAAGCTGTACCATCTTTGTACGGGTCCTGTCCCTCTTTTTCCCAGGGACCAGTCCCAATAAACACACAGATGGTATACATTCATATGACCCATGTATTAAAGAATTAACTCTGCATATCACCTGACCCCCATAGGTCGAGATCACTGGGCATTCCCATACCATATGCCAGAATCCTGCTGAGCTCCTCCCATAGAGAAGATACCAAGGAGATACCACTCCATTAATGGCATGAAGTCTCGATGGGGTCATTTATACCCTATGTATGACGTTGAATTCAATCAACTGGAATCTCTCATTCCTTACCACGTTCTTTACCTGTTCCCATATATGGTCCCATTTATTTTCACGGTATTTCAAAAACCCTTACTCATTTGGCTCGGATTCCTAATTACTGTTGGGGAACCCTTTCCTGAAACTCCCTGTAAAGTCTTGAGATAATCCCTTTTCCTTCACTCGCCCCGAATATCATCTGCAGAACAGGGTCTGCATCTGGAATACTACCCGATAAGTGGGATAACTTCTTCACCACTTGTACATATGCTAGGAAGGTACCCCCTTGCATGTCACATGTGTCCCTTTATTTTGCAAAGGTGAGCAACCTGCTTTCCGAGAAGAAATCCCCAATCGTCCAACACCACCTTCCTCACAACCGCATCACACCCAAACCATTCACAGCATTCCAGAGAGTTACATCAAACCGTAGTGGGAGGTCTGGGCAGTACCCCCTCCACAGGGGAGGAAGGATAGCTCAGGGGCACCATGTTTGTCTTGGAAGCAAGACAACGCAGCGCAACACAGGTTCGAAACCCGATCCCGCATTTAGGAACCACTCGTTGGAATTAAGCATGTTATAAATGAACAATTTTCATTATAATTATACATGCAACTTGCGCAGGAGTTTACCCCATACATCCCGTGAAACTTTATATATATATATTTGCCATTCCTATTGGGTTCCACAACAACTCAATTCTCTGCATAAACTCTGGTAAGGAAGCAAGCAGCCACCCCAGATCTCCTTCAGGCGAGCCATCCCACTAAACCACTGACTGTAATTAGGCCGCAATGACGTATGATTCAAAATCCGGAAGTGACAGTCCTCCCTTTTGGTGGGACTGCCTAAAAGTCTACCGAGCTATCCTCCCCAATCTCGTTCCCTAAAGTAATTCCCCTGTCTTTATATCCAACATCTTAAAAAACACCAGTTTTATGATATATATGGGATATTAACAAAATAATATAACCGCGGGAGAAAACCATCTTACACAAGGCTATTCCCCCCCATCAATGAGAGCAGCACCACCTTCCAGAAATCCACTGCATACCCAATACCCGTTAATGCTCTACCCGTATTCTACACAAAGGTTTCTTCCTTATCATGGAGTATCTACACTTCCAGATTCCTAAAAGACTCAAACTCCAATTTGCCCTCCCTACCTGGAAATGCCTCCTTTTGCCTAACCCGCAAAGCGGCCAACAGAAATAGCATAGACTTCTCCATGTTCACTCGAAACTCAGATCATCTCTGGAAATGGCCCAATACCTCCAATATAATCGCAACGTTTTCCAAGGGGTTGGTAAAATATAATAAAACATCATCCACGTATAAGGTTATATTATGAAGGATACCCCTTACCAGAATCCCCGTTTCCTGGATATACTTCCTATGCTATCCTGATAATGGCTCCAATGCCATTGAAAACAATGTTGGAGACACCAGACATCCCTGCCTAGTGCCCCGTTCCAATTTCCAGCGCGAGGAAATCCAATCCCATGTCTTCACTCTCACCATTGGGGCCTTATATAATGACCTGATCCACCGCAATATGCCCGATTCCAAACTGAACACTTTCAACACCTTAAAAAGCCACTTCCATTCAAGTGTATTGAAAGCTTTGACCGCATCTACAGCTACCAATGCCATTTCCTCTTTGACGGACCAGACCCGCTCCACAACATAATGCAACCAACAGAGAGTCATCGTGGTGCTTCTGCCCCCTACAAAACCACATTGGCCTGGGTGCACTAACCGGGTACCACCTTCAATAACCTCATCGCTTAGACCGTACCCAGGATTTTTGCGTCTACATTAATCGAAGAAATCGGTCTGTACAACTCACAATGTTTTGGGTTCTTTTGAGCCTTCAAAAGCACTGTAATCAGTGCCTCGCACATGGATTTTGACAGAGTCCCCTTATCATATGCCTCATCAACCACCCGCTTCAACTGGGGCATCAACATTGCTGCACATGTATGATAAAACTCTACCAGAAGCCCATCTACCTGGCATCTTATTCTTCTACATCATTCCCAATGCACTGCATATCTCCTCTTCTTCCACTGAGTATGTATCTATGCCCAGCAGTCCTCTGACAAACACGACAGCCTTACCCCATCCAGTAGATATGCCGCCTACTTTTCCGAGCACATGCCCTTGTTAGTATTTAGCGCCATATAATAATCTTGAAACACAGTATTAATCCCTTCTTGCGTGGCCACCAACTTTCCCTTGCGTTCATAGATCTGCGTTATTGTTGATCTCGGTGACCATCTATATATCAGCCATGCAAGCAATTTGCCTGCCTTATCCCCTTCATGTTTGTGAACCGTATTTCTTACTGTATTTCCACTTACTCAATGCAACCTGAAGCTTCTGTTGCCTCTGGAATGCCACTGCCTGGTCCCTACCTTCCGGCTGCCCTCTCATAAATTCCTCCAAGTTGTTTAATCTCCTGTTTAACCCGCTTTAACAACTCGGTCAATGTTTTGTGCACCCCCACCATTTTTGATAAACACGACCCCCTCATAGTCACCTTGAAGGCTTCCCCCATAACTCCCTCCTCAGACAACGAGCCCTCATTCATCTCCAAGAAGCTAGCCATTTCTTCTTGTATGGTATCTCAGAAGGCAACATCCTCTAGGGCTTCAGCCTGTAATCTCCACAGTGGTATGGCCAGTTTTCTTTTCCCCTAAACTTAGTTACCAATGGGGCATGATCCGACAGGATTCATCCCAGATACTATGTATCCATGAACCACTGATCATACTTCCTTCCTACAAGCATATAATCAAGTCTGGAATAAGATTTATGAACAGGAAAACAAAAATGAATACCCCTGCTTCATACCATGGGATGCCGCCAAAGTTCAACTACGTCTAAATCCAACACCACTTTGTTGAACATTTTCAATGAATTCTGCTTAATCGGGCTGCCTGTCCCCGACCAATCTATCTTGAGGTCAAGTAAACAATTAACCCCCCGCCCCAGATAAAAATATCTGCTCTATTCCCATCAGCCATTGCCAGCACTGAGAGAAAATATTCCTCAGTATCCACATTTGGGGCTTTAGAATTTCTTATACAGACTTTCAGTGCCTCCTTGCTACCCTGTTATCAGTATCCAATCCTGAGAATCTCCCTGTGTTGCATCTATATGCATAGGGATTTCCTTTCCTATCCAGATCAACAGCCCCCTGGCATATGATGAAAACTTGGATCCAAACACCACTGCACCTCACGTCTGGCTTACATTCTCATGGTCCAGGCCCAATAAAGTGTATTTCTTGCAGGAATGCTACCTGAATCCTGTTGTGTTTCAGGAATTTCCCAATCTTCAATTTTTCTCTCGATTCCCCCAAACCCAGACATTCCAAGTTCCTATTTTAATTTCTGCGATTCCCCCAGAAGACATTAAAATCTCACGTAAATCTCACTAGCCCCCCTACTATGAGCACCCTCCTCCTTGTGCTTTCCATGTGTAAACCAACATTGCAAAAGCCTTCAACTGAACAATTGTGAAACAGAACATCCCTCTGGAAAAATCTCTCAACCCCCTCCTTCCCTCCACCCCCAAACCTTTCCCCCAACCACGAACCTTTGTAATCAAACGTTTCCTCCTCTCACAACTCCCCCATACACATATTTCAAACCTACCTGCGCCCACTCATAACGCAGCAGCCTTCTGCTTCCTGACCCCAGGCCAATAACCTGTGTGACCTTTGAATCCCTTCCGCCTTGTTCAGGAGCTCCCTACCCACCCCCAGGCAAATGGGTCAGTGGTCCGGGGTGGATAGGCCAGCTCTCGTGGCTTGATCACCCTTATGCCACCCTAGGTCTTCAACCTCCTCTCTTGAAGCATCTTCGTTCATCTTTGTCTTTTCCTTCGGCACAACTTCCTGACTCATCCTCCATGACTGGCGATGTTCGAATCCCCCTTCCTCAGCAGCAGTCTGTCACTTGAGGGCCCCCATTCTGTTCCTTCTCTTGCCACCCAATCTGTACCCCCCTGGATTCCAAACAGTTTCATGCTTCAGATGCAGAGAGAAAAAAGTAAGATTTCCCATCTGCCAACACCTTCAATGTAGCTGGGAAGAATATTATATAGCTTATATTGCTTTCCCTGAAACACGTCTTCACTTCATCAAAAGACTGCAGTTTTGCTTTTGGACTTCTTGCGTAAAGTCTGGAAAGATGAGGATTCTTGCATTGCCTAATTGAAGGTGACCTTCCCGCCGAGCTTCCTGCAAGATCACATTTCTATCTCTGAAATTCAGTAATTTGGTAATTAGGGTCCTAGGATGTGCCCCTGGAGGCGGCACCCTTCCAGCACTCTCCAGGCTCGCTCCAATATGAACAGTTTCGACAGACCATTCAATTTAAAAGTTTTTAGTAATAACTTTTCCACAAATAACTCTGTACATTGACCCTATTCTCCTTCTGGCACCACTATTATCTGGATATTACATCTGTGTGAGCACCCCTCTGCGTCCTCCACTCTTTCTTCCAGAGCCCTTGTCACTCCTACCAGGATTTTTACCTGGTTCTTCAACAATGCCAACGTGTCCTCCACATCACTCACCCGTTGTTCCACCTCTGTCACCCTCTCATTAACTTATTTAGGTCTGCACGTACCAGAGAGACACCTACACCCACCTCTTGAATTGTCCCCTTCTTGAATGCTCTGGACTCTTGCATCACCGCCATGAGGCTGTCCAATGTGAAGCCCCTGTCCCTCCTGCCATGACATTGCCCTGCAACATCTCTGCTGCACCCTGCTTTCCTTGCTTTGGCTTAGCACCCACCTATTGTTCCATTTTGGCTTGGCCTTTCACTATCACGGGCCCTGTGCACCCCTCGTACATAGTCTATCAGCCTGACTGTGGATTTCCTCTCTAGGCTCCCTTCACTGTCTGAGGTCCTCCTTACTGATCCAGCCTCCAAATTCACCTCGCTCTCCCCGAGGGTCAGTATCTTTTGCCACTCCTCGACCTCTGGGGGGCTTCCGTGCTCACTCCACTCTATCCCTCATGGACTGCCCAGCACCTGCATGGACAAGCTTCCTACTAACTTTCTTGATTTTACGGCCTTTTGATTGCCCCCTCTGTTATTCAACTCTGGGAGGCAAAGAGGCGTCCCACACCGTCCTGATTGTGGAGCCTTCCAGTTTCCAGTGGCACACCATGTGCATCCGGGAGCAGCACAAGTCTACTTCAGGTGGTCAGGTATCACCTCACTCCAGAAAAACACTGTAGAACAACTTGTTCTCGGGCCTCCAATTCCCCTCCTCAAGGTCCTGATATCTCCATGAGGACCTGCTTCCTTACTGCTGTTGTGGCCCTGCCATGTCTCCTCTGCGATTGGACACCACCTCCATGACCAAAACGGTTCCCCTGTGAACGCCAATTATCATCCGGGCCCTACTCCACACAGGTAGCCTCCCTGCCCTGCTCAGACGACTCTCTGCACTGCTGCAGTCCTACCTGGAGATTGGGACTCTCCAATGGATCCTGCTGCAGCACAATCCTCTCACTTGGCCCTCCTAAGTTCTGTTAACGGGGAGATCATCTCTACCCTCCCCAGGGTACACTGCTCTATGGATGGCCTCCTGGGTGACGGCAATCTTCTGGGTCTGGGTCATATGTAGACTGCCTCCTTCTGACGTCCAATATGGCCACTGTTCCTCATGACACAGAGCTTGCACCTTCAGAACAGCCGAACCGCCGTCATTCCTTCAGTATCACAGTGTCTTCAACTCTTCAGAGAGTCGCACCAACGACACCTCCAGTAATGTTTTACATTGCACTTGCATATTTGTCTGCAGACCATAAAAAAAATGGCTATCCCTTCCTGTGCTGTCTCGTCTGGCTTAGTGCCCGCTTGTTGAGTGGACACAATTTTCAAGCGATCCAAGCAATCTGCTGGCGATTCCCCATCATTCTGCTTACAGTCTCCTATCTTGACCTCATCAGTTTTCTGTGGCCATATTTCCAAAAACATTTATTTAACATACTGCGAGAAAAGACAGTTACATGTATACATACTTTGCGTTTTAACTGGATCACATGACCCAAATCACATTGCGACTTAATAGACAGACAGGGATTAGCCACAGTCTCTTTTCCTGTGCACCAGAAGAAGTCCAAACACTTTGCCCCTCCAGCGGGCTCTTTGGGCAAGACCCCCCCACCAGGAGCAACACACGCAGCTAGTCCCCTTACACTAAAACAAAGTTTCTCATCTGTGGGAGTTTACCCACAATGGCTGGGCAGTTTTCTGCAAAGTCAATGAAAGGTCTCCAAACAAACGAGTATTTATTGTGCCTTCCCTCACGAACTTTAGTAATTTTATCTGCCACTATACTGTCCCATAGTTAGACCCACCACATCTGGAACAGCGGGCCCGCCTGATTTTTCCAGTTTGTGCAATGGTTAATTTGGCCGTCAGGAGAAGGGGCCCAATTAGCATAGCCATTGGACATGACAAGGGAATTAGCCCTTCACCATTGTCCCCCAGCAGTATTACGCAGGGGTACATATGGAGAGTCAGCCCTGTAATCTCCTTAATCCTGGACAACACCTCCTTCCAGAAGAAGTCAACCATTGCACATGTCCACACCATACGGAGGCGAGAACCCACTCCGTCACAGCCCTGCCAGCACCTCAATGGGCTATCTGCAGAGATATGGTGAAGCCTTTCTTCATGGTACCACCAGAGGAAGAACATTTATGCGCAGACCTTGTCCATAACACATTGTGATGTTTTGTGCATTCTTGCCCAAATCTGCAGTCATGCTTCATCCTCTATTGGGGCTCCAGATCATCCTCGCACCAACTCATGTACGGCAGCCATACCACTGGGTCCCTGCATCTAATAGTCTGTAGATTTTTGAGACTCTGCCCTGGGAGGCCCCTCCCTGAATCGTCAATTCAACACTGAATTCCGGTTGTGGGTTTTCCTAGGTTTAGCCACCATTAAGCGGTTGGCCCGATTCCCATTAGCATAGTAGAATTGTTTGGTTTTTAACATAGCTTGGGCAGTTATATCTGCTCCTCCAGTTTCTTACGTGCGGGCTTGCAGATCCCAACGCGACCCTGTTCTCTTATGTGCCTACTATGCCTGCTGGACCTCCCTCTGTAGACCCAGTCGGATTAACTGCCGTTGCCTATTGTATGCTGCCGACTTGCTGATCAATGTTCCCCGAACCATTGCTTTCATTGCATACCAAACAATACCCAGGGGAGAGGCCTGAATTCCTATTTTCCCAATAATAGTTGGTGATTTCTTCACCCAGCTCACGACACACGACCAGGTCCCTCAATACTGGGCCATTCAACCTTCAAGGACGCTGTTGTTTCTCCAGCCTACCCACAATGGACAAGGCAATGGATACTGGTGCATGGCCCACATGCTCTCGTGCCAATGTCAACAGCATGGACACATGGTTATAGGGCGCTGGGAACCAGCAGGAGACCCAACCTAGCGAAACCCCCATGTATGTGTGATTAGAAGGAGTAATCTCTGCCTCCTACCCCATGAAAAAACCTCCAGGCATCCACCACCCCCATTTCCAGGAGTAGGGACCCAAAGGCCACAGCATTCTTGAAATTAAGCCTGGTAGCAGGCAGGATCTTATTTGTCAGTGGGTCTGGCACCAGGTCAAAGTCTCCCTCTATTGAGATCTGCCCTTCTGCAAAGGAGAGTACCCGGAAGAGAAACTGTTCCAGGAATCTATCCTGCCCAGTATTAGGGGCATACAGAGAAACCAAGGTGAAGGGACACTCCCATAAGAAGCACGACACACAGATAAATCTCCCCTGGGGAGCCCGTAAGACCCCTACTCTGGAAATTGGAACCTGCTCTCCAATTAGTATCGCCACACCACGTTTTTTTTCCACCCCCAGAAGCAAGAATTGTTGTACGTCCTCCCCTACACGACCTTTACCCTCGCCACTGGTAAATCATGACTTTTTTTACCCACCCCAGGGCTCCAAACCCCACACATGGTATAATCCTTTCCCTCTCCTCAGGTTAACATTACAACATACTCATGGACCCGCAGAACCACTCAAGTATTCCTGAGAGTCCCCTTCAGCTTCCGCCCCTTGCCCATTCTCATCCACTCCTGTGAGGTTGCAGGCCCCTCACCCTGGCCCACCCCCTCATCCTCAGGCATACTCTCCTTAACCTCCCCCGGATTCATCAAACCTTCGGCCTCTTTCATTGTTCTGATGATCCATCATCACCTGTCCGGATATGCAGAGTGAAGCGCAGTTGGAAACCCCCATCTGCATGGGACCCCCTTATTATGTGGCCACTCTCCATTTTGCCAAGGTTGTAGAGGCCAGATCCTGAAACGGTGAGATCGACATGTTTCAGAAGGGAATGCTTGTCAAAGGCCGAGCAGCTGACATTATGCGCTCTTTCACCTGGAAAGAATTGACCCTTGTGCGAATATCTGGAGGCCTGTCTGGGGCCGAAGAGATCCTGGATCTAGTGCGATGAGTTCTGTCTAGTTACATAGTCGAAACCCCTGGTAGCTTCAATAAAGATTGAAAGAGGGGCGTCACAAAACCTGTGAGCTCGTCGTCTCTTATCCCCTCAGAGATTTCCTGAATGCGGATGTTATTTCTGTGGGAGCAATTCTCCCCATCGTCATGCTGGTCTTCCAGGGCTGCACATCCCGTCTCCAAGGCCTCCAGTCTGTTAGAACATTCACCCACCTCATAGGATTGCTCACACAACATGCCCTCCACTTCAGACACCCTCTGTTCAGCTTCAGTTACTGTTTTGTCTAGGGCAAGGATCTTGTGTGAGAGTTCTTCAGTGCTCTTGTGGATTTCCTTGCATGTTTCCACAATCGGCTCCTGAAGATCCGCCTTGGTAGTCATTAGCGCAAGCATGGCCGGCAGGGGATCTGTTCCATGAATCTGGGCAGTAACCACCTCTGTACGCTTGTTTTTGTCGGCAGATTGAAGCATTGTGGCAATGTCTCCCTGTTTCCCCTGCTTAGGTGTTTTAGCCATCAAAGCAGCTGAGATCCAGGGGGTCCGAGCTTAAGCCTCCAGGGATTCCCCCCCCCCTGTGGGCCTGCCTCTCCTTTATAGCATACCTGGCCCTTCTGGGTGTACCGATGATCCTGTGCTACCACAGCAACTATCGGTATTTGGGGAGCTATGAATGCCACTGCTTCCAAGCAGACCCTGGAACTTACACACACCTTCCCCAGTTGGAGAGGCAGTTCCCACGAGTCCCTCAAGTTTGTCACAGGAGATGGCACTGGGGAGACTGAAGTAGAACAGAGACACAACTGGTGTACCTCAACCTGTCTTCTTGCATCCTTCAGCAAGCTCACAGATATTCAGTGTGGGCCATTACCCCCCACAAGCAGCTTGCATCCAGGAGCTTCTCAGTGTAACTGCAGAGGAGTTCATCACGCCGATCTGTAACCACTGATGCTTCTTATGTGGTCACCAAAGTAAAATGTAACTTGCCTGCTGGGTGCTGCCCGCTCAGTCAGGAGCAGCATGTGTTATGTGCAAGGCCAGATTATTGTGGCAGGGGAAGCTATTTAGGGTTGCTTTAAACACTAAGGCCAGTCAATCATTGAGTCTGTGCATTTCACTTCACAATGTGAGGCAGCCGAGGGGAGCGAACGCTCCTCCATCAGCTTCTCCTCCACAAGTGGGTCCCCTCACCTCAGAGCAGTTACCAGCAGGGGTGTTGCTAGGTCTAGAAAAGACCCGGGGCTACGCTGATGTGGAAACTGTTGGGACTGGGGGCTAGCTAGCCTTTTGGTTGTAGCGCCTGAGATTCTATCTGTGGCTACAACCAAAAGACCAGGGGCTATAGCCCCTTTAGCCCCCCCTAGCAACGCCTCTGGTTACCAGGCAGATGGGACGCGCCCACCCAGATCACCCCTCACCGCTAGCGAGTGCGGGGAAGCCATGGAGCCAGACTCCCTAGCGCACGTCTCTTTTCAGAGGCAGACTCCCCCCGAAGACAGGCAGGGAGGGCTCCATGGCGCCCAACAGACCAGTAACCTCCACAATCACCACCACGGCCCGGGTTCTCCTTGCATCAGTGGTCAACCCCGCTGCCAGGCTTCATACAGCGTCTGCCCCCGCAAGCCTTAGCAGTGGCTCCCACAAGCTCGCGGAGAGAGCAGCAAGGCCGGACAGCAACGCCAACATCAGTCTCAGACCAGCCAACCCCTTATCTGCTGCCTCCACTTTGATCGCGAGCACCCGCCTGGCATCCAGTGGCGGGCCCGCCCCTAGAAGGCAGTCCCCATGGGTCACCTCTGCTCCCCACCACAGGCATTTCCCCACCAAGGCAGCAGGCCCCTCACAGGGCGGCAAGATCAAGGAGTGCCATTTTGTGGGCTGCCAGCCCGCCAACCATACAGTTTGATCTTTGGACTGCCGCCACATATCTGGGCCAAGAAAACCTACATGGATGTAGAGCAGACACTCAGCAGCTCATATCTGTGCCTCCAACCACAGCACAACGCCAGGAGAGGGGGAATTTAGCATTTTTCCACCCTCACTTCATCAGAGGCTCTTAGTGAACCATCTTTATTGATGACGCTCCTAAACACATCCACCCTGTGGGCATATTTCAGGTGTTTCCCCTATCAATCTATCTCGAGCATGGTCTAGGGCATTCCCTGATCCTAGGTCTGTGGCCAGCCAATTAGCGTGGTTTGTCAATCTCTGCCTGAACTCCGAAGGCAATACTATCCTCGTGAGCTAATTCATATTGGTCAAAGGGGAGTTGTAGCACTGAATAACAGCAAGGAGTTCCTCTATGCATGGGCGTAATTTTAGGGGGGACTGGAGTGTTTGTCCCCCCCAACTTTCATGGCATACCATTTTGCCCCCATTCATTTGGCTGGGGCACCTTTTCTTCAGATGTCATGTCCCCCCCAACATTTTCAGCAAAGTTACTCCACTCCCTCTATGTACCACTGTGACTCATCCCTGATATTAGGGAACTCCTTCTCCACATTGCGCAAATTTCCTGGTGTCCACACAATGAGGACAGTGTGCAATTGTGGCTCCCCTCCTTCTGCCACCGGTGCTCCTGGCACCTGTTTTAGCGGTGCTAGAATCAGAGTAGCACTAAGTCTTTTACTGCTTTACTAAACTTTACTGCTCAGAGGTGGGGTATAAGAGGGAGATGGATTCAGCATGGTTGCCATTTCAGAGGCACCTGAGGTGCTTTTCCCATACTGCATTCCAGCGCTGTAGTAGGATCCACCTGCATTGCTTGACAAACTTCAAAATGTATTTATAAATTGACAATGTGTTTCCCAGCTGTACCTACCCTGTAACTGTAACCCTGTCACTAAGCACCGCACAAGTAACAGCGCGTCGATGCCCAAGGGCTGTTTGTGTGCTACACAAATGTAATAAATAAATAAATAGGTGTCTGTGGGATTGCTGGTTTGGGGACATTAAAGCATGCTGCTTGCCCCCACCAGTGTCATGCTCCAAACATTAGTGAAGAAGTCAATAATGTCTCCTGCGGATTAGTCATCTGGTTTGTCATCACTCTGTTCTTCTGTGGGTATTTTAAAGTGGGTGATCCTTCTGCCCCCTCAGTACCTGAATGTTCCTCGTAGTTGTTTGTTGGTGTCTTTCAGTTCCCTAGGTTTTGATGGGTGTCTTATTGTAGCTTCCTCAAGCACATAGCACACACCTCCACTGTCTTGGATTTACCTTCCCTTCTTGCATTTCCAAAGCGCGTCATAAAGCTACTCATTTGTCCAAATTAAACGTATCCGCTAAGTGCAATGGGGTATGTTGTTGCTTTGGGTTAGCAAGTGCCAGACTTCAAGAAATGTGCACGCAACACTGCTATAGTTGGCATACATAAAATGCGCTGGTGTTCGCTTAGGGGGTGTTTCCACCTGTTTTCTATGTTCCTTGCCCATTTTCCATCCCTCTTTTTAGTTCCACTCAACATATAGCAGTCTCCCCTGTGGCACTGTTACTTTGACTCCACTCATTCGTGGTCCTGAGATGGGATTGAAATTTACAGAGACTCCACCGAGTGGTTCTGAAATGGTTAAAAGCCACTTACCCAGTTTTTCACTTCCACTCTCCCTATTTAGATCAGGCGTACCTTGATTCCCCTTCTCGAGACCCTTTTTATTTTACCCTATTGCTAATAAAGTTTTTTCACCAGAATACAGAAACAGTTTGGGATCCACAAACTTGTACCAGACTGAAAATAAAATAAACTGGTGGTTCGACCGGCTCTATCCTGACCAGCTTACCTGTTATAGAACTGTAAGTATTTTACCAGGTTTATATCAGGATGAAATACATTTATTACTCCTGGAATCATGATAATAATCAGGAAATAACAAGCAGCAATACTAAATATGCCACCCCGAATTTCCACCCAATATTCAAATACCCCCCAAACAAATCAATGTCTTGTTTAGCCATTATATACATCTTGAGCCCCTTCTGCTAGCCGCTCAGGCACACCCACCTGTGTCTTGCCTCCTCGTGGTCCCCAGGAGTTTTTAACTAGGACTTCTTACCTTCTTTCAGTTGCACACATGGGACATTCGAGTGGAGGCCGTCCGCAAACCTGGTGGTACGCCTGAGTTGTGCGACAGGTCGGAATCTCAGCGCCAAACAGTGGAAGAAAACCAATCGCAGCCTTTTAGTTCATAGATGGCAAACAGAGGTGATTGTATTAATTGACTTGCAAGTCAAGGAGCGCAGCATTACAACCCCAGCTGTCCCTCCTAACTAACCTAAACCCCCTCCTTCCAAGGCCGGTTATTAGAGATTCCTGACCATGTCACTAAAGAAACGTCGAGAAATCCTACGCCCTTGACCTTCCAGCACGTTTGTCCTGCCTTGGCGAGCAGAATAGGCGCAGTCATAAATGGGATAGTCCTTCATCTGTTTCATGGAACGCATACAGATTAAGTCTGGTGTGACGTAACCTAGTGAAGGTGGAGATTACTTCCCAAAAGGTCCTTGTGGGTTGGCTGAATAAATAGAGGGCCGTTCGCCTACCACCTCTATGATCACTTCCGTTGGACATGAGCTCATGTCCTTGTCCCAGTAACCTCAAGAGGGGATGGAGCAGGACATTCCTTTAAATCCCACGTGCAAAAATGTTCAGTATTGCCTTCAGCCAAAAGGAAACAAGGAATCCTAATAAATGTCTGTTAAAGCGAAAGAAGCCCAGGGGTACACAGGGCATGGTATCATAGGGAAGGGGCATTCAACACTGAAGTTCATATGGTGAGTTCCCAATAATAATTTACTAATTTTGCATTTATATAGCGCTACAAACCCTCAGGTATCTGAGCGCTGCTTCTTATTACCCACGGTGTGTGGTGCTCATTTATCGAGCTCGGAAGGATGAAAGGCTGAGTTTGGCCCTGCCAGCTGCGTTGGCAAGCTTTGCCCAGATGTCAAAGCGAGTGCTCTACTCGCTGTGCCACTTGACTAATCCCTCCTGCAAAGGAACCTCCTCCCCCTCATCATATCATTGCTGCTTACATTCATGAGTTCATTCATTGAAATTATTCCAAGAATGATCATCCGCTTCCACACCAGTGGCATCACACCGGGGATACTTCCGCCATTGGCCCTACACCACATACTCCGCGTGATCGTGTAACATTCCAGGAAAATACATATCCGTGCCCTTTGAAGGGCAGCAATCACCTGGCCGTTGTATGGTATAGCAGGTTTTCATAGGGTGTGTAGTACCATGGATTGCATCCATTTGGCCCTCAGAACTCCTCTGTACACAGAACCCTTGTGCAGGAACAGGAGCTGGCGGCATTCTTTCCACATCCGGACGGTAGGATGCTAGCAATGCCATCATGAATGTGACTGCCAACTACCTGGGATCGACAGACAGCAGATTTCTGTACCGCCACTAAGCAATTGCACGGCAAGTTGAGGGACTGCTGCGTGGAGAAACATGGTTGCTTGGTAATTGAAGCCTGATTACGACGGCCACATATCCTCCAGTGCAGTATGAGAGGTACTTGATGCCGCTCGTCTCAAAAGGAGACAGAGGGTGCGCCCTCACATGCCACCCACTCACCACATTGAAGAAATAAGTTAGCGGGGGGCAGCGGCAGCAGCGCTGTAGCGCAGCACACATAATCACTTGCAATCACATTCAGTGTAGATTTGGGCTCCCCAAGTCCTGATTCCGGGGTGCCTCAAGCCTTCTGGGAGAATGATCCTGTAAAACTCTGACATTGTGTAAGATCACCATTGCATTTATTGTGTTACACAACTGCATGGTCTGCACATGGAGCTGTGTTGTGATCCCTGCCCTGATCCATCCACTCCACAGGTCGTATTTGATGGAGTAAGGGACATGGCAGTGGGCGTCAGGGATGGCCTGGTTTCAATGTGCTTTGTCTAAGGTGGCATGCATGTGGCACATGGCCAAACTCATTGAACATTATGCATCGATGATGAGAACAAGACTAGGCCAAAGGCCAGTGTTTGGGGCTGACCTTCCAACTGTGTGTGATAGGCTGAGCCTGCATATCACTAAGGCCCCATGAGCTGTCCATGAATAAGTGGAGGAAAACACATGACACATAGTTTGGTCACACCCTGGACTGGCAAGGGTTAATATCACACAATAGCATCATAATGAATAGAAAGTGCGCCCAAACCCCAACAATAGATATTAATCCCAAACAAAAGGAAAATCTCTCATTGTACACAGTCACTTCACCACATTTCCTTGCGGGCATTCCTCTTACGACTCATGAGTGGACTGCTATTCACAGAGGCATTTAGTTAAACCACTCAGATTCCTGCAAGAGTTTCACGGTTATCCCACTGTTAATTCTCCCAGAAAGCTTCATTTACACCTTCTTGCTTTCACATCATCGGCATCTTTTTATGGTCAAGGTGGCAATGAGGTGGTTAAAGTTACCTATAAGAATGGAGGACAGGATGGAGAGATCTACGGACTTGGGGAAATTGGTTTATAAGAATAGAGGAGGCCCACAGAAACATGAGGTGTGGCGTAAATAGTTACAGTGCAGTGACCAATGGAGAAGAACCTGGCTGTAAGATTCCAGGAGATGTGGTGGGGGCCAAGTGGGAGAAGGGAAACCAGAGGCTAAGGATAGGGGTGGGTAAGAGGGGCCATGGGTAGGGAGGACTAGGAGGGGGAATGTTGGGGATAGGAAAGGGGATGTGTTGGGGGTTATGGGAATGCCTATTGTTTGGTGTAACTGCCGTTTTCTTTCTGGTGTTTCAAACTGCAATAAAAGTTGTTGTAAAAAAAGAGTGGTCTGGGGTCAAGGAAGGTGCAGGGGGGAGAATATGAAGTAAAAAAAGAAGGGCCTCAGCATGTCAAGGGAGATGCTTGTGGTCTCGTGCAGAAGGGATGTGACCAAGCAGTTTGGGCAGGACGGCCCCTTTTGAGGTGGGACCAAGCTTGGTTTGCATATGGTCTTTCCCCATTTGTAATGGATTGACAGGCGAAGAACGATGGTCTGGAGGGTTGCCCAGAGCAATGCCAGAGGTTAAGATTCATTCTAAACCTTCCAGCCATCACCTCTTTGTTTTACTGGAGAAAAGAAGGGGGCATCTCCCTATAATGACGAGGTGCATAATAGGAGAAGCGAAAAGAGGAGAAGTAAAGGTATGGAGGAGTAAAAGTAACAAAGTGAATGTATGGCTAAGTGAATGCAGGAAACTATAGACCTACATACAGCTTCATCTGAGGTTCCTCATACATCCATATGGGATGGGCCAGCAACCACTTTGCGGCCCCCACTGTACGTACCGCTGCAGCTGGATGGTGCCATTGTTGCTGGAACATATGCATGGAGGACGGATGCTACTCTGTTGGCCTGGCCATGATGCACAATGCCATCTCAGAGAGCATGGACTCTCTGGTTTCCCTGGTCTCGCATACAATTGCTCAACTGGTCTGGGCCAAGTGGGACACCATGGCCCTGTGGGATTCCGGACTTCTGTTGTCATCACCCACCTGGTGCTCATCAATTCTTTGGCCAAGTTTACTGTCCCCCTCACCCAATGTCAGCCTCATGGAGGGGAACTGGGTCCAAACACCAGCGTGATGCCATTGCATCTAATCCTCCCAAGTCATTGTCAGTGACGGACGAGGCCGATTTGTATGGGCTTATCTTGGTTATTGCTGCGGTGTGTTTGGGGGCCATTGTTATTGAACCTTCCAGGCCGGAAGGGAGTGCTTCCTCTTCTAATTCATTAACGTCCAATGGCCCTTCTTGGATTGTCTCCTAAACACTGTCAACCATTGTGCTTTTAGGACATGAGCGGCACATTCTCCCCACGCTCCTCTTCCTCATCTTTGTGACCCTCACTAGTAGCTTTGTCCAGCTATGTGCGGGTCTCCATTCCTTCTTGTGGTGCAGTATCTGTGTGAGAATAGGGCTGGTTATTGGCATTCATGCATGATTAACTGTGAAGGTCAATGGCAGCACTAAAGGTGTGCGTTGTTAGATTTACCAATACTCCATTGTAACATGCATGTTCTTCCATAAAACAAAGGAACACGACACAAGAAAAAAAATGCAACGCAAATTGTAGGGAACAAGACATGCAAAGAAAAGTGGAAAAAGGGGAACCCATGGAGTAAACAAGAAAGATGGAGGCAGGACATCTAACACACAATTGTACAGATTTCTCAAACCCATAATTGTACTAATCTCTTCCACAAAGATTAGGCTCTTGGAGAAACCTCCACCTTGAAGTGGACAAGCCTGGTTTAAATGTATCACCACTGTTTCTTTTTTAACTAGGAAGATGTACCTTAGGAACCCAACAGAGGTGATGGGGTGATGGCAACTATGACATCGCTGGCTGACTTAATTTGTTTTCTGCTTGAGAGCAGAACAGATGAGAGGGAGGAGATGATTGAGAGGAGCACAAAAATATCTCTGTATGAAAAGTTCAAATAGTCTGTGAAACCCAGAAATGTGAGTCATTTTTAGCCAATTATTTTTAGAAATAGTTTGCGGTAAAAAGAGACTGGTTGTCCTAATCTGTCATCGAGGGCCTAGGACTGAACCTGTTTGGATTGTAATCTCGTTGGTCGACACTTTCTGTCACTGTGGGGAGGAATTACCTCCTTGGCCCCTGCTGGGGGGGGAGTTGAATTGTAATCTCTCTGGTTAACCTCCTCGGCCCCTGTGGGGAAGGAATTGATTGTAATCTCATTTGTTGATCTACCTGGCCCCTGCATGGGAGGAATGGATTGTAATCTCTTTGGTCAACCTACTCAGCCCCAGCGGGGTGGGGGAGATGTATTGTCATCTCTTTTATCAACCTCTTTGGCCCAGCAGGGGGGAGGTGGATTGTAATCTCGTTGATGAGCCTCCTTGGCCCCTGTGGGGGGGAATGGATTGTAATTTCTTTGGTTGACCGCCTCAGCCCTTGCGGCAGAGGAATGGATTGTCCTCGACCAGTTTTTGTTCACGCCCCTGGTTAAAGACTCTTTGATGATAGCAGCCTTTCAGGAATTGACTGGTGGAGCAATCCTTGGTCGCAATTTATGCTGCAATAATCTGTATTATATGTATTTAGAGGGAAGTTCAAGGCACACCTGCCAGATGAGGGACCGCCAATGATGTTACTAACGCATATAGAAACTATAACTAGATATGTTCCCCTAACCAATCCCTCCATCTGATAGGTTTTATTATTTACCACGTAGGATGACATCATAGCTGACGCACATCGAGTTATAACACCTTTGTGTAACCAAAATGTGATTGAGAGTGTGTGGACTATGATTTGTTGTTCATCCGGTTTCCCTACTTTATTGAAATGGTTATAAAGTAGTTTTTGCCATATGTTTTGAGTCTGTCTGGTTATTTGGGCCTGAGATCATTTACTTTGGTAATCCCATTCTTTGCATAAGAATGCTCAAAGGTGCTACTGCACATAACTGCATTTTGTGATGTCATTAGTGGACAAAACCGGCTGACAAGTGCCAAGACCCTGAGAGAGAGTGTAGAGAATGTTAGATTGCAACAAAAATCACAAAATTGTATCCCCACAGGGAATAAAGTAATGGTGATGCGGTATATCCATTACCGATGCTCACCTTATTTTCTCTAACCTCAGTTTGTGTGTTAAACTGTTTTAAGCAAGGATTACCACAGACTAAATCTATTGCTCCTAAGTTATGTCTGTTAAACCTCTTCTTTGCATATAATTATGTCATTAATGTTATCAGAAGATCATTACTTTGAAGATATACATTTGACACAATGCAGAATCTTGATCATACAAAAATTAATATTTCTCGTTTTTTTAATGAAAAACATAAAACAATCTTTTGTGCATGAGCCTCAATGTCATTTAACAAAATATTATCTGGAAGCAGGTTCAATTTTGAATACATAACATATTATAATCATGTTAACGGCATCAGAATAAATCATGCACCGTAAAAAAACAATAATAATTGGAAACAGGTAAAGTAAAGAAAATATACAAAAAATTAAACAATTCAAAAGGACAAACCACTGGAAAAAAAGACTTTACATTTAAACAAAACAATTCTAAATATCACAGGACATGAATTCTATCCTTATAGGCAGAAAAATATTATAAAGTTATTTAGTTTTCACCCTGTTTAATTTATGGGAGTCCACCTGTGTACATTCCAAGAAAAACCAAGGAACGAAAGAAACAAATATAATACCTAGTGGGGTGTGGAGATGTATGGCTAGTGTAAGCTTGGTTTATACATTCACACTTGCCAACCGCTTCTTACAGTGCTGCTCAGGTCTACGTATGTGTGAACTGGCCTAATGCATATAGGCACAGTGGCCACCGCTGTCAGCCAAAGAGGTCAGTCAGGTGTGGTCAAATATGTTTCGGCGTGGAGGTCTAAACAGAAAACTCCTTCCTCAGGACCAAAAGTCAGATGTATACGGTTTTTAACCCCTATGAAAAAAACAGAAAAGGGTAAAGGGAAAGGGCAAAAAATTCAAGTTAAAAAGCCACCCGTAGATGGCTAATGAAAGAATAAAAACATTTCAATTCCTGTCGGAAATAAATGTAAAAAAGAAGAGAAACTCAAGTCTTGAACAAAAGTGATCAATACCTCCGCTAAGGATAGGGAAGAAAAGCGGAGATTAACACCCAAAGCCAGAAAAAGTCAAGTTCTAGAGAGTAGTGCTTCTGGCAGAAGTGTGTGCCCATAGTCCAAAAAATAAAAAGTGCTTAAGTCTGTGTATAGTTAAATTGAGTCAGAGGAACAGATAGTATATATAGACCAAGACTTATTGATAGAAACAAGCAAAGAAACATAATGCGGTGTAATAACATCACCAGATCTGGGTAATGTGCCCCATACCATGGAGGGTAAATTTACCTCAGATGGAGTAATAGAAGAAGTGCCTGGAGACAAATCTCGGCTAGGCTGGATTGGAGTATTATGGTGTCAACTAGCTTGAATGCTATCAGGTGCAAATGGCCCGATATTCGCATCGCTTTTCTAGGGAGGAAACAAGAGTAGAACCCGAAAAATATGTCAAGTTCTCTCGCATCATGTTCCTAAAGCCTACGTGGTAGACAGTGTATAGACAGTAAAAGTACCAAAAGAAGAGGCTGACCTGAAGCCGTGGTTAATGCTGGTCATTGAAAAGTAGCCTGTATTCTTTTGTGCACGTATCAGATGGATCGTTCGTTACTCGTCTTGAATCTGTGCATCTAAAGGTCAAGAAAAACAAATGCCAAAATAATGCATTAAGGTAAAGTGCTCACTGTATGCGGACCACAACTAAGGTGTGGGCTGGGGACTACAGGGAGCAACAAGAGCAAGTATGGCCTCTAATCATTCATACTCCCCCGAATCCCATGAGAGAAGAAAAACTCTGATAAGCACAGCAGGGCTGTCATGTGGGTGTACCGGGATGAAAAGCAGTGCATGTCATCATCATACAGTTTCCGCAGTCTCACCAGTTAAGCCGTGCGAGGCTAAAAGGTCCTCACGGCAATGATGTCCAAGATATAGTAATGCAGCCCTGATTGAGTTAAGCGAGCTCGATATGCAATCGTATAGATGAAAGATCATCGAGTTGTGTGGCGTGCGCCTGAGCAGCCACGTTACTGGCGTAATTCGAGACTGGGTATGCAGTCCAGGCACCAGAAAAAGTGCGCCATTGTAGTGGTGGTGGCCAGAAGGGGGAATAACACCCTGCTTGTGATGGTAGCGCAGCGGTCAAGCGGGCCAGGCCGCTAAATACAACATCAAAAAATAATGCGCATTGCAGACGGAAAACCATCTGGTCTGTATGGTGGCTGCCTGGGTGTGTTGGAGCTATTACTGCTACGGGGCTGCTGTAAGTGCAGTGCAGTCATAGTCAATAACATGGGAAAGGAGTGACCACATGGATCGTGCTAAGCATCAGAAAAGTCCACGGAAAATCACACGCCAAAATGTAGGATACATTTTGGGGGGTATCCAAAGTCAGTGTAAAAATTGATAGGAGGGGGTTTCCTCATTCAGACCTCTCAATTTATCAAGAGTTTGCAGTCGAGGGATCCATCTAGACTCTGTCATTCAATGCTCTCTTAGGGTTGGAACTATTTTTCACAGTATCCAATACCCACCATTGAATGTCCTTAGACGTATGGGCAAAGGCCACATAGTGAGACACCATTGGCGCTTGGTGATTCTTACACTTAATCCTGGATCGGTGTTCGTTGATCCTTATGTGGACTGGTCTTGTGGTCTGGCCCACATACCTCAGTCCACATGGGCATTGGATGCAGTAAATGACATTGGCGGTTTTACAATTCAACAAAAAGCGTATGTCCCATGTTCTCTCCTGAATTTTGAAATTGGACATTTTCTTTGTATATTTTCATTGTATATTTCCACAGAGGAAATGTCCCAACAACGGTCTAAGGATTCTGTGACTTGTGTTGGGTTTGCTGTGGCTAGAAGAATGTACCAGTTTGTCCCTCAAGTTTCTCAATCTTTTAAATGCAAATAGAGGTTTGCCTTTATCTTGGAGACAGTTACTCACCATGGACCAATATTTCAAGAGTGTCTTCTTGATTGCAAATGATTGTGTGCTATAAGTAGTGACACATGTTATGCGATCCTGTTTTTGTGTTCTCGAGTTGGATTCCAGCAAGTTTTCTTGAGGAGTGAATCTTGCTCTCTTTAGGGCATGGGATACCAGTTTCTTCGGGTAGCCTCGTTCCTTACGATCACTTGCTAATTTGTTGGCATGTGTGTAATAATCAGCAATCTCAGTACAATTTCTTCGAAGTCTAAGAAATTGACTGAATGGCAGATTCTCTTTAAGAGATCTAGGATGGAAACTCTTAAAATGTAAAAAAGTGTTTCTGTCAGTAGTTTTCTTATATAAAGTACATGCCAAATGTCCAACTTTCACGTTGATACATAAATCCAGGAAATTAATTGTCGATTTGGAATGTAACATCGTGAATTTAATAGTGTTGTGTTGGCAGTTCAAGTAGGCAAAAAATTCCTATAGGGACTCAATGTTGCCTCTCCACAGGAAAATGACATCGTCAATATATCTATACCACTTTCTAATGTGTGGTTTATAGATGTTGTTTTCTGAGAGAACATATCTCATCTCAAAGGCCGCCATAAAAAAGTTTGCAAGGCTGGGGGCAAAGGCTGCTCACATTGCCGTACCTCTTGTTTGCAGGTAGAACTGCCCTGAGTAAACAAAGAAGTTCCTTTGTAGTGCAATCGTCATTAGTTCTATTAAGAAAGCCGCTGGAACCCTGTGTTGGGTTGCCTGATGGGTAAGAAAAAGGTGGACTATCTATATTGCCTCCTCCTGAGGGATATTAGTATAGAGTGCAGTAATGTCCCTCGTGACTAAAAAGTCCTGGTCTGCATCAAACGGTTCTCCCTCAAAGATTTTTATAGTTGCTGTAGTATCTTTCAGATATGTGTCAGTTTGTTTGCTAATTGGTTGCAGGAATAGATCTATGAATTTACACAACGGTTCCAAAATGGAGCCACAACCAGACTCAATCGGTCTGCCTGGTGGCTGTGTTTGATCCTCATGTATCTTAGGGAGGCTATAGAAGGAGGGAGTCCTTTTCTCAGAATGATTTAAATATTCAAGTTCTTCCTTCGTTATCCATGATCGATCTGCTGCATATTGAGTGACATCCCTGATCTCTCTTTCTATATCTAATGAGGGATCCTTTCTCAGGGGACAATAACTTTGGGTATCTTCCCAGAGGTCCAGGGCCATGCGGTTGTAACGCATCCATGAGAAAAGGACAATCCCTCCCCCTTTATCTGCAGGTTTGATAATCAGATTTGGGTTACATGTTAATTCTTCCAAAGCTTTTTTCTCTTCGTTAGAGAGGTTGTTTCTAACCTGGTGATTTGTGCTCTGAAGTTTTTTCAGATCATTCAGGACACATTTCTCAAATAAGATGATTTCCTCCGCCACCTGATTGTCTGATGGCGTAAAGGCAGAAGGGACCCTCAGTCCTGTATCAGTTACTGTTTTGCTTTCCCCCTGTTCTCGGAAATAGTTACTCAGTCTGACTTTCCGGAAGCATTGTTTCATCTCCACTTCCGTGGAGTACCAATCCGTCCTATTGGTGGGGACGAAAGAGAGGCCCTTAATAAGGAGTTGGATTTGTTGGTCGGATAATATGGTATCTGATAAGTTAAAGACTGGAATAGTTTGAACTTCCATGTTAGTTACCATAGGAATGTTAGATTGTTCATGCTGCAATCCCTCTCATTTGAATCCGTAATAAAGACAGCTGAACTTTGCGCTATGACTGGGTCTTCCATTCTTGGTGCAGGGGATTTCCAGGGCCCACTTCCTCCTTCCTGTACATCGGGAGGCTGCTAATAGTCCCCTGACAGTTTTTACATGTGGTAGCGAGAGGATGGTTGCTAAGACCCATTCAGCAATAAGACCACCTTGTCCCACCGTGTGCCTGAAGAGCTGAGTCGCGACCCACGAGGACGGACCAAAAAAGACCACGCGTGGATGTTTGAGAGGTCGTCAAGGGGCCGCCTTGGAGAAATTCTTGCCCACTCCCTATGGGACGCCAAGCAGATCCAACAGCAGAGTGTTATATCAGAGGGAAAGGCGGTGTCCGAGGACTTCAGCAGATCAACAGAGTACAAGTGCAGACTCGGCATACCGCAAACATTGGGAAGGGAAAGTTGTTTCTTGATTTGTTTTGTATTATTGTGAGGAAAAGAGAAAATAAAACCTGTATTCTAGGCGCTTAGCTTGGTTTATGGATGGAAAATAAAGAAAAGACAAAATAGACTACCCATTTTAGAGCTTAGTTACTTAAGATTTACATGTGGTAAGTATTGGCAGTCAGAAAGTGATGTGCCACCATGGACGGGAATGGGGGGGCACCCCTTCAACATTTGTGCAAGTCCCTCCCGCGATACCAAGACAAAATACGCAAGTATATTGGGGAATGGACTTGCGATACAGAGAGCAAAATGGCAAAGCCGTGGCCCCGAGAGGGCAGTCTTTCCAAATGTGTGCTGCAACACATGACATTGAAATGCTGCATACAAATGGGAAACAGAGAGTATGCAGGTAGCCATATTGGAGTTTTGGAAAATGTTTGAGGACAGGGAAGAGGATCCACCCCAGAAAGAGTAGATGCTGAGCTAGCGCGATAAAGCGGGCGAATCACCCACGGCTCCTCCTCCCCCTCCTCAAACCGTAGACCCCACAACAGAAAGACAGGGATTTTACCCCTTGAAGAAACTAAAAGCACCGGCAGGGTATACAAATCCTATTTATTCATGACCCGCGTACAGCCAAGAGGACACGCTTAGCGGCACAAAGCAAGTGAACAAGAGAACAGACTATAAGTGAAGAGCGCATAGGGGGTGTCAAAAAAACATTGGGGATAGCGAAGCGATGGTGCTTTCAAAAGAGTCGGTAGGCGGACAAATATTGCTCAAATTAGAACGAAAAAACACAAGCAAGCATACAAGCACAGAGGAGGAATCTGAGAGACGCAGAGGAAGAAGATAGAGAATTGGCAGAGATAATGGAGCAAGTGGAAAGTCGAGAGAGGAACAGCAATGACTGAGAAGGGAAAAGGAGAAAGCGGAAGAGAAGGAAAGGGAGGAGCGAGAAAGGAAGAGGCAGAAAGAGCCGTATACCTGACTTGTCCCAATACAATGGTCTGGCAAGGTCAGGTAATTACTAACCAACACACACATCTGACTTCCAGTAAGCTTCCCCACATGGATAAAAGGCAGAGCACGAGAGCACACTGAGCGAGGCGTAGCACACGAGGAAAGAGCAGTTCCAGTATGGCAGATTAACAAGAGGAGAAAGACGGCGAAACAGAAGGGGATTGCAAGGAGGGAAGTTCCCTTGACATTTTCAACAAGGAACCATTGCTTCCAGGAGCCCTCGAGATTGGAAAGCGTAAGACCAGGAAACAAGCTGAAGAATCCTGCATTGTGTGTCTGAGATACCCAGGGCCCTCCCGTGTCAAGAATCAAGACGGGGAGAATTGCAAGCTGCCGTGGTCCTGTCCTTGGCTCTACGAACGAAGCAGCGTCAGTGAAATCAACACAGCCGGTGAGTTGGGGAGACAGATACAAGACCGGTCTATGTTGAAGCCAAGGTTGAAAGTGGCAACATTGTATGGCGAGGGCTGGAACGAACATTGTTTGAAATACATGTGATAAAAGATGCAAGTAAAGTTGAACTGCTGATGAGTGATTGAACTTTGAAACAAAGATACAATACATTAGTCAGAGTGGTGCAGCAGCACATGACTGCCCAATCAAAGGACTCTGTAAGGTATCCAGCTGAAAAGTGAAAGAGTTGTAGAGAATTGT
The DNA here is from genome assembly GCF_040938575.1 of Ambystoma mexicanum. Classification (NCBI taxonomy): domain Eukaryota; kingdom Metazoa; phylum Chordata; class Amphibia; order Caudata; family Ambystomatidae; genus Ambystoma; species Ambystoma mexicanum. The sequence goes on along the minus strand of NC_090928.1, from coordinate 244,729,157 downwards.
GAATCAAAGTGGTCCTGCAATGGGTCAAGCAAAACCCTATGCACAATTGAAAGTCTTCGATGTTGATCCAGTAAATAACATTTGTGGTAAAGTTGATAAAGTTGGTCTGAGCCTGGCAGAGAGAGATCAATTGAAAGCTTTGTGCTAAAGTGGGTCTGAGCCAAAAGGAGGGGGATCCAGTGTGAAGTGAAAATCACCTGAGAAGGTTTTGTGTGGAAGTGGGTCTGAGCCCGGCGGAGGGGTACCCGGGGTGAACAGAAAATCACCCGAGAATTTGTACATGTGAAACCCTAAGTAGAAAGGAAGGTTTTTGTTTGTCACATTCAATAAGGACCCCTGGAAAAGAGACTTTATAATGGCAAAGAGACTTTGGCACAGAAGGCCATGATGTTGAAATTATGAGCTGCACCCTTGTGCAATAGAAGCCAGAGAATGTGCTAAGCTCGAGTGTGTAGCATTGTCCCTTGCTGAAAACGTGGGCAAGAGAAGACAACAGCTTGAAAATCCTGACATATCATTTCTTTCTTTTCTTTTGTATAACATTGTTTCCCACTCTATGGGCCTCATTACGAGTCCGGCGGTAACCGTGGTGGTAAAACCGACAGTCTGTTGCCGGAACCGTGGGGAATTACCAGCATCGGACTTGCCAGAATTACCAGGGCATTACAGCCCCGGTGGTCTGGTATTTCCGGAGCCAGCATTCCGTTACTCCTCATTCCTGCGGAGTCTGATAGGACTCCGCGGGAATGGGGACCATGGAAACACCGGCACCATGCGGTAATGGTGCCGGTGTTTCCGTGTCCGTCTGCAGCCGGGTGGCGTTGCGCCCACAAAGTCAGGCCTGGCGAGTGTAACGCCACACGGCTGCAGAACTCGTAGTTAGCCAGGCCGGATAACGGTGGCGGTACGGTTTTACCAGCACCGTTGACTCCAGACAGGCTAACTTGTAATGACGCCCTATTTTTCTTTTGAAGTAAGGACTGGCAATAGGTTTATTAGTATAGGCACTTTTATTTTCACAAGACAACACTAGGACTGCATTGAATTATTTGATGGTAGTAGCTTGCCTCCATCTTTAGATTTAGGTTTAGATTGGCATTTTTCAAACCCAATTGAAGTTCAATAAACACCCTTGAACTGGATCACTTGTGTCTGTATTACTGTTAGATACCATGCCTTCCCTACATATGGTGGCAGAGTGGGATTTGATTCAGTTGATACAAATTGAGAATCCATGCTGATAATCATTGTGCCACCAGAAGGGGAAAATTGAATCGTTGAGCTCCTTGACTCTGACCGTGTATCCACTCTTAAAGAGGTTTTGCTCTCCCAGCTGCACGTCCCAACTGTTCAACAAGATTTGTTTTTTAAAACCCAGCTGTTATAAGATACTTTTCCACTGTACTACTATAACATCCAACAGTGGCATCGAATAATCTTAAGAACATGACCAGCACACACCTTCATTAGACCTAGTGCTCTAAATCCCCCCTGTCCCCAACCTTTTTTTCAGTATCAAATTAATTTCGATCCCTGGTCCATCAGGTTTAGAAACCAATCTATCTAGATCTTTCCCTTTGGCGGAATCAGACTCGGAGGAGTCAGACGACTTTGAAACTCTATCGGAGGGAATGGAGGCCTGTTTCTTTTCCGATTCAGGAAAAAACTACAGAAGGAACCCTTACCCCACCGGAAGAAATGGCAGCTATCATCACCCAGCTGGCCACCCATCAAATTCAGGCTGAAGCTAGGCTTCAAGAGAATTTAACAAAATTGGTTGAGGTACAGGCAAGACCCCTTCTACCTCAAGGGATAATCCAGCCATACCTAGTGGGCGAATATCTAGGGAACTTCTTTCCGAATTTCAAGCAATTAGCCGACCAATTGGGATGGGAAGAAAATAAATAAAATGTTATCTAGGACCTCTGCTGAAAGGTGAGCTACAGACTGCCTGCCAGCTACTTAATCTTGCTCAGGGAGCTACCTTTATATCCATAAAAGAGGGGATTTTAAAAAGGGTAGGCCAAACCTGTAACTTCTATCAGCAAAAATGAAGGGCCATTAGACTAAATCTCGGGGAAACCCCCCTTGAAATGGGAGAACGAATTAAAAACACAATCGCTCTTTGGATTAACAACAAAACCATGGAAAAATTGGTAGAAATTATTACTTTAGAGAAATTCACCAATTCTTTACCCCCTTTTTTGCAAAAGGCTGTATTACAACTAAATTGACCTACCCTAGCCATGGCTATTGAGACTGCCCAAATCAGCCCAGATGCAGCCAAACACTTCCACTCGAGGAGCGGAAGGATCCTAAGCCTACTCACCGCTGCCAACCCTGGGTATTAGATGGGGGAGGAGAATCCTATAAAACCAAGGAATTGGATACCAAAAGAGAGAATGGAAGTTAAAAGACCTGACCCTAGAAGTAGAGAAGTAGAAGTAGAGAGGAAAGTAAAAGAAAAGAACCTAAAGGAAGTAAACCATCTCCTCCTATCTGCTTTTCATGTAGAGAAGCTGGCCATTTGGCCAGGCACTGTCTTAAAAATATAAAGGAAGAACCCATGGAAATAGACTGTCTAAAATGGGAAGAGTGCAGAAGAACCTCAAGAGGATCTGGAGACCTTTATCATGTTTGTGTCAGTCCTCCGCTGACTTCACATATGAAAAGGCCTGGATCAATGGGAAACAAGTGAAACCATTAATTGACTCGCTAGCAAAGAAACTGCCATAAGGGCTGATTTGGTCACAACAACGGACCTCAGGAATGCCACCCTAGTTAGAGTGTTACATGTGTACGCAGGGATAGCGAAATATACCCCAAGATACCCGTGTACATTAACATCAGGGTGAGTCATATCTGATAGCATCAGCCATCATTCCTGGGCTCCCCGAAGAAGTTGTTGTTCGAAGGGACTTCCCTGCATACTCCACTCTTTTACAGGAATCCCCAACTCCCCATTGGGAATACCGCAAGACTATTGACACTCTAACTGTTACTCTCAAACCTGTCCAATGTGGGATTGGACGGAAACTGAACACCATGAACCTACCATTTACCAAGAACCTTCCACGACTCATAAGGAGCACATAAATCCAGGGTCACCCACTCAAGGTCAGTTTATGGGATACATTTGAGAGACAAAAAGAAACACCTCGCCTCTGCCAGCACAGAGGAAAAGAAACCTGTGGAATATGCGAGAGTCCTTGGATATATCTCGTTCTTGTACTATCCAAGGTCTTCAAATTGAAGATCCTAGACAAAGACCAATTATATCCACCTTGCATAGGGGAAGAGCATGTGAGAAACCAAAAGGTGTCTTACCCACCAGTACCCTGGGATCTGTCATCCAAGTGGCCAGGACACGGCCATCACTTTTGGATCCAATTCCTAGGGGTGGACCAGTGCGGGAGGATCACCTGGGTGAGAGGTCTTTTGGGGAGTGGGAGTGGGCCACCGGATGGTGGGACACTGTATCCCTTTCCTTATAACACCTGTACCCCATCCTACCAAGTATGATATTTAGGAACTCCAATCCCCCCCTTTACAACTCGAACACTTTCTCACGGACAGCCCGCTATGACACAAAACAGACTAACCCCTGAGCCGTATACCTGACTTGTCCCAATACAATGGTCAGGCAAGGTCAGGTAATTACTGACCATCACACACACCTGACTTCCATTATTAAGCTTCCCCACACGGATAAAAGGCAGAGCACGAGAGCACACTCTGAGCGAGGCAAAACACACGAGGAAACAGCAGTTCCAAGAAAGCAGTTTAACAAGAGGAGAAAGACAGGGAAACAGAAGAGAAGTTTCTTTGACCTTTTCGACAAGAAAACATTGCTTTCATGAGCCCTTGAGATGGGAAAGCGTAAGAATAGGAAAACAGGCTGATTAATCCTAGGCGGGGAGAATTACCAGCCACCGTGGTACTGTCCTTGGCTCCACGAACAAAGCAGCATCAGTGAAATCAACAGAGCCGGTGAGTTGGGGAGACCGATACAAGACCAGTCTGTGTTGAAGCCAAAGTTGCAAACTGCAACATTGTATGGTGAGTGCTGGAACAAACATTGTTTGAAATACATGTGATAAAAGACACAAGTAAAGTTGAACTGCTAATGAGTGATTGAACTTTGAAACAAAGATATGATACCTTTGACAGAGTGTTCTGGCACCACGTGGCTGCCCAAACGAAGATCTCTGTAAGGTATCCAGCGGAAAACTGAAAGAGTTGTAGAGAATTGTGAATCGAAGTGGTCCTGTGATAGGTCAAGCAAAACCCTGTGCACAATCAAAAGTCTTCGATGTTCATACAGTAAAGAACATTTGTGGCAAAGTTGATAAAGTTCGTCCGAGCCCGGCAGAGGGAGATCAATTGAAAGCTTTGTGTTAAAGTGGGTCTGAACCCGACGGAGGGGTATCTGGGGTTAAGCGAAAACCACCTGAGAAGGTTTTTTGCTTGATAAAGTTTGTCAGAGCCCAGCAAAGGGAGAGCAACTGAACGCTTTGTGTTAAAGTGGGTCTGAGCCCGAAGGAGAGGGATCTGGGGTGAAGTGAAAATCACCCGCAATAGTTTTGTGTGGAACTGGGTCTGAGCCCAGCAGAGGGGTACCCGGGGTGAATAGAACATTTCTCGAATTTGTAATGCGTGAAACCCTATGGAGAAAGAAACTTTGTTGTTTCTCGTATTGCATCAGGCCCTCCGGAAAAGAGACTTCAAATGGCAAAGAGTCTTTGGCACAGAAAGCCATGATGTTGAAGTTTTGAACTGCACCCTCGTGCTAGAGAAGCCAGAGACTGTGCTAAGCTCGAGTGTGCAGCCTGGTCCCGTGCTGAAAACGTGGGTAAGGGAAGACAACAGCTTGAATATCCTGACATATAATTTCTTGAACCCTTTTGTATAACATTGTTTCCCACACTATTTGTATTTAGAAGTAAGGATTGGCAATAGGTTTATTAGTATAGGCACTTTTATTTTGACAAGACACCACTAGGACTGCGTTATTATTATTTGATGGTCGTAGCTTGCTCCCATCTTTAGATTTAGGTTTAGATAGGTGTTTTTCAAACCCAATTGAAGTTCAATAAACACCCTTGAACTGTAATCACTTGTGTCCGTCCTCCTTGACCTCTCCGCAGCTTTTGATACTGTAGATCCCCCCTTGCTTCTTAGCACTCTGTCCTCCTTCGGCTTCAAAGGCTCTGTCCTCTATTGGCTCTCCTCTTACCTCTCCAATCGATTCTTTACTGTCTCCTGGGGCGGCCGCACCTCCCCCAACTTCCCCTTGAACTATGGCGTCCTCCAAGGTTCTGTACTTGGACCTTTTCTTTTATCTCTTTACACCTCCCTTCTCGCCGCGTTATCTTTTATTTCGGCATTTCCCACCATTTCTACGCTGATGACACCCAACTCTTTCTCTCCTTCTCTTCTTTCACTCCCGGCCTCCATCATACTCTATCTTCCTGCCTAACGGCCATAAAAGAACTGGATGTCATCCCATTTTATTTCCCTGAACACTGACAAGACTGAAGTACTTTTCTTCCCTCCTAACACTCTTTCCCCTCCCCCCTCCTTTCATCCACATTCCCCCTTCCAATCTCCCAATCTCCACCCATGCCCGCAATCTTGGCCTCCACATTGACTCCTCCCTCTCCTTCTCCAACCACATCTCTCTCACCTCTCGTACCTGTCGGCACCACCTATTCAACATCCGCAAGATACGTTCCTCTCTCACCTTCCATGCTTCTAAACTCTTAATCTCCTCCCTTATTTTCTCCCACCTCTTCTACTGCTCCTCTCTCCTCTTTGGACTCCCTGTCTCTTATCTGACTCCCCTAAAATCCACCTACCACTCCTCTATCCGTACTCTGTCTTCTTGGCCCCTTCCTCCCACAACTAAAATTTCAATTCTTCTGTCTTGTCTACAAATCTCTCCATGATCTCGCCCCCCTATCTCTCTTCCCTCCTCTCATTTTACTCTCCCTCCCGCTCTCTTCGCTCAGCAGATCTCTACCTTCTCACTGTATCCCCAACCACATTTGCTTCCGTTCCTTTCAACTCTTGGCCCCCCTTCATTGGAACTCCCTACCTCTTTCTATCTGCTCCACCCCTACTTACTCATCCTTCCGCTCCTCTCTGAAAGCCCTTCTTCTTCACTCCCCCCCCAGACTCTCCTTCCCTACCTCTCTCTCCCCTGACCCCCTTCCCTCCTTCCACCTTCCCATCCCCTCCCTCCTTCCCCCTTCCTCCCGCTGACCGCAAATCAGACATTGAAATCACCAGGGAGCGCAGGGGACCACCAGAGCTCCCCCTTCCCATCCCCTCCCTCCTTCCCCCTTCCTCCTGCTCCCACTGACCTCAAATCAGACATTGAAACCTTCCTTACCTACCTCCTCTCCCCTCCCCTCCCCACCCCTCTTTCCCACCTTTTAAGTAAATTGTTCTACATACTGTATCACTGGTTTGTTTCATGTTTGTAAATATGCTTCTTTCATTATTGTACCTTGTTGTTATGCTGTAAAGCGCTTTGGATTAAAGCGCTATATAAACTTAATAAACATAAACATACTGTTTGGTACCATGCCTTCCTTACATGTGGTTGCAGGGTGGGATTTGATTCAATTGATACAAATTGAGAATCCATGCTGATAATCGTTGTGCCACCAGAAGGGGAGAATAGAATCGTTGAGCTCCTTGACTCCGACTGTGTATTCACTCTTAAAGAGGTTTTGCTCTCCCAGCTGCACGTCCCAACTGGTCAACAAGATTCGTTTTTTTAAAACCCATTTGTTATTAGATATCCTTCCACTGTCCTACTATAACATCCAACAGTGGGATCGAATAATATTAAAAACACGAACAGCACAGCATATACCTTCATTAGATATAGTGCTCTAAATCTCCCTTGTCCACAACCTTTTTTTTCTAGTATCAAATTAACTTCAGTCCTTGGTCCATCAGGTTTAGAAACCAATCTATCTAGATCTTTCCCTTTGGCAGAATCAGACTCGGAGGAGGCAGACGAATTTGAAACTCTATCAGAGGGAATGACAATGTTACTTACCGTAGTGATTACCGTACTCCTAGTCCATAGTCCCCTTTTCTCCATACTTGTGGGACATTCCATCCTTCGGGACGGGCTTGGAGCACTGAAAAGTATTAAAAAAAAATGGTTATGCTGGACCACCGCACTTGACTGTAGCTCTGCTTTCCTGAGCTCCGCCGCACGCATCGCCCATCAGTCCTTATCTATCACCAGGTCCAGGACCGTTTAGCAACAATAGAGGATACTTATTAGAGGGGACATCGGGCGGGCGTATGGAGGAAAGTGGTCTATGGACTAGGAGTAAGTTAGTCACTATGGTGAGTAACTTTGTCATACTCCTACATCCCGCCCCCTTTCCTCCATACTTGTGGGAGATTCCCAAGCACTGACCATAAGTATTATGGGTGGATGGAAATGTCCCTTATTGGAACACATTTTCAACAAATTCTCAAGAACTGCCTGGCCAAATTGGGCTTCAGCCCAGGAGCTCAGGTCAAGAGAGTAATGTCTGCAAAAAGCTGATGGGGAGGCCCACGTAGCCACCTTGGCAATGGACTCCCAAGAGACATATTTTTGGAAGGCAACAGCAGCCGCTTTGCCACGGACCAAATGTGCATGAATGCCCTTTGGGGGTTGAAGCCCTTCAATTTTGTAGGCCTCAGAAATACATGAAGCTATCCAACGAGAGATGGACGCTTTTGAGGCTGGTTTCCCTTTTGGGTCACCAAACGTAACAAAGAGTTGTGAAGAGCTTCTGACTTTGCTTGTTCTGTCGAGGTAAAACTTCAGAGCTCATTTGACGTCTAGGTTGTGTAGGTTGTCTGCATCGGAGACCGGGTTTGGGATGAAGACCGGTATAGATTTTGACTGGTTTAAATGGAATTCAGAAACCACTTTGTGAAGGAAGGAAGGGTGAGTGCAAAGCACAACCTTATCCTTGTGGAAAGTTAGGAACGGATGTTCGACAGAGAGAGCTTGAAGCTCACTTATTCGTCCTGCAGATGTTACCGCAATCAAAAAAGCCACCTTCCAAGAAAGGTACTTCAGTTCGGTAGTGGCCATAGGTTTAAAAGGCTTATGACATAAAGCAGTGAGGAAAACACTCCGATCCCTTTTGAGATGAGGGTCCTGAACCTTTGGAAAAATATGGAGAAGACTTGCAAAGTTTCTCTTGATGACTGGATTAGCCAGTGAAAAAGAGCAACTGTCTGTAACCATGTAAGCCGTAATGGCAGATAAGTATGTCCTGCATGATAAGACATGGATGCCAGAGGCTGCAAGGTCCGATACAAAAGACAAGACAATGTTAATAGAAGCCTGTGTGCGGTCAAGCTCTTTGGCTAGACACCAATGGCAGAACCAGAGCCACTTGCTTGTAGAGGGCTTATGTGCCACTTGAATTATACGCATGTTATCCTCAGAGAGGCTAGATCATGATTAATGTTAGTGTGCAGGGAAACAACGTCAATAGTGACCAACAAATAATCAGGTTGCCAAATGATGGCAAGAATGTCTTGAAGAATATGAGAACTGTCTCTGATGTAGGAAGTCATTAGAACAACATACGGTTTAAGGGCCTCATCCAAGTATTTTGATAAACCTTCTGTGGCCGCTCCAAAAAACGTTTCTGACCACGAGATGCACGTCTTTCTATGAATCTGGCCTGATTAATTGTTACATTTTGTTGTATAAGTGGGCCAATACTTCCACTAATCAGTTTTCATATACTGTCATTAATTATGCTAATGCTCCCCTTACTTGCATCTTTGCAACTCCACCATGCATTTCGCTTGCCGGCATTTATGTGCGTTTAGGGTTGACATCAATGGTATGATTATCACACATGATTTCCTCCACACAGGTTTCTTGATTTCACATTTTCGGGTTACTGGTAAATTGAGAGAATCACATTTTTTATTGTTCTCCCGCCAATTCGTGTGAATTACTTAGCTAGTAAACATGTTTGCAATACAATGTCTTCTTTTCTGGCCTTGACATCGGTCTTTGAACATGCGAACTTTGCTGTATTGCCGTAGTGTTCGCTTGTGCCTCAATTAACTATACATGTTCTGAGTCTTTAATTTTGCTAATGTGTCTAATCAGTTGTTTAATTTGGGACTCATTTACTATCACCACTCATTGAGCCACACTATTGTGGCGAACGCAATTTTGCATTGATTACTTTAATGCCATGTCAGGTTCTTGTGTGGACAGTAATCGCGCCTACGTCACATTGTTGACAATATACGTCACTTACGCGATGTAATGTGGTCGCGCCGCAGCCACTGTCACTCCTGGGACGTGGACGGCAGTTTTCTCTATTTAGATTGACTGAGAACGGTAGCCACTGGATTTGTTTCACTTTACTCGTACCTGACTCGATTTGCAGAGTGAGTGACTATTTTATTTTCTCTTTGCTCGTGAATGCTTTCTGTCATCATTTCGTCTTTCTTTCTTTGATACTTTTTTGCTATTGATTGCAGGCGATATATGCGTGATAGCCATTAGGCTTTTGATATTGGATAAGGATATATATTTCTCAACGGGTATTCACCCTTTAAAGCCCAGTGTGGTAAGTCGCTTGCTATTGAACTAATTGATTTTTAATTATGTCACTTAGTTGCTCTCAGGTTTGTTCTGGTTGAAGATCTTTAATTTACTATTGGCAATTTTCCAACAGGGCTCTTGTATTTACTGGTCATTTCCAAATCTTTTTGGTAAGTGTTTTCTTCATTGCGTACACCTTTCCGGAATGTGGTTTCTGGTATTTTTTGGAATTCATGTTCGGTGCAGCTGTGTATTAATCACTACAATGGATTGACTTTGGATTTTGATCAGTCTCTTGTCTTGATAAAGTTATGTTGCATTAGCACCCTATACACGTGGCATGGTGTTGGGTGCGTGATCTGCATGGTGGTCTTGCGAGGGTGCAATGGGACATCACATCCACTTGAAGATGAAACAGTATTGATTTCCATTGTGCTTATATACATTTTCTATATTCTTGTTCTCTTAATGCTATGCCAATCTTGCCCCACAACTGCTGTACCACTCCTCTTACCGGACTTGGTATGTTCTTTATTTACTTATATATTTATTTATGTTTTTATGTTGAATCATTTCTCAATTTTTCAATTTTATGTTACAATTTTGTTATTTCTAATCTTGTACATATGTTGGTGTATTATATTTTGTGTTTATTTAAACATGATGATTGAATGTGGTTCTGCCACTCAGCCTTGAAGATGATGCAAGTGTCGATACATGTGTTGGCTGTTCTTCATTCCATTGAAATATTGTACTCTAATTGTTGTCATATAGTCTAATGGTGTTTAGCGCAATTCCATCCACATCCTGGTTGGGTTTGAGCACTGTAAACATACGGGAGTAGTAGTCTTCCCCTTGCTCCCGTAAGGGAACAGGTTCCACTGCTCTGAGGTCTAGAAGTTTCTGTGCCTCTGCTCTGAGGGAAGGCGACCCGGTCTGCTGGAGAGGAGGGTGGTGTAGGGGCAAGCGGAAGCCCGCCCGGGCAACGAACAAAACCCATCAGTCTTCTGTGATCGTCTGCCATGCCTCCAGATGAGACGAAATTTGTCCTTTTAGATGGTTTATCAGTGGGGGACCACCCATTGCTGAAGAGGAGGCTGTTGACAGAGAGAAAATCTGGCTACCTGGCCTTTGCTGTTTATGGCGAGGGTCACCAGTGGGAGCCTCTGCCCGGCGTGCATGGTGGTCCTGAAAGCGTCTGAAACCAGAGAAGGATCAGAGCTCTTTGACACATTTTTCAGGCCACCAACTTTTTCTGGACTTTAGGGGGTCTAGGCTATGTGTAGACCCCTTTTTCGGGCCTCTAAAGTTTTCTAGATTTTTGGAGGCCTTCGATGTGTTTTAAGGCTCTTTTTGGCCTGTCAACAGTTTCTGGACCTCAAAGGTGTAGGATGCATTTTTTGGGCCAAAAATGTTTTGGGTAATGTCAGGGCTCTAGGATGCAGATTAAGGCCCTTTACAGGCTGCCGATATTTTTGGGACATTTAAAGCTCTGTGACACATATTCTGGGCCACCAACTTTTTCTGTACTCTAGGGGCTCTAGGCTATTTGTAAACCCCTTTTTCGGGCCTCCAAAGGTTTCTGGACTTTTGGAGGAATAAGATGTGTTTTAAGGCTCCTTTTGGCCTGTCAACATTTTCTGCACCTCAGGGGTGTAGGATGCATTTTTGGGGCAACAAAATGTTTTTGAGAATTTCTGGGTTCTAGGGTGCGGATTAAGGCCCTTTACAAGCTGACAATATTTTTGGGACATTCAGAGCTCTGTGACACATTTTTCGGGCCACCAGATTTTCTGGACTTTAGGGGGTCTAGGCAATTTGTAAACCCCTTTTTCGGGCCTCCAAAGTTTTCTATATTTTTGGAGGCCTAAAATGTGTTTTAAGGCTCTTTTTTGCCTCCCAACATTTTCTGCACCTCAGGGGTGTAGGATTCATTTTTCAGGCCAAAAATGTTTTTGGGAATTTCAGGGGTCTAGGATGCGGATTAAGGCCCTTTACAGGCTGCCAATATTATTGGGACATTCAGAGCTCTGTGCACATTTTTCGGGCCACCAACTTTTCCTGGACTTTCGGCGGTCTAGGCAATTCGTAAACCCCTTTTTCGGGCCTCCAAAGTTTTATAGATTTTTGGAGGTCTAAGATGTGTTTTACGGCTCTTTTTGGCCTGCCAACATTTTCTGGACCTCAGGGGTGTAGGATTAATTTTTTGGGCTAAAAATGTTTTTGGGAATTTCAGGGGTGTAAGAAGCGGATTAAGGCCCTTTACAGGCTGCCGATATTTTTGGGACGTTCAGAGCTCTGTGACACATTTTTCGGGCCAACAACTTTTCCTGGACTTTAGGTGGTCTAGGCAATTCGTAAACCCTGTTTTCGGGCCTCCAAAGTTTTCTAGATTTTTGGAGAGCTGAGATGTGTTTTAAGGCTCTTTTTGGCCTCCCAACATTTTCTCAACCTCAGGGGTCTAGGATTCATTTTTCAGGCCAAATATGTTTTTGGGAATTTCAGGGGTCTAGGATGCAGATTAAGGCACTTTACAGGCTGCCAATATTTTTGGGACATTCAGAGCTCTGTGACACATGAAGTGGGAAAATCGAGATCAAACCCATGCCCCCTCACCCCAGGCGCATATACAGAAGAACAGCAGGAAGAACAAGGAGCACACTTATCATTTGAACCAGGCCCCAGCGCACCCATGGGTGACAAATATGCTGAAACACATCCACTTCACCAATAGTTCAACTTCCATGCTACATTAGAATCAATGCTGCAATATCAGAATCTACAAACACAAAAATCCCTGTTTAAAGGCTTGCAAATGCCTATATGAATTAACATGGTCTAATTGCACAGTGTAAAGCCATGTTTCAGGAAAATTACAGCCAAGTTCATTTCTCTCACTGAACACTGGCTGCAAAAGCCTTCAGCAATGCTCCTCGCAAAACCCACGAGCAGCCAAGGTCGCGCATTCAAGATAAGATTGCTTTCTGCAGACAAACATTTTTAATTCTCCACAAATGCGAGTAAGCCATGGCAACCCAGTGTGTTTTTTTCTTTTCTTTCTGGGAAAGAAAGACATTTTCGCAAAGACTCGCCCAACATTTGAAACATAATTGTAACAAGAATGGCTCAGCCCTGCCAATGAGCGCTCAGAGCTCAGGTGCGAAATGCTTGCTTCAGCTAAAAAGTTATGGGAACAAAATCATAATGCAACAAGTTAGAATTAGGTAATGGGGGGCTGGCACAGCTAAACCAACCCACTGACGCAAAAGGCTAACATCCAATTGTCAGGCTCTCTATAAGGGCTACATAGGTAACCTATCACTTAGCAGCCAATAGCAGGAGGAGATAGGTTTCTGGGAGCTGATCCAATTCTGTGAGGTCAGCCTGCAGTGTGATTACAAAGCTGGCTTGCAAGCCAGCCCCGGGGGAGACGGCGCCAGAACTCTCAATGTGCATGATGCTCTGCCTGTTTTTTTTCTTTTTTGCTGCCCAGGAATAAACGCAGTTTGGAACATGTGGCTGCCTGCTGGGGTCTCTGTTGCATTTCTGGGGGCCATATGGGAGGTGTTGGGGTCTCCCATAGATGGTGAGGGTATGGCTGCTGGCCCCCCACTGCCCTGGTGGGGGTCCAGCTTCTCCCCAACAAGTTGGTGCCCTCTGTGAGGCTCATTGTAACATGGGTGAATGAGCACTGCCTGCGCAAGCCCTGCGTTGAACTGCACTCCCTGCCGCCGACTCAAGGAAGCTGTGGGACCCTCGTCTGCACCTGAAGACCACCGGAAAATGCGTAACCGGCTAAAGGCATCGGGGGCCACTTGGAAATACCCCGCTTGTGTGCAGGTCAGAGCCCTGCAGGAGAAGGGGTCCGGTGAAGCGCCTTGAGGGGGTGTCCAGCAGCAGAGCAAGTGCCAGCGCAGCATAGGAAATGTAAGTCAACCAGCAACATGGGCTTTGAGGGGGGGGAAATGTTTCAAGTATTATAATGCATTGTTGATCAGTATGTTGCAGAAATGTTAAGTTCTTTTGTTTGGGTAGAAACTGGGGGAGGCATTGTAAATTGGGTGGTGGGTGATTGTACATTGTCGCAAAATTCGGCGCATTGGTGGTGATCGGCACGTGAATTGTTGGGACTGGAGCGGTGGCAGTTGTCCCTTCTTGTGTTTTTGGGCCTATTGGGTGGGGTAGTGACTCCCCACATATAGGACAGGAGTGCCGCGCTGGTTGGTCTGGATGGCTATTTCATGTACGGGGGTCTGGATTTCCTATGAATTGACGTTATAGATCAATGAGTAGATGAGGTTCCCTGCTAATTGACCGTTTTAGTTCAATGAGTGGATGATGTTTCCCCGCAGGAGGTAGCTAGATTGTTCCCGAGTGCGGAAGATAGTTGGCTGGTGAAAGTCCCCTGGTGAGGAGCATATCACACGCGAGGCGACGCAGTGTGCGCAGTCCAATTATAAGAGTTTTTATTGTGTTTTACCTTGTTCCAGTTGAAACAGGAAGACAGCTGTGGGGATTGTGGGGTTTTATTTTGGGATTTTTGTGGGGTTGGGAGAAATGGGTTATTGTTCTGTGTATGCACATTTGTCTGTTCATTTGCACTGTGTTTTTAGTTTGGTGACGTCACCTTCAGATTAATGCATAGGACACAGAGTTTTGATGGTGAGGAGATAGTGGTGTAGTTTTGGATTTGGAGAATAGGTTACCCAGAGGCGGTGTGTGGAAGACACATGCGCAAGATTGTGGGGGTGTGCCGGAGAAGGCAATGGTTTGGTGAAGAAGGGCAGCACGTGGAGTGCACTGGCTAAGGTGCGGAGCCAAGAAGGCTCACAGAAGTTTAAAAATGTTCAATTATCTTCTATCTTTTGCTCCCTGAACAGCGGACTATCGAAATTTTCAAATTGAATAGAGTTAAAATGTATCACACAATACAGAAATGACTCCCCTTCACCTGTTGTGTAGCACACAGCTTCCATGCCGAAATAAGTCAGTAAAACATCGTGTGCAAAGATTCATAAGTACTGAAGGTAAATAAATTAGACTATGGCTGCCCATAGGCAGCTTCTCCAGAAGCGTGCAGCAATCGCTAATGACACACATGCATAGCACTTACACAGGAAAGAAGCTGGGGAAAAAGCGCCTGGCTACAGCTGAACGGTGTGCACGAAGGGAAGGGAAGTAGCGAGGCGTCAGCAGACGCTGAACCTGCACGAGCAGAGGGAAGAGGGGACTCACCCTTCTGCACCTCCGGGAGTGTAATATTTGATGACACAGATGGTAAGAAAGGAATGAATTGCATGAGAGAACTGAAAACAGCAGAAGGACATTTAAACACCACACACACACACACACACACAATCACACTACACTAAAGAGAACAAACAGGAAGGTGCACAACAACCCACTAGCAGCACAGGAGCGAGCAAGGGAGGGCTGCAGTGCATGGAAGCAGAATTGAAGGCACAGGTACAGAGGAATTAAATTTAAAGGGAAGATAACGGGGGAGGTGCAAGGAGTAACAATAGCAACAGAGAGGGGGAACTGGAAAGGGAAGAAAGGGATTGGAGGAGGAGAGAAGGACTGAACGAGACAGCACAGCCAAACATGATAGAGGATCAGTAAGGGGTGGTGCAGCATGCATGGGGTTATGGAAGGGAGGAAGGAAGGATAGCGCGCTAGACATTGACTGTGTGCATTGTAGATTGTGGCAAGAGAACAGCGGAGGCAGAGAAAGGCAGATGAGGACAAGCAGGCAGAAAATAAATTGTTAAAGTATGCAATGGGAGGGGCAGTTAAAAACAGCCTCAACACACACGCACAAGCATCACAATAGCAGTGTCAACAACCACCATAATATGCACCACCCATGTGGGGAGGATACATGGGGCAGGACGGGATCATTTCAGCAGACACCACAAGCACCAACGCAGGCACTGTCACCACTACATGTACAGACACAACAAATGACAGCACCACTACACCAGGACTGACAAGAATAACAACCCAGGGGCCTGCACAGCAGTAAGCACCCATACAGAACACTGACACAATAGCAACGGTACCGGTTACATGACTGGGAGGGGTCTTCCTGGTGGGGAACAAACCTTTCAAAGGACATAGATTGACATTATACACCTAATAGGACAGCCCAAAACAAACTTGATTTGACTTACTCTGCCACACACACTCATGCTCCACCTCCCCGACAGAGCGGGCGAGACGCACGCCGACACACACACTCACGCACACTCAATAATGCAGAGGACAATTGCATAGGGGTGGTGATAGGTATCAAAACATTTTCTTTTCTGGGTGACAGTGGGGCGACTAGGCCATGCATTAGGGAAGAGACATTTGTGACATCATGAGCGATGTGGATATGACCACCTTATTAACAGAGAAATCCATAACTTCTTAAAGACCAGGCATACACATGTTGAAAGTAAGGAAGATTGTTTAAGCATAATGGGGGTGCACGGTACAGAGGGGGGTGCAGTGCATAATTATGGCACATCACAAGAGAGTACATTTAGCCACATTTTGAGCACACATCTTTCAGCGAGGAGACTGGGCTCATGAATACACGAATAACACAGAACAATTAAATGAGACACACAAGGTGGAGGAAGGTGCACTTGAGGGGGGGCGTACATTTCATTGACAGCTCACCACGGGAGGAGAGAAATAGAGGTAAAGGGTGGATGATCAATGTTCCCAACAGACTCAATTTGGCGACTAAATAACACAGTGCAAGTAGTAATGCCACTAGCGCTTTTGAACACAGCACTGTCACAAATGCATTAGCCAACACACATAGGGAAAGAGGTAATTGCTGCACGAACTGGAGAATAATGGTTGTATTAAAATTTGAGAGCAGATATTGGGGGGAGAAATATATTGTTTAAATGTAACAGTAATTACAGTAGTGGAGTAATAAAATACTAGACTAAATGAGTAATTAACAGAGTAGGTAGGGTTTAAAAAGTGGACATGGGGTGGGATAGAGAGAATGGGAGTAAATTGTGAGAGTTGGGTTTGAAAGAAAAGAGGAAATAAATAAATAAATACAAAGAGGGGGGAGGGACAGGTAGCGAATAATTGGTAGCGAATTTCATTAGTACCAGCTTAAAGTGCCTGCAGTTCACTGTGAGACACGCCCTGAGAAGTTGAGAGAGGAGCCATAGAAAAAAAGATTTAAAAACCCTGCGATTATCTTAACTAAGTAACATGGTCCACTTAATTTAGAAACACAGCCACCCTATATGACAAATTTACCACCCTGATGTTTCCCTGTTTAGCTTGTCAGTGCCTGATGCCCCACGGGACAAAGGCACGCACTATAAATAGCTTACAACAAAAGCACAGTATATATAAAGATCCAAAGGCCCATTTGTACACTAGCACCTAAATTGCGTATATATGATCCAAGTGTGTAATGAGTATCTTCACATAAATTAAGTGCCTACCCATTTTCTGGGTACATTTCGAATAGCGCAACAAGTTACGGTCAGACCGTCATTGAACGCCACCAGGTGGTGACAGGATGGTGCATAAATGTACCATTGGCTCCTCCCACTAGGACACTGAATAGTGCAAGAGTAGTTCAGACAGGTTAGGTCAAAAAATTGAAGAATTTGTAAATGCTCAGGTCTCAAGCGCTTCCATTTAATTTCTCGCCAGATATAAAGGACCCAGGGCAGGCCTGAAGACAACGGACAACCAACACCCAATGGCTATGGACTACAGTGGGACATTTTCCCCTCCTGACAGACTTTGTTAGATGTGTAAGGCGTCAAGCCCTACAAAGCGGTGGCCACCCTGGCAACGAGGGAGCAACGATCAACAGGGCCAACGCAAGAGATTTTCATGAACTGCAAAATAGCACGAACACTCCCGAGTTAGGGAAACATGGCCATCCTATGGTCCAACGCACACTAGCAACTAGAATAGGGACCGACACACGCATGTCCAAAGTTTAATTGAGTTTCATATTACATTTTGTGCACCTACAGCTGTAACACTGTTTTGTTCCTTCTCTTTTCCCCGCACATGCAGGTTGTTGCGTATGTATGCTGTTAGAAATGTGTAGGAAATTTCCTTAATGTTATCTTCCATTAGTAACACTGAGGACTACTAATTAAACCATCGTGAAGCATTCCCCACTCAATTGCCCACCCTATCAGGAACCTCAGACCCCTTAGAGCATGTTACCCTGAAGTATATTTCCTTGCTTCCATTGAATAAACAGCCCAAGATTTTCCCTACCCATATTCAGAAATTTTGAAAACACGAAATGTCCAGGGGGAGGTTTCATTTTTGCCCTTAGTTATTGTTTAGTTCGCAGAGCTTGAGGTTACTAACAAGTACTAACGTATTAACGCCTTTCTTGCGATTTTCAGGCGGGCAACTTTATCATCTCATCAGCTGCAAGGACCCATCAGCGTAAGTGGTTATGGGAACGCAAATAAGGACTTTTACCTTCACGATGGGGCTATTAATGATGAACGAAATAATGGGGGTGGTAATTTGAAAATTATATGTAATAGTGAGCATTACCGCTGTATCCCCTGCTAACATTCCCTAACCTAAGCAGTAAGAGTTACGGAGTCAGCGGGTGAGGAAAAGCTGCTGCTAAAGTAAGGAGAGGTAAGGGCAGACACAAAGGGAGTAAAACATACACATAACACACATAGCAGAAGTGACCAACAACATGCACACATGTACAAAATTGGTAGGGACACAACTGGAGAGAGCTGTCCTGACTGCTCTTTAACATATGCTGTGAGAGAATTGATTACAACAGAAATTACTACAGCAGAGCACGACGCCTGTGTATCCCAAGGTGTGAAGAAGATTGCAAGGGAAGACAGCAACATTGAGATTGATAAAAAAAAAGGGGGGTAATCCCCTATGGAAGATGATTACATAAAGCAGCTAATTGGAGAACAACTGTATGTGGGAAGTGACCAGAGAGAGAAGAAACAATGAGCAAATGCACAAGTGAGCAAGCTGCAAGAGAAAAAAACAAAAAACACCAAAAGAAAAAATAAATAAATAAATAATAAAAGAAGAAAGAAAAACAAAAAGAGAGAAGAAAAAATAAAATAAGAGACAAAAATATGGTAAGTGCCTAACGGAGTGAAACAAAAGAGCGAAGATGGTCACTTGCGTGGAGAATGAAGAAGGACGTATACTGTTAAGGTACCAACGTTATGTTACCAGCACAACAGTGACAAGAAGTGGACAATCATGCTGGATGCAAGAAGGTTGAGAGAAGTTGCGAGATGAGAGCAGGAACATCACTGCTTATGGACTACTATTGAGCACATGCATCTAAAAATCAAGAGAAACTACCACTGAATTGGGGAGGAGACTGTTCATTGGTGCGCATCAGCAAGCCCTTGTTGGTGATGACCAAGGAAGATGTGAAGAATGACACATTCACCAAGATGGAAAACAACGGAAGAAGAGAAACAGACAGAGGAGTAAAAAGAGGGGGGAATTACTTCTCGAGCGAGACAGAAGAATGATTGGGTGAAGTACCAGCATACTAAAGAATGATCAGCAAAAAATGCATCTGAAAAGAGAAAGCAAAGAACTAGCTAGTGCTTGCATGGTAATGGATGACATCATGACTGCCTGGTTGATTGAAGGTGATAACGGAAGGACTAGTACCGAGCACAGCATCATTGTGCAAGATAGAGATACATTGCAAGATGTAAGAGAACAACAGAAGAAGACATCGGAATGCAAATAAGAGACATGGTGAAAGGAAGAGCCGGACTAAGGGAGAAGATAGCGGTGTGCAACATGGTTCCAGCAGTAATAAAGGTGGCCACTCCCTGTGATCAGAGGAAGTACGAAGGGAAGTGAGTGTGGTGGAACACAGAAGGAGAACACTCCTATATGTACTGTTCATCAACAACAATGCAAAAAATTATGGATACTTCAAGGAATTGACAAAGATATGCAGACCGGAAGGAGGTGAATGTTGCTTGGTGGTGTGGTCGACAAAGGAAAATCGAGATCAAACCCATGCCCCCTCACCCCAGGCGCATATACAGAAGAACAGCAGGAAGAAAAAGGAACGCACTTATCATTTGAACCAGGCCCCAGCGCACCCATGGGTGACAAATATGCTGAAACACACCCACTTCACCAACAGTGCAACTTCCATGCTACATTAGAATCAATGCTGCAATATCAGAATCTACAAACACAAAAATCCCTGTTTAAAAGGCTTGCAAATGCCTATATGAATTAACATGGTCTAATTGCACAGTGTAAAGACATGGTTCCGGAAAATTACAGCCAAGTTCATTTCTCTCACTGAACACTGGCTGCAGAAGCCTTCAGCAATGCTCCTTGCAAAACCCACGAGCAGCCAAGGTCGCGCATTCAAGATAAGATTGCTTTCTGCAGACAAACATTTTTAATTCTCCACAAATGCGAATAAACCACAGCAACCCAGTGTGTTTTTTTCTTTTCTTTCTAGGAAAGAAAGACATTTTCGCAAAGACTCGCACAACATTTGAAACATAATTGTAACAAGAATGGCTCAGCCCAGCCAATCAGCGCTCAGAGCTCAGGTGCGAACTCCTTGCTTCAGCTAAAAAGTTATGGGAACAAAGTCATAATGCAACAAGTTAGAATTAGGTAATGGGGGGCTGGCACAGCTAAACCAACCCACTGACGCAAAAGGCTAACATCCAATTGTCAGGCTCTCTATAAGGGCTACATAGGTAACCTATCACTTAGCAGCCAATAGCAGGAGGAGATAGGGGTCTGGGAGCTGATCCAATTCTGTGAGGTCAGCCTGCAGTGTGATTACAAAGCTGGCTTGAAAGCCAGCCCCGGGGGAGACGGCGCCTGAACTCTCGATGTGCACGATGCTCTGCGTGTTTTTTTCTTTTTTTGCTGCCCAGAAATAAACGCAGTTTGGAACATGTGGCAGCCTGCTGGGGTCTCTGTTGCATTTCTGTGGGCCATATGGGAGGTGTGTCTCCCACAGCTGGTGAGGGTATGGCTGCTGGCCCCCCACTGCCCTGGTGGGGGTCCAGCTTCTCCCCAACAGGTCCTTTACGAGTTTGGTGGTAATTCTTGAGGGATTACTGCCAAATTCTTTTACAGTTACCACCGCTCGGTCCCTCAAACTTATGGCAGGATTTTAAGTGAGGTAACAGTTGTGTTACTCCCCATTTGGCGGCCATAGGTCTACATCGGCATTTTGTCACATTTAGCACATATGGTATTTCCACTACTGTAAATCGAGCAGTTTTTGACCTTTAAATGGAGGGCTGCAATATGCTGGAGGTCAGTCCTCCAATTTGATGCCAAACCTATAATATGGCATTGTGGTAATTCAATTCCCGGTCAGAAATGTGGCGGCATGAGAATTACTGCCACTTTTCTATGGCACAGCTAAACTCATATTTAGAGCTATTGGGCCTTATTATGATTTTGGCAGTCATTCCAGAGAAATTACCACCAATCTCGGTTACCATAATCGCCATGCGGGTCCGTAAATTTATTGCAGGATTATCAGTTGGTAGCAGGGCTGTTCGACCCCGTTTTCCATTGGACTCCATGGGGACTTATTTGGTTTACTGCGAGCGGTAATTCCGCCACAGTAAATCAGATGATTTTTTTATCTTGAAGTGAGAGATTTACCTCCAGAGTGTTTTTGGAGGTAAATCCTTCACTTCGCGTCAAACCTATAACTCGGCGGTGCGGTAATGGAAAATAGTGGCTTGGAACTGAATTACTGCCACTTTTTTACAGCAGCGCCAAAGGGTTGATGAGGCCTTTTTTTTCCTACCTCCCTGGGTTCCAAATGCCTTCCAAAGGCTTTGCCAGGAGTAAACCTGTGACAGTTCCTGTCTCAGATAGCTATGCTAATACTGACTCCATGCGCGGGAGAATGTTTGTGAACAGTGACGGGGCAACACTGCACCAGGAGGGATGGGGCACAGGGCACTCCCTACAACAGAAGCCCCCTGTCATAGGTGGCACTTGGCCTCTTACCTGGACCAGTAAAGGAATCGTCAGATGTGTCTTCTCTCATAAGCTGCCAATAATTGTATCACCCTCTCTCCCTGCTCTCACTTAAGTAATACCCCTCATTGCCATAGGTCTCCCCCTTTCTGGATCACCACATCCAGCTACGGGAACAACCAAATTTACATTATTGCCTTCCTTACTTTTTTTTTAATGTTTAATTATTTTTATTAGAATGATAATACAATAGAATTTAAGAAAAACTTAAAATCATAAACATTCTTTTTTTTCCTTTTTAACGGGAGCATCAGAATCTCCAGGCCGTTACCATGGGAATTATGTCATATATACTATTCGGGGTAATACTCACGAGGGTCGCTCTTTACCATGCGCCTCCCTGCAGTCCTGACCCTCAAATGTAAGTGGCAGAGCCCTGCAGCGGAATATATGCTTTAAACATTTACTTATAGTATCAAACGTTCTCAGTTATAACCCAAAAAAGAGTTAGTACCACGAGCCTCACAAGTTGAAAAAATTACTTCACTTTGATCTAATACCTGGTGTAAGAGATTTCCTCTGCGTATATAATGACACTAGACCGGTGGAAAATGGGTGAGGGGGTAGGCATCCTAAGCATGTCATCCAGAAGAAAATTGAAATCAGTCATAGAATACATATGTTGCCTGCAGGCATCAAACTGGCACCCTCTGGCGGTGGCACCATATACAGCTGATTATTCATGAAGAGGTAACTGACCCACAAACACATGGTCACAAGCACAGAATCTTTTTTCTGGCCTATCAGACCTTTGGGCTGCTTTCAGGCATACATCACTAAGCCATTGTGATGCGTCTTCTCTCTTTCTATGCAACCTGGACCATGACCCTTTGCACCTCTGAATGTAATAGTCCGACAAACAAATCAGTTATTTTGGATTAAAAGAGCAGTGAAGAAACCTGGATCATTGTTTTTTTACCCTCATATTCATATCTCCTCCATAAATAATAGGTGTCTGGCCAAAGTTACACCATACCAAGTGGGCCTATGTTAAAAAGCCTGCACATTCTGGCGTCATAAATACTGTGTGGGGTGTCTTTAACTTTGTGCGCTTCGGCAGCACATGTACCAAATCGGAATGATACAAAGTAGATGAGCATGGCCCCTGCATAAGGATGACGTGCGAAATCGTGGAGTTCCGTACTTTTTATCACCTGCCAAGCGAGGAACATTCTTTACTTGTAAGTCTTATTGACCGAATAAACAGAACTCGATTCAATTCTATGACTTGTGGCTCTAAAAAAGTAGTGTTTCAAAGGTATTTTTCTCTGATTATACCAAACTTAGTGCTATGGCCTTGTCTCCTTCTTGTTGCACATTTTCTACGTAGCACATCGCACTGCATTGCTGGCTGGCTTTAGGCAGTGTTATCAAACATTCCTTAATGCTACCTCTTTAAATAGTTCTAGGCCTTAATCCTGAATAAAGCTTAGCAATGTCTTGTATACTTTGCTTTTAGGTGTGTGATTTTCTTATTGATTTAACTATCCTTCAAACACTGCCTTATCAATTGCCACTTTCAAAACGCGCTTCAGGACTTAAAAGCTATGTGTAGCGCAGAAGTCAGGCAGAGAGAGAGCATAGATACAATTAGGACATATGGGAACCCACGTGCTTGCATGGAAAAGTTTTCAGGACGTTTTCTAAATGGAAAAAGGCTCAGTGTCTGGTGTCTGAGCATGGAAGTGATCCTTCACACGCATAGATTCTTGGATCTTGGTTGGTTGAGGAGGGGGGAGCTAGAAGCCCTGAAGTCATGTCAGTCACAGGCTCCATTCCTGAAGTTACTGAGACCCCACAGCCTTCCTCCCTGTGTCACAGTTTATGTGCCAGGGCCTGGGCTCTGCTGCTGCTTTGGTACGCAGCCAAGCACTACAGATTTAGTTACTCAGAGTTGCCAGTTAACCATCCCACCTCCATCTCTATGCATTCGCAACATACTTGCTATTGTAGAGTAAGCACGTCTAGGGGAGCGAGAGAGAGAGAGATGGGGCTCTGCCTATGCAAATCATTTGCCATTGTCTTCTGGGGAGCCCACTTTTTCAGCCGCTAGAAGCCCTGTTTGACTGCGAGCCTGTTGGAGAAGACCCAGATTCAGCCCACCAGCCAGAAATCTGTGGCTAAGCCTTTATCCGGTGTACAATTTGCCACCTGTCCATGAGTTACTGAGGTCCATAAAAAGCTCAACTGCAGCTCTCATAGAGAGGTCATTGGCCGATCGTGGCCGATCGTGGCCGATCAGGGACGTGAAGGGCAGAGGGCTAGAGAGAAGAGTGCTCATTGCCCTGCCCATGGACAGACACATCAGCCCTGCTCGCTACCAGCTGTCGGGTGTGTCTGTGTATTTCAAAATGTTGCTGCCCTCGATGGCAGGATTTTTTCCTGCCAGAATCATAGCCAAAAAATATTCTTTGCTCTGCAGGTGGGGGCTGTGCCGGACAGTTGCCATAGTATATAAATATGATATTTGTCTCCTGAACATAAGCCAAAACCCAACCCGACTCCATTAGAGCACACATGCAGGGAAATAGAAACCATTTCTTACTTTTAAGGGCCATCTGGTGAGCCTTGATGGTGAGGCTTTAGAATGCTGCCTAGTCTTGCACTGCCATAGAATCAGCCCTGTCCATGAATGTTCACAGCATGTCCCACCCATATAATGAAGACTATATTGCAAACACTGAGATACACTGGACTAAACCTTAAAGCAATTAAACCAGAAGTCTGGAAAGATGTCAAACCAGATAGGGGTGCAAGATACAACCTCTAGTTTCACAGTCAGAGGAGGTTTACATTGCACCACTGGCTCCTGTACCTCTTGTGTAATCCTTCTACTGCCAGTTGAGGTCCCCAAAGGTCTCCAAAGTTCCTTTCTTAAACGGGTGCTCTGATAATGTTTGCTGTACCTGATGTGGTAGCATACATGTGAAACCAACTTTTCCTGTTTCTAGCAGCTACCTCTGAAGTCTAACAGAAGGCTGGTTGCAGGGTTCATTCCAGTGTTTTGGTGCTAGAAAACTGCCCTCTCTGCTACCTAGTCACTGCGTATTGCAGGTGAACATATGTATGTGCTTCTCTTGATGAGTGCTTTGTGCTAGAGTGCCCTCACCCATGCCATTAATGTGGACAGCGACCCATTAAAGTAAATGGATGCATTGAATAGTCAGTTATATTAATTGCGTCAAATGAACCATGTAGTACATTACACAAAGGCTTTATTGTGGTCACATTTTGTTTTTGTCCAGCTATAATTCTTACTACACAGGTTACTTAGAAGTGTACTTATCCTTCTGTCTTGCATATTGCTATAGGTCTCACTCTAGGGGAGACATCAATATTTTTTCCAACGCATGGTCTAGGGATCACCTTTATCCAAACTAAAGGATGTTTCAAATGTCAGGGAGAGATGTACCCTCCAGTCAGGAAAGTAAACCAGCAGTGTACAGACTTCTGTGGTAAGCTAAGGTAGACTGGCTCGAGGATCATGATGGGGAAATGGGCCAGGTGCATTCGGATCAGATTTGGCCTATCTACAACAGACTGTCCTTGGAAAGACGCAAAAGGGTCAATCAGTTCACTTCTCTCTATGTCTTACCACCCATTCTCCTTTCTCTATCTGGGATGGCATATATTACCAAACTAACCTGTTGGCCTCGCTGGGCCGCTGATTTCACTTTTAATAGTCTTCTGTTCATTCATTGGGCCTGTACGAGTTTTGTGGTAATTCTTGAGGGATTACTGCCAAATTCTTTTACAGTTACCACCGCTCGGTCCCTCAAACTTATGGCAGGATTTTAAGTGAGGTAACAGTTGTGTTACTCCCCATTTGGCGTCCACAGGTCTACATCGGCATTTTGTCACATTTAGCACATATGGTAATTCCACTACTGTAAATCGAGTAGTTTTTGACCTTTAAATGGAGGGCTTACCTCCAGCAATATGCTGGAGGTCAGTCCTCCAATTTGATGCCAAACCTATAATATGGCATTGTGGTAATTCAATTCCCGGTCAGAAATGTGGCGGCATGAGAATTACTGCCACTTTTCTATGGCACAGCTAAACTCATATTTAGAACTATTGGGCCCTATTATGATTTTGGCAGTCACTCCAGAGAAATTACCACCAATCTCGGTTACCATTATGGCCATGCGGGTCCGTAAATTTATTGCAGGATTATCAGTTGGTAGCAGGGCTGTTCGACCCCGTTTTCCATTGGACTCCATGGGGACTTATTTGGTTTACTGCGAGCGGTAATTCCGCCACAGTAAATCTGATGATTTTTTTATCTTGAAGTGAGAGATTTACCTCCAGAGTGTTTTTGGAGGTAAATCCTTCACTTCGGGGGCGTGGCTACGAGGGCCATGTAAGAGGACGTGATCTGGAGGAGCTCCCGAGATCCTGTAATGATCCGGGCGAAAAGTGCATAACGATGGGCCAACGACTGCTGGAAATACACATGTCGGTGAGTGAATGATTGGGCCACGCTTGGTGAACTTCTGGAAGGTGTAGGAAGAACGGCGACAGAGATCTGTGCGGAAAGGATAAGGAGCGCCGGAGACGAAAGACGACACAAAATGGCCGACCAATGTCCGGAACAAAGGAAGGAGCAGGCCGCACGGTGACCGAGCGAAAGGGGTGTACTGGGTGCGCATTTGTCATTTGTGCAAAATACAGGTCATGTCGAATAGAACGGTGAGGCCGAAGGCGAAACAGCCCACCTTAGACGACTTCGCTAAGACGTCCCCGGGTCAAGACAATACCAAGAGCAGGGATAAGCCGCCTGCAAGCGGCTAGACGACATCGGGCGCTAACCAAGAAGTCCTAGCTGCGATTGCGGACCTAAAGGCGGCCTGGGAATCTAAACTCGAACTAGCCGTCACTGAACTGAAAACGCAACTGGACCTCAAGGTCGGAGAGGTGCAGGAGGATGTTAATCTACTCCGACAGGACGTCAGGGCCTTGGCAGAGCGCACAGAGTCCCTTGAGAAGGAAGTTAGCCCGAATACCGCGGATTGTGCCTCCCATAAAGCCGAATTGCATGCCCTGATACAAAGAGTGGGCAACTTGGAGAGCAGAGCGGAGGAGGCGGAAGGACGCGCCCGACGAAACAACATCCGCATCGTGGGCCTGCCGGAGGGATTGGAGGGTCACGATCCCACAGAATTTATTGAGTCCATGCTACTGCAAGAGATACCCGGAGGAGCCTTATCTCAAGGATTTGCGTTGGAAAGGGCACATAGAGCTCCAACAAGGAGGCCGCCGCCGGGAAACCCGCCTAGGCCGGTGATCGCCAAAATTCTTAATTACCGAGATCGGGAGAGGATATTGGAACACTTTCGCAAGGGAGGAACGATTACACGAGGAGCAGCAAACATCACGGCCTACCCGGACTATACCCTGTCTGTGCAGCGTAGCCGCATTAACTTTGGGACGGTAAAGCGGAGATTGAGAGAGGCGGGCCACAAATATATGTTACTGTATCCGGCAAAATTGAAAGTCATTCATAAGCATAAAACTTTGTTTTTTGAGACCCCGGAGGATGCCATGGGATGGCTCGATGCGCAGGGATGTCCCCAGGAGTCAGAAGTTCCGACGGAGAGAGAGCACGGAAGAGATAAGTAATGCACGAGGAAGGTGCCACAAGATGGCGCGGGTTACCAGTCAATTGGTCGAAAACATTTGGTCGACAGGACAACTGGTCGACACCATTTGGTGGAATGCCAAATGGTCGAATTTTTTTTTTTTACCCCTTTTTTTTTTTTTTTTTTGGGGGGGTCCCCCCCCTTACCCCCTTTTTTTCTTTTTCTTTTTTTTCCCACACGAAAACCCACAAAACACATATATAAAAAAAAAAAAAATGCGACCATTTGGCATTCGACCAAATGGTGTCGACCAAATTGCAGTCGACCAGTTTGCTGTCGACCAATTGACTGGACACCGATGGCGCGGCACGTGGGACTTGAATATAGTCATTTGCGTAGCCTTCAGTAGAGAAGGTCAGACTATTGCACTAGATGTTATAAGCACTGCAGTTATTATTGAAATAATGGGAGCCTTACAGAGCGGATCTCTTTACCCCTCAACAATTTTAGTTAAGTGGCCATTAGGGCGACTTCACCCTACTGAGCTCTGTGCATTGTTTGGTGCTTGCAGGGCTAGATGTGGGGGTGCCTGAGCTCCGAAAATGGAGCTGGGCAGCAGTTGGGGTGTGTGATGTTGGTGAAGGGACGGGAGGAGGGAGGGGAGGGAAGTTGGGAATTTTCTGTGTACATAGTTATGGAGAGTTTGAGCTGGTACAAGAAGCTACAAGTAAAGATGGAGAGCTGTATCTGTATCACTTGGGCAAAGGGGAGTCGCTACACGGAAGGCAAGAAGACACTCATGAGCCATGGGGGACCTTAAGATCGTAACATGGAATGTCAGGGGACTTACCAGTTACTTAAAGAGAAACAAAGTCATGATGTACTTGAAAAGGCAGAAGATTGATATTGCGTTGTTGCAGGAAACACATCTGACCCAGCAAAAATTGGAACTGGTGGGGAAGAAGTGGAGAGGTACTGTAGTAGGCTCTCCGTATTCTGCCTACGCTAGGGGAGTGCTGGTCTGGGTAGCACTGCACGTGCCGCTCCAATTTACACAAGAGGTGGTGGACACGAAGGGGAGGTTGGTCATATTAAAGGCTTTGGTAGAGAATAGAGAGGTGTGCATTATAAATATGTATGCCCCCAACCAAAACACTGCGACATATTTTAGAACCCTGTGTACTCATCTGGGCGCGTGTATGGGAGGAGCGGTTATCTGGGGAGGGGATTTCAACTGCGTGCTCAACCCAAAGGCAGGCGGATCTGATGGGAAGATTGATAGGCCCACCCCAGCGGCCAGGGTATTGCAGACATTACTAGACGACTTTGGGCTGGCAGATGTTTGGAGGCTGAAACACCCTAATGAAACACATTACTCACATTACTCAGCTCTGCAGCAACTGCACACGAGAACGGACCACTCGCCTCTGGTGCTGAGTTGGTAGTACTGCCGCCCCAGGGCGCGGATACCGACATGGCGCCTCCGGGCGGAGGCGCTCCGGGACCCGGTCTTCAGGGAAGATATCAGGGATGCGATCACACAGTACTTTGAGGTAAACACAGGCAGCGTAGACTCAGCGTGCACGTTCTGGGAGGCCTTTAAGGTAGTATTGCGGGGTGCTGCTATTGCTAAATCAAAAGGCCTACAGGGTGGGGTCCTAACGGAACTAGAGGAAGCGGAAGAGAAACTGGAGCGGGAAAGCAACAGGGCGGGAGGGGATGCGGAACTTGTACTCGAGTTAAAGCAGAGGTGCGCAGAGCTTTGGGAAAGGCTCTGCAACCTGAACTATAAGAAGTATGTCGAGAGGCAACATGCAGGAGGGGATAAAACTGGCCGCTTGTTGGCGTGGTTATATAAGAGCGAAACCCCCTGCCCCCCGATTAGGACAATAACTAGAGAAGACGGGGAGGTGGTTGACACCCAGGAGGGAGTCAACGAGGCATTCTTCGACTATTATAGGACATTATATGAGGACAGAGGAGGGGACAATTGAGAGGAGATTAGAGAAACTCTAAAAGACATGGAATTACCTAAGATTAGTGCTGAAGAAAGGGAGGAGCTGGACGCACCGATTACCTTAGAGGAATTGGAGGAGGTGGTGAAGCAGCTGCCCACCTGTAAGACCCCGGGCGCGGACGGATTCCCTGGCGAGTTTTATAAAACATATAGAGAGGAAGTACTCCCCCCTATGCTAGAGATGCTCAATGAGTCTTTTGAGATGGGTCGGCTGCCGGAATCGCTTAGAGAAGCGTTAATTGTGCCGCTCCCTAAACCCAACAAGCCAGGGCATAGCTGCGGCTCCTATAGGCCGTTGTCAATGTTGAACCAGGATAGCAAGATATTGACGGCGGTCCTGGCAAATAGGCTGCGTAGAGTTATTAGCAAACTGATACACCCGGACCAGACAGGTTATGTCCCCAACAGAAATATAACCCACAACCATAGGCGACTCCACCAGGTGATTGAAGAGGGAATCAGGAGCGAGGGCGAAATGGTGGTGGTGTCCCTAGATGCAGTCAAAGCTTTTGATTCAGTGAGGTGGCCGTGGTTGCTGGAGGCCCTGGAAGAATACGGGATGGGGCCGGGTTATGTTAGGTGGGCAGAATTACTATACAGTGAACCACTGGCCAGGGTACGCACAGGATCGGTGATATCTGAGAGATGGCAACTCAGTAGAGGCACCAGACAAGGGTGCCCCTGGTCCCCGATGTTATACATTCTAGCCCTGGAGCCCCTGGCAGTGTACCTCAGACAACAATATGACATGGTTGGTATTGAGGTAGGGGGAGAGAAACACCTAATATCCTTGTATGCTGACGATTTACTACTATACTTGAAATATCCAGAGGAAAATCTTCAGTATATTCTAGAGGTTATGGAAAGGTATGCAGAACTGTCCGGCATAGCGGTGAACCCCCAAAAATCGAGCATGTTCCCATTGGGGAGCTACATAGGAGCCCCTCTGGAACAGTTGCCAGTGTTGTCCGTACCTTGGGCGGCTGATTCCTTCCGCTACCTCGGAATAGATGTGTATCATACGGTGGAGGGGGAACACTTGCATAATACCGAGGTGGCTGTGAAAAAAATCCGAACAAGTATGAAGTTTTGGGAGAAGTTGCCGCTGGCGATGATGGGACGGGGGGCGATGCTCAAAATGGTGGTCCTGCCCAGGCTGTTACATTTCTTCAGTAATATACCATACTTGATACCCAAAAAGTTTTTTGTCAAACTGAATAGCATGTGCAGGGACTTCCTATGGCATGGCACTCGCAATAGAGTGGCGCTATGGAAGCTGCAGAACTTCCATGATAGAGGGGGCGTTAAGCTGCCAAATTTTGAGGCCTATTATGTAGCTAGTCAGTTGCAATATGTAACCAAATGGCTTTCTGATGAGGTAACTCCTGAATTTAGGCTGTTTGGGCAGGACTGCACCCCGTTTTACCTAAAGGAGATTATCTGGGTGCCTAGACTTGAAATGAAAGAACGCCCGGGTATGATGTTGCTTGGGTGGAAGATGTGGCGCAGAGTATGCCGACTGATGGAGAACCCGCACCCGTGTTCCCCACAGGTGCCGCTAGTCGCCTTGGCTGGGGGAGACAACCAACTCAGAATGATAATCAGGACCTATTGGGAATCGGTCGGGCTGGTCACATTGGGAGATGTATGGCAAGAAGGGATTATTAAAGATTTCGAAGAACTGGGAGAAGAGGCAGGTTTGCACAGAGGCCAATATGTCACGTATCTTAGGCTAGTGCAGATTATTCGTAAAACCTGGCCAGAGACTGTACTGGCGGAGGAGCCAGACGTCCTAATGGGAACAATATATGACATATCAGAAGGAGGGCACGATATCTCTAGACTGTACGAGATGGTGATGACCCGGGTGGGGAAGCATTTGACTCATTTGAGGCTGGACTGGGAAGCGGAGGTGGGGGCACAGATGACCGATGGGATGTGGGAACGTGCTATGGGATACCACAAGAAGGTGTCCAGAAACGCCAGATTGCAGCAGATACAGTTATACATAACGCATAGAGCCTATATGACCCCGAAGAGAATATCTAAGTTTGTAAACGCAGGAAGGCAAGCATGCCCAAAATGCGATGAAGAAGATGCTGATATGACACACATGTTCTGGTCTTGCCCAGTGATTGAAGCTTTTTGGGGGGAAGTGGCACGAAAACTAGCGGATAAAGGGGTCACGCTCAACATAGATACGGCCTGGGCCTGCCTGTTGGGAGGGTTTCCCAGACCACGGAATACTAAACATGTTGGTAAACTGAGGGAGCTGGCATATGTGCTTGCTAAAAGAAGGATTGCCATGGGCTGGAAGCAGTGCCACAAGCCACGGGTTGAGATATGGTGGCGGGATTTGCAAAAATGGGCGGAGGCTGAAACGGTAGTGTGGCAGGAGGCATGTAGCAAGTGCGGGGAAGAAGAAGTGGGCAACCTGATGGCTTGGAGAGTGTTAATAACAGGACTGTTTGGCACAATAATGGATTCTGCAGCTTCGGAGGGAAGCGATACCCGGCCACACGCAGCAGATACAGAACGAGAAATGCAAATAAGCTCTTGAGGGGGGAGGGATTTGGGGAGCAGTAATGTGCGTTAATTGATGTTCACGAGTCTGTTGTAAATAATGCTGCAAGTTTGGTTTGTATTGTGTATTTGTTTTCAAAATAATAAAAAAATGTAAAAAAAAATAAAAGAAAAAATCCTTCACTTCGCGTCAAACCTATAACTCGGCGGTGCGGTAATGGAAAATAGTGGCTTGGAACTGAATTACTGCCACTTTTTTACAGCAGCGCCAAAGGGTTGATGAGGCCTTTTTTTTCCTACCTCCCTGGGTTCCAAATGCCTTCCAAAGGCTTTGTCTGGAGTAAACCTGTGACAGTCCCTGTCTCAGATAGCTATGCTAAGACTGACTCCCTGCGCGGGAGAATGTTTGTGAACAGTGACGGGCAACACTGCACCAGGAGGGATGGGGCACAGGGCACTCCCTACAACAGAAGCCCCCTGTCATAGGTGGCCTCTTACCTGGACAAGTAAAGGAATCGTCAGATGTGTCTTCTCTCATCAGCTGCCAATAATTGTATCACCCTCTCTCCCTGCTCTCACTTAAGTAATACCCTTCATTGCCATAGGTCTCCCCCTTTCTGGATCATCACATCCAGCTACGGGAACAACCAAATTTACATTATTGCCTTCCTTACTTTTTTTTTAATGTTTAATTATTTTTATTAGAATGATAATACAATAGAATTTAAGAAAAACTTTAAATCATAAACATTCTTTTTATTCCTTTTTAACGGGAGCATCAGAATCTCCAGGCCGTTACCATGGGAATTATGTCCTATATACTATTCGGGGTAATACTCACGAGGGTCACTCTTTACCATGCGCCTCCCTGCAGTCCTGACCCTCAAATGTAAGTGGCAGATCCCTGCAGCGGAATATATGCTTTAAACATTTACTTATAGTATCAAACGCCCTCAGTTATAACCCAAAAAAGAGTTAGTACCACGAGCCTCACACGTTGAAAAAATTACTTCACTTTGATCTAATACCTGGTGTAAGAGATTTCCTGTGCGTATATAATGACACTAGACCGGTGGAAAATGGGTGAGGGGATAGACATCCTAAGCATGTCATCCAGATGAAAATTGAAATCAATCATAGAATACATATGTTGCCTGCAGGCATCAAACTGGCACCCTCTGGTGGTGGCACCATATACAGCTGATTATGTCACCGGGGTCGGTGATATCTTCGTCCGAAAGAGTAGCTTCTGAAATCTCCCCCTCCCCCGACTCCTCACCTTCTTCTTCCTTCCAAGAACCCTTCTTTTCTTTTCTTCGAGTAGACACCTTTTTTTTATGAAGATAGGGACGACCCCGGAAGGAAGCCACCGTGCTCCCCAAAGAAGGGAGACCAGGGGGCCCACCCCCGGGATCGACCAAGAGGGGAAAAAGCCTTAGGCAAAAAAAACCCCTGTAGAATCGTTGGGTGTCTTGTAAACGTGGAACCAGGAGTACTCTAGGTAAGATCTGGTAGAAGTGACTGAAGACAACACGTGGAGTGAAGATTCAGAAACACAGGCAGTCCATTAAGAGGTCCGAGGAACTGGTACACAGGCTAAGTGAGGAAGTACTGATGCAGCAAGCAAAGGCAGTCCAGGGGAACAGGCCGGAGTCTGGTACACGGGAGGTCACAGAAGCAATACTGAAGGTAGGTGAAGGAAGAGCGGGAAGAATAACAGACAGGAAAAGGAAAAATGCGGTAAGTGAAGATGGGAAGGTGGGAGGGGAAGCAAGATGGAAGGAGGGCAAAGGAGAATTATTGCGAACCAAGAGAGAAAGGGAAAGGCTGACAGATCCAGCGGAATGAATGACAGACGGGTTCAGACAGGGTACGAGGACCCGACCAGCAGCAAGCGAGAGAGCAGCACGAAAGCCACAGGCAGCAAGAAACTCAGCCTACGGACGAAACCGGAAGCGTTGCAACGCGTCCGTGACCCGGAAGTGGCTGGTTAAAACACCGGGCCGCGGAGCGTCTAGCCAATCAGAATCAGAAAAAGGAAACCAGGAAACAGGGGGCGTGGCTGAAGCGAACGAAGCTAGGTTCCGCGTCGCCAGCGGCTCCATAGACGCCAAGAACTCGGCGGTATGACAGTATGCCCCCTCCTATACGCTCCTCCTCCGGGTTTCCCTGGATGGAAAAAGTGGTATTTGCGAAGTAGGACAGGAGCATTAATGTGTGTGATGGGTTCCCAAGAGTTTTCCGAAGAAGGGTAGCCTTTCCACTTAACCAAATATTCCAGCCTGCCCTTATGATACCTGGAGTCACAGAGTTGGGCGACCTCATATTCAGCTCGAGTGGAACCCTGGGGAATAGGAGTCTGTCTAACCTGTCGTGCCCATGTATCAGCATGAAATGACTTAAGTTGGGAAGCATGGAAAACAGGGTGTACCCTTTTTAGGTTATTTGGTAGTCTTAGGCGAAAAGCCACAGGATTGATTTTCTGTATGATCTCATATGGCCCTAGATATTTTGGAGATAACTTGGAGGGATGTACCCAACGAGGTAAATATCTAGTGGAGAGCATAACATGGGTACCCACATCCCATCCTGGTACAGGTCTACGATGTTTATTGGCTTGAATGCAATATCGGGCTTGGGCTGACTTAAGGCCTTCTTCTACCGTCTTGTGTGTCTCTCTAAGGAGGGAGAGTGAAGAATCTACTGAAGGTACGTTAGTAGAAAGGCCTGAGAC
Organism: Ambystoma mexicanum; assembly: GCF_040938575.1. Classification (NCBI taxonomy): domain Eukaryota; kingdom Metazoa; phylum Chordata; class Amphibia; order Caudata; family Ambystomatidae; genus Ambystoma; species Ambystoma mexicanum. The sequence continues at coordinate 244,694,646 of NC_090928.1, read as the reverse complement.
AGGAAGAATGGAGCGAGGGTGAAAACCATAAGTACCAAAAAAAGGGCTGAACCCCAGAGCTGCATGTGTGGAGTTATTATAAGAGAATTCAGCTAGAGGGAGTAGTGTGCACCAGTTGTCTTGTTGGCTGTTGATAAAGCATCTTAAGTACTGCTCCAGGGTTCCGTTCAAACGTTCAGTTTGCCCATTGGATTGTGGATGAAATCCAGAGGTGAGAGCTCTTTCAATACCTAGTCTGCTACACGGGGCCTTCCAGAACTGGGAAGTGTACTGACTACCCCGGTCTGAAATAATCTTGTTAGGTAGACCGTGTAACCGGAATATGTCTTGGAGAAACACTTCCGCCATCTTGGCTGCCGTAGGGATGCCAGGTAATGGGGAGAAGTGAGCCAATTTGGTAAATGAATCCACTACTACCATGACACAGGTGCATCCTTCAGACGGAGGTAAATCCACTATGAAATCAGTTGAAATTGTGCTCCAGGGACCCTTGGGTACAGCATTAGGTTCCAGTAGACCAATTGGTCTTTTTCGGGATGATTTACTCCTCAGACAGATGATGCATGACTGAACGTACTGCTCTACATCCTTTCTCATTGTAGGCCAATAGAAATGTCTTTGAAGATAGTCGTGGGTACCAGCCACACCCCTGTGTCCTCCTAGTTTAGAGTCATGACACCAGACAAGTGCGGTTTTACGAAAAGCCGGAGTGGGTAGATAAAGTTTTCCTCCTACAAGGTAAAGACCGTTCCTGATTTCATAGGCCAGATCTTTAGAGTGTTTTTCAATTTCAAAACGACCTCCAGAATCCTCCTGTACCTGCTGAAGGAATTTAGAAATTATTCCGATGGTCCTGGACTGGGGAAACATCCGTTCAAGATTCGTCTCTGACTCTGACAGGTAATCACACCGGCGGGAAAGAGAGTCGGCTACAACGTTATTTTTTCCCGGGATGTAAGTTATGCTGAATTCGAATTGTGCGAAGAAATGAGCCCATCGGGCCTGTCGAGTATTGTAACACTCGAACTGTTTGAGAACCTGTAAGTTCTTATGATCAGTCCTTATGGTGAACGGGAACCTTCCTCCTTGAAGTAGATGACGCCATTCTACACAGGCCGCTTTCATGGCTAGAAGTTCTCGCTCAATAACCGAGTAGTTCTTTTGGCTGGAGGTTAGGGTCTTCGAGAAATAAGCCACCGGATGTTCTGTACCCTGGATTTCTTGAAGAAGTACAGCCCCTATTGCGGCTGAAGAAGCGTCCGTCTCTAGAATGAAGGGTAGAAGTTGGTTTGGTTGTTGTAAAATGGGTGCTGAACAGAAGGCTTCTTTAAGAGTACCAAAGCTGTCTTCTGCCTCCGTTGTCCATTTAAATGGAGTTGCAGATTTCTTTAAGAGCGAGGTGATAGGTAATATCTTTTGAGAGAAATTAGGGATGAATCTTCGGTAGAAGTTTGCTAACCCCAGGAATCTTTGTATCTCTTTGACTGAGGTGGGTGAGGGCCATTCAAGGATGGAAGACACCTTATTAGGATCCATGGAGATTCCGTGGTCTGACAGAATGTATCCTAAATAAGGAATGGAGGAGGCTGAAAACACACATTTGGTGAGTTTAACCGACAACTGGTTTCTCTGTAGTCTTCTGAATACTTCCCTAACATGTTCCACATGGTCTTCAGGAGTACGAGAGTATATCAGTATGTCATCTAAATAAACCAATGTGGTTTGGCACAGGAGATCTGAGAATAGTCTGTCCATAAATCGTTGGAATACCGACGGGGCATTTACCAATCCGAACGGCATTACCTGGTATTCAAAAAGTCCGAAAGGAGTCCGGAATGCTGTCTTCCATTCATCTCCTTTCTGCACCCGGAGTAAGTGATACGCATTCCTCAGGTCGAGTTTGGTAAAGATGGTAGCACCCTGTACAGCTTGTAGGATATCGGTTATCAATGGCATAGGATACCGGTCCTTTATGGTAACCTTGTTTAGGCCGCGATAGTCTATACACGGCCTCAACTCCTTAGAATCCTTTTTTGAGATGAAGAACAGTGATGCCCCTGCAGGGGACTTGGAAGGCCTAATTAGCCCGTTCTCCATGTTGCTGTCCAGGTACTTTCGGAGGTATTGTTTTTCTTCTAATGATAGTGGAAACATCCTACCGAAGGGTACCAATGCACCTGGGGTGAGATCGATGCAACAGTCTTCAGGCCGGTGAGGAGGGAGCTCTATGGGTATCTTTTCAGTTGCCACTTCATTGAACTCCTTCAGGTAGTGGGGAAGACAGTGCACCGTTTTGACTTCGCAGCTATTAGTGGTCTTGACGGTCTCGAATCTTGGTTCTGGCAAACATTCCGATTTACATAGTGAGGACTGAAAGCTAAGTAGGTTTCTAGACCAGTCAATACAGGGGTTGTGTCTGCGTAACCAACAGATACCCAGGATAAGAGGGAAGTGAGCAGCTCTGATGATATCGAATGTGATACTTTCGGTGTGTTGTTGGATGGATAAAGTAAGTGCTTTAGTGGTATGAGTGATCAAACCCGAGCTCAAAGGTTCGCCATCAACTCCTTCCACCTTTTGATCTTCATTCTTGGCTATCCTCTTGACTCCATGTCGTTCTGCCCAATGGGTATCCATGAAGTTTCCTGCTGCTCCACAGTCGAGTAGTGCTAAAGCGGTTACTTCTTTGGGGCCTACTCTGAGAGAAACTGTGAGCACCATCAACCGGGAGTCTTCAGATGTTTCTGTAGAGGATACAGAAAGTGGTGCGTAGGACTAAAAGCAGCCCCTCGGTAATGCGTCCCAATGTTTACCGAGGGCGAGCGTTTCCCGATCTTCTGGGTGGTACTTCCGGACAATCTCTTAATAAATGTAATGAAGATCCACAGTACATACACAAGGAACCCTCCCTGCGCCGTTTCCTTTCTTCCGGTGTCAGTGGGGCTCTGGTGGTCCCAATCTGCATGGGTTCTTCTTTAGTTGTCCGTTGGAAGGGTTCAGATGCTGGTGAAGGAGTCTCCACGGGAGGGGGTACGCTTAGCCTGATCTTCCTCTTTTCTTGACGTCTTTCCGTCATCCTGAAGTCAATTCGGAGGGTAGCTGTCAGAAGTTCGGCGAAAGACACCAGTCTTTCTATTCGGGCAAGTTCGTCCTTCAATTCCTCCCTTAAACCTCGCCGAAATATGGCATACTGAGCCTGTTCCTGCCAACCTGCCTCTGCAGCCACCTGTTTGAAAGTGGTGATGTATGTCAGTAAATCAGAATTCCCTTGACGGATGTCAAGGAGGTCCTCCGAGGCCAAGTATGTACTCTCTGTTCGCAAAAAGGTTTGTTGAATCAGGGCCTTAAAGGCATCGTAGTCCTGTAAAACCGGGTCTGACTGGTTTACTAGAGGGGTAGCCCAAGCCAGGGTTTTTCCGATCATGTGGGTGATCATAAACCCCACCTTGGCGTGATCTGAGGCGAAGGTCAGAGGGCGAAAGGTAAAATGAAGATTGCATGCGTCCAGAAATTCTTTAACCTTCTTTGGGGATCCATCGAACTTCCCTGATACTAAGGGAAGTGGAGGTAAATCGGCTAAAGGCCTTTCTCTGTCCGTCATACGCTGTTGAAGGGTGGCGTTAGCAGTCTTAAGGTTCTGCATCTCTAGACTTAGACTTTGTACAGCGGCTACGAGTTCTTGTACCTGCTGTGGGGTGGCCATCTCTTTTTGGGCGTTGCAAACTGTCACCGGGGTCGGTGATATCTTCGTCCGAAAGAGTAGCTTCTGAAATCTCCCCCGACTCCTCACCTTCTTCTTCCTTCCAAGAACCCTTCTTTTCTTTTCTTCGAGTAGACACCTTTTTTTTATGAAGATAGGGACGACCCCGGAAGGAAGCCACCGTGCTCCCCAAAGAAGGGAGACCAGGGGGCCCACCCCCGGGATCGACCAAGAGGGGAAAAAGCCTTAGGCACAAAAAACCCCTGTAGAATCGTTGGGTGTCTTGTAAACGTGGAACCAGGAGTACTCTAGGTAAGATCTGGTAGAAGTGACTGAAGACAACACGTGGAGTGAAGATTCAGAAACACAGGCAGTCCATTAAGAGGTCCGAGGAACTGGTACACAGGCTAAGTGAGGAAGTACTGATGCAGCAAGCAAAGGCAGTCCAGGGGAACAGGCCGGAGTCTGGTACACGGGAGGTCACAGAAGCAATACTGAAGGTAGGTGAAGGAAGAGCGGGAAGAATAACAGACAGGAAAAGGAAAAATGCGGTAAGTGAAGATGGGAAGGTGGGAGGGGAAGCAAGATGGAAGGAGGGCAAAGGAGAATTATTGCGAACCAAGAGAGAAAGGGAAAGGCTGACAGATCCAGCGGAATGAATGACAGACGGGTTCAGACAGGGTACGAGGACCCGACCAGCAGCAAGCGAGAGAGCAGCACGAAAGCCACAGGCAGCAAGCAACTCAGCCTACGGACGAAACCGGAAGCGTTGCAACGCGTCCGTGACCCGGAAGTGGCTGGTTAAAACACCGGGCCGCGGAGCGTCTAGCCAATCAGAATCAGAAAAAGGAAACCAGGAAACAGGGGGCGTGGCCGAAGCGAACGAAGCTAGGTTCCGCGTCGCCAGCGGCTCCATAGACGCCAAGAACTCGGCGGTATGACAGATTATTCATGAAGAGGTAACTGACCCACAAACACATGGTCACAAGCACAGAGTCTTTTTTCTGGCCTATCAGACCTTTGGGCTGCTTTCAGGCATTCATCACTAAGCCATTGTGATGCGTCTTCTCTCTTTCGTCTTCTCTCTTTCTATGCAACCTGGACCATGACCCTTTGCACCTCTGAATGTAGTAGTCCGACAAACAAATCAGTTATTTTGGATTAAAAGAGCAGTGAAGAAACCTGGATCATTGTTTTTTTACCCTCATATTCATATCTCCTGCATAAATAATAGGTGTCTGGCCAAAGTTACACCATACCAAGTGGGCCTATGTTAAAAAGCCTGCACATTCTGGCGTCATAAATACTGTGTGGGGTGTCTTTAACTTTGTGCGCTTCGGCAGCACACGTACCAAATCGGAATGATACAAAGTAGATGAGCATGGCCCCTGCATAAGGATGACGTGCGAAATCGTGGAGTTCCGTACTTTTTATCACCTGCCAAGCCAGAAACATTCTTTACTTGTAAGTCTTATTGACCGAATAAACAGAACTCCATTCAATTCTATGTCTTGTGGCTCTAAAAAAGTAGTGTTTCAAAGGTATTTTTCTCTGATTATACCAAACCTAGTGCTATGGCCTTGTCTCCTTCTTGTTGCACATTTTCTATGTAGCCCATGGCACTGCATTGCTGGCTGGCTTTAGGCAATGTTATCAAACATTCCTTAATGCTACCTCTTTAAATAGTTCTAGGCCTTAATCCTGAATAAAGCTTAGCAATGTCTTGTAGACTTTGCTTTTAGGTGTGTGATTTTCTTATTGATTTAACTATCCTTCAAACACTGCCTTATCAATTGCCACTTTCAAAACGCGCTTAAGGACTTAAAAGCTATGTGTAGCGCAGAAGTCAGGCAGAGAGAGAGCATAGATACAATTAGGACATATGGGAACCCACGTGCTTGCATGGAAAAGCTTTCAGGACGTTTTCTAAATGGAAAAAGGCTCAGTGTCTGGTGTCTGAGCATGGAAGTGATCCTTCACACGCATAGATTCTTGGATCTTGGTTGGTTGAGGAGGGGGGAGCTAGAAGCCCTGAAGTCATGTCAGTCACTGGCTCCATTCCTGAAGTTACTGAGACCCCACAGCCTTCCTCCCTGTGTCACAGTTCATGTGCCAGGGCCTGGGCTCTGCTGCTGCTTTGGTACGCAGCCAAGCACTACAGATTTAGTTACTCAGAGTTGCCAGTTAACCATCCCACCTCCATCTCTATGCATTTGCAACATACTTGCTATTGTAGAGTAAGCATGTCTAGGGGAGAGAGAGAGAGAGAGAGAGAGAGATGGGGCTCTGCCTATGCAAATCATTTGCCATTGTCTTCTGGGGAGCCCACTTTTTCAGCCCGCTCGAAGCCCTGTTTGACTGCCAGCCTGTTGGAGAAGACCCAGATTCAGCCCACCAGCCAGAAAGATGAGGTTAAGCCTTTATCCGGTGTACAATTTGCCACCTGTCCATGAGTTACTTAGGTCCATAAAAAGCTCAACTGCAGCTCTCATAGAGAGGTCATTGGCCGATCGTGGCCGATCAGGGACGTGAAGGGCAGAGGGCTAGAGAGAAGGGTGCTCATTGCCCTGCCCCGGGACAGACACATCAGCCCTGCTCGCTACCAGCTGTCAGGTGTGGCTGTGTATTTCAAAATGTTGCTGCCCTCGATGGCAGGATTTCTTTCCTGCCAGAATCATAGCCAAAAAATATTCTTTGCTCTGCAGGTGGGGGCTGTGCCGGACAGTTGCCATAGTATATAAATGTGATATTTGTCTCCTGAACATAAGCCAAAGCCCAACCCGACTCCATTAGAGCACACATGCAAGGAAATAGAAACCATTTCTTACTTTTAGGGGCCATCTGGTGAGCCTTGTGTCATGATCTCTGCTTCCAAAAGATCAGGACTTGCCCGACTCCCTTGGAAGCAGACCCATAACCCCGGTTCCGAGTGCCAGCCAGTCCCAATTGGGACCTTTTGGACCCTGTCCTGGCGCCAGTGGCACCAGGCTCATAAAGATGCCCAGTCCCAGCGCTGGAAGCGCCGGGCTCATAATGCTTGGGTGGAGTTACCTGCAGCAGACCATGCTGCTTACTTACCTGCCAGTTGAACCCCGGATCCTCTTCTGTTTGGGACTACTTTTCCTGTTGGGTGGGGCAGGAGCCACTCCCTAGGTTCAGAACACTGGAACTCTTCTGGAAAGCAGGAACTCTTTTCTTACCTAGGCGTGGCTGTGGAAGGAGACACCTAAGCACTACAGGAGGCTATTTAAACCACACCCGATGGATGAATCTTGCTTTGTGTTATTCTGCATTCTCTGCAGCAGAACGCTCATCGTGTCTTCTGCTTCTGATCCTGGGCCTAAGGAAACAAAGGCTTACCATCCTGGAATCCAGTCTTCAGCAGCACCTGTAAAGACAAAGAAAGAACAGGTTAGCACTACGGTCTTCAGTGGCAGCGCATCTCGTACCTGGTCCATCGGCTGTCACCAACGCCTCGCGCTGCATTCCGGCATCTGAAAGACAAAGGCTTACCTACTCTTCGCATGTTCCGGAGGTCTTCGCACTGCATTCCGGCATCTGAAAGACAAAAGCTTACCAGCTCTTCGCACGCTCCGGAGGCCTTCGGCGCTGCATCCCGCATCTGAAAGACAAAAGAAGGTGCGTTTAAAGACATTGGGCAACTTTATTACTCACGTGCCATTACTCCTTCCCACGCCGAATCCAGTGGGTATTCCAGCACCCTTCAGCTTCTCTAAAGCTCCGAACTTGTACCTGCAAGATAAAAGGGACAGTTAGTGCGCATCGTGAAGCAGGCTACAAGCGCTTACCTACGTGCTTCCAGGCGCTTCTATTCCTCACGCGGGTTCGATCCTCAACTCTCGTCAGCCCGCCATCCGCCATCGCCGGAACTCTGCAAAACAAGAGATATCATTACAAAAGACTTTTAAGACATTTTAAGCGCACAGAACTTACCGTTCGTGCAGTTAACGACGGACAGCAGTCCTCTGAGGTCAAGAGGCCTGCACCCTTATCCAGTGAAGGAACTGGTTACGGCACCCTGCCCCGAGGCAGATGGAGAGCTCGGCGTTCACTTACCTAAGGTGAGGGCGTTAACCTTTGGGGTTCTACAGGAGAAGAGAAAGAGAAGAGGAGAGAGGCACCCAATAACCCCAGTTCATTAATCCCATATTTTCTATCTGCAGACATCTTACTCTTCGAGTCAGACATACAGTGCACAGAGGTCCAGCCCAAAGAGCCAACCGTGTGTTACACATCACCTTTGAAGATACGGCATTCACCCAGTCAAGACCGGCGCCTCTGCGGGAATCAGGTGAGCTTTACAGAACACAAAGCCTACCGCAAAACTCCCACCCAGGCGCTATGGAAACCTCGGATACCGACCAACTAGCCCAGTTACTTGGGGAACTAAGAGCAGAAGTGCATGCAGCCCGTCAGGAAACGAATGCTCTAAGAAGGGAACTGATTATTTCCAAGGAGCGAACAGACAATCTCGCTAGACAATTGCTACAGTCACAAGACGGACAAACTCCATTACCCGCATCAGGGGCAAATCTTCCTTCAACATCCTCTACGAACCCAGTGCAGATCAACCTACCTGGGAATGTACCTCTGGCTCCGCCCGAACGATTTTCTGGTGACCCAAAGAGGTTTGCAGTATTCATTAATCAGTGCCGGTTGCACTTCTTATGCCGGCCAGCAGCCTTTCCAACTGATCAAGCTAAGCTAGCTTTCGTGCTTTCGTACCTTAGTGGCAATGCGGCAGACTGGTCGATCCCTCTAGTTAATCAAGATGATCCGGTTCTCCATGATTTTCAAGCTTTTCAGCTCAGTATGGAAAAACTGTTTGCAAGACATTCACAGGGGCAGGCCTTGGACAATGAGCTCCTTTCATTGCGACAGGGTAATCAAGACCTTTTGGCTTATATTGCGTCTTTCAACAGACTGATAGTGGAAACTCGATGGCCTGAGGACAAAAGGATTACGCTGTTTTATAGAGGTCTACGTGGAGAGCTCAAAGATGTGTTAGCCCAAGTAGTGAATCCCCCGCAAGACTGTTCGGACTATATTGACTTAGTCGTTCAAATTGACCACAGACTGCAGAACAGGAAGGCCGATCGTTCCAAGTTTGATGCTCCAGTATTTTCCAAACGACCAACTCCTACCAAAGGAGTAGACTCCGGGGAACCCATGCAAATAGGGGGCCTGAAAGGACCACTAACACAAAAGGAGCGGGAAAGGAGAAAACAGCTGCAATTATGCCTCTATTGCGGAAACTCGGGGCACTTTCTTCGAGACTGTCCGGTGAAACCAGCCAAGAAGGCAGTAGGAGCTGCAGTTACCAGGGTCACAAACTCTGAGCAGGGAAACAACCTCGCCCGACAAGAATAGAGGTCCTCTTGCCGAGCGTTAAAACCAGTTCAGTGACCTCGCATTTCGTGATACCTATGGTCCTCATTAGCCCTGAACATCCGGATCGATTACATGCGATTGAAGCTTACGTCGACAGCGGTGCCATTGGCAATTATGTGGATCATGAAATGGTTTTGAGGATGAATCTGACTCTTTGTCCAAAGGCTGTAAAGGACGTCATTACTACGGTGGATGGTACGGAGATAGCCTCCGGACCAGTAACGCATACCACCCAAGAAGTGACGCTAGTAAGTCAAGATGGACACCATAAGAAGATCGTGTTCGATGTGATCAAGGCCCCTCAGTTCCAGATTATTCTAGGAATTCCTTGGTTAGAAAAGCACAATCCTCAGATTGATTGGCGAGCAAGAACGGTTCAGTTTCCAGAATGTGTCTCTACTTGTCACCCTCGACCTGGTGTTGCACTGGCAGCAATTTCCTCGGAGGCTCCCCAGTTACCTCCTGAATACCTAGAATTCCAAGATGTTTTCCGGAAGGATCAGGCTAACTCTCTACCTCCTCATAGGTCTTATGACTGCCAGATAGACCTGATAGCTGGATCTACTCCTCCTTGTAGTAGAATTTTTGCCCTCACCGAGCCTGAGAATCTTCACCTCCGACAATACCTGGATCAATACCTAGCAAATGGGTTTATTCGTCCTTCCAAGTCCCCTGCTTCCTCAGCTTTGTTCTTCGTTCCAAAAAAAAGAAGGGGACCTTAGAACTTGTATAGATTATCGCGCCCTGAACCAGATCACCGTTAAGAATAGATATCCGTTACCTTTGATCCCTGAACTCCTGGACCAAGTCAGAAAAGCATGCATATATGCAAAGCTGGATCTTAGAGGAGCCTACCACTTGGTACGAGTAAAAGAGGGCGATGAATGGAAGACGGCCTTCCGCACCAAGTATGGGCTATTTGAATATCAGGTCATGCCCTTCGGACTTTGCAATGCCCCGGCCGCCTTTCAATATTTTATGAACGATGTCCTCAGAGAGCTCATAGATGTGGTTGTTGTTGTTTACATTGACGACATCCTCGTTTATTCTTCATCGGAAACTGAACATCGGAAACACGTGAAAATGGTCCTCGAGAGATTGCGTCAACACAAACTTTTCGCTAAGTTGGAAAAATGTGTTTTCAACGTGACTGAAGTTGAATTCTTGGGATTCATATTATCACCTAGCGGTGTGCGTATGGATTCAAAGAAGGTCGATGCAATTCTCAAATGGCCATCGCCATCCTCCGTAAAAGGTGTTCAAAGCATGTTAGGCTTCGCTAACTTTTACCGCAGGTTTATCCCTGAATTCTCTCGAATAGTCCAGCCCATCACCGCCTTGTTAAAGAAAAACAAACGTTTTGAATGGTCTACCGAGGCGGAACAAGCTTTCCAGAATTTGAAGACTAGATTTATCTCTGCACCGATCTTATAACATCCTCGCCCAGAACTCCCCTACATCGTTGAAACTGATGCTTCGAGCCTTGCCATGGGGGCAGTTCTATCACAAAAGGACCCAGTAACCAATCAGTTGCATCCCGTGGCATTTTGGTCCCGCAAATTCTCGCCTCCTGAAATCAATTACACTATTACTGATAAGGAACTTCTAGCTATCAAGTCCGCCTTTAAGGCTTGGCAGCATTATCTTCTGGGGGCCCGACACACCGTTACTATGATTACAGATCACCGAAACCTGCAATATTTGAAAACCGCAAAAGCTCAATCCTCTAGGCAACTCCGTTGGGCACTATTCTTTGCCGAGTTTGACTTCATAATTACCTATCGACCTGGTACAAAAAACGGTAAAGCTGATGCCCTTTCTCGGATGGGAGTGGAAGAACATTTGATCAATCCTAAACCTGTACCTATCATTCCCGAACAAAGAATTCTAGGTGTAATCGCCACACAATCCATAGAGGAAGTTAAGGATAAAGCCAGGCTACTGGTAACTCCAGCAGACATACAGAATTGGCATCTGCAGGGAAAGGACTTTACGGTGAAGGACAACCTATTATATTTCCAAGAACGATTACACCTGCCCAGCACAGATTTACAGAAAAAGGTAATCTCTTGTTATCACGATTCTTTAATGGAAGGACATCCCGGTATGACCAAGACCTCGGAAAAGATCAAGCGCTACTTCTGGTGGCCGTCTTGGAAAAAAGATATCAGAGACTTTATAATGTCCTGTGGAGTATGCGCCCAAAACAAGAGTCAAAAGGAAAAACCAGCCGGCCTCTTACGCCCTATTGACATCCCGCCTCGCCCTTGGCATACGCTTTCTATGGACTTCATCACCGATCTACCTCCATGCTCCGGATACAATACGATCCTAGTAATCGTGGACCTATTCTCCAAGATGGCGCATTTCATTCCACTCAAAGGCTTACCAACAGCAGCAACTCTGGCCCGAGAATTTCTCGAAAACATCGTCCGACTGCACGGTTTTCCTTCAGTTCTAATTTCGGATCGAGGTAGTCAATTTATTTCTCATTTTTGGCGAAGTTGCTGTCGGTCGGCTCAAATTGATGTGAGACTTTCGACCAGCCACCACCCTCAAACCGACGGACAAACCGAGAGGACCAATCAAACTCTGGAACAGTATTTGCTCTGCACGCTACAACAAACTGAAAAAAACTTGGAAAGATATCCTTTGGATAGCCGAATATGCCTACAATAACTCTGTCCACTCGGGAACTGGGAAGACCCCGTTTTTTCTTTTATATGGTAGTCACCCTCGAACCTCGGAGTTGGATCCACTCCAAGATCTTGGAACACCAGCAGTAGACCACCTGCATTCTACAATCACCGAAGCCTTTAAGGAAGCCGTTTCTCACCTTCAAAGGGCTAAAGAACAATACAAGAAAGGAGCAGACCAACATCGGAAGGAAGCCCCCCAATATCAAGTAGGAGATCAAGTCTGGTTATCCACCAAATATCTACCTCTAAAAGGACCACGCACATTCAACCCAAGATACCTTGGTCCCTATTCCATCACTACCATAGTAAATCCAGTAGCGGTCAAGTTGGACTTGCCCCCTCACATGAAGATACATCCGGTCTTCCACGTCTCTCTATTAAAACCCGTGCAACCTCAAACCCGACTAACTACATCTCCAAAACCTATTCTAGTTGATGGAGAACTCGAGTTTGAAGTCAAAAGCATCCTGGATTCCAAGATCTCCAAATCTAAACTATTTTACCTGATTGACTGGAAAGGCTACGGTCCCCAAGAAAGATCCTGGGAACCTGCATAATATGTCCACGCGCCTCGTCTAATCAAAAGATTTCATCGAACATTTCCTAACAAGCCCAAACCCCCGGAGAAGCCCGGTTTGGGAGGGGCCTTGAGGGGGGGTGCTGTCATGATCTCTGCTTCCAAAAGATCAGGACTTGCCCGACTCCCTTGGAAGCAGACCCATAACCCCGGTTCCGAGTGCCAGCCAGTCCCAATTGGGACCTTTTGTACCCTGTCCTGGCGCCAGTGGCACCAGGCTCATATAGATGCCCAGTCCCAGCGCTGGAAGCGCCGGGCTCATAATGCTTGGGTGGACTTACCTGCAGCAGACCATGCTGCTTACTTACCTGCCAGTTGAACCCCGGATCCTCTTCTGTTTGGGACTACTTTTCCTGTTGGGTGGGGCAGGAGCCACTCCCTAGGTTCAGAACACTGGAACTCTTCTGGAAAGCAGGAACTCTTTTCTTACCTAGGCGTGGCTGTGGAAGGAGACACCTAAGCACTACAGGAGGCTATTTAAACCACACCCGATGGATGAATCTTGCTTTGTGTTATTCTGCATTCTCTGCAGCAGAACGCTCATCGTGTCTTCTGCTTCTGATCCTGGGCCTAAGGAAACAAAGGCTTACCATCCTGGAATCCAGTCTTCAGCAGCACCTGTAAAGACAAAGAAAGAACAGGTTAGCACTACGGTCTTCAGTGGCAGCGCATCTCTTACGTGGTCCATCGGCTGTCACCAACGCCTCGCGCTGCATTCCGGCATCTGAAAGACAAAAGCTTACCAGCTCTTTGCACGCTCCGGAGGCCTTCGGCGCTGCATCCCGCATCTGAAAGACAAAAGAAGGTGCGTTTAAAGACATTGGGCAACTTTATTACTCACGTGCCATTACTCCTTCCCACGCCGAATCCAGTGGGTATTCCAGCACCCTTCAGCTTCTCTAAAGCTCCGAACTTGTACCTGCAAGATAAAAGGGACAGTTAGTGCGCATCGTGAAGCAGGCTACAAGCGCTTACCTACGTGCTTCCAGGTGCTTCTATTCCTCACGCGGGTTTGATCCTCAACTCTCATCAGCCCGCCATCCGCCATCGCCGGAACTCTGCAAAACAAGAGATATCATTACAAAAGACTTTTAAGACATTTGAAGCGCCCAGAATTTACCGTTCGTGCAGTTAACGACGGACAGCAGTCCTCTGAGGTCAAGAGGCCTGCACCCTTATCCAGTGAAGGAACTGGTTACGGCACCCTGCCCCGAGGCAGATGGAGAGCTCGGCGTTCACTTACCTAAGGTGAAGACGTTAACCTTTGGGGTTCTACAGGAGAAGAGAAAGGGAAGAGGAGAGAGGCACCCAATAACCCCAGTTCATTAATCCCATATTTTCTATCTGCAGACATCTTACTCTTCGAGTCAGACATACAGTGCACAGAGGTCCAGCCCAAAGAGCCAACCGTGTGTTACACATCACCGTTGAAGATACGGCATTCACCCAGTCAAGACCGGCGCCTCTGCGGGAATCAGGTGAGCGTTACACCTTGATGGTGAGGCTTTAGAATGCTGCCTAGTCTTGCACTGCCATAGAATCAGCCCTGTTCATGAATGTTCACAGCATGTCCCACCCGTTATAATGAAGACTCTATTGCAAACACTGAGATACACTGGACTAAACCTTAAAGCAATTAAACCAGAAGTCTGGAAAGATGTCAAACCAGATAGGGGTGCAAGATACAACCTCTAGTTTCACAGTCAGAGGAGGTTTACATTGCACCACTGGCTCCTGTACCTCTTGTTTAATCCTTCTACTGCCAGTTGAGGTCCCCAAAGGTCTCCAAAATGCCTTTCTTAAACAGGTGCTCTGAAAATGTTTGCTGTACCTGATGTGGTAGCATACATGTGAAACCAACTTTTCCTGTTTCTAGGAGCTACCTCTGAAGTCTAACAGAAGGCTGGTTGCAGGGTTCATTCCAGTGTTTTGGTGCTAGCAAACTGCCCTCTCTGCTACCTAGTCACTGCCTATTGCAGGTGAACATATTTATGTGCTTCTCTTGATGAGTGCTTTGTGCTAGAGTGCCCTCACCCATGCCATTAATGTGGACAGGGACCCATTAAAGTAAATGGATGCACTGAATAGTCAGTTATATTAATTGTGTCAAATGAACCATGTAGTACATTACACAAAGGCTTTATTGTGGTCACATTTTGTTTTTGTCCAGCTATAATTCTTACTACACAGGTTACTTAGAAGTGTACTTATCCCTCTGTCTTGCATATTGCTATACGTCTCACTCTAGGGGAGACATCAATATTTTTTCCAAAGCATGGTGTAGGGATCACCTTTATCCAAACCAAAGGATGTTTCAAATGTCAGGGAGAGATTTACCCTCCAGTCAGGAAAGTAAACCAGCAGTGTACAGACTTCTGTGGTAAGCTAAGGTGGACTGGCTCGAGGATCATGATGGGGAAATGGGCCAGGTGCATTCGGATCAGATTTGGCCTATCTACAACAGACTGTCCTTGGAAAGACGCAAAAGGGTCAATCAGTTCACTTCTCTCTGTTTTACCATCCATTCTCCTTTCTCTATCTGGGATGGCATATATTACCAAACTAACCTGTTGGCCTCGCTGGGCCGCTGATTTCACTTTTAACAGTCTTCTGTTCATTCATTGGGCCTTTACGAGTTTGGTGGTAATTCTTGAGGGATTACTGCCAAATTCTTTTACAGTTACCACCGCTCGGTCCCTCAAACTTATGGCAGGATTTTAAGTGAGGTAACAGTTGTGTTACTCCCCATTTGGCATCCATAGGTCTACATCGGCATTTTGTCACATTTAGCACATATGGTAATTCCACTACTGTAAATCGAGCAGTTTATGACCTTTAAATGGAGGGCTTACCTCCAGCAATATGCTGGAGGTCAGTCCTCCAATTAGATGCCAAACCTATAATATGGCATTGTGGTAAATCAATTCCCGGTCAGAAATGTGGCGGCATGAGAATTACTGCCACTTTTCTATGGCACAGCTAAACTCATATTTAGAACTATTGGGCCTTATTATGAGTTTGGCAGTCATTCCAGAGAAATTACCACCAATCTCGGTTACCATTATCGCCATGCGGGTCCGTAAATTTATTGCAGGATTATCAGTTGGTAGCAGGGCTGTTAGACCCTGTTTTCCTTTGGACTCCATGGGGACTTATTTGGTTTACTGCGAGCGGTAATTCCGCCACAGTAAATCTGATGATTTTTTTATCTTGAAGTGAGAGATTTACCTCCAGAGTGTTTTTGGAGGTAAATCCTTCACTTCGCGTCAAACCTATAACTCGGCGGTGCGGTAATGGAAAATAATGGCTTGGAACTGAATTACTGCCACTTTTTTACAGCAGCGCCAAAGGGTTGATGAGGCCTTTTTTTTCCTACCTCCCTGGGTTCCAAATGCCTTCCAAAGGCTTTGTCAGGAGTAAACCTGTGACAGTCCCTGTCTCAGATAGCTATGCTAAGACTGACTCCCTGCGCGGGAGAATGTTTGTGACCAGTGACGGGGCAACACTGCACCAGGAGGGATGGGGCACAGGGCACTCCCTACAACAGAAGCCCCCTGTCATAGGTGGCACATGCCTCTTACCTGGACCAGTAAAGGAATCGTCAGATGTGTCTTCTCTCATCAGCTGCCAATAATTGTCTCACCCTCTCTCCCTGCTCTCACTTAAGTAATACCCTTCATTGCCATAGGTCTCCCCCTTTCTGGATCATCACATCCAGCTACGGGAACAACCAAATTTACATTATTGCCTTCCTTACTTTTTTTTAATGTTTAATTATTTTTATTAGAATGATAATACAATAGAATTTAAGAAAAACTTAAAATCATAAACATTCTTTTTATTCCTTTTTAACGGGAGCATCAGAATCTCCAGGCCGTTACCATGGGAATTATGTCATATATACTATTCGGGGTAATACTCACGAGGGTCACTCTTTACCATGCGCCTCCCTGCAGTCCTGACCCTCAAATGTAAGTGGCAGATCCCTGCAGCGGAATATATGCTTTAAACATTTACTTATAGTATCAAACGCCCTCAGTTATAACCCAAAAAAGAGTTAGTACCACGAGCCTCACACATTGAAAAAATTACTTCACTTTGATCTAATACCTGGTGTAAGAGATTTCCTGTGCGTATATAATGACACTAGACCGGTGGAAAATGGGTGAGGGGATAGGCATCCTAAGCATGTCATCCAGATGAAAATTGAAATCAATCATAGAATACATATGTTGCCTGCAGGCATCGAACTGGCACCCTCTGGCGGTGACACCATATACAGCTGATTATTCATGAAGAGGTAACTGACCCACAAAAACATGGTCACAAGCACAGAGTCTTTTTTCTGGCCTATCAGACCTTTGGGCTGCTTTCAGGCATTCATCACTAAGCCATTGTGATGCGTCTTCTCTATTTCTATGCAACCTGGACCATGACCCTTTGCACCTCTGAATGTAATAGTCCGACAAACAAATCAGTTATTTTGGATTAAAAGAGCAGTGAAGAAACCTGGATCATTGTTTTTTTACCCTCATATTCATATCTCCTGCATAAATAATAGGTGTCTGGCCAAAGTTACACCATACCAAGTGGGCCTATGTTAAAAAGCCTGCACATTCTGGCGTCATAAATACTGTGTGGGGTGTCTTTAACTTTGTGCGCTTCGGCAGCACACGTACCAAATCGGAATGATACAAAGTAGATGAGCATGGCCCCTGCATAAGGATGACGTGCAAAATCGTGGAGTTCCGTACTTTTTATCACCTGCCAAGCCAGAAACATTCTTTACTTGTAAGTCTTATTGACCGAATAAACAGAACTCCATTCCATTCTATGTCTTGTGGCTCTAAAAAAGTAGTGTTTCAAAGGTATTTTTCTCTGATTATACCAAACTTAGTGCTATGGCCTTGTCTCCTTCTTGTTGCACATTTTCTATGTAGCCCATGGCACTGCATTGCTGGCTGGCTTTAGGCAGTGTTATCAAACATTCCTTAATGCTACCTCTTTAAATAGTTCTAGGCCTTAATCCTGAATAACGTTTAGCAATGTCTTGTAGACTTTGCTTTTAGGTGTGTGATTTTCTTATTGATTTAACTATCCTTCAAACACTGCCTTATCAATTGCCACTTTCAAAACGCGCTTCAGGACTTAAAAGCTATGTGTAGCGCAGAAGTCAGGCAGAGAGAGAGCATAGATACAATTAGGACATATGGGAACCCACGTGCTTGCATGGAAAAGCTTTCAGGACGTTTTCTAAATGGAAAAAGGCTCAGTGTCTGGTGTCTGAGCATGGAAGTGATCCTTCACACGCATAGATTCTTGGATCTTGGTTGGTTGAGGAGGGGGGAGCTAGAAGCCCTGGAGTCATGTCAGTCACAGGCTCCTTTCCTGAAGTTACTGAGACCCCACAGCCTTCCTCCGGTGTCACAGTTCATGTGCCAGGGCCTGGGCTCTGCTGCTGCTTTGGTACGCAGCCAAGCTCTACAGATTTTGTTACTCAGAGTTGCCAGTTAACCATCCCACCTCCATCTCTATGCATTTGCAACATACTTACTATTGTAGAGTAAGCACGTCTAGGGGAGAGAGAGAGAGATGGGGCTCTGCCTATGCAAATCATTTGCCATTGTCTTCTGGGGAGCCCACTTTTTCAGCCCGCTCGAAGCCCTGTTTGACTGCCAGCCTGTTGGAGAAGACCCAGATTCAGCCCACCAGCCAGAAAGATGAGGTTAAGCCTTTATCCGGTGTACAATTTGCCACCTGTCCATGAGTTACTGAGGTCCATAAAAAGCTCAACTGCAGCTCTCATAGAGAGGTCATTGGCCGATCGTGGCCGATCAGGGACGTGAAGGGCAGAGGGCTAGAGAGAAGGGTGCTCATTGCCCTGCCCCGGGACAGACACATCAGCCCTGCTCGCTACCAGCTGTCAGGTGTGGCTGTGTATTTCAAAATGTTGCTGCCCTCGATGGCAGGATTTCTTTCCTGCCAGAATCATAGCCAAAAAATATTCTTTGCTCTGCAGGTGGGGGCTGTGCCGGACAGTTGCCATAGTATATAAATGTGATATTTGTCTCCTGAACATAAGCCAAAGCCCAACCCGACTCCATTAGAGCACACATGCAAGGAAATAGAAACCGTTTCTTACTTTTAGGGGCCATCTGGTGAGCCTTGATGTTGAGGCTTTAGAATGCTGCCTAGTCTTGCACTGCCATAGAATCAGCCCTGTTCATGAATGTTCACAGCATGTCCCACCCATATAATGAAGACTATATTGCAAACACTGAGATACACTGGACTAAACCTTAAAGCAATTAAACCAGAAGTCTGGAAAGATGTCAAACCAGATAGGGGTGCAAGATACAACCTCTAGTTTCACAGTCAGAGGAGGTTTACATTGCACCACTGGCTCCTGTACCTCTTGTGTAATCCTTCTACTGCCAGTTGAGGTCCCCAAAGGTCTCCAAGGTGCCTTTCTCAAACAGGTGCTCTGATAATGTTTGCTGTACCTGATGTGGTAGCATACATGTGAAACCAAATTTTCCTGTTTCTAGGAGCTACCTCTGAAGTCTAACAGAGGGCTGGTTGCAGGGTTCATTCCAGTGTTTTGGTGCTAGCAAACTGCCCTCTCTGCTACCTAGTCACTGCCTATTGCAGGTGAACATATTTATGTGCTTCTCTTGATGAGTGCTTTGTGCTAGAGTGCCCTCACCCATGCCATTAATGTGGACAGCGACCCATTAAAGTAAATGGATGCATTGAATAGTCAGTTATATTAATTGCGTCAAATGAACCATGTAGTACATTACACAAAGGCTTTATTGTGGTCACATTTTGTTTTTGTCCAGCTATTATTCTTACTACACAGGTTACTTAGAAGTGTACTTATCCCTCTGTCTTGCATATTGCTATAGGTCTCACTCTAGGGGAGACATCAATATTTTTTCCAACGCATGGTGTAGGGATCACCTTTATCCAAACCAAAGGATGTTTCAAATGTCAGGGAGAGATTTACCCTCCAGTCAGGAAAGTAAACCAGCAGTGTACAGACTTCTGTGGTAAGCTAAGGTGGACTGGCTCGAGGATCATGATGGAGAAATGGGCCAGGTGCATTCGGATCAGATTTGGCCTATCTACAACAGACTGTCCTTGGAAAGACGCAAAAGGGTCAATCAGTTCACTTCTCTCTATGTCTTACCATCCATTCTCCTTTCTCTATCTGGGATGGCATATATTACCAAACTAACCTGTTGGCCTCGCTGGGCCGCTGATTTCACTTTTAACAGTCTTCTGTTCATTCATTGGGCCTTTACGAGTTTGGTGGTAATTCTTGAGGGATTACTGCCAAATTCTTTTACAGTTACCACCGCTCGGTCCCTCAAACTTATGGCAGGATTTTAAGTGAGGTAACAGTTGTGTTACTCCCCATTTGTCATCCATAGGTCTACATCGGCATTTTGTCACATTTAGCACATATGGTAATTCCACTACTGTAAATCGACCAGTTTATGACCTTTAAATGGAGGGCTTACCTCCAGCAATATGCTGGAGGTCAGTCCTCCAATTAGATGCCAAACCTATAATATGGCATTGTGGTAAATCAATTCCCGGTCAGAAATGTGGCGGCATGAGAATTACTGCCACTTTTCTATGGCACAGCTAAACTCATATTTAGAACTATTGGGCCTTATTATGAGTTTGGCAGTCATTCCAGAGAAATTACCACCAATCTCGGTTACCATTATCGCCATGCGGGTCCGTAAATTTATTGCAGGATTATCAGTTGGTAGCAGGGCTGTTGGACCCCATTTTCCATTGGACTCCATGGGGACTTATTTGGTTTACTGCGAGCGGTAATTCCGCCACAGTAAATCTGATGATTTTTTTATCTTGAAGTGAGAGATTTACCTCCAGAGTGTTTTTGGAGGTAAATCCTTCACTTCGCGTCAAACCTATAACTCGGCGGTGCGGTAATGGAAAATAATGGCTTGGAACTGAAATACTGCCACCTTTTTACAGCAGCGCCAAAGGGTTGATGAGGCCTTTTTTTTCCTACCTCCCTGGGTTCCAAATGCCTTCCAAAGGCTTTGTCAGGAGTAAACCTGTGACAGTCCCTGTCTCAGGTAGCTATGCTAAGACTAACTCCCTGCGCGGGAGAATGTTTGTGAACCGTGACGGGGCAACACTGCACCAGGAGGGATGGGGCACAGGGCACTCCCTACAACAGAAGCCCCCTGTCGTAGGTGGCACATGGCCTCTTACCTGGACAAGTAAAGGAATCGTCAGATGTGTCTTCTCTCATCAGCTGCCAATAATTGTATCACCCTCTCTCCCTGCTCTCACTTAAGTAATACCCCTCATTGCAATAGGTCTCCCCCTTTCTGGATCACCACATCCAGCTACGGGAACAACCAAATTTACATTATTGCCTTCCTTACTTTTTTTTTAATGTTTAATTATTTTTATTAGAATGATAATACAATAGAATTTAAGAAAAACTTAAAATCATAAACATTCTTTTTATTCCTTTTTAACGGGAGCATCAGAATCTCCAGGCCGTTACCATGGGAATTATGTCATATATACTATTCGGGGTAATACTCACAAGGGTCACTCTTTACCATGCGCCTCCCTGCATTCCTGACCCTCAAATGTAAGTGGCAAAGCCCTGCAGCGGAATATATGCTTTAAACATTTACTTATAGTATCAAACGCCCTCAGTTATAACCCAAAAAAAAGTTAGGACCACGAGCCTCACAAGTTGAAAAGATTACTTCAATTTGATCTAATACCTGGTGTAAGAGATTTACTGTGCGTATATAATGACACTAGACCGGTGGAAAATGGGTGAGGGGATAGGCATCCTAAGCATGTCATCCAGATGAAAATTGAAATCAGTCATAGAATACATATGTTGCCTGCAGGCATCGAACTGGCACCCTCTGGCGGTGGCACCATATACAGCTGATTATTCATGAAGAGGTAACTGACCCACAAACACATGGTCACAAGCACAGAGTCTCTTTTCTGGCCTATCAGACCTTTGGGCTGCTTTCAGGCATACATCACTAAGCCATTGTGATACGTCTTCTCTCTTTCTTTGCAACCTGGACCATGACCCTTTGCACCTCTGAATGTAATAGTCCGACAAACAAATCAGTTATTTTGGATTAAAAGAGCAGTGAAGAAACCTGGATCATTGTTTTTTTACCCTCATATTCATATCTCCTCCATAAATAATAGGTGTTTGGCCAAGGTTACACCATACCAAGTGGGCCTGCACATTCTGGCGTCATAAATACTGTGTGGGGTGTTGTGAGAATGACCTTTACGACATGAATAATACTCTGAGCCAATACGTAGGTTGTTTGGACTATAACGATAATCCAATTCTTTTATTAACTTAATATCTACTTTCTTTTTCTTTTTCTGTAAATATTTAAAAAAAAGGATACAGTTTCTCTTGAAGACTTCAACTTTCGGGTAGATGGAGGTTCAGGCAACAGTTCAGGTAAGAGTCTATAAGTTTTTTTCTTTACCAAGTTTCAAACTTCAGTTAACAAACATATTCTACTCCTTCAGAGTTCCTTTTCTTATTTCTCCTTCTTTGGGTTATTCTTATCTCTTTACTTTTCCTTTTCTCTCTTTTTTTTTTTTTTTTAAGTGCTCCCAAACGTTGATTGCGCAACGGCGCGTATTCAACTGTTACAATCTTTCAACTCGGTTAACAGTACCAGAAAAGAAACAGACGCAACGGCGTCAACTTCATTAATGATTATCAGACGACAACGGTCGTATTCTCTGTGCTCCGCCTGCAAGTGAAACGTTATGTTTTCCCTCTCTCTCTCGATATCTCACTCGCTCGCTCACCTCCGACTGCGTGGTTTCAGTTAGACTCGTTGATACAGCTGACTGCTGAAACTGACTTCGCATCGGCTTCGGCGAAATGCATACCGCGTCAGTTTCCTTTTGTTTTTCCTCGTAATTTTACGGCATCAGTTGTCGGGGAATAGTGCTCCGTACTCAAGTGTCGATCTCTCGCTTCGACCAGCCACACTCTCTTGGACGTTTTCACATAAAACCCCGGCTTGATTCCCTGTCAGCTGTTCAGGGGTTTTCTTCTTTTACTTCTTTAATACGCCCACAATAAACCGTCCTTTTCGCTCTCGTCCTCTTGCTCTCTCGTCTCCTAGGCAACCAACAACAAGTTTGCAGGCATTAGAGGAAAGGCCATAGAGTAGGGACTTCCTGGTCCTCAATACCTTCACTATTCTGTACTAGTTTCCATTAAAATTACATCAGAACGTCACACCCCCTCTACTAAACCCTTACGTTCGGGAAGGGTTTGTGCCCTGGATAAATAATCGGCTTGTGACAGCAGCTTCCCAGGATTGTGAACAGTTTTAAAAGAGAAGGGCTGGAGGGAAAGGAACCACCTTAGTACTCTTTGATTGGAGTCCTTGTTACGTGCTAACCATACCAACGGTGCATGATCCGTTATTAGAGTAAATTCACGTCCCAGTAGATAGTATCTAAGAGTATCAATGGCCCACTTAACAGCTAAACATTCTTTTTCTATTGTTGGGTAGTTAAGTTCGTGAGGTAATAATTTACGACTGATGAACAGCACAGGTCTTTCGCCGTTCCCTTGATTCTGGAGAAGTACTGCCCCAAGTCCCGTTCCTGAAGCATCCGTCTGAAGAACAAACGGGGATTCAAAATCAGGACATTGTAACATTGCCTTACTGGTGAGAGCTTCTTTTAGAGCATTAAAGGCTTCCATCGCTTCAGTGTTCTGCCACTCCTTCTTTGGTAAGGAGGGTTTCCTCAACAGATTTGTTAGTGGAGTAGCCAAAGTAGAAAAGTGTGGAATAAATCTTCTGTAATACCCTACAAATCCAAGGAAGGCCCGTATTTGTTTTGTATTTTCCGGGAACTTCAGCTCTTTGATGGCCTTTACTTTCTCCTCTTGGGGTTTAATTACCCCTTGTCCAACATAATACCCTAAATATTTCGTATGGAACTCAGCTATATGGGTTTTCTTAGGGTTTACATGTAAACCAGCACCCTTTAGTGTTGCTAGCATCTTTCGTAGATGAACCATATGTTCTTGCCATGTTTTACTATATATAATGATGTCGTCCAGATATGCACCCACATATCCTTCATGTCCTTTTATCAAATGATTCATTAACCTTTGAAAGGTTGCTGGTGCGCCATGTAGACCAAAGGGTAAAACTGTAAACTGGTAGAGTCCAGTGGGTGTAGCGAAGGATGTTTTCTCTTTGTCGGCTGCTGATAACGGTACCTGCCAATAGCCTTTGGTCAGATCGATGGTAGTTAGGAACTTGGCCTTCCCTAGATTATTCAAGAGATCGTCGATGCGTGGCATCGGATAAGCGTCAAATTTAGAAATTTCATTCAATTTCCGAAAGTCCATGCAGAATCTTACACTACCGTCTGGCTTTGGGACTAGAACTACTGGGGAACTCCAGTCGCTAAATGACGGTTCGATGATTCCTAAATCTAGCATTTCTTGAACTTCCTGGTTGATGGCTTTTACTTTTGACTCAGGTATCCGATAAGGTCTGAGTCTTACTATAGATCCCGGTCTAGTTTCTATACGATGGTGGGTTAGATTAGTTCTTCCTGGAAGGGAAGAGAATATGTCAACAAAATCTTGTAAAAGATGAGACAGCTCAGATTTCTGTAGTACTGTTAACTCCATGTTGATATTTAATCCTTCGACACCTATTTTCTCCTTTATCTGGGGAAAATTTCCTTCTAATGGTACATCGTTAGTGACCATAGCAACGCTCCGTATTGGTGGAATCCACTCCTTAAGCAAATTCACATGATACGTCTGATACAGGAGTCTACTACCGGGTTGTTTTACTTTATATGTTAAAGGCCCCAAAACTTCTTGGATCTCGAAAGGTCCCTTCCAGCTGGCTAACATTTTGTTGTCTGATGTGGGCATCAAGATTAGAACCTGATCTCCTTTTTTAAAGGTACGAAGTTGTGTTTTCTGGTTGTAATACTTTTCTTGGTTCAACTGAGATTGGAGAAGATTGTCTCTTGCTACCCCCTGTAATTTTTCTATTCGTTCTTGCAGTTGTGAGGCATATTCAGTCAGGGATAACTCCTGTTCTGGTTGCTCCTCCCAATTCTCTTTCAACACGTCTAATAAGCTCCTCACGGGTCTTCCGAATAATAATTCGAAGGGTGAGAAACCTGTGGAAGATTGTGGAGTATTTCTGAGGGTCATTAGTATCCACGGTAATATTCGGTCCCAGTCTTTGTCTTCTGGCGAGGTTGTTTTCCGAATCATTTGCTTGATAGTCTGGTTATAACGTTCTACTAACCCATCTGTTTGTGGATGGTAAACTGCTGTCTTCAGATGTTCTATCTTTAATGTATTGCAGACTTGTTTCATCACATTGGACATAAAGTTTGTTCCCCTGTCTGTAACAATTTCTCGGGGAATCCCTACTCGGCCTATAAAGGGGATTAATACGTCACATATCTGTTGTATATTAGTGGCCTTTAATGGGAAAGCTTATGGGTATCGAGTGGCATAGTCTACGACAACGAGGATGTATTTATGACCTCTTCTCGTGGGATCAATAGGTCCGACAATATCGATACCAATTCTGCTGAAGGGTTCTTGTACTAGGGGCATTGGTTGCAGTGGAGCTTTCTTTAAGTTTGCCCTATTCTTCTTCTGACAGTCTTCACAGGCTTGACAAAATCTAAATACTTGTTGATAAACCCCTGGCCAGTAAAATCTGTCCAAAATTTTCTTAGTAGTCTTCTCTGTTCCGAGGTGCCCCTCCCCAACTTGTACGTGAGCGACTTCTAGCACTGTTGGATAATATTTCTGAGGAATTACAAGTTGTCTTAACTCATCCCCAGTCCGGGATTTACTTACTCGGTATAACAACCCTTTCACTTTGATAAAATGTGGACCTTGACCTTTGGGATCTTCCAAAGCTCGTTCTCTGGCATACTGTAGCAAGGGGTCTAGATCTTGAGCAGTCCTGAAACTATCACCATCTTCTTCTATCCTCCAGTCCACTGCTATGGGAAGTACATTTTTACTCTTCCATTCTTCTTTCAGAAGTTTCTTTAGCTTTTTACTCTTAAATGTCTTATTTGTTGTTGGGTTGATTTCTTCTTCAAAGAAAGGGGCACTTTCCCACCAGCTTTTCTCAATTTTATGTATTAATTTAGGTAACTCAGGTATATCTGACCCAACTAACAATGGTTTTGGAAGAGTGGGAAGAACAGCTGCTTTCACCCCCATAGTCTCCCCGCCTAGCTTAATCTGTATATTCTTGGATGGGTAAGATTTTACATCCCCATGTACACAGCGTATTGGGATTTCCCCAGAAGAACAATAAGCTTCACCTACCAACTCTGGTGTTATAGCAGTCTGTAGACTCCCGGAGTCGATCAATGCCGTTGTCATTTTTCCATCCACTTCTGCTTCACAAGTATATAAGTATTGAGGTTGCTTTCCAGGTAGATGTTCCAGATATTCACTTTCTTTCATGGAGTCGAAGGCCCCCACATCCATTGGTTCCGTTTTTGCTTTCTTTGGACAGAACCTAGCAAGATGACCCCATTCACCGCAATCAAAACATTGAGGGCCTCGAACTGTGGATGTAAAAGGACGATAATTGCTAGGGCCCTCACTGTTTGGTCGGGACCGTGAACCTTCTCCTTCAGGTTTCTTCAACATAGAGTGTGTCCATCTCGATTGAGGTATAGCTTTGTTCACAGGGTGATGTAACTTGCTAGCTATCGGATATGTCATTATCCGACCCTGTCCAGCCTTTTGATATGCCGAAGCCACATCTACTGCTTCCCTTAAAGTTAGTCTATGGTGTTGTTTAACCCATCTCTGAACAGGTCCGGGAAGAGCCTCAATAAATTGTTCTAATATCACTTTCTCCGTTATTTCATTCGGAGAGGACACAGTGGGCTGTAACCATTTCTCTGCTAATTCTTTAACTCGGTAGTACAACTGTCTAGGAGTTTCCTCTCCACCCAACTTGATGTCTCGGAATTTGATGCGATACGTCTCTTCATCGTGCCCCATCCTCTCTAACACTACTTTCTTCATATCTCCATACGGGGTGTCTCCTGTTGGGTTGGCGGTTTGATAAGCTGCTTGCATTTCCCCGGTCATCAATGGTGCGATGTAATGGCACCATCTCTCGGCTGGCCACTGTGCATTTCGAGCAACTCTTTCAAAATTCACAAAAAAATGTGCAGGGTCTTCTCCTGTTGAATATTTTTGCAACACAGATGTAGGAACTGGAGTGTTGTTCCTGGTATTAGTAACCTCTAGTAGTTGTGCTTGCTGCATTTGTAAGGCTTGTTGAAATGCTAGTCTGTCTGCTTGGGCTTGCTGAGTCTGTAATTGTAAGGCCTGTTGTAATAATTGCTGTCCCTCACTTAGGGTTTTAATAAGGTCATCCATAGCGTTCTCTAATCCCACTTCTGACACCACTTGTGAGAATGACCTTTACGACATGAATAATACTCTGAGCCAATACGTAGGTTGTTTGGACTATAACGATAATCCAATTCTTTTATTAACTTAATATCTACTTTCTTTTTCTTTTTCTGTAAATATTTTAAAAAAAGGATACAGTTTCTCTTGAAGACTTCAACTTTCGGGTAGATGGAGGTTCAGGCAACAGTTCAGGTAAGAGTCTATAAGTTTTTTTCTTTACCAAGTTTCAAACTTCAGTTAACAAACATATTCTACTCCTTCAGAGTTCCTTTTCTTATTTCTCCTTCTTTGGGTTATTCTTATCTCTTTACTTTTCCTTTTCTCTCTTTTTTTTTTTAAGTGCTCCCAAACGTTGATTGCGCAACGGCGCGTATTCAACTGTTACAATCTTTCAACTCGGTTAACAGTACCAGAAAAGAAACAGACGCAACGGCGTCAACTTCATTAATGATTATCAGACGACAACGGTCGTATTCTCTGTGCTCCGCCTGCAAGTGAAACGTTATGTTTTCCCTCTCTCTCTCGATATCTCACTCGCTCGCTCACCTCCGACTGCGTGGTTTCAGTTAGACTCGTTGATACAGCTGACTGCTGAAACTGACTTCGCATCGGCTTCGGCGAAATGCATACCGCGTCAGTTTCCTTTTGTTTTTCCTCGTAATTTTACGGCATCAGTTGTCGGGGAATAGTGCTCCGTACTCAAGTGTCGATCTCTCGCTTCGACCAGCCACACTCTCTTGGACGTTTTCACATAAAACCCCGGCTTGATTCCCTGTCAGCTGTTCAGGGGTTTTCTTCTTTTACTTCTTTAATACGCCCACAATAAACCGTCCTTTTCGCTCTCGTCCTCTTGCTCTCTCGTCTCCTAGGCAACCAACAACAAGTTTGCAGGCATTAGAGGAAAGGCCATAGAGTAGGGACTTCCTGGTCCTCAATACCTTCACTATTCTGTACTAGTTTCCATTAAAATTACATCAGAACGTCACAGGTGTCTTTAACTTTGTGCGCTTCGGCAGCACATGTACCAAATCGGAATGATACAAAGTAGATGAGCATGGCCCCTGCATAAGGATGACGTGCGAAATCGTGGAGTTCCGTACTTTTTATCACCTGCCAAGCGAGAATCATTCTTTACTTGTAAGTCTTATTGACCGAATAAACAGAACGCCATTCAATTCTATGTCTTGTGGCTCTAAAAAAGTAGTGTTTCAAAGGTACTTTTCTCTGATTATACCAAACTTAGTGCTATGGCCTTGTCTCCTTCTTGTTGCACATTTTCTATGTAGCACATCGCACTGCATTGCTGGCTGGCTTTAGGCAGTGTTATCAAACATTCCTTAATGCTACCTCTTTAAATAGTTCTAGGCCTTAATCCTGAATAAAGCTTAGCAATGTCTTGTAGACTTTGCTTTTAGGTGTGTGATTTTCTTATTGATTTAACTATCCTTCAAACACTGCCTTATCAATTGCCACTTTCAAAACGCGCTTCAGGATTTAAAAGCTATGTGTAGCGCAGAAGTCAGGCAGAGAGAGAGCATAGATACAATTAGGACATATGGGAACCCACGTGCTTGCATGGAAAAGCTTTCAGGACGTTTTCTAAATGGAAAAAGGCTCAGTGTCTGGTGTCTGAGCATGGAAGTGATCCTTCACACGCATAGATTCTTGGATCTTGGTTGGTTGAGGAGGGGGGAGCTAGAAGCCCTGAAGTCATGTCAGTCACTGGCTCCATTCCTGAAGTTACTGAGACCCCACAGCCTTCCTCCCTGTGTCACAGTTTATGTGCCAGGGCCTGGGCTCTGCTGCTGCTTTGGTATGCAGCCAAGCACTACAGGTTTAGTTACTCAGAGTTGCCAGTTAACCATCCCACCTCCATCTCTATGCATTTGTAACAATCTTGCTATTGTAGAGTAAGCACGTCTAGGGGAGAGAGAGAGAGAGAGACAGATGGGGCTCTGCCTATGCAAATCATTTGCCATTGTCTTCTGGGGAGCCCACTTTTTCAGCCGCTCGAAGCCCTGTTTGACTGCCAGCCTGTTGGAGAAGACCCAGATTCAGCCCACCAGCCAGAAAGATGAGGTTAAGCCTTTATCCGGTGTACAATTTGCCACCTGTCCATGAGTTACTGAGGTCCATAAAAAGCTCAACTGCAGCTCTCATAGAGAGGTCATTGGCCGATCGTGGCCGATCAGGGACGTGAAGGGCAGAGGGCTAGAGAGAAGGGTGCTCATTGCCCTGCCCAGGGACAGACACATCAGCCCTGCTCGCTACCAGCTGTCAGGTGTGGCTGTGTATTTCAAAATGTTGCTGCCCTCGATGGCAGGATTTCTTTCCTGCCTGAATCATAGCCAAAAAATATTCTTTGCTCTGCAGGTGGGGGCTGTGCCGGACAGTTGCCATAGTACATAAATGTGATATTTGTCTCCTGAACATAAGCCAAAGCCCAACTCGACTCCATTAGAGCACACATGCAGGGAAATAGAAACCATTTCTTACTTTTAGGGGCCATCTGGTGAGCCTTGATGTTGAGGCTTTAGAATGCTGCCTAGTCTTGCACTGCCATAGAATCAGCCCTGTTCATGAATGTTCACAGCATGTCCCACCCATATAATGAAGACTATATTGCAAACACTGAGATACACTGGACTAAACCTTAAAGCAATTAAACCAGAAGTCTGGAAAGATGTCAAATCGGATAGGGGTGCAAGATACAACCTCTAGTTTCACAGTCAGAGGAGGTTTACATTGCACCACTGGCTCCTGTACCTCTTGTGTAATCCTTCTACTGCCAGTTGAGGGACCCAAAGGTCTCCAAGGTGCCTTTCTTAAACAGGTGCTCTGATAATGTTTGCTGTACCTGATGTGGTAGCATACATGTGAAACCAACTTTTCCTGTTTCTAGGAGCTACCTCTG
This sequence comes from Ambystoma mexicanum, assembly GCF_040938575.1. NCBI lineage: Eukaryota > Metazoa > Chordata > Amphibia > Caudata > Ambystomatidae > Ambystoma > Ambystoma mexicanum. The sequence continues at coordinate 244,664,826 of NC_090928.1, read as the reverse complement.
AAGTCTAACAGAAGGCTGGTTGCAGGGTTCATAACAGTGTTTTGGTGCTAGCAAACTGCCCTCTCTGCTACCTAGTCACTGCCTATTGCAGGTGAACATATTTATGTGCTTCTCTTGATGAGTGCTTTGTGCTAGAGTGCCCTCACCCATGCCATTAATGTGGACAGCGACCCATTAATGTAAATGGATGCATTGAATAGTCAGTTATATTAATTGCGTCAAATGAACCATGTAGTACATTAGACAAAGGCTTTATTGTGGTCACATTTTGTTTTTGTCCAGCTATAATTCTTACTACACAGGTTACTTAGAAGTGTACTTATCCCTCTGTCTTGCATATTGCTATAGGTCTCACCCTAGGGGAGACATCAATATTTTTTCCAACGCATGGTGTAGGGATCACCTTTATCCAAACCAAAGGATGTTTCAAATGTCAGGGAGAGATTTACCCTCCAGTCAGAAAAGTAAACCAGCAGTGTACAGACTTCTGTGGTAAGCTAAGGTGGACTGGCTCGAGGATCATGATGGGGAAATGGGCCAGGTGCATTCGGATCAGATTTGGCCTATCTACAACAGACTGTCCTTGGAAAGACGCAAAAGGGTCAATCAGTTCACTTCTCTCTATGTCTTACCATCCATTCTCCTTTCTCTATCTGGGATGGCATATATTACCAAACTAACCTGTTGGCCTCGCTGGGCCGCTGATTTCACTTTTAACAGTCTTCTGTTCATTCATTGGGCCTTTACGAGTTTGGTGGTAATTCTTGAGGGATTACTGCCAAATTCTTTTACAGTTACCACCGCTCGGTCCCTCAAACTTATGGCAGGATTTTAAGTGAGTTAACAGTTGTGTTACTCCCCATTTGGCATCCACAGGTCTACATCGGCATTTTGTCACATTTAGCACATATGGTAATTCCACTACTGTAAATCGAGCAGTTTATGACCTTTAAATGGAGGGCTTACCTCCAGCAATATGCTGGAGGTCAGTCCTCCAATTAGATGCCAAACCTATAATATGGCATTGTGGTAAATCAATTCCCGGTCAGAAATGTGGCAGCATGAGAATTACTGCCACTTTTCTATGGCACAGCTAAACTCATATTTAGAACTATTGGGCCTTATTATGAGTTTGGCAGTCATTCCAGAGAAATTACCACCAATCTCGGTTACCATTATCTCCATGCGGGTCCGTAAATTTATTGCAGGATTATCAGTTGGTAGCAGGGCTGTTAGACCCCGTTTTCCATTGGACTCCATGGGGACTTATTTGGTTTACTGTGAGCGGTAATTCCGCCACAGTAAATCTGATGATTTTTTTATCTTGAAGTGAGAGATTTACCTCGTTTTTGGAGGTAAATCCTTCACTTCGCGTCAAACCTATAACTCGGCGGTGCGGTAATGGAAAATAGTGGCTTGGAACTGAAATACTGCCACTTTTTTACAGCAGCGCCAAAGGGTTGATGAGGCCTTTTTTTCCTACCTCCCTGGGTTCCAAATGCCTTCCAAAGGCTTTGTCAGGAGTAAACCTGTGACAGTCCCTGTCTCAGATAGCTATGCTAAGACTGACTCCCTGCGCGGGAGAATGTTTGTGAACAGTGACGGGGCAACACTGCACCAGGAGGGATGGGGCACAGGGCACTCCCTACAACAGAAGCCCCCTGTCATAGGTGGCACTTGGCCTCTTACCTGGACCAGTAAAGGAATCGTCAGATGTGTCTTCTCTCATCAGCTGCCAATAATTGTATCACCCTCTCTCCCTGCTCTCACTTAAGTAATACCCTTCATTGCCATAGGTCTCCCCCTTTCTGGATCACCACATCCAGCTACGGGAACAACCAAATTTACATTATTGCCTTCCTTACTTTTTTTTAAATGTTTAATTATTTTTATTAGAATGATAATACAATAGAATTTAAGAAAAACTTAAAATCATAAACATTCTTTTTATTCCTTTTTAACGGGAGCATCAGAATCTCCAGGCCGTTACCATGGGAATTATGTCATATATACTATTCGGGGTAATACTCACGAGGGTCACTCTTTACCCTGAGCCTCCCTGCAGTCCTGACCCTCAAATGTAAGTGGCAGAGCCCTGCAGCGGAATATATGCTTTAAACATTTACTTATAGTATCAAACGCCCTCAGTTATAACCCAAAAAAAAGTTAGTACCACGAGCCTCACAAGTTGAAAAAATTACTTCACTTTGATCTAATACCTGGTGTAAGAGATTTACTGTGCGTATATAATGACACTAGACCGCTGGAAAATGAGTGAGGGGATAGGCATCCTAAGCATGTCATCCAGATGAAAATTGAAATCAGTCATAGAATACATATGTTGCCTGCAGGCATCGAACTGGCACCCTCTGGCGGTGGCACCATATACAGCTGATTATTCATGAAGAGGTAACTGACCCACAAACACATGATCACAAGCACAGAGTCTTTTTTCTGGCCTATCGGACCTTTGGGCTGCTTTCAGGCATACATCACTAAGCCATTGTGATGCGTCTTCTCTCTTTCTATGCAACCTGGACCATGACCCTTTGCACCTCTGAATGTTATAGTCCGACAAACAAATCAGTTATTTTGGATTAAAAGAGCAGTGAAGAAACCTGGATCATTGTTTTTTTACCCTCATATTCATATCTCCTCCATAAATAATAGGTGTCTGGCCAAAGTTACACCATACCAAGTGGGCCTATGTTTAAAAGCCTGCACATTCTGGCGTCATAAATACTGTGTGGGGTGTCTTTAACTTTGTGCGCTTCGGCAGCACATGTACCAAATCGGAATGATACAAAGTAGATGAGCATGGCCCCTGCATAAGGATGACGTGCAAAATCGTGGAGTTCCGTACTTTTTATCACCTGCCAAGCGAGAATCATTCTTTACTTGTAAGTCTTATTGACCGAATAAACAGAACGCCATTCAATTCTATGTCTTGTGGCTCTAAAAAAGTAGTGTTTCAAAGGTATTTTTCTCTGATTATACCAAACTTAGTGCTATGGCCTTGACTCCTTCTTGTTGCACATTTTCTATGTAGCACATCGCACTGCATTGCTGGCTGGCTTTAGGCAGTGTTATCAAACATTCCTTAATGCTACCTCTTTAAATAGTTCTAGGCCTTAATCCTGAATAAAGCTTAGCAATGTCTTGTAGACTTTGCTTTTAGGTGTGTGATTTTCTTATTGATTTAACTATCCTTCAAACACTGCCTTATCAATTGCCACTTTCAAAACGCGCTTCAGGACTTAAAAGCTATGTGTAGCGCAGAAGTCAGGCAGAGAGAGAGCATAGATACAATTAGGACATATGGGAACCCACGTGCTTGCATGGAAAAGCTTTCAGGACGTTTTCTAAATGGAAAAAGGCTCAGTGTCTGGTGTCTGAGCATGGAAGTGATCCTTCACACGCATAGATTCTTGGATCTTGGTTGGTTGAGGAGGGGGGAGCTAGAAGCCCTGAAGTCATGTCAGTCACTGGCTCCATTCCTGAAGTTACTGAGACCCCACAGCCTTCCTCCCTGTGTCACAGTTTATGTGCCAGGGCCTGGGCTCTGCTGCTGCTTTGGTATGCAGCCAAGCACTACAGGTTTAGTTACTCAGAGTTGCCAGTTAACCATCCCACCTCCATCTCTATGCATTTGTAACAATCTTGCTATTGTAGAGTAAGCACGTCTAGGGCAGAGAGAGAGAGAGAGAGAGAGAGAGAGAGATGGGGCTCTGCCTATGCAAATCATTTGCCATTGTCTTCTGGGGAGCCCACTTTTTCAGCCGCTCGAAGCCCTGTTTGACTGCCAGCCTGTTGGAGAAGACCCAGATTCAGCCCACCAGCCAGAAAGATGAGGTTAAGCCTTTATCCGGTGTACAATTTGCCACCTGTCCATGAGTTACTGAGGTCCATAGAAAGCTCAACTGCAGCTCTCATAGAGAGGTCATTGGCCGATCGTGGCCGATCAGGGACGTGAAGGGCAGAGGGCTAGAGAGAAGGGTGCTCATTGCCCTGCCCAGGGACAGACACATCAGCCCTGCTCGCTACCAGCTGTCAGGTGTGGCTGTGTATTTCAAAATGTTGCTGCCCTCGATGGCAGGATTTCTTTCCTGCCTGAATCATAGCCAAAATATATTCTTTGCTATGCAGGTGGGGGCTGTGCCGGACAGTTGCCATAGTATATAAATGTGATATTTGTCTCCTGAACATAAGCCAAAGCCCAACTCGACTCCATTAGAGCACACATGCAGGGAAATAGAAACCATTTCTTACTTTTAGGGGCCATCTGGTGAGCCTTGATGTTGAGGCTTTAGAATGCTGCCTAGTCTTGCACTGCCATAGAATCAGCCCTGTTCATGAATGTTCACAGCATGTCCCACCCATATAATGAAGACTATATTGCAAACACTGAGATACACTGGACTAAACCTTAAAGCAATTAAACCAGAAGTCTGGAAAGATGTCAAATCGGATAGGGGTGCAAGATACAACCTCTAGTTTCACAGTCAGAGGAGGTTTACATTGCACCACTGGCTCCTGTACCTCTTGTGTAATCCTTCTACTGCCAGTTGAGGGACCCAAAGGTCTCCAAGGTGCCTTTCTTAAACAGGTGCTCTGATAATGTTTGCTGTACCTGATGTGGTAGCATACATGTGAAACCAACTTTTCCTGTTTCTAGGAGCTACCTCTGAAGTCTAACAGAAGGCTGGTTGCAGGGTTCATAACAGTGTTTTGATGCTAGCAAACTGCCCTCTCTGCTACCTAGTCACTGCCTATTGCAGGTGAACATATTTATGTGCTTCTCTTGATGAGTGCTTTGTGCTAGAGTGCCCTCACCCATGCCATTAATGTGGACAGCGGCCCATTAATGTAAATGGATGCATTGAATAGTCAGTTATATTAATTGCGTCAAATGAACCATGTAGTACATTAGACAAAGGCTTTATTGTGGTCACATTTTGTTTTTGTCCAGCTATAGTTCTTACTACACAGGTTACTTAGAAGTGTACTTATCCCTCTGTCTTGCATATTGCTATAGGTCTTACCCTAGGGGAGACATCAATATTTTTTTTTTCCAACGCATGGTGTAGGGATCACCTTTATCCAAACCAAAGGATGTTTCAAATGTCAGGGAGAGATTTACCCTCCAGTCAGAAAAGTAAACCAGCAGTGTACAGACTTCTGTGGTAAGCTAAGGTGGACTGGCTCGAGGATCATGATGGGGAAATGGGCCAGGTGCATTCGGATCAGATTTGGCCTATCTACAACAGACTGTCCTTGGAAAGACGCAAAAGGGTCAATCAGTTCACTTCTCTCTATGTCTTACCATCCATTCTCCTTTCTCTATCTGGGATGGCATATATTACCAAACTAACCTGTTGGCCTCGCTGGGCCGCTGATTTCACTTTTAACAGTCTTCTGTTCATTCATTGGGCCTTTACGAGTTTGGTGGTAATTCTTGAGGGATTACTGCCAAATTCTTTTACAGTTACCACCGCTCGGTCCCTCAAACTTATGGCAGGATTTTAAGTGAGTTAACAGTTGTGTTACTCCCCATTTGGCATCCACAGGTCTACATCGGCATTTTGTCACATTTAGCACATATGGTAATTCCACTACTGTAAATCGAGCAGTTTATGACCTTTAAATGGAGGGCTTACCTCCAGCAATATGCTGGAGGTCAGTCCTCCAATTAGATGCCAAACCTATAATATGGCATTGTGGTAAATCAATTCCCGGTCAGAAATGTGGCAGCATGAGAATTACTGCCACTTTTCTATGGCACAGCTAAACTCATATTTAGAACTATTGGGCCTTATTATGAGTTTGGCAGTCATTCCAGAGAAATTACCACCAATCTCGGTTACCATTATCTCCATGCGGGTCCGTAAATTTATTGCAGGATTATCAGTTGGTAGCAGGGCTGTTAGACCCCGTTTTCCATTGGACTCCATGGGGACTTATTTGGTTTACTGCGAGCGGTAATTCCGCCACAGTAAATCTGATGATTTTTTTATCTTGAAGTGAGAGATTTACCTCCAGAGTGTTTTTGGAGGTAAATCCTTCACTTCGCGTCAAACCTATAACTCGGCGGTGCGGTAATGGAAAATAGTGGCTTGGAACTGAAATACTGCCACTTTTTTACAGCAGCGCCAAAGGGTTGATGAGGCCTTTTTTTTCCTACCTCCCTGGGTTCCAAATGCCTTCCAAAGGCTTTGTCAGGAGTAAACCTGTGACAGTCCCTGTCTCAGATAGCTATGCTAAGACTGACTCCCTGCGCGGGAGAATGTTTGTGAACAGTGACGGGGCAACACTGCACCAGGAGGGATGGGGCACAGGGCACTCCCTACAACAGAAGCCCCCTGTCATAGGTGGCACTTGGCCTCTTACCTGGACCAGTAAAGGAATCGTCAGATGTGTCTTCTCTCATCAGCTGCCAATAATTGTATCACCCTCTCTCCCTGCTCTCACTTAAGTAATACCCTTCATTGCCATAGGTCTCCCCCTTTCTGGATCACCACATCCAGCTACGGGAACAACCAAATTTACATTATTGCCTTCCTTACTTTTTTTTTAATGTTTAATTATTTTTATTAGAATGATAATACAATAGAATTTAAGAAAAACTTAAAATCATAAACATTCTTTTTATTCCTTTTTAACGGGAGCATCAGAATCTCCAGGCCGTTACCATGGGAATTATGTCATATATACTATTCGGGGTAATACTCACGAGGGTCACTCTTTACCATGCGCCTCCCTGCAGTCCTGACCCTCAAATGTAAGTGGCAGAGCCCTGCAGCGGAATATATGCTTTAAACATTTACTTATAGTATCAAACGCCCTCAGTTATAACCCAAAAAAAAGTTAGTACCACGAGCCTCACAAGTTGAAAAAATTACTTCACTTTGATCTAATACCTGGTGTAAGAGATTTACTGTGCGTATATAATGACACTAGACCGCTGGAAAATGGGTGAGGGGATAGGCATCCTAAGCATGTCATCCAGATGAAAATTGAAATCAGTCATAGAATACATATGTTGCCTGCAGGCATCGAACTGGCACCCTCTGGCGGTGGCACCATATACAGCTGATTATTCATGAAGAGGTAACTGACCCACAAACACATGATCACAAGCACAGAGTCTTTTTTCTGGCCTATCAGACCTTTGGGCTGCTTTCAGGCATACATCACTAAGCCATTGTGATGCGTCTTCTCTCTTTCTATGCAACCTGGACCATGACCCTTTGCACCTCTGAATGTTATAGTCCGACAAACAAATCAGTTATTTTGGATTAAAAGAGCAGTGAAGAAACCTGGATCATTGTTTTTTTACCCTCATATTCATATCTCCTCCATAAATAATAGGTGTCTGGCCAAAGTTACACCATACCAAGTGGGCCTATGTTAAAAAGCCTGCACATTCTGGCGTCATAAATACTGTGTGGGGTGTCTTTAACTTTGTGCGCTTCGGCAGCACATGTACCAAATCGGAATGATACAAAGTAGATGAGCATGGCCCCTGCATAAGGATGACGTGCAAAATCGTGGAGTTCCGTACTTTTTATCACCTGCCAAGCGAGAATCATTCTTTACTTGTAAGTCTTATTGACCGAATAAACAGAACGCCATTCAATTCTATGTCTTGTGGCTCTAAAAAAGTAGTGTTTCAAAGGTATTTTTCTCTGATTATACCAAACTTAGTGCTATGGCCTTGTCTCCTTCTTGTTGCACATTTTCTATGTAGCACATCGCACTGCATTGCTGGCTGGCTTTAGGCAGTGTTATCAAACATTCCTTAATGCTACCTCTTTAAATAGTTCTAGGCCTTAATCCTGAATAAAGCTTAGCAATGTCTTGTATACTTTGCTTTTAGGTGTGTGATTTTCTTATTGATTTAACTATCCTTCAAACACTGCCTTATCAATTGCCACTTTCAAAACGCGCTTCAGGACTTAAAAGCTATGTGTAGCGCAGATGTCAGGCAGAGAGAGAGCATAGATACAATTAGGACATATGGGAACCCACGTGCTTGCATGGAAAAGCTTTCAGGACGTTTTCTAAATGGAAAAAGGCTCAGTGTCTGGTGTCTGAGCATGGAAGTGATCCTTCACACGCATAGATTCTTGGATCTTGGTTGGTTGAGGAGGGGGGAGCTAGAAGCCCTGAAGTCATGTCAGTCACTGGCTCCATTCCTGAAGTTACTGAGACCCCACAGCCTTCCTCCCTGTGTCACAGTTTATGTGCCAGGGCCTGGGCTCTGCTGCTGCTTTGGTATGCAGCCAAGCACTACAGGTTTAGTTACTCAGAGTTGCCAGTTAACCATCCCACCTCCATCTCTATGCATTTGTAACAATCTTGCTATTGTAGAGTAAGCACGTCTAGGGCAGAGAGAGAGAGAGAGAGAGAGAGAGAGAGAGAGAGAGAGATGGGGCTCTGCCTATGCAAATCATTTGCCATTGTCTTCTGGGGAGCCCACTTTTTCAGCCGCTCGAAGCCCTGTTTGACTGCCAGCCTGTTGGAGAAGACCCAGATTCAGCCCACCAGCCAGAAAGATGAGGTTAAGCCTTTATCCGGTGTACAATTTGCCACCTGTCCATGAGTTACTGAGGTCCATAAAAAGCTCAACTGCAGCTCTCATAGAGAGGTCATTGGCCAATCAGGGACGTGAAGGGCAGAGGGCTAGAGAGAAGGGTGCTCATTGCCCTGCCCAGGGACAGACACATCAGCCCTGCTCGCTACCAGCTGTCAGGTGTGGCTGTGTATTTCAAAATGTTGCTGCCCTCGATGGCAGGATTTCTTTCCTGCCTGAATCATAGCCAAAAAATATTCTTTGCTATGCAGGTGGGGGCTGTGCCGGACAGTTGCCATAGTATATAAATGTGATATTTGTCTCCTGAACATAAGCCAAAGCCCAACTCGACTCCATTAGAGCACACATGCAGGGAAATAGAAACCATTTCTTACTTTTAGGGGCCATCTGGTGAGCCTTGATGTTGAGGCTTTAGAATGCTGCCTAGTCTTGCACTGCCATAGAATCAGCCCTGTTCATGAATGTTCACAGCATGTCCCACCCATATAATGAAGACTATATTGCAAACACTGAGATACACTGGACTAAACCTTAAAGCAATTAAACCAGAAGTCTGGAAAGATGTCAAATCGGATAGGGGTGCAAGATACAACCTCTAGTTTCACAGTCAGAGGAGGTTTACATTGCACCACTGGCTCCTGTACCTCTTGTGTAATCCTTCTACTGCCAGTTGAGGGACCCAAAGGTCTCCAAGGTGCCTTTCTTAAACAGGTGCTCTGATAATGTTTGCTGTACCTGATGTGGTAGCATACATGTGAAACCAACTTTTCCTGTTTCTAGGAGCTACCTCTGAAGTCTAACAGAAGGCTGGTTGCAGGGTTCATAACAGTGTTTTGATGCTAGCAAACTGCCCTCTCTGCTACCTAGTCACTGCCTATTGCAGGTGAACATATTTATGTGCTTCTCTTGATGAGTGCTTTGTGCTAGAGTGCCCTCACCCATGCCATTAATGTGGACAGCGGCCCATTAATGTAAATGGATGCATTGAATAGTCAGTTATATTAATTGCGTCAAATGAACCATGTAGTACATTAGACAAAGGCTTTATTGTGGTCACATTTTGTTTTTGTCCAGCTATAATTCTTACTACACAGGTTACTTAGAAGTGTACTTATCCCTCTGTCTTGCATATTGCTATAGGTCTCACCCTAGGGGAGACATCAATATTTTTTCCAACGCATGGTGTAGGGATCACCTTTATCCAAACCAAAGGATGTTTCAAATGTCAGGGAGAGATTTACCCTCCAGTCAGAAAAGTAAACCAGCAGTGTACAGACTTCTGTGGTAAGCTAAGGTGGACTGGCTCGAGGATCATGATGGGGAAATGGGCCAGGTGCATTCCGATCAGATTTGGCCTATCTACAACAGACTGTCCTTGGAAAGACGCAAAAGGGTCAATCAGTTCACTTCTCTCTATGTCTTACCATCCATTCTCCTTTCTCTATCTGGGATGGCATATATTACCAAACTAACCTGTTGGCCTCGCTGGGCTGCTGATTTCACTTTTAACAGTCTTCTGTTCATTCGTTGGGCCTTTACGAGTTTGGTGGTAATTCTTGAGGGATTACTGCCAAATTCTTTTACAGTTACCACCGCTCGGTCCCTCAAACTTATGGCAGGATTTTAAGTGAGTTAACAGTTGTGTTACTCCCCATTTGGCATCCACAGGTCTACATCGGCATTTTGTCACATTTAGCACATATGGTAATTCCACTACTGTAAATCGAGCAGTTTATGACCTTTAAATGGAGGGCTTACCTCCAGCAATATGCTGGAGGTCAGTCCTCCAATTAGATGCCAAACCTATAATATGGCATTGTGGTAAATCAATTCCCGGTCAGAAATGTGGCAGCATGAGAATTACTGCCACTTTTCTATGGCACAGCTAAACTCATATTTAGAACTATTGGGCCTTATTATGAGTTTGGCAGTCATTCCAGAGAAATTACCACCAATCTCGGTTACCATTATCTCCATGCGGGTCCGTAAATTTATTGCAGGATTATCAGTTGGTAGCAGGGCTGTTAGACCCCGTTTTCCATTGGACTCCATGGGGACTTATTTGGTTTACTGCGAGCGGTAATTCCGCCACAGTAAATCTGATGATTTTTTTATCTTGAAGTGAGAGATTTACCTCCAGAGTGTTTTTGGAGGTAAATCCTTCACTTCGCGTCAAACCTATAACTCGGCGGTGCGGTAATGGAAAATAGTGGCTTGGAACTGAAATACTGCCACTTTTTTACAGCAGCGCCAAAGGGTTGATGAGGCCTTTTTTTTCCTACCTCCCTGGGTTCCAAATGCCTTCCAAAGGCTTTGTCAGGAGTAAACCTGTGACAGTCCCTGTCTCAGATAGCTATGCTAAGACTGACTCCCTGCGCGGGAGAATGTTTGTGAACAGTGACGGGGCAACACTGCACCAGGAGGGATGGGGCACAGGGCACTCCCTACAACAGAAGCCCCCTGTCATAGGTGGCACTTGGCCTCTTACCTGGACCAGTAAAGGAATCGTCAGATGTGTCTTCTCTCATCAGCTGCCAATAATTGTATCACCCTCTCTCCCTGCTCTCACTTAAGTAATACCCTTCATTGCCATAGGTCTCCCCCTTTCTGGATCACCACATCCAGGTACGGGAACAACCAAATTTACATTATTGCCTTCCTTACTTTTTTTTTAATGTTTAATTATTTTTATTAGAATGATAATACAATAGAATTTAAGAAAAACTTAAAATCATAAACATTCTTTTTATTCCTTTTTAACGGGAGCATCAGAATCTCCAGGCCGTTACCATGGGAATTATGTCGTATATACTATTCGGGGTAATACTCACGAGGGTCACTCTTTACCATGCGCCTCCCTGCAGTCCTGACCCTCAAATGTAAGTGGCAGAGCCCTGCAGCGGAATATATGCTTTAAACATTTACTTATAGTATCAAACGCCCTCAGTTATAACCCAAAAAAAAGTTAGTACCACGAGCCTCACAAGTTGAAAAAATTACTTCACTTTGATCTAATACCTGGTGTAAGAGATTTACTGTGCGTATATAATGACACTAGACCGCTGGAAAATGGGTGAGGGGATAGGCATCCTAAGCATGTCATCCAGATGAAAATTGAAATCGGTCATAGAATACATATGTTGCCTGCAGGCATCGAACTGGCACCCTCTGGCGGTGGCACCATATACAGCTGATTATTCATGAAGAGGTAACTGACCCACAAACACATGATCACAAGCACAGAGTCTTTTTTCTGGCCTATCAGACCTTTGGGCTGCTTTCAGGCATACATCACTAAGCCATTGTGATGCGTCTTCTCTCTTTCTATGCAACCTGGACCATGACCCTTTGCACCTCTGAATGTTATAGTCCGACAAACAAATCAGTTATTTTGGATTAAAAGAGCAGTGAAGAAACCTGGATCATTGTTTTTTTACCCTCATATTCATATCTCCTCCATAAATAATAGGTGTCTGGCCAAAGTTACACCATACCAAGTGGGCCTATGTTAAAAAGCCTGCACATTCTGGCGTCATAAATACTGTGTGGGGTGTCTTTAACTTTGTGCGCTTCGGCAGCACATGTACCAAATCGGAATGATACAAAGTAGATGAGCATGGCCCCTGCATAAGGATGACGTGCAAAATCGTGGAGTTCCGTACTTTTTATCACCTGCCAAGCGAGAATCATTCTTTACTTGTAAGTCTTATTGACCGAATAAACAGAACGCCATTCAATTCTATGTCTTGTGGCTCTAAAAAAGTAGTGTTTCAAAGGTATTTTTCTCTGATTATACCAAACTTAGTGCTATGGCCTTGTCTCCTTCTTGTTGCACATTTTCTATGTAGCACATCGCACTGCATTGCTGGCTGGCTTTAGGCAGTGTTATCAAACATTCCTTAATGCTACCTCTTTAAATAGTTCTAGGCCTTAATCCTGAATAAAGCTTAGCAATGTCTTGTATACTTTGCTTTTAGGTGTGTGATTTTCTTATTGATTTAACTATCCTTCAAACACTGCCTTATCAATTGCCACTTTCAAAACGCGCTTCAGGACTTAAAAGCTATGTGTAGCGCAGATGTCAGGCAGAGAGAGAGCATAGATACAATTAGGACATATGGGAACCCACGTGCTTGCATGGAAAAGCTTTCAGGACGTTTTCTAAATGGAAAAAGGCTCAGTGTCTGGTGTCTGAGCATGGAAGTGATCCTTCACACGCATAGATTCTTGGATCTTGGTTGGTTGAGGAGGGGGGAGCTAGAAGCCCTGAAGTCATGTCAGTCACTGGCTCCATTCCTGAAGTTACTGAGACCCCACAGCCTTCCTCCCTGTGTCACAGTTTATGTGCCAGGGCCTGGGCTCTGCTGCTGCTTTGGTATGCAGCCAAGCACTACAGGTTTAGTTACTCAGAGTTGCCAGTTAACCATCCCACCTCCATCTCTATGCATTTGTAACAATCTTGCTATTGTAGAGTAAGCACGTCTAGGGCAGAGAGAGAGAGAGAGAGAGAGAGAGAGATGGGGCTCTGCCTATGCAAATCATTTGCCATTGTCTTCTGGGGAGCCCACTTTTTCAGCCGCTCGAAGCCCTGTTTGACTGCCAGCCTGTTGGAGAAGACCCAGATTCAGCCCACCAGCCAGAAAGATGAGGTTAAGCCTTTATCCGGTGTACAATTTGCCACCTGTCCATGAGTTACTGAGGTCCATAGAAAGCTCAACTGCAGCTCTCATAGAGAGGTCATTGGCCAATCAGGGACGTGAAGGGCAGAGGGCTAGAGAGAAGGGTGCTCATTGCCCTGCCCAGGGACAGACACATCAGCCCTGCTCGCTACCAGCTGTCAGGTGTGGCTGTGTATTTCAAAATGTTGCTGCCCTCGATGGCAGGATTTCTTTCCTGCCTGAATCATAGCCAAAATATATTCTTTGCTATGCAGGTGGGGGCTGTGCCGGACAGTTGCCATAGTATATAAATGTGATATTTGTCTCCTGAACATAAGCCAAAGCCCAACTCGACTCCATTAGAGCACACATGCAGGGAAATAGAAACCATTTCTTACTTTTAGGGGCCATCTGGTGAGCCTTGATGTTGAGGCTTTAGAATGCTGCCTAGTCTTGCACTGCCATAGAATCAGCCCTGTTCATGAATGTTCACAGCATGTCCCACCCATATAATGAAGACTATATTGCAAACACTGAGATACACTGGACTAAACCTTAAAGCAATTAAACCAGAAGTCTGGAAAGATGTCAAATCGGATAGGGGTGCAAGATACAACCTCTAGTTTCACAGTCAGAGGAGGTTTACATTGCACCACTGGCTCCTGTACCTCTTGTGTAATCCTTCTACTGCCAGTTGAGGGACCCAAAGGTCTCCAAGGTGCCTTTCTTAAACAGGTGCTCTGATAATGTTTGCTGTACCTGATGTGGTAGCATACATGTGAAACCAACTTTTCCTGTTTCTAGGAGCTACCTCTGAAGTCTAACAGAAGGCTGGTTGCAGGGTTCATAACAGTGTTTTGATGCTAGCAAACTGCCCTCTCTGCTACCTAGTCACTGCCTATTGCAGGTGAACATATTTATGTGCTTCTCTTGATGAGTGCTTTGTGCTAGAGTGCCCTCACCCATGCCATTAATGTGGACAGCGGCCCATTAATGTAAATGGATGCATTGAATAGTCAGTTATATTAATTGCGTCAAATGAACCATGTAGTACATTAGACAAAGGCTTTATTGTGGTCACATTTTGTTTTTGTCCAGCTATAATTCTTACTACACAGGTTACTTAGAAGTGTACTTATCCCTCTGTCTTGCATATTGCTATAGGTCTCACCCTAGGGGAGACATCAATATTTTTTCCAACGCATGGTGTAGGGATCACCTTTATCCAAACCAAAGGATGTTTCAAATGTCAGGGAGAGATTTACCCTCCAGTCAGAAAAGTAAACCAGCAGTGTACAGACTTCTGTGGTAAGCTAAGGTGGACTGGCTCGAGGATCATGATGGGGAAATGGGCCAGGTGCATTCGGATCAGATTTGGCCTATCTACAACAGACTGTCCTTGGAAAGACGCAAAAGGGTCAATCAGTTCACTTCTCTCTATGTCTTACCATCCATTCTCCTTTCTCTATCTGGGATGGCATATATTACCAAACTAACCTGTTGGCCTCGCTGGGCTGCTGATTTCACTTTTAACAGTCTTCTGTTCATTCGTTGGGCCTTTACGAGTTTGGTGGTAATTCTTGAGGGATTACTGCCAAATTCTTTTACAGTTACCACCGCTCGGTCCCTCAAACTTATGGCAGGATTTTAAGTGAGTTAACAGTTGTGTTACTCCCCATTTGGCATCCACAGGTCTACATCGGCATTTTGTCACATTTAGCACATATGGTAATTCCACTACTGTAAATCGAGCAGTTTATGACCTTTAAATGGAGGGCTTACCTCCAGCAATATGCTGGAGGTCAGTCCTCCAATTAGATGCCAAACCTATAATATGGCATTGTGGTAAATCAATTCCCGGTCAGAAATGTGGCAGCATGAGAATTACTGCCACTTTTCTATGGCACAGCTAAACTCATATTTAGAACTATTGGGCCTTATTATGAGTTTGGCAGTCATTCCAGAGAAATTACCACCAATCTCGGTTACCATTATCTCCATGCGGGTCCGTAAATTTATTGCAGGATTATCAGTTGGTAGCAGGGCTGTTAGACCCCGTTTTCCATTGGACTCCATGGGGACTTATTTGGTTTACTGCGAGCGGTAATTCCGCCACAGTAAATCTGATGATTTTTTTATCTTGAAGTGAGAGATTTACCTCCAGAGTGTTTTTGGAGGTAAATCCTTCACTTCGCGTCAAACCTATAACTCGGCGGTGCGGTAATGGAAAATAGTGGCTTGGAACTGAAATACTGCCACTTTTTTACAGCAGCGCCAAAGGGTTGATGAGGCCTTTTTTTTCCTACCTCCCTGGGTTCCAAATGCCTTCCAAAGGCTTTGTCAGGAGTAAACCTGTGACAGTCCCTGTCTCAGATAGCTATGCTAAGACTGACTCCCTGCGCGGGAGAATGTTTGTGAACAGTGACGGGGCAACACTGCACCAGGAGGGATGGGGCACAGGGCACTCCCTACAACAGAAGCCCCCTGTCATAGGTGGCACTTGGCCTCTTACCTGGACCAGTAAAGGAATCGTCAGATGTGTCTTCTCTCATCAGCTGCCAATAATTGTATCACCCTCTCTCCCTGCTCTCACTTAAGTAATACCCTTCATTGCCATAGGTCTCCCCCTTTCTGGATCACCACATCCAGGTACGGGAACAACCAAATTTACATTATTGCCTTCCTTACTTTTTTTTTAATGTTTAATTATTTTTATTAGAATGATAATACAATAGAATTTAAGAAAAACTTAAAATCATAAACATTCTTTTTATTCCTTTTTAACGGGAGCATCAGAATCTCCAGGCCGTTACCATGGGAATTATGTCGTATATACTATTCGGGGTAATACTCACGAGGGTCACTCTTTACCATGCGCCTCCCTGCAGTCCTGACCCTCAAATGTAAGTGGCAGAGCCCTGCAGCGGAATATATGCTTTAAACATTTACTTATAGTATCAAACGCCCTCAGTTATAACCCAAAAAAAAGTTAGTACCACGAGCCTCACAAGTTGAAAAAATTACTTCACTTTGATCTAATACCTGGTGTAAGAGATTTACTGTGCGTATATAATGACACTAGACCGCTGGAAAATGGGTGAGGGGATAGGCATCCTAAGCATGTCATCCAGATGAAAATTGAAATCGGTCATAGAATACATATGTTGCCTGCAGGCATCGAACTGGCACCCTCTGGCGGTGGCACCATATACAGCTGATTATTCATGAAGAGGTAACTGACCCACAAACACATGATCACAAGCACAGAGTCTTTTTTCTGGCCTATCAGACCTATGGGCTGCTTTCAGGCATACATCACTAAGCCATTGTGATGCGTCTTCTCTCTTTCTATGCAACCTGGACCATGACCCTTTGCACCTCTGAATGTTATAGTCCGACAAACAAATCAGTTATTTTGGATTAAAAGAGCAGTGAAGAAACCTGGATCATTGTTTTTTTACCCTCATATTCATATCTCCTCCATAAATAATAGGTGTCTGGCCAAAGTTACACCATACCAAGTGGGCCTATGTTAAAAAGCCTGCACATTCTGGCGTCATAAATACTGTGTGGGGTGTCTTTAACTTTGTGCGCTTCGGCAGCACATGTACCAAATCGGAATGATACAAAGTAGATGAGCATGGCCCCTGCATAAGTCCGTACTTTTTATCACCTGCCAAGCGAGAATCATTCTTTACTTGTAAGTCTTATTGACCGAATAAACAGAACGCCATTCAATTCTATGTCTTGTGGCTCTAAAAAAGTAGTGTTTCAAAGGTATTTTTCTCTGATTATACCAAACTTAGTGCTATGGCCTTGTCTCCTTCTTGTTGCACATTTTCTATGTAGCACATCGCACTGCATTGCTGGCTGGCTTTAGGCAGTGTTATCAAACATTCCTTAATGCTACCTCTTTAAATAGTTCTAGGCCTTAATCCTGAATAAAGCTTAGCAATGTCTTGTATACTTTGCTTTTAGGTGTGTGATTTTCTTATTGATTTAACTATCCTTCAAACACTGCCTTATCAATTGCCACTTTCAAAACGCGCTTCAGGACTTAAAAGCTATGTGTAGCCCAGATGTCAGGCAGAGAGAGAGCATAGATACAATTAGGACATATGGGAACCCACGTGCTTGCATGGAAAAGCTTTCAGGACGTTTTCTAAATGGAAAAAGGCTCAGTGTCTGGTGTCTGAGCATGGAAGTGATCCTTCACACGCATAGATTCTTGGATCCTGGTTGGTTGAGGAGGGGGGAGCTAGAAGCCCTGAAGTCATGTCAGTCACTGGCTCCATTCCTGAAGTTACTGAGACCCCACAGCCTTCCTCCCTGTGTCACAGTTTATGTGCCAGGGCCTGGGCTCTGCTGCTGCTTTGGTATGCAGCCAAGCACTACAGGTTTAGTTACTCAGAGTTGCCAGTTAACCATCCCACCTCCATCTCTATGCATTTGTAACAATCTTGCTATTGTAGAGTAAGCACGTCTAGGGCAGAGAGAGAGAGAGAGAGAGAGAGAGAGAGAGAGAGAGATGGGGCTCTGCCTATGCAAATCATTTGCCATTGTCTTCTGGGGAGCCCACTTTTTCAGCCGCTCGAAGCCCTGTTTGACTGCCAGCCTGTTGGAGAAGACCCAGATTCAGCCCACCAGCCAGAAAGATGAGGTTAAGCCTTTATCCGGTGTACAATTTGCCACCTGTCCATGAGTTACTGAGGTCCATAAAAAGCTCAACTGCAGCTCTCATAGAGAGGTCATTGGCCGATCAGGGACGTGAAGGGCAGAGGGCTAGAGAGAAGGGTGCTCATTGCCCTGCCCAGGGACAGACACATCAGCCCTGCTCGCTACCAGCTGTCAGGTGTGGCTGTGTATTTCAAAATGTTGCTGCCCTCGATGGCAGGATTTCTTTCCTGCCTGAATCATAGCCAAAAAATATTCTTTGCTCTGCAGGTGGGGGCTGTGCCGGACAGTTGCCATAGTACATAAATGTGATATTTGTCTCCTGAACATAAGCCAAAGCCCAACTCGACTCCATTAGAGCACACATGCAGGGAAATAGAAACCATTTCTTACTTTTAGGGGCCATCTGGTGAGCCTTGATGTTGAGGCTTTAGAATGCTGCCTAGTCTTGCACTGCCATAGAATCAGCCCTGTTCATGAATGTTCACAGCATGTCCCACCCATATAATGAAGACTATATTGCAAACACTGAGATACACTGGACTAAACCTTAAAGCAATTAAACCAGAAGTCTGGAAAGATGTCAAATCGGATAGGGGTGCAAGATACAACCTCTAGTTTCACAGTCAGAGGAGGTTTACATTGCACCACTGGCTCCTGTACCTCTTGTGTAATCCTTCTACTGCCAGTTGAGGGACCCAAAGGTCTCCAAGGTGCCTTTCTTAAACAGGTGCTCTGATAATGTTTGCTGTACCTGATGTGGTAGCATACATGTGAAACCAACTTTTCCTGTTTCTAGGAGCTACCTCTGAAGTCTAACAGAAGGCTGGTTGCAGGGTTCATAACAGTGTTTTGATGCTAGCAAACTGCCCTCTCTGCTACCTAGTCACTGCCTATTGCAGGTGAACATATTTATGTGCTTCTCTTGATGAGTGCTTTGTGCTAGAGTGCCCTCACCCATGCCATTAATGTGGACAGCGGCCCATTAATGTAAATGGATGCATTGAATAGTCAGTTATATTAATTGCGTCAAATGAACCATGTAGTACATTAGACAAAGGCTTTATTGTGGTCACATTTTGTTTTTGTCCAGCTATAATTCTTACTACACAGGTTACTTAGAAGTGTACTTATCCCTCTGTCTTGCATATTGCTATAGGTCTTACCCTAGGGGAGACATCAATATTTTTTCCAACGCATGGTGTAGGGATCACCTTTATCCAAACCAAAGGATGTTTCAAATGTCAGGGAGAGATTTACCCTCCAGTCAGAAAAGTAAACCAGCAGTGTACAGACTTCTGTGGTAAGCTAAGGTGGACTGGCTCGAGGATCATGATGGGGAAATGGGCCAGGTGCATTCGGATCAGATTTGGCCTATCTACAACAGACTGTCCTTGGAAAGACGCAAAAGGGTCAATCAGTTCACTTCTCTCTATGTCTTACCATCCATTCTCCTTTCTCTATCTGGGATGGCATATATTACCAAACTAACCTGTTGGCCTCGCTGGGCCGCTGATTTCACTTTTAACAGTCTTCTGTTCATTCATTGGGCCTTTACGAGTTTGGTGGTAATTCTTGAGGGATTACTGCCAAATTCTTTTACAGTTACCACCGCTCGGTCCCTCAAACTTATGGCAGGATTTTAAGTGAGTTAACAGTTGTGTTACTCCCCATTTGGCATCCACAGGTCTACATCGGCATTTTGTCACATTTAGCACATATGGTAATTCCACTACTGTAAATCGAGCAGTTTATGACCTTTAAATGGAGGGCTTACCTCCAGCAATATGCTGGAGGTCAGTCCTCCAATTAGATGCCAAACCTATAATATGGCATTGTGGTAAATCAATTCCCGGTCAGAAATGTGGCAGCATGAGAATTACTGCCACTTTTCTATGGCACAGCTAAACTCATATTTAGAACTATTGGGCCTTATTATGAGTTTGGCAGTCATTCCAGAGAAATTACCACCAATCTCGGTTACCATTATCTCCATGCGGGTCCGTAAATTTATTGCAGGATTATCAGTTGGTAGCAGGGCTGTTAGACCCCGTTTTCCATTGGACTCCATGGGGACTTATTTGGTTTACTGCGAGCGGTAATTCCGCCACAGTAAATCTGATGATTTTTTTATCTTGAAGTGAGAGATTTACCTCCAGAGTGTTTTTGGAGGTAAATCCTTCACTTCGCGTCAAACCTATAACTCGGCGGTGCGGTAATGGAAAATAGTGGCTTGGAACTGAAATACTGCCACTTTTTTACAGCAGCGCCAAAGGGTTGATGAGGCCTTTTTTTTCCTACCTCCCTGGGTTCCAAATGCCTTCCAAAGGCTTTGTCAGGAGTAAACCTGTGACAGTCCCTGTCTCAGATAGCTATGCTAAGACTGACTCCCTGCGCGGGAGAATGTTTGTGAACAGTGACGGGGCAACACTGCACCAGGAGGGATGGGGCACAGGGCACTCCCTACAACAGAAGCCCCCTGTCATAGGTGGCACTTGGCCTCTTACCTGGACCAGTAAAGGAATCGTCAGATGTGTCTTCTCTCATCAGCTGCCAATAATTGTATCACCCTCTCTCCCTGCTCTCACTTAAGTAATACCCTTCATTGCCATAGGTCTCCCCCTTTCTGGATCACCACATCCAGGTACGGGAACAACCAAATTTACATTATTGCCTTCCTTACTTTTTTTTTAATGTTTAATTATTTTTATTAGAATGATAATACAATAGAATTTAAGAAAAACTTAAAATCATAAACATTCTTTTTATTCCTTTTTAACGGGAGCATCAGAATCTCCAGGCCGTTACCATGGGAATTATGTCGTATATACTATTCGGGGTAATACTCACGAGGGTCACTCTTTACCATGCGCCTCCCTGCAGTCCTGACCCTCAAATGTAAGTGGCAGAGCCCTGCAGCGGAATATATGCTTTAAACATTTACTTATAGTATCAAACGCCCTCAGTTATAACCCAAAAAAAAGTTAGTACCACGAGCCTCACAAGTTGAAAAAATTACTTCACTTTGATCTAATACCTGGTGTAAGAGATTTACTGTGCGTATATAATGACACTAGACCGCTGGAAAATGGGTGAGGGGATAGGCATCCTAAGCATGTCATCCAGATGAAAATTGAAATCGGTCATAGAATACATATGTTGCCTGCAGGCATCGAACTGGCACCCTCTGGCGGTGGCACCATATACAGCTGATTATTCATGAAGAGGTAACTGACCCACAAACACATGATCACAAGCACAGAGTCTTTTTTCTGGCCTATCAGACCTATGGGCTGCTTTCAGGCATACATCACTAAGCCATTGTGATGCGTCTTCTCTCTTTCTATGCAACCTGGACCATGACCCTTTGCACCTCTGAATGTTATAGTCCGACAAACAAATCAGTTATTTTGGATTAAAAGAGCAGTGAAGAAACCTGGATCATTGTTTTTTTACCCTCATATTCATATCTCCTCCATAAATAATAGGTGTCTGGCCAAAGTTACACCATACCAAGTGGGCCTATGTTAAAAAGCCTGCACATTCTGGCGTCATAAATACTGTGTGGGGTGTCTTTAACTTTGTGCGCTTCGGCAGCACATGTACCAAATCGGAATGATACAAAGTAGATGAGCATGGCCCCTGCATAAGTCCGTACTTTTTATCACCTGCCAAGCGAGAATCATTCTTTACTTGTAAGTCTTATTGACCGAATAAACAGAACGCCATTCAATTCTATGTCTTGTGGCTCTAAAAAAGTAGTGTTTCAAAGGTATTTTTCTCTGATTATACCAAACTTAGTGCTATGGCCTTGTCTCCTTCTTGTTGCACATTTTCTATGTAGCACATCGCACTGCATTGCTGGCTGGCTTTAGGCAGTGTTATCAAACATTCCTTAATGCTACCTCTTTAAATAGTTCTAGGCCTTAATCCTGAATAAAGCTTAGCAATGTCTTGTATACTTTGCTTTTAGGTGTGTGATTTTCTTATTGATTTAACTATCCTTCAAACACTGCCTTATCAATTGCCACTTTCAAAACGCGCTTCAGGACTTAAAAGCTATGTGTAGCCCAGATGTCAGGCAGAGAGAGAGCATAGATACAATTAGGACATATGGGAACCCACGTGCTTGCATGGAAAAGCTTTCAGGACGTTTTCTAAATGGAAAAAGGCTCAGTGTCTGGTGTCTGAGCATGGAAGTGATCCTTCACACGCATAGATTCTTGGATCCTGGTTGGTTGAGGAGGGGGGAGCTAGAAGCCCTGAAGTCATGTCAGTCACTGGCTCCATTCCTGAAGTTACTGAGACCCCACAGCCTTCCTCCCTGTGTCACAGTTTATGTGCCAGGGCCTGGGCTCTGCTGCTGCTTTGGTATGCAGCCAAGCACTACAGGTTTAGTTACTCAGAGTTGCCAGTTAACCATCCCACCTCCATCTCTATGCATTTGTAACAATCTTGCTATTGTAGAGTAAGCACGTCTAGGGCAGAGAGAGAGAGAGAGAGAGAGAGAGAGAGAGAGAGAGATGGGGCTCTGCCTATGCAAATCATTTGCCATTGTCTTCTGGGGAGCCCACTTTTTCAGCCGCTCGAAGCCCTGTTTGACTGCCAGCCTGTTGGAGAAGACCCAGATTCAGCCCACCAGCCAGAAAGATGAGGTTAAGCCTTTATCCGGTGTACAATTTGCCACCTGTCCATGAGTTACTGAGGTCCATAAAAAGCTCAACTGCAGCTCTCATAGAGAGGTCATTGGCCGATCAGGGACGTGAAGGGCAGAGGGCTAGAGAGAAGGGTGCTCATTGCCCTGCCCAGGGACAGACACATCAGCCCTGCTCGCTACCAGCTGTCAGGTGTGGCTGTGTATTTCAAAATGTTGCTGCCCTCGATGGCAGGATTTCTTTCCTGCCTGAATCATAGCCAAAAAATATTCTTTGCTCTGCAGGTGGGGGCTGTGCCGGACAGTTGCCATAGTACATAAATGTGATATTTGTCTCCTGAACATAAGCCAAAGCCCAACTCGACTCCATTAGAGCACACATGCAGGGAAATAGAAACCATTTCTTACTTTTAGGGGCCATCTGGTGAGCCTTGATGTTGAGGCTTTAGAATGCTGCCTAGTCTTGCACTGCCATAGAATCAGCCCTGTTCATGAATGTTCACAGCATGTCCCACCCATATAATGAAGACTATATTGCAAACACTGAGATACACTGGACTAAACCTTAAAGCAATTAAACCAGAAGTCTGGAAAGATGTCAAATCGGATAGGGGTGCAAGATACAACCTCTAGTTTCACAGTCAGAGGAGGTTTACATTGCACCACTGGCTCCTGTACCTCTTGTGTAATCCTTCTACTGCCAGTTGAGGGACCCAAAGGTCTCCAAGGTGCCTTTCTTAAACAGGTGCTCTGATAATGTTTGCTGTACCTGATGTGGTAGCATACATGTGAAACCAACTTTTCCTGTTTCTAGGAGCTACCTCTGAAGTCTAACAGAAGGCTGGTTGCAGGGTTCATAACAGTGTTTTGATGCTAGCAAACTGCCCTCTCTGCTACCTAGTCACTGCCTATTGCAGGTGAACATATTTATGTGCTTCTCTTGATGAGTGCTTTGTGCTAGAGTGCCCTCACCCATGCCATTAATGTGGACAGCGGCCCATTAATGTAAATGGATGCATTGAATAGTCAGTTATATTAATTGCGTCAAATGAACCATGTAGTACATTAGACAAAGGCTTTATTGTGGTCACATTTTGTTTTTGTCCAGCTATAATTCTTACTACACAGGTTACTTAGAAGTGTACTTATCCCTCTGTCTTGCATATTGCTATAGGTCTTACCCTAGGGGAGACATCAATATTTTTTCCAACGCATGGTGTAGGGATCACCTTTATCCAAACCAAAGGATGTTTCAAATGTCAGGGAGAGATTTACCCTCCAGTCAGAAAAGTAAACCAGCAGTGTACAGACTTCTGTGGTAAGCTAAGGTGGACTGGCTCGAGGATCATGATGGGGAAATGGGCCAGGTGCATTCGGATCAGATTTGGCCTATCTACAACAGACTGTCCTTGGAAAGACGCAAAAGGGTCAATCAGTTCACTTCTCTCTATGTCTTACCATCCATTCTCCTTTCTCTATCTGGGATGGCATATATTACCAAACTAACCTGTTGGCCTCGCTGGGCCGCTGATTTCACTTTTAACAGTCTTCTGTTCATTCATTGGGCCTTTACGAGTTTGGTGGTAATTCTTGAGGGATTACTGCCAAATTCTTTTACAGTTACCACCGCTCGGTCCCTCAAACTTATGGCAGGATTTTAAGTGAGTTAACAGTTGTGTTACTCCCCATTTGGCATCCACAGGTCTACATCGGCATTTTGTCACATTTAGCACATATGGTAATTCCACTACTGTAAATCGAGCAGTTTATGACCTTTAAATGGAGGGCTTACCTCCAGCAATATGCTGGAGGTCAGTCCTCCAATTAGATGCCAAACCTATAATATGGCATTGTGGTAAATCAATTCCCGGTCAGAAATGTGGCAGCATGAGAATTACTGCCACTTTTCTATGGCACAGCTAAACTCATATTTAGAACTATTGGGCCTTATTATGAGTTTGGCAGTCATTCCAGAGAAATTACCACCAATCTCGGTTACCATTATCTCCATGCGGGTCCGTAAATTTATTGCAGGATTATCAGTTGGTAGCAGGGCTGTTAGACCCCGTTTTCCATTGGACTCCATGGGGACTTATTTGGTTTACTGCGAGCGGTAATTCCGCCACAGTAAATCTGATGATTTTTTTATCTTGAAGTGAGAGATTTACCTCCAGAGTGTTTTTGGAGGTAAATCCTTCACTTCGCGTCAAACCTATAACTCGGCAGTGCGGTAATGGAAAATAGTGGCTTGGAACTGAAATACTGCCACTTTTTTACAGCAGCGCCAAAGGGTTGATGAGGCCTTTTTTTTCCTACCTCCCTGGGTTCCAAATGCCTTCCAAAGGCTTTGTCAGGAGTAAACCTGTGACAGTCCCTGTCTCAGATAGCTATGCTAAGACTGACTCCCTGCGCGGGAGAATGTTTGTGAACAGTGACGGGGCAACACTGCACCAGGAGGGATGGGGCACAGGGCACTCCCTACAACAGAAGCCCCCTGTCATAGGTGGCACTTGGCCTCTTACCTGGACCAGTAAAGGAATCGTCAGATGTGTCTTCTCTCATCAGCTGCCAATAATTGTATCACCCTCTCTCCCTGCTCTCACTTAAGTAATACCCTTCATTGCCATAGGTCTCCCCCTTTCTGGATCACCACATCCAGCTACGGGAACAACCAAATTTACATTATTGCCTTCCTTACTTTTTTTTTAATGTTTAATTATTTTTATTAGAATGATAATACAATAGAATTTAAGAAAAACTTAAAATCATAAACATTCTTTTTATTCCTTTTTAACGGGAGCATCAGAATCTCCAGGCCGTTACCATGGGAATTATGTCATATATACTATTCGGGGTAATACTCACGAGGGTCACTCTTTACCATGCGCCTCCCTGCAGTCCTGACCCTCAAATGTAAGTGGCAGAGCCCTGCAGCGGAATATATGCTTTAAACATTTACTTATAGTATCAAACGCCCTCAGTTATAACCCAAAAAAAAGTTAGTACCACGAGCCTCACAAGTTGAAAAAATTACTTCACTTTGATCTAATACCTGGTGTAAGAGATTTACTGTGCGTATATAATGACACTAGACCGCTGGAAAATGGGTGAGGGGATAGGCATCCTAAGCATGTCATCCAGATGAAAATTGAAATCAGTCATAGAATACATATGTTGCCTGCAGGCATCGAACTGGCACCCTCTGGCGGTGGCACCATATACAGCTGATTATTCATGAAGAGGTAACTGACCCACAAACACATGATCACAAGCACAGAGTCTTTTTTCTGGCCTATCAGACCTTTGGGCTGCTTTCAGGCATACATCACTAAGCCATTGTGATGCGTCTTCTCTCTTTCTATGCAACCTGGACCATGACCCTTTGCACCTCTGAATGTTATAGTCCGACAAACAAATCAGTTATTTTGGATTAAAAGAGCAGTGAAGAAACCTGGATCATTGTTTTTTTACCCTCATATTCATATCTCCTCCATAAATAATAGGTGTCTGGCCAAAGTTACACCATACCAAGTGGGCCTATGTTAAAAAGCCTGCACATTCTGGCGTCATAAATACTGTGTGGGGTGTCTTTAACTTTGTGCGCTTCGGCAGCACATGTACCAAATCGGAATGATACAAAGTAGATGAGCATGGCCCCTGCATAAGGATGACGTGCAAAATCGTGGAGTTCCGTACTTTTTATCACCTGCCAAGCGAGAATCATTCTTTACTTGTAAGTCTTATTGACCGAATAAACAGAACGCCATTCAATTCTATGTCTTGTGGCTCTAAAAAAGTAGTGTTTCAAAGGTATTTTTCTCTGATTATACCAAACTTAGTGCTATGACCTTGTCTCCTTCTTGTTGCACATTTTCTATGTAGCACATCGCACTGCATTGCTGGCTGGCTTTAGGCAGTGTTATCAAACATTCCTTAATGCTACCTCTCTAAATAGTTCTAGGCCTTAATCCTGAATAAAGCTTAGCAATGTCTTGTATACTTTGCTTTTAGGTGTGTGATTTTCTTATTGATTTAACTATCCTTCAAACACTGCCTTATCAATTGCCACTTTCAAAACGCGCTTCAGGACTTAAAAGCTATGTGTAGCGCAGATGTCAGGCAGAGAGAGAGCATAGATACAATTAGGACATATGGGAACCCACGTGCTTGCATGGAAAAGCTTTCAGGACGTTTTCTAAATGGAAAAAGGCTCAGTGTCTGGTGTCTGAGCATGGAAGTGATCCTTCACACGCATAGATTCTTGGATCTTGGTTGGTTGAGGAGGGGGGAGCTAGAAGCCCTGAAGTCATGTCAGTCACTGGCTCCATTCCTGAAGTTACTGAGACCCCACAGCCTTCCTCCCTGTGTCACAGTTTATGTGCCAGGGCCTGGGCTCTGCTGCTGCTTTGGTATGCAGCCAAGCACTACAGGTTTAGTTACTCAGAGTTGCCAGTTAACCATCCCACCTCCATCTCTATGCATTTGTAACAATCTTGCTATTGTAGAGTAAGCACGTCTAGGGCAGAGAGAGAGAGAGAGAGAGAGAGAGAGAGAGAGAGATGGGGCTCTGCCTATGCAAATCATTTGCCATTGTCTTCTGGGGAGCCCACTTTTTCAGCCGCTCGAAGCCCTGTTTGACTGCCAGCCTGTTGGAGAAGACCCAGATTCAGCCCACCAGCCAGAAAGATGAGGTTAAGCCTTTATCCGGTGTACAATTTGCCACCTGTCCATGAGTTACTGAGGTCCATAAAAAGCTCAACTGCAGCTCTCATAGAGAGGTCATTGGCCAATCAGGGACGTGAAGGGCAGAGGGCTAGAGAGAAGGGTGCTCATTGCCCTGCCCAGGGACAGACACATCAGCCCTGCTCGCTACCAGCTGTCAGGTGTGGCTGTGTATTTCAAAATGTTGCTGCCCTCGATGGCAGGATTTCTTTCCTGCCTGAATCATAGCCAAAAAATATTCTTTGCTATGCAGGTGGGGGCTGTGCCGGACAGTTGCCATAGTATATAAATGTGATATTTGTCTCCTGAACATAAGCCAAAGCCCAACTCGACTCCATTAGAGCACACATGCAGGGAAATAGAAACCATTTCTTACTTTTAGGGGCCATCTGGTGAGCCTTGATGTTGAGGCTTTAGAATGCTGCCTAGTCTTGCACTGCCATAGAATCAGCCCTGTTCATGAATGTTCGCAGCATGTCCCACCCATATAATGAAGACTATATTGCAAACACTGAGATACACTGGACTAAACCTTAAAGCAATTAAACCAGAAGTCTGGAAAGATGTCAAATCGGATAGGGGTGCAAGATACAACCTCTAGTTTCACAGTCAGAGGAGGTTTACATTGCACCACTGGCTCCTGTACCTCTTGTGTAATCCTTCTACTGCCAGTTGAGGGACCCAAAGGTCTCCAAGGTGCCTTTCTTAAACAGGTGCTCTGATAATGTTTGCTGTACCTGATGTGGTAGCATACATGTGAAACCAACTTTTCCTGTTTCTAGGAGCTACCTCTGAAGTCTAACAGAAGGCTGGTTGCAGGGTTCATAACAGTGTTTTGATGCTAGCAAACTGCCCTCTCTGCTACCTAGTCACTGCCTATTGCAGGTGAACATATTTATGTGCTTCTCTTGATGAGTGCTTTGTGCTAGAGTGCCCTCACCCATGCCATTAATGTGGACAGCGGCCCATTAATGTAAATGGATGCATTGAATAGTCAGTTATATTAATTGCGTCAAATGAACCATGTAGTACATTAGACAAAGGCTTTATTGTGGTCACATTTTGTTTTTGTCCAGCTATAATTCTTACTACACAGGTTACTTAGAAGTGTACTTATCCCTCTGTCTTGCATATTGCTATAGGTCTCACCCTAGGGGAGACATCAATATTTTTTCCAACGCATGGTGTAGGGATCACCTTTATCCAAACCAAAGGATGTTTCAAATGTCAGGGAGAGATTTACCCTCCAGTCAGAAAAGTAAACCAGCAGTGTACAGACTTCTGTGGTAAGCTAAGGTGGACTGGCTCGAGGATCATGATGGGGAAATGGGCCAGGTGCATTCGGATCAGATTTGGCCTATCTACAACAGACTGTCCTTGGAAAGACGCAAAAGGGTCAATCAGTTCACTTCTCTCTATGTCTTACCATCCATTCTCCTTTCTCTATCTGGGATGGCATATATTACCAAACTAACCTGTTGGCCTCGCTGGGCCGCTGATTTCACTTTTAACAGTCTTCTGTTCATTCATTGGGCCTTTACGAGTTTGGTGGTAATTCTTGAGGGATTACTGCCAAATTCTTTTACAGTTACCACCGCTCGGTCCCTCAAACTTATGGCAGGATTTTAAGTGAGTTAACAGTTGTGTTACTCCCCATTTGGCATCCACAGGTCTACATCGGCATTTTGTCACATTTAGCACATATGGTAATTCCACTACTGTAAATCGAGCAGTTTATGACCTTTAAATGGAGGGCTTACCTCCAGCAATATGCTGGAGGTCAGTCCTCCAATTAGATGCCAAACCTATAATATGGCATTGTGGTAAATCAATTCCCGGTCAGAAATGTGGCAGCATGAGAATTACTGCCACTTTTCTATGGCACAGCTAAACTCATATTTAGAACTATTGGGCCTTATTATGAGTTTGGCAGTCATTCCAGAGAAATTACCACCAATCTCGGTTACCATTATCTCCATGCGGGTCCGTAAATTTATTGCAGGATTATCAGTTGGTAGCAGGGCTGTTAGACCCCGTTTTCCATTGGACTCCATGGGGACTTATTTGGTTTACTGCGAGCGGTAATTCCGCCACAGTAAATCTGATGATTTTTTTATCTTGAAGTGAGAGATTTACCTCCAGAGTGTTTTTGGAGGTAAATCCTTCACTTCGCGTCAAACCTATAACTCGGCGGTGCGGTAATGGAAAATAGTGGCTTGGAACTGAAATACTGCCACTTTTTTACAGCAGCGCCAAAGGGTTGATGAGGCCTTTTTTTTCCTACCTCCCTGGGTTCCAAATGCCTTCCAAAGGCTTTGTCAGGAGTAAACCTGTGACAGTCCCTGTCTCAGATAGCTATGCTAAGACTGACTCCCTGCGCGGGAGAATGTTTGTGAACAGTGACGGGGCAACACTGCACCAGGAGGGATGGGGCACAGGGCACTCCCTACAACAGAAGCCCCCTGTCATAGGTGGCACTTGGCCTCTTACCTGGACCAGTAAAGGAATCGTCAGATGTGTCTTCTCTCATCAGCTGCCAATAATTGTATCACCCTCTCTCCCTGCTCTCACTTAAGTAATACCCTTCATTGCCATAGGTCTCCCCCTTTCTGGATCACCACATCCAGCTACGGGAACAACCAAATTTACATTATTGCCTTCCTTACTTTTTTTTTAATGTTTAATTATTTTTATTAGAATGATAATACAATAGAATTTAAGAAAAACTTAAAATCATAAACATTCTTTTTATTCCTTTTTAACGGGAGCATCAGAATCTCCAGGCCGTTACCATGGGAATTATGTCATATATACTATTCGGGGTAATACTCACGAGGGTCACTCTTTACCATGCGCCTCCCTGCAGTCCTGACCCTCAAATGTAAGTGGCAGAGCCCTGCAGCGGAATATATGCTTTAAACATTTACTTATAGTATCAAACGCCCTCAGT
The DNA here is from genome assembly GCF_040938575.1 of Ambystoma mexicanum. Classification (NCBI taxonomy): domain Eukaryota; kingdom Metazoa; phylum Chordata; class Amphibia; order Caudata; family Ambystomatidae; genus Ambystoma; species Ambystoma mexicanum. The sequence continues at coordinate 244,634,575 of NC_090928.1, read as the reverse complement.
TATAACCCAAAAAAAAGTTAGTACCACGAGCCTCACAAGTTGAAAAAATTACTTCACTTTGATCTAATACCTGGTGTAAGAGATTTACTGTGCGTATATAATGACACTAGACCGCTGGAAAATGGGTGAGGGGATAGGCATCCTAAGCATGTCATCCAGATGAAAATTGAAATCAGTCATAGAATACATATGTTGCCTGCAGGCATCGAACTGGCACCCTCTGGCGGTGGCACCATATACAGCTGATTATTCATGAAGAGGTAACTGACCCACAAACACATGATCACAAGCACAGAGTCTTTTTTCTGGCCTATCAGACCTTTGGGCTGCTTTCAGGCATACATCACTAAGCCATTGTGATGCGTCTTCTCTCTTTCTATGCAACCTGGACCATGACCCTTTGCACCTCTGAATGTTATAGTCCGACAAACAAATCAGTTATTTTGGATTAAAAGAGCAGTGAAGAAACCTGGATCATTGTTTTTTTACCCTCATATTCATATCTCCTCCATAAATAATAGGTGTCTGGCCAAAGTTACACCATACCAAGTGGGCCTATGTTAAAAAGCCTGCACATTCTGGCGTCATAAATACTGTGTGGGGTGTCTTTAACTTTGTGCGCTTCGGCAGCACATGTACCAAATCGGAATGATACAAAGTAGATGAGCATGGCCCCTGCATAAGGATGACGTGCAAAATCGTGGAGTTCCGTACTTTTTATCACCTGCCAAGCGAGAATCATTCTTTACTTGTAAGTCTTATTGACCGAATAAACAGAACGCCATTCAATTCTATGTCTTGTGGCTCTAAAAAAGTAGTGTTTCAAAGGTATTTTTCTCTGATTATACCAAACTTAGTGCTATGGCCTTGTCTCCTTCTTGTTGCACATTTTCTATGTAGCACATCGCACTGCATTGCTGGCTGGCTTTAGGCAGTGTTATCAAACATTCCTTAATGCTACCTCTTTAAATAGTTCTAGGCCTTAATCCTGAATAAAGCTTAGCAATGTCTTGTATACTTTGCTTTTAGGTGTGTGATTTTCTTATTGATTTAACTATCCTTCAAACACTGCCTTATCAATTGCCACTTTCAAAACGCGCTTCAGGACTTAAAAGCTATGTGTAGCGCAGATGTCAGGCAGAGAGAGAGCATAGATACAATTAGGACATATGGGAACCCACATGCTTGCATGGAAAAGCTTTCAGGACGTTTTCTAAATGGAAAAAGGCTCAGTGTCTGGTGTCTGAGCATGGAAGTGATCCTTCACACGCATAGATTCTTGGATCTTGGTTGGTTGAGGAGGGGGGAGCTAGAAGCCCTGAAGTCATGTCAGTCACTGGCTCCATTCCTGAAGTTACTGAGACCCCACAGCCTTCCTCCCTGTGTCACAGTTTATGTGCCAGGGCCTGGGCTCTGCTGCTGCTTTGGTATGCAGCCAAGCACTACAGGTTTAGTTACTCAGAGTTGCCAGTTAACCATCCCACCTCCATCTCTATGCATTTGTAACAATCTTGCTATTGTAGAGTAAGCACGTCTAGGGCAGAGAGAGAGAGAGAGAGAGAGAGAGAGAGAGATGGGGCTCTGCCTATGCAAATCATTTGCCATTGTCTTCTGGGGAGCCCACTTTTTCAGCAGCTCGAAGCCCTGTTTGACTGCCAGCCTGTTGGAAAAGACCCAGATTCAGCCCACCAGCCAGAAAGATGAGGTTAAGCCTTTATCCGGTGTACAATTTGCCACCTGTCCATGAGTTACTGAGGTCCATAAAAAGCTCAACTGCAGCTCTCATAGAGAGGTCATTGGCCGATCAGGGACGTGAAGGACAGAGGGCTAGAGAGAAGGGTGCTCATTGCCCTGCCCAGGGACAGACACATCAGCCCTGCTCGCTACCAGCTGTCAGGTGTGGCTGTGTATTTCAAAATGTTGCTGCCCTCGATGGCAGGATTTCTTTCCTGCCTGAATCATAGCCAAAAAATATTCTTTGCTATGCAGGTGGGGGCTGTGCCGGACAGTTGCCATAGTATATAAATGTGATATTTGTCTCCTGAACATAAGCCAAAGCCCAACTCGACTCCATTAGAGCACACATGCAGGGAAATAGAAACCATTTCTTACTTTTAGGGGCCATCTGGTGAGCCTTGATGTTGAGGCTTTAGAATGCTGCCTAGTCTTGCACTGCCATAGAATCAGCCCTGTTCATGAATGTTCACAGCATGTCCCACCCATATAATGAAGACTATATTGCAAACACTGAGATACACTGGACTAAACCTTAAAGCAATTAAACCAGAAGTCTGGAAAGATGTCAAATCGGATAGGGGTGCAAGATACAACCTCTAGTTTCACAGTCAGAGGAGGTTTACATTGCACCACTGGCTCCTGTACCTCTTGTGTAATCCTTCTACTGCCAGTTGAGGGACCCAAAGGTCTCCAAGGTGCCTTTCTTAAACAGGTGCTCTGATAATGTTTGCTGTACCTGATGTGGTAGCATACATGTGAAACCAACTTTTCCTGTTTCTAGGAGCTACCTCTGAAGTCTAACAGAAGGCTGGTTGCAGGGTTCATAACAGTGTTTTGATGCTAGCAAACTGCCCTCTCTGCTACCTAGTCACTGCCTATTGCAGGTGAACATATTTATGTGCTTCTCTTGATGAGTGCTTTGTGCTAGAGTGCCCTCACCCATGCCATTAATGTGGACAGCGGCCCATTAATGTAAATGGATGCATTGAATAGTCAGTTATATTAATTGCGTCAAATGAACCATGTAGTACATTAGACAAAGGCTTTATTGTGGTCACATTTTGTTTTTGTCCAGCTATAATTCTTACTACACAGGTTACTTAGAAGTGTACTTATCCCTCTGTCTTGCACATTGCTATAGGTCTCACCCTAGGGGAGACATCAATATTTTTTCCAACGCATGGTGTAGGGATCACCTTTATCCAAACCAAAGGATGTTTCAAATGTCAGGGAGAGATTTACCCTCCAGTCAGAAAAGTAAACCAGCAGTGTACAGACTTCTGTGGTAAGCTAAGGTGGACTGGCTCGAGGATCATGATGGGGAAATGGGCCAGGTGCATTCGGATCAGATTTGGCCTATCTACAACAGACTGTCCTTGGAAAGACGCAAAAGGGTCAATCAGTTCACTTCTCTCTATGTCTTACCATCCATTCTCCTTTCTCTATCTGGGATGGCATATATTACCAAACTAACCTGTTGGCCTCGCTGGGCTGCTGATTTCACTTTTAACAGTCTTCTGTTCATTCGTTGGGCCTTTACGAGTTTGGTGGTAATTCTTGAGGGATTACTGCCAAATTCTTTTACAGTTACCACCGCTCGGTCCCTCAAACTTATGGCAGGATTTTAAGTGAGTTAACAGTTGTGTTACTCCCCATTTGGCATCCACAGGTCTACATCGGCATTTTGTCACATTTAGCACATATGGTAATTCCACTACTGTAAATCGAGCAGTTTATGACCTTTAAATGGAGGGCTTACCTCCAGCAATATGCTGGAGGTCAGTCCTCCAATTAGATGCCAAACCTATAATATGGCATTGTGGTAAATCAATTCCCGGTCAGAAATGTGGCAGCATGAGAATTACTGCCACTTTTCTATGGCACAGCTAAACTCATATTTAGAACTATTGGGCCTTATTATGAGTTTGGCAGTCATTCCAGAGAAATTACCACCAATCTCGGTTACCATTATCTCCATGCGGGTCCGTAAATTTATTGCAGGATTATCAGTTGGTAGCAGGGCTGTTAGACCCCGTTTTCCATTGGACTCCATGGGGACTTATTTGGTTTACTGCGAGCGGTAATTCCGCCACAGTAAATCTGATGATTTTTTTATCTTGAAGTGAGAGATTTACCTCCAGAGTGTTTTTGGAGGTAAATCCTTCACTTCGCGTCAAACCTATAACTCGGCGGTGCGGTAATGGAAAATAGTGGCTTGGAACTGAAATACTGCCACTTTTTTACAGCAGCGCCAAAGGGTTGATGAGGCCTTTTTTTTCCTACCTCCCTGGGTTCCAAATGCCTTCCAAAGGCTTTGTCAGGAGTAAACCTGTGACAGTCCCTGTCTCAGATAGCTATGCTAAGACTGACTCCCTGCGCGGGAGAATGTTTGTGAACAGTGACGGGGCAACACTGCACCAGGAGGGATGGGGCACAGGGCACTCCCTACAACAGAAGCCCCCTGTCATAGGTGGCACTTGGCCTCTTACCTGGACCAGTAAAGGAATCGTCAGATGTGTCTTCTCTCATCAGCTGCCAATAATTGTATCACCCTCTCTCCCTGCTCTCACTTAAGTAATACCCTTCATTGCCATAGGTCTCCCCCTTTCTGGATCACCACATCCAGCTACGGGAACAACCAAATTTACATTATTGCCTTCCTTACTTTTTTTTTAATGTTTAATTATTTTTATTAGAATGATAATACAATAGAATTTAAGAAAAACTTAAAATCATAAACATTCTTTTTATTCCTTTTTAACGGGAGCATCAGAATCTCCAGGCCGTTACCATGGGAATTATGTCATATATACTATTCGGGGTAATACTCACGAGGGTCACTCTTTACCATGCGCCTCCCTGCAGTCCTGACCCTCAAATGTAAGTGGCAGAGCCCTGCAGCGGAATATATGCTTTAAACATTTACTTATAGTATCAAACGCCCTCAGTTATAACCCAAAAAAAAGTTAGTACCACGAGCCTCACAAGTTGAAAAAATTACTTCACTTTGATCTAATACCTGGTGTAAGAGATTTACTGTGCGTATATAATGACACTAGACCGCTGGAAAATGGGTGAGGGGATAGGCATCCTAAGCATGTCATCCAGATGAAAATTGAAATCAGTCATAGAATACATATGTTGCCTGCAGGCATCGAACTGGCACCCTCTGGCGGTGGCACCATATACAGCTGATTATTCATGAAGAGGTAACTGACCCACAAACACATGATCACAAGCACAGAGTCTTTTTTCTGGCCTATCAGACCTATGGGCTGCTTTCAGGCATACATCACTAAGCCATTGTGATGCGTCTTCTCTCTTTCTATGCAACCTGGACCATGACCCTTTGCACCTCTGAATGTTATAGTCCGACAAACAAATCAGTTATTTTGGATTAAAAGAGCAGTGAAGAAACCTGGATCATTGTTTTTTTACCCTCATATTCATATCTCCTCCATAAATAATAGGTGTCTGGCCAAAGTTACACCATACCAAGTGGGCCTATGTTAAAAAGCCTGCACATTCTGGCGTCATAAATACTGTGTGGGGTGTCTTTAACTTTGTGCGCTTCGGCAGCACATGTACCAAATCGGAATGATACAAAGTAGATGAGCATGGCCCCTGCATAAGGATGACGTGCAAAATCGTGGAGTTCCGTACTTTTTATCACCTGCCAAGCGAGAATCATTCTTTACTTGTAAGTCTTATTGACCGAATAAACAGAACGCCATTCAATTCTATGTCTTGTGGCTCTAAAAAAGTAGTGTTTCAAAGGTATTTTTCTCTGATTATACCAAACTTAGTGCTATGACCTTGTCTCCTTCTTGTTGCACATTTTCTATGTAGCACATCGCACTGCATTGCTGGCTGGCTTTAGGCAGTGTTATCAAACATTCCTTAATGCTACCTCTTTAAATAGTTCTAGGCCTTAATCCTGAATAAAGCTTAGCAATGTCTTGTATACTTTGCTTTTAGGTGTGTGATTTTCTTATTGATTTAACTATCCTTCAAACACTGCCTTATCAATTGCCACTTTCAAAACGCGCTTCAGGACTTAAAAGCTATGTGTAGCGCAGATGTCAGGCAGAGAGAGAGCATAGATACAATTAGGACATATGGGAACCCACGTGCTTGCATGGAAAAGCTTTCAGGACGTTTTCTAAATGGAAAAAGGCTCAGTGTCTGGTGTCTGAGCATGGAAGTGATCCTTCACACGCATAGATTCTTGGATCTTGGTTGGTTGAGGAGGGGGGAGCTAGAAGCCCTGAAGTCATGTCAGTCACTGGCTCCATTCCTGAAGTTACTGAGACCCCACAGCCTTCCTCCCTGTGTCACAGTTTATGTGCCAGGGCCTGGGCTCTGCTGCTGCTTTGGTATGCAGCCAAGCACTACAGGTTTAGTTACTCAGAGTTGCCAGTTAACCATCCCACCTCCATCTCTATGCATTTGTAACAATCTTGCTATTGTAGAGTAAGCACGTCTAGGGCAGAGAGAGAGAGAGAGAGAGAGAGAGAGAGATGGGGCTCTGCCTATGCAAATCATTTGCCATTGTCTTCTGGGGAGCCCACTTTTTCAGCCGCTCGAAGCCCTGTTTGACTGCCAGCCTGTTGGAGAAGACCCAGATTCAGCCCACCAGCCAGAAAGATGAGGTTAAGCCTTTATCCGGTGTACAATTTGCCACCTGTCCATGAGTTACTGAGGTCCATAAAAAGCTCAACTGCAGCTCTCATAGAGAGGTCATTGGCCAATCAGGGACGTGAAGGGCAGAGGGCTAGAGAGAAGGGTGCTCATTGCCCTGCCCAGGGACAGACACATCAGCCCTGCTCGCTACCAGCTGTCAGGTGTGGCTGTGTATTTCAAAATGTTGCTGCCCTCGATGGCAGGATTTCTTTCCTGCCTGAATCATAGCCAAAAAATATTCTTTGCTATGCAGGTGGGGGCTGTGCCGGACAGTTGCCATAGTATATAAATGTGATATTTGTCTCCTGAACATAAGCCAAAGCCCAACTCGACTCCATTAGAGCACACATGCAGGGAAATAGAAACCATTTCTTACTTTTAGGGGCCATCTGGTGAGCCTTGATGTTGAGGCTTTAGAATGCTGCCTAGTCTTGCACTGCCATAGAATCAGCCCTGTTCATGAATGTTCGCAGCATGTCCCACCCATATAATGAAGACTATATTGCAAACACTGAGATACACTGGACTAAACCTTAAAGCAATTAAACCAGAAGTCTGGAAAGATGTCAAATCGGATAGGGGTGCAAGATACAACCTCTAGTTTCACAGTCAGAGGAGGTTTACATTGCACCACTGGCTCCTGTACCTCTTGTGTAATCCTTCTACTGCCAGTTGAGGGACCCAAAGGTCTCCAAGGTGCCTTTCTTAAACAGGTGCTCTGATAATGTTTGCTGTACCTGATGTGGTAGCATACATGTGAAACCAACTTTTCCTGTTTCTAGGAGCTACCTCTGAAGTCTAACAGAAGGCTGGTTGCAGGGTTCATAACAGTGTTTTGATGCTAGCAAACTGCCCTCTCTGCTACCTAGTCACTGCCTATTGCAGGTGAACATATTTATGTGCTTCTCTTGATGAGTGCTTTGTGCTAGAGTGCCCTCACCCATGCCATTAATGTGGACAGCGGCCCATTAATGTAAATGGATGCATTGAATAGTCAGTTATATTAATTGCGTCAAATGAACCATGTAGTACATTAGACAAAGGCTTTATTGTGGTCACATTTTGTTTTTGTCCAGCTATAATTCTTACTACACAGGTTACTTAGAAGTGTACTTATCCCTCTGTCTTGCATATTGCTATAGGTCTCACCCTAGGGGAGACATCAATATTTTTTCCAACGCATGGTGTAGGGATCACCTTTATCCAAACCAAAGGATGTTTCAAATGTCAGGGAGAGATTTACCCTCCAGTCAGAAAAGTAAACCAGCAGTGTACAGACTTCTGTGGTAAGCTAAGGTGGACTGGCTCGAGGATCATGATGGGGAAATGGGCCAGGTGCATTCGGATCAGATTTGGCCTATCTACAACAGACTGTCCTTGGAAAGACGCAAAAGGGTCAATCAGTTCACTTCTCTCTATGTCTTACCATCCATTCTCCTTTCTCTATCTGGGATGGCATATATTACCAAACTAACCTGTTGGCCTCGCTGGGCCGCTGATTTCACTTTTAACAGTCTTCTGTTCATTCATTGGGCCTTTACGAGTTTGGTGGTAATTCTTGAGGGATTACTGCCAAATTCTTTTACAGTTACCACCGCTCGGTCCCTCAAACTTATGGCAGGATTTTAAGTGAGTTAACAGTTGTGTTACTCCCCATTTGGCATCCACAGGTCTACATCGGCATTTTGTCACATTTAGCACATATGGTAATTCCACTACTGTAAATCGAGCAGTTTATGACCTTTAAATGGAGGGCTTACCTCCAGCAATATGCTGGAGGTCAGTCCTCCAATTAGATGCCAAACCTATAATATGGCATTGTGGTAAATCAATTCCCGGTCAGAAATGTGGCAGCATGAGAATTACTGCCACTTTTCTATGGCACAGCTAAACTCATATTTAGAACTATTGGGCCTTATTATGAGTTTGGCAGTCATTCCAGAGAAATTACCACCAATCTCGGTTACCATTATCTCCATGCGGGTCCGTAAATTTATTGCAGGATTATCAGTTGGTAGCAGGGCTGTTAGACCCCGTTTTCCATTGGACTCCATGGGGACTTATTTGGTTTACTGCGAGCGGTAATTCCGCCACAGTAAATCTGATGATTTTTTTATCTTGAAGTGAGAGATTTACCTCCAGAGTGTTTTTGGAGGTAAATCCTTCACTTCGCGTCAAACCTATAACTCGGCGGTGCGGTAATGGAAAATAGTGGCTTGGAACTGAAATACTGCCACTTTTTTACAGCAGCGCCAAAGGGTTGATGAGGCCTTTTTTTTCCTACCTCCCTGGGTTCCAAATGCCTTCCAAAGGCTTTGTCAGGAGTAAACCTGTGACAGTCCCTGTCTCAGATAGCTATGCTAAGACTGACTCCCTGCGCGGGAGAATGTTTGTGAACAGTGACGGGGCAACACTGCACCAGGAGGGATGGGGCACAGGGCACTCCCTACAACAGAAGCCCCCTGTCATAGGTGGCACTTGGCCTCTTACCTGGACCAGTAAAGGAATCGTCAGATGTGTCTTCTCTCATCAGCTGCCAATAATTGTATCACCCTCTCTCCCTGCTCTCACTTAAGTAATACCCTTCATTGCCATAGGTCTCCCCCTTTCTGGATCACCACATCCAGCTACGGGAACAACCAAATTTACATTATTGCCTTCCTTACTTTTTTTTTAATGTTTAATTATTTTTATTAGAATGATAATACAATAGAATTTAAGAAAAACTTAAAATCATAAACATTCTTTTTATTCCTTTTTAACGGGAGCATCAGAATCTCCAGGCCGTTACCATGGGAATTATGTCATATATACTATTCGGGGTAATACTCACGAGGGTCACTCTTTACCATGCGCCTCCCTGCAGTCCTGACCCTCAAATGTAAGTGGCAGAGCCCTGCAGCGGAATATATGCTTTAAACATTTACTTATAGTATCAAACGCCCTCAGTTATAACCCAAAAAAAAGTTAGTACCACGAGCCTCACAAGTTGAAAAAATTACTTCACTTTGATCTAATACCTGGTGTAAGAGATTTACTGTGCGTATATAATGACACTAGACCGCTGGAAAATGGGTGAGGGGATAGGCATCCTAAGCATGTCATCCAGATGAAAATTGAAATCAGTCATAGAATACATATGTTGCCTGCAGGCATCGAACTGGCACCCTCTGGCGGTGGCACCATATACAGCTGATTATTCATGAAGAGGTAACTGACCCACAAACACATGATCACAAGCACAGAGTCTTTTTTCTGGCCTATCAGACCTTTGGGCTGCTTTCAGGCATACATCACTAAGCCATTGTGATGCGTCTTCTCTCTTTCTATGCAACCTGGACCATGACCCTTTGCACCTCTGAATGTTATAGTCCGACAAACAAATCAGTTATTTTGGATTAAAAGAGCAGTGAAGAAACCTGGATCATTGTTTTTTTACCCTCATATTCATATCTCCTCCATAAATAATAGGTGTCTGGCCAAAGTTACACCATACCAAGTGGGCCTATGTTAAAAAGCCTGCACATTCTGGCGTCATAAATACTGTGTGGGGTGTCTTTAACTTTGTGCGCTTCGGCAGCACATGTACCAAATCGGAATGATACAAAGTAGATGAGCATGGCCCCTGCATAAGGATGACGTGCAAAATCGTGGAGTTCCGTACTTTTTATCACCTGCCAAGCGAGAATCATTCTTTACTTGTAAGTCTTATTGACCGAATAAACAGAACGCCATTCAATTCTATGTCTTGTGGCTCTAAAAAAGTAGTGTTTCAAAGGTATTTTTCTCTGATTATACCAAACTTAGTGCTATGGCCTTGTCTCCTTCTTGTTGCACATTTTCTATGTAGCACATCGCACTGCATTGCTGGCTGGCTTTAGGCAGTGTTATCAAACATTCCTTAATGCTACCTCTTTAAATAGTTCTAAGCCTTAATCCTGAATAAAGCTTAGCAATGTCTTGTATACTTTGCTTTTAGGTGTGTGATTTTCTTATTGATTTAACTATCCTTCAAACACTGCCTTATCAATTGCCACTTTCAAAACGCGCTTCAGGACTTAAAAGCTATGTGTAGCGCAGATGTCAGGCAGAGAGAGAGCATAGATACAATTAGGACATATGGGAACCCACATGCTTGCATGGAAAAGCTTTCAGGACGTTTTCTAAATGGAAAAAGGCTCAGTGTCTGGTGTCTGAGCATGGAAGTGATCCTTCACACGCATAGATTCTTGGATCTTGGTTGGTTGAGGAGGGGGGAGCTAGAAGCCCTGAAGTCATGTCAGTCACTGGCTCCATTCCTGAAGTTACTGAGACCCCACAGCCTTCCTCCCTGTGTCACAGTTTATGTGCCAGGGCCTGGGCTCTGCTGCTGCTTTGGTATGCAGCCAAGCACTACAGGTTTAGTTACTCAGAGTTGCCAGTTAACCATCCCACCTCCATCTCTATGCATTTGTAACAATCTTGCTATTGTAGAGTAAGCACGTCTAGGGCAGAGAGAGAGAGAGAGAGAGAGAGAGAGAGATGGGGCTCTGCCTATGCAAATCATTTGCCATTGTCTTCTGGGGAGCCCACTTTTTCAGCAGCTCGAAGCCCTGTTTGACTGCCAGCCTGTTGGAAAAGACCCAGATTCAGCCCACCAGCCAGAAAGATGAGGTTAAGCCTTTATCCGGTGTACAATTTGCCACCTGTCCATGAGTTACTGAGGTCCATAAAAAGCTCAACTGCAGCTCTCATAGAGAGGTCATTGGCCGATCAGGGACGTGAAGGACAGAGGGCTAGAGAGAAGGGTGCTCATTGCCCTGCCCAGGGACAGACACATCAGCCCTGCTCGCTACCAGCTGTCAGGTGTGGCTGTGTATTTCAAAATGTTGCTGCCCTCGATGGCAGGATTTCTTTCCTGCCTGAATCATAGCCAAAAAATATTCTTTGCTATGCAGGTGGGGGCTGTGCCGGACAGTTGCCATAGTATATAAATGTGATATTTGTCTCCTGAACATAAGCCAAAGCCCAACTCGACTCCATTAGAGCACACATGCAGGGAAATAGAAACCATTTCTTACTTTTAGGGGCCATCTGGTGAGCCTTGATGTTGAGGCTTTAGAATGCTGCCTAGTCTTGCACTGCCATAGAATCAGCCCTGTTCATGAATGTTCACAGCATGTCCCACCCATATAATGAAGACTATATTGCAAACACTGAGATACACTGGACTAAACCTTAAAGCAATTAAACCAGAAGTCTGGAAAGATGTCAAATCGGATAGGGGTGCAAGATACAACCTCTAGTTTCACAGTCAGAGGAGGTTTACATTGCACCACTGGCTCCTGTACCTCTTGTGTAATCCTTCTACTGCCAGTTGAGGGACCCAAAGGTCTCCAAGGTGCCTTTCTTAAACAGGTGCTCTGATAATGTTTGCTGTACCTGATGTGGTAGCATACATGTGAAACCAACTTTTCCTGTTTCTAGGAGCTACCTCTGAAGTCTAACAGAAGGCTGGTTGCAGGGTTCATAACAGTGTTTTGATGCTAGCAAACTGCCCTCTCTGCTACCTAGTCACTGCCTATTGCAGGTGAACATATTTATGTGCTTCTCTTGATGAGTGCTTTGTGCTAGAGTGCCCTCACCCATGCCATTAATGTGGACAGCGGCCCATTAATGTAAATGGATGCATTGAATAGTCAGTTATATTAATTGCGTCAAATGAACCATGTAGTACATTAGACAAAGGCTTTATTGTGGTCACATTTTGTTTTTGTCCAGCTATAATTCTTACTACACAGGTTACTTAGAAGTGTACTTATCCCTCTGTCTTGCACATTGCTATAGGTCTCACCCTAGGGGAGACATCAATATTTTTTCCAACGCATGGTGTAGGGATCACCTTTATCCAAACCAAAGGATGTTTCAAATGTCAGGGAGAGATTTACCCTCCAGTCAGAAAAGTAAACCAGCAGTGTACAGACTTCTGTGGTAAGCTAAGGTGGACTGGCTCGAGGATCATGATGGGGAAATGGGCCAGGTGCATTCGGATCAGATTTGGCCTATCTACAACAGACTGTCCTTGGAAAGACGCAAAAGGGTCAATCAGTTCACTTCTCTCTGTCTTACCATCCATTCTCCTTTCTCTATCTGGGATGGCATATATTACCAAACTAACCTGTTGGCCTCGCTGGGCTGCTGATTTCACTTTTAACAGTCTTCTGTTCATTCGTTGGGCCTTTACGAGTTTGGTGGTAATTCTTGAGGGATTACTGCCAAATTCTTTTACAGTTACCACCGCTCGGTCCCTCAAACTTATGGCAGGATTTTAAGTGAGTTAACAGTTGTGTTACTCCCCATTTGGCATCCACAGGTCTACATCGGCATTTTGTCACATTTAGCACATATGGTAATTCCACTACTGTAAATCGAGCAGTTTATGACCTTTAAATGGAGGGCTTACCTCCAGCAATATGCTGGAGGTCAGTCCTCCAATTAGATGCCAAACCTATAATATGGCATTGTGGTAAATCAATTCCCGGTCAGAAATGTGGCAGCATGAGAATTACTGCCACTTTTCTATGGCACAGCTAAACTCATATTTAGAACTATTGGGCCTTATTATGAGTTTGGCAGTCATTCCAGAGAAATTACCACCAATCTCGGTTACCATTATCTCCATGCGGGTCCGTAAATTTATTGCAGGATTATCAGTTGGTAGCAGGGCTGTTAGACCCCGTTTTCCATTGGACTCCATGGGGACTTATTTGGTTTACTGCGAGCGGTAATTCCGCCACAGTAAATCTGATGATTTTTTTATCTTGAAGTGAGAGATTTACCTCCAGAGTGTTTTTGGAGGTAAATCCTTCACTTCGCGTCAAACCTATAACTCGGCGGTGCGGTAATGGAAAATAGTGGCTTGGAACTGAAATACTGCCACTTTTTTACAGCAGCGCCAAAGGGTTGATGAGGCCTTTTTTTTCCTACCTCCCTGGGTTCCAAATGCCTTCCAAAGGCTTTGTCAGGAGTAAACCTGTGACAGTCCCTGTCTCAGATAGCTATGCTAAGACTGACTCCCTGCGCGGGAGAATGTTTGTGAACAGTGACGGGGCAACACTGCACCAGGAGGGATGGGGCACAGGGCACTCCCTACAACAGAAGCCCCCTGTCATAGGTGGCACTTGGCCTCTTACCTGGACCAGTAAAGGAATCGTCAGATGTGTCTTCTCTCATCAGCTGCCAATAATTGTATCACCCTCTCTCCCTGCTCTCACTTAAGTAATACCCTTCATTGCCATAGGTCTCCCCCTTTCTGGATCACCACATCCAGCTACGGGAACAACCAAATTTACATTATTGCCTTCCTTACTTTTTTTTTAATGTTTAATTATTTTTATTAGAATGATAATACAATAGAATTTAAGAAAAACTTAAAATCATAAACATTCTTTTTATTCCTTTTTAACGGGAGCATCAGAATCTCCAGGCCGTTACCATGGGAATTATGTCATATATACTATTCGGGGTAATACTCACGAGGGTCACTCTTTACCATGCGCCTCCCTGCAGTCCTGACCCTCAAATGTAAGTGGCAGAGCCCTGCAGCGGAATATATGCTTTAAACATTTACTTATAGTATCAAACGCCCTCAGTTATAACCCAAAAAAAAGTTAGTACCACGAGCCTCACAAGTTGAAAAAATTACTTCACTTTGATCTAATACCTGGTGTAAGAGATTTACTGTGCGTATATAATGACACTAGACCGCTGGAAAATGGGTGAGGGGATAGGCATCCTAAGCATGTCATCCAGATGAAAATTGAAATCAGTCATAGAATACATATGTTGCCTGCAGGCATCGAACTGGCACCCTCTGGCGGTGGCACCATATACAGCTGATTATTCATGAAGAGGTAACTGACCCACAAACACATGATCACAAGCACAGAGTCTTTTTTCTGGCCTATCAGACCTATGGGCTGCTTTCAGGCATACATCACTAAGCCATTGTGATGCGTCTTCTCTCTTTCTATGCAACCTGGACCATGACCCTTTGCACCTCTGAATGTTATAGTCCGACAAACAAATCAGTTATTTTGGATTAAAAGAGCAGTGAAGAAACCTGGATCATTGTTTTTTTACCCTCATATTCATATCTCCTCCATAAATAATAGGTGTCTGGCCAAAGTTACACCATACCAAGTGGGCCTATGTTAAAAAGCCTGCACATTCTGGCGTCATAAATACTGTGTGGGGTGTCTTTAACTTTGTGCGCTTCGGCAGCACATGTACCAAATCGGAATGATACAAAGTAGATGAGCATGGCCCCTGCATAAGTCCGTACTTTTTATCACCTGCCAAGCGAGAATCATTCTTTACTTGTAAGTCTTATTGACCGAATAAACAGAACGCCATTCAATTCTATGTCTTGTGGCTCTAAAAAAGTAGTGTTTCAAAGGTATTTTTCTCTGATTATACCAAACTTAGTGCTATGGCCTTGTCTCCTTCTTGTTGCCCATTTTCTATGTAGCACATCGCACTGCATTGCTGGCTGGCTTTAGGCAGTGTTATCAAACATTCCTTAATGCTACCTCTTTAAATAGTTCTAGGCCTTAATCCTGAATAAAGCTTAGCAATGTCTTGTATACTTTGCTTTTAGGTGTGTGATTTTCTTATTGATTTAACTATCCTTCAAACACTGCCTTATCAATTGCCACTTTCAAAACGCGCTTCAGGACTTAAAAGCTATGTGTAGCGCAGATGTCAGGCAGAGAGAGAGCATAGATACAATTAGGACATATGGGAACCCACGTGCTTGCATGGAAAAGCTTTCAGGACGTTTTCTAAATGGAAAAAGGCTCAGTGTCTGGTGTCTGAGCATGGAAGTGATCCTTCACACGCATAGATTCTTGGATCCTGGTTGGTTGAGGAGGGGGGAGCTAGAAGCCCTGAAGTCATGTCAGTCACTGGCTCCATTCCTGAAGTTACTGAGACCCCACAGCCTTCCTCCCTGTGTCACAGTTTATGTGCCAGGGCCTGGGCTCTGCTGCTGCTTTGGTATGCAGCCAAGCACTACAGGTTTAGTTACTCAGAGTTGCCAGTTAACCATCCCACCTCCATCTCTATGCATTTGTAACAATCTTGCTATTGTAGAGTAAGCACGTCTAGGGCAGAGAGAGAGAGAGAGAGAGAGAGAGATGGGGCTCTGCCTATGCAAATCATTTGCCATTGTCTTCTGGGGAGCCCACTTTTTCAGCCGCTCGAAGCCCTGTTTGACTGCCAGCCTGTTGGAGAAGACCCAGATTCAGCCCACCAGCCAGAAAGATGAGGTTAAGCCTTTATCCGGTGTACAATTTGCCACCTGTCCATGAGTTACTGAGGTCCATAAAAAGCTCAACTGCAGCTCTCATAGAGAGGTCATTGGCCGATCGTGGCCGATCAGGGACGTGAAGGGCAGAGGGCTAGAGAGAAGGGTGCTCATTGCCCTGCCCAGGGACAGACACATCAGCCCTGCTCGCTACCAGCTGTCAGGTGTGGCTGTGTATTTCAAAATGTTGCTGCCCTCGATGGCAGGATTTCTTTCCTGCCTGAATCATAGCCAAAATATATTCTTTGCTATGCAGGTGGGGGCTGTGCCGGACAGTTGCCATAGTATATAAATGTGATATTTGTCTCCTGAACATAAGCCAAAGCCCAACTCGACTCCATTAGAGCACACATGCAGGGAAATAGAAACCATTTCTTACTTTTAGGGGCCATCTGGTGAGCCTTGATGTTGAGGCTTTAGAATGCTGCCTAGTCTTGCACTGCCATAGAATCAGCCCTGTTCATGAATGTTCACAGCATGTCCCACCCATATAATGAAGACTATATTGCAAACACTGAGATACACTGGACTAAACCTTAAAGCAATTAAACCAGAAGTCTGGAAAGATGTCAAATCGGATAGGGGTGCAAGATACAACCTCTAGTTTCACAGTCAGAGGAGGTTTACATTGCACCACTGGCTCCTGTACCTCTTGTGTAATCCTTCTACTGCCAGTTGAGGGACCCAAAGGTCTCCAATGTGCCTTTCTTAAACAGGTGCTCTGATAATGTTTGCTGTACCTGATGTGGTAGCATACATGTGAAACCAACTTTTCCTGTTTCTAGGAGCTACCTCTGAAGTCTAACAGAAGGCTGGTTGCAGGGTTCATAACAGTGTTTTGATGCTAGCAAACTGCCCTCTCTGCTACCTAGTCACTGCCTATTGCAAGTGAACATATTTATGTGCTTCTCTTGATGAGTGCTTTGTGCTAGAGTGCCCTCACCCATGCCATTAATGTGGACAGCGGCCCATTAATGTAAATGGATGCATTGAATAGTCAGTTATATTAATTGCGTCAAATGAACCATGTAGTACATTAGACAAAGGCTTTATTGTGGTCACATTTTGTTTTTGTCCAGCTATAATTCTTACTACACAGGTTACTTAGAAGTGTACTTATCCCTCTGTCTTGCATATTGCTATAGGTCTTACCCTAGGGGAGACATCAATATTTTTTCCAACGCATGGTGTAGGGATCACCTTTATCCAAACCAAAGGATGTTTCAAATGTCAGGGAGAGATTTACCCTCCAGTCAGAAAAGTAAACCAGCAGTGTACAGACTTCTGTGGTAAGCTAAGGTGGACTGGCTCGAGGATCATGATGGGGAAATGGGCCAGGTGCATTCGGATCAGATTTGGCCTATCTACAACAGACTGTCCTTGGAAAGACGCAAAAGGGTCAATCAGTTCACTTCTCTCTATGTCTTACCATCCATTCTCCTTTCTCTATCTGGGATGGCATATATTACCAAACTAACCTGTTGGCCTCGCTGGGCCGCTGATTTCACTTTTAACAGTCTTCTGTTCATTCATTGGGCCTTTACGAGTTTGGTGGTAATTCTTGAGGGATTACTGCCAAATTCTTTTACAGTTACCACCGCTCGGTCCCTCAAACTTATGGCAGGATTTTAAGTGAGTTAACAGTTGTGTTACTCCCCATTTGGCATCCACAGGTCTACATCGGCATTTTGTCACATTTAGCACATATGGTAATTCCACTACTGTAAATCGAGCAGTTTATGACCTTTAAATGGAGGGCTTACCTCCAGCAATATGCTGGAGGTCAGTCCTCCAATTAGATGCCAAACCTATAATATGGCATTGTGGTAAATCAATTCCCGGTCAGAAATGTGGCAGCATGAGAATTACTGCCACTTTTCTATGGCACAGCTAAACTCATATTTAGAACTATTGGGCCTTATTATGAGTTTGGCAGTCATTCCAGAGAAATTACCACCAATCTCGGTTACCATTATCTCCATGCGGGTCCGTAAATTTATTGCAGGATTATCAGTTGGTAGCAGGGCTGTTAGACCCCGTTTTCCATTGGACTCCATGGGGACTTATTTGGTTTACTGCGAGCGGTAATTCCGCCACAGTAAATCTGATGATTTTTTTATCTTGAAGTGAGAGATTTACCTCCAGAGTGTTTTTGGAGGTAAATCCTTCACTTCGCGTCAAACCTATAACTCGGCGGTGCGGTAATGGAAAATAGTGGCTTGGAACTGAAATACTGCCACTTTTTTACAGCAGCGCCAAAGGGTTGATGAGGCCTTTTTTTTCCTACCTCCCTGGGTTCCAAATGCCTTCCAAAGGCTTTGTCAGGAGTAAACCTGTGACAGTCCCTGTCTCAGATAGCTATGCTAAGACTGACTCCCTGCGCGGGAGAATGTTTGTGAACAGTGACGGGGCAACACTGCACCAGGAGGGATGGGGCACAGGGCACTCCCTACAACAGAAGCCCCCTGTCATAGGTGGCACTTGGCCTCTTCCCTGGACCAGTAAAGGAATCGTCAGATGTGTCTTCTCTCATCAGCTGCCAATAATTGTATCACCCTCTCTCCCTGCTCTCACTTAAGTAATACCCTTCATTGCCATAGGTCTCCCCCTTTCTGGATCACCACATCCAGCTACGGGAACAACCAAATTTACATTATTGCCTTCCTTACTTTTTTTTTAATGTTTAATTATTTTTATTAGAATGATAATACAATAGAATTTAAGAAAAACTTAAAATCATAAACATTCTTTTTATTCCTTTTTAACGGGAGCATCAGAATCTCCAGGCCGTTACCATGGGAATTATGTCATATATACTATTCGGGGTAATACTCACGAGGGTCACTCTTTACCATGCACCTCCCTGCAGTCCTGACCCTCAAATGTAAGTGGCAGAGCCCTGCAGCGGAATATATGCTTTAAACATTTACTTATAGTATCAAACGCCCTCAGTTATAACCCAAAAAAAAGTTAGTACCACGAGCCTCACAAGTTGAAAAAATTACTTCACTTTGATCTAATACCTGGTGTAAGAGATTTACTGTGCGTATATAATGACACTAGACCGCTGGAAAATGGGTGAGGGGATAGGCATCCTAAGCATGTCATCCAGATGAAAATTGAAATCAGTCATAGAATACATATGTTGCCTGCAGGCATCGAACTGGCACCCTCTGGCGGTGGCACCATATACAGCTGATTATTCATGAAGAGGTAACTGACCCACAAACACATGATCACAAGCACAGAGTCTTTTTTCTGGCCTATCAGACCTTTGGGCTGCTTTCAGGCATACATCACTAAGCCATTGTGATGCGTCTTCTCTCTTTCTATGCAACCTGGACCATGACCCTTTGCACCTCTGAATGTTATAGTCCGACAAACAAATCAGTTATTTTGGATTAAAAGAGCAGTGAAGAAACCTGGATCATTGTTTTTTTACCCTCATATTCATATCTCCTCCATAAATAATAGGTGTCTGGCCAAAGTTACACCATACCAAGTGGGCCTATGTTAAAAAGCCTGCACATTCTGGCGTCATAAATACTGTGTGGGGTGTCTTTAACTTTGTGCGCTTCGGCAGCACATGTACCAAATCGGAATGATACAAAGTAGATGAGCATGGCCCCTGCATAAGGATGACGTGCAAAATCGTGGAGTTCCGTACTTTTTATCACCTGCCAAGCGAGAATCATTCTTTACTTGTAAGTCTTATTGACCGAATAAACAGAACGCCATTCAATTCTATGTCTTGTGGCTCTAAAAAAGTAGTGTTTCAAAGGTATTTTTCTCTGATTATACCAAACTTAGTGCTATGGCCTTGTCTCCTTCTTGTTGCACATTTTCTATGTAGCACATCGCACTGCATTGCTGGCTGGCTTTAGGCAGTGTTATCAAACATTCCTTAATGCTACCTCTTTAAATAGTTCTAGGCCTTAATCCTGAATAAAGCTTAGCAATGTCTTGTATACTTTGCTTTTAGGTGTGTGATTTTCTTATTGATTTAACTATCCTTCAAACACTGCCTTATCAATTGCCACTTTCAAAACGCGCTTCAGGACTTAAAAGCTATGTGTAGCGCAGATGTCAGGCAGAGAGAGAGCATAGATACAATTAGGACATATGGGAACCCACATGCTTGCATGGAAAAGCTTTCAGGACGTTTTCTAAATGGAAAAAGGCTCAGTGTCTGGTGTCTGAGCATGGAAGTGATCCTTCACACGCATAGATTCTTGGATCTTGGTTGGTTGAGGAGGGGGGAGCTAGAAGCCCTGAAGTCATGTCAGTCACTGGCTCCATTCCTGAAGTTACTGAGACCCCACAGCCTTCCTCCCTGTGTCACAGTTTATGTGCCAGGGCCTGGGCTCTGCTGCTGCTTTGGTATGCAGCCAAGCACTACAGGTTTAGTTACTCAGAGTTGCCAGTTAACCATCCCACCTCCATCTCTATGCATTTGTAACAATCTTGCTATTGTAGAGTAAGCACGTCTAGGGCAGAGAGAGAGAGAGAGAGAGAGAGAGATGGGGCTCTGCCTATGCAAATCATTTGCCATTGTCTTCTGGGGAGCCCACTTTTTCAGCCGCTCGAAGCCCTGTTTGACTGCCAGCCTGTTGGAGAAGACCCAGATTCAGCCCACCAGCCAGAAAGATGAGGTTAAGCCTTTATCCGGTGTACAATTTGCCACCTGTCCATGAGTTACTGAGGTCCATAAAAAGCTCAACTGCAGCTCTCATAGAGAGGTCATTGGCCGATCAGGGACGTGAAGGGCAGAGGGCTAGAGAGAAGGGTGCTCATTGCCCTGCCCAGGGACAGACACATCAGCCCTGCTCGCTACCAGCTGTCAGGTGTGGCTGTGTATTTCAAAATGTTGCTGCCCTCGATGGCAGGATTTCTTTCCTGCCTGAATCATAGCCAAAAAATATTCTTTGCTATGCAGGTGGGGGCTGTGCCGGACAGTTGCCATAGTATATAAATGTGATATTTGTCTCCTGAACATAAGCCAAAGCCCAACTCGACTCCATTAGAGCACACATGCAGGGAAATAGAAACCATTTCTTACTTTTAGGGGCCATCTGGTGAGCCTTGATGTTGAGGCTTTAGAATGCTGCCTAGTCTTGCACTGCCATAGCATCAGCCCTGTTCATGAATGTTCACAGCATGTCCCACCCATATAATGAAGACTATATTGCAAACACTGAGATACACTGGACTAAACCTTAAAGCAATTAAACCAGAAGTCTGGAAAGATGTCAAATCGGATAGGGGTGCAAGATACAACCTCTAGTTTCACAGTCAGAGGAGGTTTACATTGCACCACTGGCTCCTGTACCTCTTGTGTAATCCTTCTACTGCCAGTTGAGGGACCCAAAGGTCTCCAAGGTGCCTTTCTTAAACAGGTGCTCTGATAATGTTTGCTGTACCTGATGTGGTAGCATACATGTGAAACCAACTTTTCCTGTTTCTAGGAGCTACCTCTGAAGTCTAACAGAAGGCTGGTTGCAGGGTTCATAACAGTGTTTTGATGCTAGCAAACTGCCCTCTCTGCTACCTAGTCACTGCCTATTGCAGGTGAACATATTTATGTGCTTCTCTTGATGAGTGCTTTGTGCTAGAGTGCCCTCACCCATGCCATTAATGTGGACAGCGGCCCATTAATGTAAATGGATGCATTGAATAGTCAGTTATATTAATTGCGTCAAATGAACCATGTAGTACATTAGACAAAGGCTTTATTGTGGTCACATTTTGTTTTTGTCCAGCTATAATTCTTACTACACAGGTTACTTAGAAGTGTACTTATCCCTCTGTCTTGCATATTGCTATAGGTCTCACCCTAGGGGAGACATCAATATTTTTTCCAACGCATGGTGTAGGGATCACCTTTATCCAAACCAAAGGATGTTTCAAATGTCAGGGAGAGATTTACCCTCCAGTCAGAAAAGTAAACCAGCAGTGTACAGACTTCTGTGGTAAGCTAAGGTGGACTGGCTCGAGGATCATGATGGGGAAATGGGCCAGGTGCATTCGGATCAGATTTGGCCTATCTACAACAGACTGTCCTTGGAAAGACGCAAAAGGGTCAATCAGTTCACTTCTCTCTATGTCTTACCATCCATTCTCCTTTCTCTATCTGGGATGGCATATATTACCAAACTAACCTGTTGGCCTTGCTGGGCTGCTGATTTCACTTTTAACAGTCTTCTGTTCATTCGTTGGGCCTTTACGAGTTTGGTGGTAATTCTTGAGGGATTACTGCCAAATTCTTTTACAGTTACCACCGCTCGGTCCCTCAAACT
Source organism: Ambystoma mexicanum (assembly GCF_040938575.1). NCBI lineage: Eukaryota > Metazoa > Chordata > Amphibia > Caudata > Ambystomatidae > Ambystoma > Ambystoma mexicanum. Next base: position 244,612,513 of record NC_090928.1, on the reverse strand, counting down.
TATGGCAGGATTTTAAGTGAGTTAACAGTTGTGTTACTCCCCATTTGGCATCCACAGGTCTACATCGGCATTTTGTCACATTTAGCACATATGGTAATTCCACTACTGTAAATCGAGCAGTTTATGACCTTTAAATGGAGGGCTTACCTCCAGCAATATGCTGGAGGTCAGTCCTCCAATTAGATGCCAAACCTATAATATGGCATTGTGGTAAATCAATTCCCGGTCAGAAATGTGGCAGCATGAGAATTACTGCCACTTTTCTATGGCACAGCTAAACTCATATTTAGAACTATTGGGCCTTATTATGAGTTTGGCAGTCATTCCAGAGAAATTACCACCAATCTCGGTTACCATTATCTCCATGCGGGTCCGTAAATTTATTGCAGGATTATCAGTTGGTAGCAGGGCTGTTAGACCCCGTTTTCCATTGGACTCCATGGGGACTTATTTGGTTTACTGCGAGCGGTAATTCCGCCACAGTAAATCTGATGATTTTTTTATCTTGAAGTGAGAGATTTACCTCCAGAGTGTTTTTGGAGGTAAATCCTTCACTTCGCGTCAAACCTATAACTCGGCGGTGCGGTAATGGAAAATAGTGGCTTGGAACTGAAATACTGCCACTTGTTTACAGCAGCGCCAAAGGGTTTATGAGGCCTTTTTTTTCCTACCTCCCTGGGTTCCAAATGCCTTCCAAAGGCTTTGTCAGGAGTAAACCTGTGACAGTCCCTGTCTCAGATAGCTATGCTAAGACTGACTCCCTGCGCGGGAGAATGTTTGTGAACAGTGACGGGGCAACACTGCACCAGGAGGGATGGGGCACAGGGCACTCCCTACAACAGAAGCCCCCTGTCATAGGTGGCACTTGGCCTCTTACCTGGACCAGTAAAGGAATCGTCAGATGTGTCTTCTCTCATCAGCTGCCAATAATTGTATCACCCTCTCTCCCTGCTCTCACTTAAGTAATACCCTTCATTGCCATAGGTCTCCCCCTTTCTGGATCACCACATCCAGCTACGGGAACAACCAAATTTACATTATTGCCTTCCTTACTTTTTTTTTAATGTTTAATTATTTTTATTAGAATGATAATACAATAGAATTTAAGAAAAACTTAAAATCATAAACATTCTTTTTATTCCTTTTTAACGGGAGCATCAGAATCTCCAGGCCGTTACCATGGGAATTATGTCATATATACTATTCGGGGTAATACTCACGAGGGTCACTCTTTACCATGCGCCTCCCTGCAGTCCTGACCCTCAAATGTAAGTGGCAGAGCCCTGCAGCGGAATATATGCTTTAAACATTTACTTATAGTATCAAACGCCCTCAGTTATAACCCAAAAAAAAGTTAGTACCACGAGCCTCACAAGTTGAAAAAATTACTTCACTTTGATCTAATACCTGGTGTAAGAGATTTACTGTGCGTATATAATGACACTAGACCGCTGGAAAATGGGTGAGGGGATAGGCATCCTAAGCATGTCATCCAGATGAAAATTGAAATCAGTCATAGAATACATATGTTGCCTGCAGGCATCGAACTGGCACCCTCTGGCGGTGGCACCATATACAGCTGATTATTCATGAAGAGGTAACTGACCCACAAACACATGATCACAAGCACAGAGTCTTTTTTCTGGCCTATCAGACCTATGGGCTGCTTTCAGGCATACATCACTAAGCCATTGTGATGCGTCTTCTCTCTTTCTATGCAACCTGGACCATGACCCTTTGCACCTCTGAATGTTATAGTCCGACAAACAAATCAGTTATTTTGGATTAAAAGAGCAGTGAAGAAACCTGGATCATTGTTTTTTTACCCTCATATTCATATCTCCTCCATAAATAATAGGTGTCTGGCCAAAGTTACACCATACCAAGTGGGCCTATGTTAAAAAGCCTGCACATTCTGGCGTCATAAATACTGTGTGGGGTGTCTTTAACTTTGTGCGCTTCGGCAGCACATGTACCAAATCGGAATGATACAAAGTAGATGAGCATGGCCCCTGCATAAGGATGACGTGCAAAATCGTGGAGTTCCGTACTTTTTATCACCTGCCAAGCGAGAATCATTCTTTACTTGTAAGTCTTATTGACCGAATAAACAGAACGCCATTCAATTCTATGTCTTGAGGCTCTAAAAAAGTAGTGTTTCAAAGGTATTTTTCTCTGATTATACCAAACTTAGTGCTATGGCCTTGACTCCTTCTTGTTGCACATTTTCTATGTAGCACATCGCACTGCATTGCTGGCTGGCTTTAGGCAGTGTTATCAAACATTCCTTAATGCTACCTCTTTAAATAGTTCTAGGCCTTAATCCTGAATAAAGCTTAGCAATGTCTTGTAGACTTTGCTTTTAGGTGTGTGATTTTCTTATTGATTTAACTATCCTTCAAACACTGCCTTATCAATTGCCACTTTCAAAACGCGCTTCAGGACTTAAAAGCTATGTGTAGCGCAGAAGTCAGGCAGAGAGAGAGCATAGATACAATTAGGACATATGGGAACCCACGTGCTTGCATGGAAAAGCTTTCAGGACGTTTTCTAAATGGAAAAAGGCTCAGTGTCTGGTGTCTGAGCATGGAAGTGATCCTTCACACGCATAGATTCTTGGATCTTGGTTGGTTGAGGAGGGGGGAGCTAGAAGCCCTGAAGTCATGTCAGTCACTGGCTCCATTCCTGAAGTTACTGAGACCCCACAGCCTTCCTCCCTGTGTCACAGTTTATGTGCCAGGGCCTGGGCTCTGCTGCTGCTTTGGTATGCAGCCAAGCACTACAGGTTTAGTTACTCAGAGTTGCCAGTTAACCATCCCACCTCCATCTCTATGCATTTGTAACAATCTTGCTATTGTAGAGTAAGCACGTCTAGGGCAGAGAGAGAGAGAGAGAGAGAGAGAGAGAGAGAGAGAGAGAGAGAGAGAGATGGGGCTCTGCCTATGCAAATCATTTGCCATTGTCTTCTGGGGAGCCCACTTTTTCAGCCGCTCGAAGCCCTGTTTGACTGCCAGCCTGTTGGAGAAGACCCAGATTCAGCCCACCAGCCAGAAAGATGAGGTTAAGCCTTTATCCGGTGTACAATTTGCCACCTGTCCATGAGTTACTGAGGTCCATAAAAAGCTCAACTGCAGCTCTCATAGAGAGGTCATTGGCCGATCGTGGCCGATCAGGGACGTGAAGGGCAGAGGGCTAGAGAGAAGGGTGCTCATTGCCCTGCCCAGGGACAGACACATCAGCCCTGCTCGCTACCAGCTGTCAGGTGTGGCTGTGTATTTCAAAATGTTGCTGCCCTCGATGGCAGGATTTCTTTCCTGCCTGAATCATAGCCAAAATATATTCTTTGCTATGCAGGTGGGGGCTGTGCCGGACAGTTGCCATAGTATATAAATGTGATATTTGTCTCCTGAACATAAGCCAAAGCCCAACTCGACTCCATTAGAGCACACATGCAGGGAAATAGAAACCATTTCTTACTTTTAGGGGCCATCTGGTGAGCCTTGATGTTGAGGCTTTAGAATGCTGCCTAGTCTTGCACTGCCATAGAATCAGCCCTGTTCATGAATGTTCACAGCATGTCCCACCCATATAATGAAGACTATATTGCAAACACTGAGATACACTGGACTAAACCTTAAAGCAATTAAACCAGAAGTCTGGAAAGATGTCAAATCGGATAGGGGTGCAAGATACAACCTCTAGTTTCACAGTCAGAGGAGGTTTACATTGCACCACTGGCTCCTGTACCTCTTGTGTAATCCTTCTACTGCCAGTTGAGGGACCCAAAGGTCTCCAAGGTGCCTTTCTTAAACAGGTGCTCTGATAATGTTTGCTGTACCTGATGTGGTAGCATACATGTGAAACCAACTTTTCCTGTTTCTAGGAGCTACCTCTGAAGTCTAACAGAAGGCTGGTTGCAGGGTTCATAACAGTGTTTTGATGCTAGCAAACTGCCCTCTCTGCTACCTAGTCACTGCCTATTGCAGGTGAACATATTTATGTGCTTCTCTTGATGAGTGCTTTGTGCTAGAGTGCCCTCACCCATGCCATTAATGTGGACAGCGGCCCATTAATGTAAATGGATGCATTGAATAGTCAGTTATATTAATTGCGTCAAATGAACCATGTAGTACATTAGACAAAGGCTTTATTGTGGTCACATTTTGTTTTTGTCCAGCTATAATTCTTACTACACAGGTTACTTAGAAGTGTACTTATCCCTCTGTCTTGCATATTGCTATAGGTCTCACCCTAGGGGAGACATCAATATTTTTTCCAACGCATGGTGTAGGGATCACCTTTATCCAAACCAAAGGATGTTTCAAATGTCAGGGAGAGATTTACCCTCCAGTCAGAAAAGTAAACCAGCAGTGTACAGACTTCTGTGGTAAGCTAAGGTGGACTGGCTCGAGGATCATGATGGGGAAATGGGCCAGGTGCATTCGGATCAGATTTGGCCTATCTACAACAGACTGTCCTTGGAAAGACGCAAAAGGGTCAATCAGTTCACTTCTCTCTATGTCTTACCATCCATTCTCCTTTCTCTATCTGGGATGGCATATATTACCAAACTAACCTGTTGGCCTCGCTGGGCCGCTGATTTCACTTTTAACAGTCTTCTGTTCATTCGTTGGGCCTTTACGAGTTTGGTGGTAATTCTTGAGGGATTACTGCCAAATGCTTTTACAGTTACCACCGCTCGGTCCCTCAAACTTATGGCAGGATTTTAAGTGAGTTAACAGTTGTGTTACTCCCCATTTGGCATCCACAGGTCTACATCGGCATTTTGTCACATTTAGCACATATGGTAATTCCACTACTGTAAATCGAGCAGTTTATGACCTTTAAATGGAGGGCTTACCTCCAGCAATATGCTGGAGGTCAGTCCTCCAATTAGATGCCAAACCTATAATATGGCATTGTGGTAAATCAATTCCCGGTCAGAAATGTGGCAGCATGAGAATTACTGCCACTTTTCTATGGCACAGCTAAACTCATATTTAGAACTATTGGGCCTTATTATAAGTTTGGCAGTCATTCCAGAGAAATTACCACCAATCTCGGTTACCATTATCTCCATGCGGGTCCATAAATTTATTGCAGGATTATCAGTTGGTAGCAGGGCTGTTAGACCCCGTTTTCCATTGGACTCCATGGGGACTTATTTGGTTTACTGCGAGCGGTAATTCCGCCACAGTAAATCTGATGATTTTTTTATCTTGAAGTGAGAGATTTACCTCCAGAGTGTTTTTGGAGGTAAATCCTTCACTTCGCGTCAAACCTATAACTCGGCGGTGCGGTAATGGAAAATAGTGGCTTGGAACTGAAATACTGCCACTTTTTTACAGCAGCGCCAAAGGGTTGATGAGGCCTTTTTTTTCCTACCTCCCTGGGTTCCAAATGCCTTCCAAAGGCTTTGTCAGGAGTAAACCTGTGACAGTCCCTGTCTCAGATAGCTATGCTAAGACTGACTCCCTGCGCGGGAGAATGTTTGTGAACAGTGACGGGGCAACACTGCACCAGGAGGGATGGGGCACAGGGCACTCCCTACAACAGAAGCCCCCTGTCATAGGTGGCACTTGGCCTCTTACCTGGACCAGTAAAGGAATCGTCAGATGTGTCTTCTCTCATCAGCTGCCAATAATTGTATCACCCTCTCTCCCTGCTCTCACTTAAGTAATACCCTTCATTGCCATAGGTCTCCCCCTTTCTGGATCACCACATCCAGCTACGGGAACAACCAAATTTACATTATTGCCTTCCTTACTTTTTTTTTAATGTTTAATTATTTTTATTAGAATGATAATACAATAGAATTTAAGAAAAACTTAAAATCATAAACATTCTTTTTATTCCTTTTTAACGGGAGCATCAGAATCTCCAGGCCGTTACCATGGGAATTATGTCATATATACTATTCGGGGTAATACTCACGAGGGTCACTCTTTACCATGCGCCTCCCTGCAGTCCTGACCCTCAAATGTAAGTGGCAGAGCCCTGCAGCGGAATATATGCTTTAAACATTTACTTATAGTATCAAACGCCCTCAGTTATAACCCAAAAAAAAGTTAGTACCACGAGCCTCACAAGTTGAAAAAATTACTTCACTTTGATCTAATACCTGGTGTAAGAGATTTACTGTGCGTATATAATGACACTAGACCGCTGGAAAATGGGTGAGGGGATAGGCATCCTAAGCATGTCATCCAGATGAAAATTGAAATCAGTCATAGAATACATATGTTGCCTGCAGGCATCGAACTGGCACCCTCTGGCGGTGGCACCATATACAGCTGATTATTCATGAAGAGGTAACTGACCCACAAACACATGATCACAAGCACAGAGTCTTTTTTCTGGCCTATCAGACCTTTGGGCTGCTTTCAGGCATACATCACTAAGCCATTGTGATGCGTCTTCTCTCTTTCTATGCAACCTGGACCATGACCCTTTGCACCTCTGAATGTTATAGTCCGACAAACAAATCAGTTATTTTGGATTAAAAGAGCAGTGAAGAAACCTGGATCATTGTTTTTTTACCCTCATATTCATATCTCCTCCATAAATAATAGGTGTCTGGCCAAAGTTACACCATACCAAGTGGGCCTATGTTAAAAAGCCTGCACATTCTGGCGTCATAAATACTGTGTGGGGTGTCTTTAACTTTGTGCGCTTCGGCAGCACATGTACCAAATCGGAATGATACAAAGTAGATGAGCATGGCCCCTGCATAAGTCCGTACTTTTTATCACCTGCCAAGCGAGAATCATTCTTTACTTGTAAGTCTTATTGACCGAATAAACAGAACGCCATTCAATTCTATGTCTTGTGGCTCTAAAAAAGTAGTGTTTCAAAGGTATTTTTCTCTGATTATACCAAACTTAGTGCTATGGCCTTGTCTCCTTCTTGTTGCACATTTTCTATGTAGCACATCGCACTGCATTGCTGGCTGGCTTTAGGCAGTGTTATCAAACATTCCTTAATGCTACCTCTTTAAATAGTTCTAGGCCTTAATCCTGAATAAAGCTTAGCAATGTCTTGTATACTTTGCTTTTAGGTGTGTGATTTTCTTATTGATTTAACTATCCTTCAAACACTGCCTTATCAATTGCCACTTTCAAAACGCGCTTCAGGACTTAAAAGCTATGTGTAGCGCAGATGTCAGGCAGAGAGAGAGCATAGATACAATTAGGACATATGGGAACCCACGTGCTTGCATGGAAAAGCTTTCAGGACGTTTTCTAAATGGAAAAAGGCTCAGTGTCTGGTGTCTGAGCATGGAAGTGATCCTTCACACGCATAGATTCTTGGATCTTGGTTGGTTGAGGAGGGGGGAGCTAGAAGCCCTGAAGTCATGTCAGTCACTGGCTCCATTCCTGAAGTTACTGAGACCCCACAGCCTTCCTCCCTGTGTCACAGTTTATGTGCCAGGGCCTGGGCTCTGCTGCTGCTTTGGTATGCAGCCAAGCACTACAGGTTTAGTTACTCAGAGTTGCCAGTTAACCATCCCACCTCCATCTCTATGCATTTGTAACAATCTTGCTATTGTAGAGTAAGCACGTCTAGGGCAGAGAGAGAGAGAGAGAGAGAGAGAGAGAGAGAGATGGGGCTCTGCCTATGCAAATCATTTGCCATTGTCTTCTGGGGAGCCCACTTTTTCAGCCGCTCGAAGCCCTGTTTGACTGCCAGCCTGTTGGAGAAGACCCAGATTCAGCCCACCAGCCAGAAAGATGAGGTTAAGCCTTTATCCGGTGTACAATTTGCCACCTGTCCATGAGTTACTGAGGTCCATAAAAAGCTCAACTGCAGCTCTCATAGAGAGGTCATTGGCCGATCGTGGCCGATCAGGGACGTGAAGGGCAGAGGGCTAGAGAGAAGGGTGCTCATTGCCCTGTCCAGGGACAGACACATCAGCCCTGCTCGCTACCAGCTGTCAGGTGTGGCTGTGTATTTCAAAATGTTGCTGCCCTCGATGGCAGGATTTCTTTCCTGCCTGAATCATAGCCAAAAAATATTCTTTGCTATGCAGGTGGGGGCTGTGCCGGACAGTTGCCATAGTATATAAATGTGATATTTGTCTCCTGAACATAAGCCAAAGCCCAACTCGACTCCATTAGAGCACACATGCAGGGAAATAGAAACCATTTCTTACTTTTAGGGGCCATCTGGTGAGCCTTGATGTTGAGGCTTTAGAATGCTGCCTAGTCTTGCACTGCCATAGAATCAGCCCTGTTCATGAATGTTCACAGCATGTCCCACCCATATAATGAAGACTATATTGCAAACACTGAGATACACTGGACTAAACCTTAAAGCAATTAAACCAGAAGTCTGGAAAGATGTCAAATCGGATAGGGGTGCAAGATACAACCTCTAGTTTCACAGTCAGAGGAGGTTTACATTGCACCACTGGCTCCTGTACCTCTTGTGTAATCCTTCTACTGCCAGTTGAGGGACCCAAAGGTCTCCAAGGTGCCTTTCTTAAACAGGTGCTCTGATAATGTTTGCTGTACCTGATGTGGTAGCATACATGTGAAACCAACTTTTCCTGTTTCTAGGAGCTACCTCTGAAGTCTAACAGAAGGCTGGTTGCAGGGTTCATAACAGTGTTTTGATGCTAGCAAACTGCCCTCTCTGCTACCTAGTCACTGCCTATTGCAGGTGAACATATTTATGTGCTTCTCTTGATGAGTGCTTTGTGCTAGAGTGCCCTCACCCATGCCATTAATGTGGACAGCGGCCCATTAATGTAAATGGATGCATTGAATAGTCAGTTATATTAATTGCGTCAAATGAACCATGTAGTACATTAGACAAAGGCTTTATTGTGGTCACATTTTGTTTTTGTCCAGCTATAATTCTTACTACACAGGTTACTTAGAAGTGTACTTATCCCTCTGTCTTGCATATTGCTATAGGTCTCACCCTAGGGGAGACATCAATATTTTTTCCAACGCATGGTGTAGGGATCACCTTTATCCAAACCAAAGGATGTTTCAAATGTCAGGGAGAGATTTACCCTCCAGTCAGAAAAGTAAACCAGCAGTGTACAGACTTCTGTGGTAAGCTAAGGTGGACTGGCTCGAGGATCATGATGGGGAAATGGGCCAGGTGCATACGGATCAGATTTGGCCTATCTACAACAGACTGTCCTTGGAAAGACGCAAAAGGGTCAATCAGTTCACTTCTCTCTATGTCTTACCATCCATTCTCCTTTCTCTATCTGGGATGGCATATATTACCAAACTAACCTGTTGGCCTCGCTGGGCCGCTGATTTCACTTTTAACAGTCTTCTGTTCATTCGTTGGGCCTTTACGAGTTTGGTGGTAATTCTTGAGGGATTACTGCCAAATTCTTTTACAGTTACCACCGCTCGGTCCCTCAAACTTATGGCAGGATTTTAAGTGAGTTAACAGTTGTGTTACTCCCCATTTGGCATCCACAGGTCTACATCGGCATTTTGTCACATTTAGCACATATGGTAATTCCACTACTGTAAATCGAGCAGTTTATGACCTTTAAATGGAGGGCTTACCTCCAGCAATATGCTGGAGGTCAGTCCTCCAATTAGATGCCAAACCTATAATATGGCATTGTGGTAAATCAATTCCCGGTCAGAAATGTGGCAGCATGAGAATTACTGCCACTTTTCTATGGCACAGCTAAACTCATATTTAGAACTATTGGGCCTTATTATAAGTTTGGCAGTCATTCCAGAGAAATTACCACCAATCTCGGTTACCATTATCTCCATGCGGGTCCATAAATTTATTGCAGGATTATCAGTTGGTAGCAGGGCTGTTAGACCCCGTTTTCCATTGGACTCCATGGGGACTTATTTGGTTTACTGCGAGCGGTAATTCCGCCACAGTAAATCTGATGATTTTTTTATCTTGAAGTGAGAGATTTACCTCCAGAGTGTTTTTGGAGGTAAATCCTTCACTTCGCGTCAAACCTATAACTCGGCGGTGCGGTAATGGAAAATAGTGGCTTGGAACTGAAATACTGCCACTTTTTTACAGCAGCGCCAAAGGGTTGATGAGGCCTTTTTTTTCCTACCTCCCTGGGTTCCAAATGCCTTCCAAAGGCTTTGTCAGGAGTAAACCTGTGACAGTCACTGTCTCAGATAGCTATGCTAAGACTGACTCCCTGCGCGGGAGAATGTTTGTGAACAGTGACGGGGCAACACTGCACCAGGAGGGATGGGGCACAGGGCACTCCCTACAACAGAAGCCCCCTGTCATAGGTGGCACTTGGCCTCTTACCTGGACCAGTAAAGGAATCGTCAGATGTGTCTTCTCTCATCAGCTGCCAATAATTGTATCACCCTCTCTCCCTGCTCTCACTTAAGTAATACCCTTCATTGCCATAGGTCTCCCCCTTTCTGGATCACCACATCCAGCTACGGGAACAACCAAATTTACATTATTGCCTTCCTTACTTTTTTTTTAATGTTTAATTATTTTTATTAGAATGATAATACAATAGAATTTAAGAAAAACTTAAAATCATAAACATTCTTTTTATTCCTTTTTAACGGGAGCATCAGAATCTCCAGGCCGTTACCATGGGAATTATGTCATATATACTATTCGGGGTAATACTCACGAGGGTCACTCTTTACCATGCGCCTCCCTGCAGTCCTGACCCTCAAATGTAAGTGGCAGAGCCCTGCAGCGGAATATATGCTTTAAACATTTACTTATAGTATCAAACGCCCTCAGTTATAACCCAAAAAAAAGTTAGTACCACGAGCCTCACAAGTTGAAAAAATTACTTCACTTTGATCTAATACCTGGTGTAAGAGATTTACTGTGCGTATATAATGACACTAGACCGCTGGAAAATGGGTGAGGGGATAGGCATCCTAAGCATGTCATCCAGATGAAAATTGAAATCAGTCATAGAATACATATGTTGCCTGCAGGCATCGAACTGGCACCCTCTGGCGGTGGCACCATATACAGCTGATTATTCATGAAGAGGTAACTGACCCACAAACACATGATCACAAGCACAGAGTCTTTTTTCTGGCCTATCAGACCTTTGGGCTGCTTTCAGGCATACATCACTAAGCCATTGTGATGCGTCTTCTCTCTTTCTATGCAACCTGGACCATGACCCTTTGCACCTCTGAATGTTATATTCCGACAAACAAATCAGTTATTTTGGATTAAAAGAGCAGTGAAGAAACCTGGATCATTGTTTTTTTACCCTCATATTCATATCTCCTCCATAAATAATAGGTGTCTGGCCAAAGTTACACCATACCAAGTGGGCCTATGTTTAAAAGCCTGCACATTCTGGCGTCATAAATACTGTGTGGGGTGTCTTTAACTTTGTGCGCTTCGGCAGCACATGTACCAAATCGGAATGATACAAAGTAGATGAGCATGGCCCCTGCATAAGGATGACGTGCAAAATCGTGGAGTTCCGTACTTTTTATCACCTGCCAAGCGAGAATCATTCTTTACTTGTAAGTCTTATTGACCGAATAAACAGAACGCCATTCAATTCTATGTATTGAGGCTCTAAAAAAGTAGTGTTTCAAAGGTATTTTTCTCTGATTATACCAAACTTAGTGCTATGGCCTTGACTCCTTCTTGTTGCACATTTTCTATGTAGCACATCGCACTGCATTGCTGGCTGGCTTTAGGCAGTGTTATCAAACATTCCTTAATGCTACCTCTTTAAATAGTTCTAGGCCTTAATCCTGAATAAAGCTTAGCAATGTCTTGTAGACTTTGCTTTTAGGTGTGTGATTTTCTTATTGATTTAACTATCCTTCAAACACTGCCTTATCAATTGCCACTTTCAAAACGCGCTTCAGGACTTAAAAGCTATGTGTAGCGCAGAAGTCAGGCAGAGAGAGAGCATAGATACAATTAGGACATATGGGAACCCACGTGCTTGCATGGAAAAGCTTTCAGGACGTTTTCTAAATGGAAAAAGGCTCAGTGTCTGGTGTCTGAGCATGGAAGTGATCCTTCACACGCATAGATTCTTGGATCTTGGTTGGTTGAGGAGGGGGGAGCTAGAAGCCCTGAAGTCATGTCAGTCACTGGCTCCATTCCTGAAGTTACTGAGACCCCACAGCCTTCCTCCCTGTGTCACAGTTTATGTGCCAGGGCCTGGGCTCTGCTGCTGCTTTGGTACGCAGCCAAGCACTACAGGTTTAGTTACTCAGAGTTGCCAGTTAACCATCCCACCTCCATCTCTATGCATTTGTAACAATCTTGCTATTGTAGAGTAAGCACGTCTAGGGCAGAGAGAGAGAGAGAGAGAGAGAGAGAGAGAGAGAGAGAGAGAGAGAGAGAGAGAGAGAGAGAGATGGGGCTCTGCCTATGCAAATCATTTGCCATTGTCTTCTGGGGAGCCCACTTTTTCAGCCGCTCGAAGCCCTGTTTGACTGCCAGCCTGTTGGAGAAGACCCAGATTCAGCCCACCAGCCAGAAAGATGAGGTTAAGCCTTTATCCGGTGTACAATTTGCCACCTGTCCATGAGTTACTGAGGTCCATAAAAAGCTCAACTGCAGCTCTCATAGAGAGGTCATTGGCCGATCGTGGCCGATCAGGGACGTGAAGGGCAGAGGGCTAGAGAGAAGGGTGCTCATTGCCCTGCCCAGGGACAGACACATCAGCCCTGCTCGCTACCAGATGTCAGGTGTGGCTGTGTATTTCAAAATGTTGCTGCCCTCGATGGCAGGATTTCTTTCCTGCCTGAATCATAGCCAAAAAATATTCTTTGCTATGCAGGTGGGGGCTGTGCCGGACAGTTGCCATAGTATATAAATGTGATATTTGTCTCCTGAACATAAGCCAAAGCCCAACTCGACTCCATTAGAGCACACATGCAGGGAAATAGAAACCATTTCTTACTTTTAGGGGCCATCTGGTGAGCCTTGATGTTGAGGCTTTAGAACGCTGCCTAGTCTTGCACTGCCATAGAATCAGCCCTGTTCATGAATGTTCACAGCATGTCCCACCCATATAATGAAGACTATATTGCAAACACTGAGATGCACTGGACTAAACCTTAAAGCAATTAAACCAGAAGTCTGGAAAGATGTCAAATCGGATAGGGGTGCAAGATACAACCTCTAGTTTCACAGTCAGAGGAGGTTTACATTGCACCACTGGCTCCTGTACCTCTTGTGTAATCCTTCTACTGCCAGTTGAGGGACCCAAAGGTCTCCAAGGTGCCTTTCTTAAACAGGTGCTCTGATAATGTTTGCTGTACCTGATGTGGTAGCATACATGTGAAACCAACTTTTCCTGTTTCTAGGAGCTACCTCTGAAGTCTAACAGAAGGCTGGTTGCAGGGTTCATAACAGTGTTTTGGTGCTAGCAAACTGCCCTCTCTGCTACCTAGTCACTGCCTATTGCAGGTGAACATATTTATGTGCTTCTCTTGATGAGTGCTTTGTGCTAGAGTGCCCTCACCCATGCCATTAATGTGGACAGCGACCCATTAATGTAAATGGATGCATTGAATAGTCAGTTATATTAATTGCGTCAAATGAACCATGTAGTACATTAGACAAAGGCTTTATTGTGGTCACATTTTGTTTTTGTCCAGCTATAATTCTTACTACACAGGTTACTTAGAAGTGTACTTATCCCTCTGTCTTGCATATTGCTATAGGTCTCACCCTAGGGGAGACATCAATATTTTTTCCAACGCATGGTGTAGGGATCACCTTTATCCAAACCAAAGGATGTTTCAAATGTCAGGGAGAGATTTACCCTCCAGTCAGAAAAGTAAACCAGCAGTGTACAGACTTCTGTGGTAAGCTAAGGTGGACTGGCTCGAGGATCATGATGGGGAAATGGGCCAGGTGCATTTGGATCAGATTTGGCCTATCTACAACAGACTGTCCTTGGAAAGACGCAAAAGGGTCAATCAGTTCACTTCTCTCTATGTCTTACCATCCATTCTCCTTTCTCTATCTGGGATGGCATATATTACCAAACTAACCTGTTGGCCTCGCTGGGCCGCTGATTTCACTTTTAACAGTCTTCTGTTCATTCATTGGGCCTTTACGAGTTTGGTGGTAATTCTTGAGGGATTACTGCCAAATTCTTTTACAGTTACCACCGCTCGGTCCCTCAAACTTATGGCAGGATTTTAAGTGAGTTAACAGTTGTGTTACTCCCCATTTGGCATCCACAGGTCTACATCGGCATTTTGTCACATTTAGCACATATGGTAATTCCACTACTGTAAATCGAGCAGTTTATGACCTTTAAATGGAGGGCTTACCTCCAGCAATATGCTGGAGGTCAGTCCTCCAATTAGATGCCAAACCTATAATATGGCATTGTGGTAAATCAATTCCCGGTCAGAAATGTGGCAGCATGAGAATTACTGCCACTTTTCTATGGCACAGCTAAACTCATATTTAGAACTATTGGGCCTTATTATGAGTTTGGCAGTCATTCCAGAGAAATTACCACCAATCTCGGTTACCATTATCTCCATGCAGGTCCGTAAATTTATTGCAGGATTATCAGTTGGTAGCAGGGCTGTTAGACCCCGTTTTCCATTGGACTCCATGGGGACTTATTTGGTTTACTGCGAGCGGTAATTCCGCCACAGTAAATCTGATGATTTTTTTATCTTGAAGTGAGAGATTTACCTCCAGAGTGTTTTTGGAGGTAAATCCTTCACTTCGCGTCAAACCTATAACTCGGCGGTGCGGTAATGGAAAATAGTGGCTTGGAACTGAAATACTGCCACTTTTTTACAGCAGCGCCAAAGGGTTGATGAGGCCTTTTTTTTCCTACCTCCCTGGGTTCCAAATGCCTTCCAAAGGCTTTGTCAGGAGTAAACCTGTGACAGTCCCTGTCTCAGATAGCTATGCTAAGACTGACTCCCTGCGCGGGAGAATGTTTGTGAACAGTGACGGGGCAACACTGCACCAGGTGGGATGGGGCACAGGGCACTCCCTACAACAGAAGCCCCCTGTCATAGGTGGCACTTGGCCTCTTACCTGGACCAGTAAAGGAATCGTCAGATGTGTCTTCTCTCATCAGCTGCCAATAATTGTATCACCCTCTCTCCCTGCTCTCACTTAAGTAATACCCTTCATTGCCATAGGTCTCCCCCTTTCTGGATCACCACATCCAGCTACGGGAACAACCAAATTTACATTATTGCCTTCCTTACTTTTTTTTTAATGTTTAATTATTTTTATTAGAATGATAATACAATAGAATTTAAGAAAAACTTAAAATCATAAACATTCTTTTTATTCCTTTTTAACGGGAGCATCAGAATCTCCAGGCCGTTACCATGGGAATTATGTCATATATACTATTCGGGGTAATACTCACGAGGGTCACTCTTTACCATGCGCCTCCCTGCAGTCCTGACCCTCAAATGTAAGTGGCAGAGCCCTGCAGCGGAATATATGCTTTAAACATTTACTTATAGTATCAAACGCCCTCAGTTATAACCCAAAAAAAAGTTAGTACCACGAGCCTCACAAGTTGAAAAAATTACTTCACTTTGATCTAATACCTGGTGTAAGAGATTTACTGTGCGTATATAATGACACTAGACCGCTGGAAAATGGGTGAGGGGATAGGCATCCTAAGCATGTCATCCAGATGAAAATTGAAATCAGTCATAGAATACATATGTTGCCTGCAGGCATCGAACTGGCACCCTCTGGCGGTG
The DNA here is from genome assembly GCF_040938575.1 of Ambystoma mexicanum. Lineage (NCBI taxonomy): Eukaryota > Metazoa > Chordata > Amphibia > Caudata > Ambystomatidae > Ambystoma > Ambystoma mexicanum. The sequence continues at coordinate 244,596,830 of NC_090928.1, read as the reverse complement.
GCACCATATACAGCTGATTATTCATGAAGAGGTAACTGACCCACAAACACATGATCACAAGCACAGAGTCTTTTTTCTGGCCTATCAGACCTTTGGGCTGCTTTCAGGCATACATCACTAAGCCATTGTGATGCGTCTTCTCTCTTTCTATGCAACCTGGACCATGACCCTTTGCACCTCTGAATGTTATAGTCCGACAAACAAATCAGTTATTTTGGATTAAAAGAGCAGTGAAGAAACCTGGAACATTGTTTTTTTACCCTCATATTCATATCTCCTCCATAAATAATAGGTGTCTGGCCAAAGTTACACCATACCAAGTGGGCCTATGTTTAAAAGCCTGCACATTCTGGCGTCATAAATACTGTGTGGGGTGTCTTTAACTTTGTGCGCTTCGGCAGCACATGTACCAAATCGGAATGATACAAAGTAGATGAGCATGGCCCCTGCATAAGGATGACCTGGCAGGCAGGTACTTTTTATCACCTGCCAAGCGAGAATCATTCTTTACTTGTAAGTCTTATTGACCGAATAAACAGAACGCCATTCAATTCTATGTATTGAGGCTCTAAAAAAGTAGTGTTTCAAAGGTATTTTTCTCTGATTATACCAAACTTAGTGCTATGGCCTTGACTCCTTCTTGTTGCACATTTTCTATGTAGCACATCGCACTGCATTGCTGGCTGGCTTTAGGCAGTGTTATCAAACATTCCTTAATGCTACCTCTTTAAATAGTTCTAGGCCTTAATCCTGAATAAAGCTTAGCAATGTCTTGTAGACTTTGCTTTTAGGTGTGTGATTTTCTTATTGATTTAACTATCCTTCAAACACTGCCTTATCAATTGCCACTTTCAAAACGCGCTTCAGGACTTAAAAGCTATGTGTAGCGCAGAAGTCAGGCAGAGAGAGAGCATAGATACAATTAGGACATATGGGAACCCACGTGCTTGCATGGAAAAGCTTTCAGGACGTTTTCTAAATGGAAAAAGGCTCAGTGTCTGGTGTCTGAGCATGGAAGTGATCCTTCACACGCATAGATTCTTGGATCTTGGTTGGTTGAGGAGGGGGGAGCTAGAAGCCCTGAAGTCATGTCAGTCACTGGCTCCATTCCTGAAGTTACTGAGACCCCACAGCCTTCCTCCCTGTGTCACAGTTTATGTGCCAGGGCCTGGGCTCTGCTGCTGCTTTGGTATGCAGCCAAGCACTACAGGTTTAGTTACTCAGAGTTGCCAGTTAACCATCCCACCTCCATCTCTATGCATTTGTAACAATCTTGCTATTGTAGAGTAAGCACGTCTAGGGCAGAGAGAGAGAGAGAGAGAGAGAGAGAGAGAGATGGGGCTCTGCCTATGCAAATCATTTGCCATTGTCTTCTGGGGAGCCCACTTTTTCAGCCGCTCGAAGCCCTGTTTGACTGCCAGCCTGTTGGAGAAGACCCAGATTCAGCCCACCAGCCAGAAAGATGAGGTTAAGCCTTTATCCGGTGTACAATTTGCCACCTGTCCATGAGTTACTGAGGTCCATAAAAAGCTCAACTGCAGCTCTCATAGAGAGGTCATTGGCCGATCGTGGCCGATCAGGGACGTGAAGGGCAGAGGGCTAGAGAGAAGGGTGCTCATTGCCCTGCCCAGGGACAGACACATCAGCCCTGCTCGCTACCAGCTGTCAGGTGTGGCTGTGTATTTCAAAATGTTGCTGCCCTCGATGGCAGGATTTCTTTCCTGCCTGAATCATAGCCAAAAAATATTCTTTGCTATGCAGGTGGGGGCTGTGCCGGACAGTTGCCATAGTATATAAATGTGATATTTCTCTCCTGAACATAAGCCAAAGCCCAACTCGACTCCATTAGAGCACACATGCAGGGAAATAGAAACCATTTCTTACTTTTAGGGGCCATCTGGTGAGCCTTGATGTTGAGGCTTTAGAATGCTGCCTAGTCTTGCACTGCCATAGAATCAGCCCTGTTCATGAATGTTCACAGCATGTCCCACCCATATAATGAAGACTATATTGCAAACACTGAGATACACTGGACTAAACCTTAAAGCAATTAAACCAGAAGTCTGGAAAGATGTCAAATCGGATAGGGGTGCAAGATACAACCTCTAGTTTCACAGTCAGAGGAGGTTTACATTGCACCACTGGCTCCTGTACCTCTTGTGTAATCCTTCTACTGCCAGTTGAGGGACCCAAAGGTCTCCAAGGTGCCTTTCTTAAACAGGTGCTCTGATAATGTTTGCTGTACCTGATGTGGTAGCATACATGTGAAACCAACTTTTCCTGTTTCTAGGAGCTACCTCTGAAGTCTAACAGAAGGCTGGTTGCAGGGTTCATAACAGTGTTTTGGTGCTAGCAAACTGCCCTCTCTGCTACCTAGTCACTGCCTATTGCAGGTGAACATATTTATGTGCTTCTCTTGATGAGTGCTTTGTGCTAGAGTGCCCTCACCCATGCCATTAATGTGGACAGCGACCCATTAATGTAAATGGATGCATTGAATAGTCAGTTATATTAATTGCGTCAAATGAACCATGTAGTACATTAGACAAAGGCTTTATTGTGGTCACATTTTGTTTTTGTCCAGCTATTTTTTATTTTATTTATTTATTTGCATTTATAAAGCGCACAGAACTGCCCTGGGGCATCGTGGCGCTGTTACAGCAGACTTAGTCATGAACACAAGCATAGGAATGTGTTTACAGATGTAACCGAGTTACATAGTACATTTCACATTGGTAATAAACATTGAGCTTAAAGGTTATGCTATGCTGTGGATACAATGCAAGCATGAGAGTGAATGTGGCAGACTTTAGCGGAATAGGAGGGTTTTGAGGTTTTTACGGAAGGTATGGTATGATTTTTCGTTCCTTAGTGAGGTAGGTAGGGAGTTCCAGTTTTTTGGTGCGAGGTGTTGGAAGCTGGTTCCTCCCGCCCTGGATCTTTGAAACGTGGGGACATCAATCATGTTGGTGCGGTGAGCTCTGGTGGGTCTGATGGAGGCTTTCGGTGTGATTCTTTCTGCGAGATAGGGTGGGGCATCCAGGGATAGGCATCTGTGTGTGATGGTCATGGCTTTGAACAGTATGCGTTCCTTCACAGGTAGCCAGTGGGCATCTCTCCTTGCTTGCGAGATGTGTTCTCTTTTTGGAATGGACAGTGCTGCCCGGAGCGCATTGTTTTGCGTGATTTGGAGTTTTTTTAGGTTGTGGGCGGAGGTGCCTAGGAACAGTGCATTGCAGTAGTCTAGTTTTGTACCTATAGTGGCTCTGGCGATGGACAGGCAGTTTTTGGCGGAGAGAAACGGCTTGACAGCATTTATCATCTTGGTGGTAAGTGCTGAGGAAGAGGCAATGGCGTTGACTTGGCGAGACATAGATAGTGAGGCATCTAGGTGAACGCCTAAGGTTTTAACAGACTTGGAGACTGAGATGGTGGAGTTGTCAATGTTGAAGGATTTGTATTGGGGGGGGAGTTTGTTGAGAATTTCATTGGTCCCTACTATGAGGATTTCGGTTTTGTCCCCGTTTAGGCAGAGGCCGTTGGCCGCCATCCAGGTTTGGATGGCTGTGTAGATTTTGGTTAATGCAGTAGCATCTTCTTCGTAGGTCCCAGTTAGAGGGAGTAGTACCTGCGTATCGTCTGCGTAGTTGGTGTACGCTATGTTACGACAGTCGAGGTCCTTGAAGAGAGGAAGGGTGAATATATTGTAGAGAGTGGGGGCGGTGCAGGAGCCTTGTGGGACGCCGCAGTGGATGGTGGTAGGGGTTGCCGAGGCAGTGTCTGAGAAGACTTTCATGAGTCTGCCATTTAGGAATGAGGCAACCCATGCAATGGCTTCCGGGGAGAAGTGTGCTTCATTTTTTAGGTGCATGCCTAGGATATCGTGGTTGACAAGGTCAAAGGCGGCAGATAGATCCAGTAGGAGAAGGAGTGCCGGTTTGCCTTTATCCATAGTGTCTGCAAGCTGTATTTTCAGATCAAGTAGGGCTGACTCTGTTCCGTGACCTGGTCGGAAGCCTGACTGTCTTTTTCCTAGGATATGGTTGGTTTCGAGATAATCCTGGATTTGTGTGTAGGCCATTTTATCCAGAATCTTGAGCAGGAAAGGCACAGTGGTGATGGGCCTGTAGTTGGTAGCTACTTCAGGGTCGAGGGTGGTTTTTTTTAGAAGCGGGCGCACCCAGGCTTCTTTTAGACTGTCAGGGACAGTGTTGGCTTTGAAAGAGGCATTGATGAATGATTTAAGGAAAGGGGCGAGTGTTTCAGTGCAGTCTTTGATCAGGCTGGCGGGGCAGGGGTCTCCTTTACAATTGGATGGTTTGATCTTGTTCATTATCTCAATAACTTCGTGTTCTGTGACTTCCCTGAATTTGAACGGGGTAGTGGGGGCTTTGGTGGATGTGGTTCCCGAGCTAGGGGTGGGCATGTGGCTCGTGGTGGTGTGAGATTTGAGGTGCAGTGATAGGTTTTTGTGGTGCTATAATTCTTACTACACAGGTTACTTAGAAGTGTACTTATCCCTCTGTCTTGCATATTGCTATAGGTCTCACCCTAGGGGAGACATCAATATTTTTTCCAACGCATGGTGTAGGGATCACCTTTATCCAAACCAAAGGATGTTTCAAATGTCAGGGAGAGATTTACCCTCCAGTCAGAAAAGTAAACCAGCAGTGTACAGACTTCTGTGGTAAGCTAAGGTGGACTGGCTCGAGGATCATGATGGGGAAATGGGCCAGGTGCATTCGGATCAGATTTGGCCTATCTACAACAGACTGTCCTTGGAAAGACGCAAAAGGGTCAATCAGTTCACTTCTCTCTATGTCTTACCATCCATTCTCCTTTCTCTATCTGGGATGGCATATATTACCAAACTAACCTGTTGGCCTCGCTGGGCCGCTGATTTCACTTTTAACAGTCTTCTGTTCATTCATTGGGCCTTTACGAGTTTGGTGGTAATTCTTGAGGGATTACTGCCAAATTCTTTTACAGTTACCACCGCTCGGTCCCTCAAACTTATGGCAGGATTTTAAGTGAGTTAACAGTTGTGTTACTCCCCATTTGGCATCCACAGGTCTACATCGGCATTTTGTCACATTTAGCACATATGGTAATTCCACTACTGTAAATCGAGCAGTTTATGACCTTTAAATGGAGGGCTTACCTCCAGCAATATGCTGGAGGTCAGTCCTCCAATTAGATGCCAAACCTATAATATGGCATTGTGGTAAATCAATTCCCGGTCAGAAATGTGGCAGCATGAGAATTACTGCCACTTTTCTATGGCACAGCTAAACTCATATTTAGAACTATTGGGCCTTATTATGAGTTTGGCAGTCATTCCAGAGAAATTACCACCAATCTCGGTTACCATTATCTCCATGCGGGTCCGTAAATTTATTGCAGGATTATCAGTTGGTAGCAGGGCTGTTAGACCCCGTTTTCCATTGGACTCCATGGGGACTTATTTGGTTTACTGCGAGCGGTAATTCCGCCACAGTAAATCTGATGATTTTTTTATCTTGAAGTGAGAGATTTACCTCCAGAGTGTTTTTGGAGGTAAATCCTTCACTTCGCGTCAAACCTATAACTCGGCGGTGCGGTAATGGAAAATAGTGGCTTGGAACTGAAATACTGCCACTTTTTTACAGCAGCGCCAAAGGGTTGATGAGGCCTTTTTTTTCCTACCTCCCTGGGTTCCAAATGCCTTCCAAAGGCTTTGTCAGGAGTAAACCTGTGACAGTCCCTGTCTCAGATAGCTATGCTAAGACTGACTCCCTGCGCGGGAGAATGTTTGTGAACAGTGACGGGGCAACACTGCACCAGGAGGGATGGGGCACAGGGCACTCCCTACAACAGAAGCCCCCTGTCATAGGTGGCACTTGGCCTCTTACCTGGACCAGTAAAGGAATCGTCAGATGTGTCTTCTCTCATCAGCTGCCAATAATTGTATCACCCTCTCTCCCTGCTCTCACTTAAGTAATACCCTTCATTGCCATAGGTCTCCCCCTTTCTGGATCACCACATCCAGCTACGGGAACAACCAAATTTACATTATTGCCTTCCTTACTTTTTTTTAAATGTTTAATTATTTTTATTAGAATGATAATACAATAGAATTTAAGAAAAACTTAAAATCATAAACATTCTTTTTATTCCTTTTTAACGGGAGCATCAGAATCTCCAGGCCGTTACCATGGGAATTATGTCATATATACTATTCGGGGTAATACTCACGAGGGTCACTCTTTACCATGCGCCTCCCTGCAGTCCTGACCCTCAAATGTAAGTGGCAGAGCCCTGCAGCGGAATATATGCTTTAAACATTTACTTATAGTATCAAACGCCCTCAGTTATAACCCAAAAAAAAGTTAGTACCACGAGCCTCACAAGTTGAAAAAATTACTTCACTTTGATCTAATACCTGGTGTAAGAGATTTACTGTGCGTATATAATGACACTAGACCGCTGGAAAATGGGTGAGGGGATAGGCATCCTAAGCATGTCATCCAGATGAAAATTGAAATCAGTCATAGAATACATATGTTGCCTGCAGGCATCGAACTGGCACCCTCTGGCGGTGGCACCATATACAGCTGATTATTCATGAAGAGGTAACTGACCCACAAACACATGATCACAAGCACAGAGTCTTTTTTCTGGCCTATCAGACCTTTGGGCTGCTTTCAGGCATACATCACTAAGCCATTGTGATGCGTCTTCTCTCTTTCTATGCAACCTGGACCATGACCCTTTGCACCTCTGAATGTTATAGTCCGACAAACAAATCAGTTATTTTGGATTAAAAGAGCAGTGAAGAAACCTGGATCATTGTTTTTTTACCCTCATATTCATATCTCCTCCATAAATAATAGGAGTCTGGCCAAAGTTACACCATACCAAGTGGGCCTATGTTAAAAAGCCTGCACATTCTGGCGTCATAAATACTGTGTGGGGTGTCTTTAACTTTGTGCGCTTCGGCAGCACATGTACCAAATCGGAATGATACAAAGTAGATGAGCATGGCCCCTGCATAAGGATGACGTGCAAAATCGTGGAGTTCCGTACTTTTTATCACCTGCCAAGCGAGAATCATTCTTTACTTGTAAGTCTTATTGACCGAATAAACAGAACGCCATTCAATTCTATGTCTTGTGGCTCTAAAAAAGTAGTGTTTCAAAGGTATTTTTCTCTGATCATACCAAACTTAGTGCTATGGCCTTGTCTCCTTCTTGTTGCACATTTTCTATGTAGCACATGGCACTGCATTGCTGGCTGGCTTTAGGCAGTGTTATCAAACATTCCTTAATGCTACCTCTTTAAATAGTTCTAGGCCTTAATCCTGAATAAAGCTTAGCAATGTCTTGTAGACTTTGCTTTTAGGTGTGTGATTTTCTTATTGATTTAACTATCCTTCAAACACTGCCTTATCAATTGCCACTTTCAAAACGCGCTTCAGGACTTAAAAGCTATGTGTAGCGCAGAAGTCAGGCAGAGAGAGAGCATAGATACAATTAGGACATATGGGAACCCACGTGCTTGCATGGAAAAGCTTTCAGGACGTTTTCTAAATGGAAAAAGGCTCAGTGTCTGGTGTCTGAGCATGGAAGTGATCCTTCACACGCATAGATTCTTGGATCTTGGTTGGTTGAGGAGGGGGGGAGCTAGAAGCCCTGAAGTCATGTCAGTCACTGGCTCCATTCCTGAAGTTACTGAGACCCCACAGCCTTCCTCCCTGTGTCACAGTTTATGTGCCAGGGCTTGGGCTCTGCTGCTGCTTTGGTATGCAGCCAAGCACTACAGGTTTAGTTACTCAGAGTTGCCAGTTAACCATCCCACCTCCATCTCTATGCATTTGTAACAATCTTGCTATTGTAGAGTAAGCACGTCTAGGGCAGAGAGAGAGAGAGAGAGAGATGGAGCTCTGCCTATGCAAATCATTTGCCGTTGTCTTCTGGGGAGCCCACTTTTTCAGCCGCCCGAAGCCCTGTTTGACTGCCAGCCTGTTGGAGAAGACCCAGATTCAGCCCACCAGCCAGAAAGATGAGGTTAAGCCTTTATCCGGTGTACAATTTGCCACCTGTCCATGAGTTACTGAGGTCCATAAAAAGCTCAACTGCAGCTCTCATAGAGAGGTCATTGGCCGATCGTGGCCGATCAGGGACGTGAAGGGCAGAGGGCTAGAGAGAAGGGTGCTCATTGCCCTGCCCAGGGACAGACACATCAGCCCTGCTCGCTACCAGCTGTCAGGTGTGGCTGTGTATTTCAAAATGTTGCTGCCCTCGATGGCAGGATTTCTTTCCTGCCTGAATCATAGCCAAAAAATATTCTTTGCTCTGCAGGTGGGGGCTGTGCCGGACAGTTGCCATAGTATATAAATGTGATATTTGTCTCCTGAACATAAGCCAAAGCCCAACTCGACTCCATTAGAGCACACATGCAGGGAAATAGAAACCATTTCTTACTTTTAGGGGCCATCTGGTGAGCCTTGATGTTGAGGCTTTAGAATGCTGCCTAGTCTTGCACTGCCATAGAATCAGCCCTGTTCATGAATGTTCACAACATGTCCCACCCATATAATGAAGACTATATTGCAAACACTGAGATACACTGGACTAAACCTTAAAGCAATTAAACCAGAAGTCTGGAAAGATGTCAAATCGGATAGGGGTGCAAGATACAACCTCTAGTTTCACAGTCAGAGGAGGTTTACATTGCACCACTGGCTCCTGTACCTCTTGTGTAATCCTTCTATTGCCAGTTGAGGGACCCAAAGGTCTCCAAGGTGCCTTTCTTAAACAGGTGCTCTGATAATGTTTGCTGTACCTGATGTGGTAGCATACATGTGAAACCAACTTTTCCTGTTTCTAGGAGCTACCTCTGAAGTCTAACAGAAGGCTGGTTGCAGGGTTCATAACAGTGTTTTGGTGCTAGCAAACTGCCCTCTCTGCTACCTAGTCACTGCCTATTGCAGGTGAACATATTTATGTGCTTCTCTTGATGAGTGCTTTGTGCTAGAGTGCCCTCACCCATGCCATTAATGTGGACAGCGACCCATTAATGTAAATGGATGCATTGAATAGTCAGTTATATTAATTGCGTCAAATGAACCATGTAGTACATTAGACAAAGGCTTTATTGTGGTCACATTTTGTTTTTGTCCAGCTATAATTCTTACTACACAGGTTACTTAGAAGTGTACTTATCCCTCTGTCTTGCATATTGCTATAGGTCTCACCCTAGGGGAGACATCAATATTTTTTCCAACGCTTGGTGTAGGGATCACCTTTATCCAAACCAAAGGATGTTTCAAATGTCAGGGAGAGATTTACCCTCCAGTCAGAAAAGTAAACCAGCAGTGTACAGACTTCTGTGGTAAGCTAAGGTGGACTGGCTCGAGGATCATGATGGGGAAATGGGCCAGGTGCATTCGGATCAGATTTGGCCTATCTACAACAGACTGTCCTTGGAAAGACGCAAAAGGGTCAATCAGTTCACTTCTCTCTATGTCTTACCATCCATTCTCCTTTCTCTATCTGGGATGGCATATATTACCAAACTAACCTGTTGGCCTCGCTGGGCCGCTGATTTCACTTTTAACAGTCTTCTGTTCATTCATTGGGCCTTTACGAGTTTGGTGGTAATTCTTGAGGGATTACTGCCAAATTCTTTTACAGTTACCACCGCTCGGTCCCTCAAACTTATGGCAGGATTTTAAGTGAGTTAACAGTTGTGTTACTCCCCATTTGGCATCCACAGGTCTACATCGGCATTTTGCCACATTTAGCACATATGGTAATTCCACTACTGTAAATCGAGCAGTTTATGACCTTTAAATGGAGGGCTTACCTCCAGCAATATGCTGGAGGTCAGTCCTCCAATTAGATGCCAAACCTATAATATGGCATTGTGGTAAATCAATTCCCGGTCAGAAATGTGGCAGCATGAGAATTACTGCCACTTTTCTATGGCACAGCTAAACTCATATTTAGAACTATTGGGCCTTATTATGAGTTTGGCAGTCATTCCAGAGAAATTACCACCAATCTCGGTTACCATTATCTCCATGCGGGTCCGTAAATTTATTGCAGGATTATCAGTTGGTAGCAGGGCTGTTAGACCCCGTTTTCCATTGGACTCCATGGGGACTTATTTGGTTTACTGCGAGCGGTAATTCCGCCACAGTAAATCTGATGATTTTTTTATCTTGAAGTGAGAGATTTACCTCCAGAGTGTTTTTGGAGGTAAATCCTTCACTTCGCGTCAAACCTATAACTCGGCGGTGCGGTAATGGAAAATAGTGGCTTGGAACTGAAATACTGCCACTTTTTTACAGCAGCGCCAGAGGGTTGATGAGGCCTTTTTTTCCTACCTCCCTGGGTTCCAAATGCCTTCCAAAGGCTTTGTCAGGAGTAAACCTGTGACAGTCCCTGTCTCAGATAGCTATGCTAAGACTGACTCCCTGCGCGGGAGAATGTTTGTGAACAGTGACGGGGCAACACTGCACCAGGAGGGATGGGGCACAGGGCACTCCCTACAACAGAAGCCCCCTGTCATAGGTGGCACTTGGCCTCTTACCTGGACCAGTAAAGGAATCGTCAGATGTGTCTTCTCTCATCAGCTGCCAATAATTGTATCACCCTCTCTCCCTGCTCTCACTTAAGTAATACCCTTCATTGCCATAGGTCTCCCCCTTTCTGGATCACCACATCCAGCTACGGGAACAACCAAATTTACATTATTGCCTTCCTTACTTTTTTTTAAATGTTTAATTATTTTTATTAGAATGATAATACAATAGAATTTAAGAAAAACTTAAAATCATAAACATTCTTTTTATTCCTTTTTAACGGGAGCATCAGAATCTCCAGGCCGTTACCATGGGAATTATGTCATATATACTATTCGGGGTAATACTCACGAGGGTCACTCTTTACCATGCGCCTCCCTGCAGTCCTGACCCTCAAATGTAAGTGGCAGAGCCCTGCAGCGGAATATATGCTTTAAACATTTACTTATAGTATCAAACGCCCTCAGTTATAACCCAAAAAAAAGTTAGTACCACGAGCCTCACAAGTTGAAAAAATTACTTCACTTTGATCTAATACCTGGTGTAAGAGATTTACTGTGCGTATATAATGACACTAGACCGCTGGAAAATGGGTGAGGGGATAGGCATCCTAAGCATGTCATCCAGATGAAAATTGAAATCAGTCATAGAATACATATGTTGCCTGCAGGCATCGAACTGGCACCCTCTGGCGGTGGCACCATATACAGCTGATTATTCATGAAGAGGTAACTGACCCACAAACACATGATCACAAGCACAGAGTCTTTTTTCTGGCCTATCAGACCTTTGGGCTGCTTTCAGGCATACATCACTAAGCCATTGTGATGCGTCTTCTCTCTTTCTATGCAACCTGGACCATGACCCTTTGCACCTCTGAATGTTATAGTCCGACAAACAAATCAGTTATTTTGGATTAAAAGAGCAGTGAAGAAACCTGGATCATTGTTTTTTAACCCTCATATTCATATCTCCTCCATAAATAATAGGTGTCTGGCCAAAGTTACACCATACCAAGTGGGCCTATGTTTAAAAGCCTGCACATTCTGGCGTCATAAATACTGTGTGGGGTGTCTTTAACTTTGTGCGCTTCGGCAGCACATGTACCAAATCGGAATGATACAAAGTAGATGAGCATGGCCCCTGCATAAGGATGACGTGCAAAATCGTGGAGTTCCGTACTTTTTATCACCTGCCAAGCGAGAATCATTCTTTACTTGTAAGTCTTATTGACCGAATAAACAGAACGCCATTCAATTCTATGTCTTGTGGCTCTAAAAAAGTAGTGTTTCAAAGGTATTTTTCTCTGATTATACCAAACTTAGTGCTATGGCCTTGACTCCTTCTTGTTGCACATTTTCTATGTAGCCCATGGCACTGCATTGCTGGCTGGCTTTAGGCAGTGTTATCAAACATTGCTTAATGCTACCTCTTTAAATAGTTCTAGGCCTTAATCCTGAATAAATCTTAGCAATGTTTTGTAGACTTTGCTTTTAGGTGTGTGATTTTCTTATTGATTTAACTATCCTTCAAACACTGCCTTATCAATTGCCACTTTCAAAACGCGCTTCAGGACTTAAAAGCTATGTGTAGCGCAGAAGTCAGGCAAAGAGAGAGCATAGATACAATTAGGACATATGGGAACCCACGTGCTTGCATGGAAAAGCTTTCAGGACGTTTTCTAAATGGAAAAAGGCTCAGTGTCTGGTGTCTGAGCATGGAAGTGATCCTTCACACGCATAGATTCTTGGATCTTGGTTGGTTGAGGAGGGGGGAGCTAGAAGCCCTGAAGTCATGTCAGTCACTGGCTCCATTCCTGAAGTTACTGAGACCCCACAGCCTTCCTCCCTGTGTCACAGTTTATGTGCCAGGGCCTGGGCTCTGCTGCTGCTTTGGTATGCAGCCAAGCACTACAGGTTTAGTTACTCAGAGTTGCCAGTTAACCATCCCACCTCCATCTCTATGCATTTGTAACAATCTTGCTATTGTAGAGTAAGCACGTCTAGGGCAGAGAGAGAGAGAGAGAGAGAGAGAGAGAGAGAGAGAGAGAGAGAGAGAGAGATGGAGCTCTGCCTATGCAAATCATTTGCCGTTGTCTTCTGGGGAGCCCACTTTTTCAGCCGCTCGAAGCCCTGTTTGACTGCCAGCCTGTTGGAGAAGACCCAGATTCAGCCCACCAGCCAGAAAGATGAGGTTAAGCCTTTATCCGGTGTACAATTTGCCACCTGTCCATGAGTTACTGAGGTCCATAAAAAGCTCAACTGCAGCTCTCATAGAGAGGTCATTGGCCGATCGTGGCCGATCAGGGACGTGAAGGGCAGAGGGCTAGAGAGAAGGGTGCTCATTGCCCTGCCCAGGGACAGACACATCAGCCCTGCTCGCTACCAGCTGTCAGGTGTGGCTGTGTATTTCAAAATGTTGCTGCCCTCGATGGCAGGATTTCTTTCCTGCCTGAATCATAGCCAAAAAATATTCTTTGCTCTGCAGGTGGGGGCTGTGCCGGACAGTTGCCATAGTATATAAATGTGATATTTGTCTCCTGAACATAAGCCAAAGCCCAACTCGACTCCATTAGAGCACACATGCAGGGAAATAGAAACCATTTCTTACTTTTAGGGGCCATCTGGTGAGCCTTGATGTTGAGGCTTTAGAATGCTGCCTAGTCTTGTACTGCCATAGAATCAGCCCTGTTCATGAATGTTCACAGCATGTCCCACCCATATAATGAAGACTATATTGCAAACACTGAGATACACTGGACTGAACCTTAAAGCAATTAAACCAGAAGTCTGGAAAGATGTCAAATCGGATAGGGGTGCAAGATACAACCTCTAGTTTCACAGTCAGAGGAGGTTTACATTGCACCACTGGCTCCTGTACCTCTTGTGTAATCCTTCTACTGCCAGTTGAGGGACCCAAAGGTCTCCAAGGTGCCTTTCTTAAACAGGTGCTCTGATAATGTTTGCTGTACCTGATGTGGTAGCATACATGTGAAACCAACTTTTCCTGTTTCTAGGAGCTACCTCTGAAGTCTAACAGAAGGCTGGTTGCAGGGTTCATAACAGTGTTTTGGTGCTAGCAAACTGCCCTCTCTGCTACCTAGTCACTGCCTATTGCAGGTGAACATATTTATGTGCTTCTCTTGATGAGTGCTTTGTGCTAGAGTGCCCTCACCCATGCCATTAATGTGGACAGCGACCCATTAATGTAAATGGATGCATTGAATAGTCAGTTATATTAATTGCGTCAAATGAACCATGTAGTACATTAGACAAAGGCTTTATTGTGGTCACATTTTGTTTTTGTCCAGCTATAATTCTTACTACACAGGTTACTTAGAAGTGTACTTATCCCTCTGTCTTGCATATTGCTATAGGTCTCACCCTAGGGGAGACATCAATATTTTTTCCAACGCATGGTGTAGGGATCACCTTTATCCAAACCAAAGGATGTTTCAAATGTCAGGGAGAGATTTACCCTCCAGTCAGAAAAGTAAACCAGCAGTGTACAGACTTCTGTGGTAAGCTAAGGTGGACTGGCTCGAGGATCATGATGGGGAAATGGGCCAGGTGCATTCGGATCAGATTTGGCCTATCTACAACAGACTGTCCTTGGAAAGACGCAAAAGGGTCAATCAGTTCACTTCTCTCTATGTCTTACCATCCATTCTCCTTTCTCTATCTGGGATGGCATATATTACCAAACTAACCTGTTGGCCTCGCTGGGCCGCTGATTTCACTTTTAACAGTCTTCTGTTCATTCATTGGGCCTTTACGAGTTTGGTGGTAATTCTTGAGGGATTACTGCCAAATTCTTTTACAGTTACCACCGCTCGGTCCCTCAAACTTATGGCAGGATTTTAAGTGAGTTAACAGTTGTGTTACTCCCCATTTGGCATCCACAGGTCTACATCGGCATTTTGTCACATTTAGCACATATGGTAATTCCACTACTGTAAATCGAGCAGTTTATGACCTTTAAATGGAGGGCTTACCTCCAGCAATATGCTGGAGGTCAGTCCTCCAATTAGATGCCAAACCTATATTATGGCATTGTGGTTAATCAATTCCCGGTCAGAAATGTGGCAGCATGAGAATTACTGCCACTTTTCTATGGCACAGCTAAACTCATATTTAGAACTATTGGGCCTTATTATGAGTTTGGCAGTCATTCCAGAGAAATTACCACCAATCTCGGTTACCATTATCTCCATGCGGGTCCGTAAATTTATTGCAGGATTATCAGTTGGTAGCAGGGCTGTTAGACCCCGTTTTCCATTGGACTCCATGGGGACTTATTTGGTTTACTGCGAGCGGTAATTCCGCCACAGTAAATCTGATGATTTTTTTATCTTGAAGTGAGAGATTTACCTCCAGAGTGTTTTTGGAGGTAAATCCTTCACTTCGCGTCAAACCTATAACTCGGCGGTGCGGTAATGGAAAATAGTGGCTTGGAACTGAAATACTGCCACTTTTTTACAGCAGCGCCAAAGGGTTGATGAGGCCTTTTTTTTCCTACCTCCCTGGGTTCCAAATGCCTTCCAAAGGCTTTGTCAGGAGTAAACCTGTGACAGTCCCTGTCTCAGATAGCTATGCTAAGACTGACTCCCTGCGCGGGAGAATGTTTGTGAACAGTGACGGGGCAACACTGCACCAGGAGGGATGGGGCACAGGGCACTCCCTACAACAGAAGCCCCCTGTCATAGGTGGCACTTGGCCTCTTACCTGGACCAGTAAAGGAATCGTCAGATGTGTCTTCTCTCATCAGCTGCCAATAATTGTATCACCCTCTCTCCCTGCTCTCACTTAAGTAATACCCTTCATTGCCATAGGTCTCCCCCTTTCTGGATCACCACATCCAGCTACGGGAACAACCAAATTTACATTATTGCCTTCCTTACTTTTTTTTAATGTTTAATTATTTTTATTAGAATGATAATACAATAGAATTTAAGAAAAACTTAAAATCATAAACATTCTTTTTATTCCTTTTTAACGGGAGCATCAGAATCTCCAGGCCGTTACCATGGGAATTATGTCATATATACTATTCGGGGTAATACTCACGAGGGTCACTCTTTACCATGCGCCTCCCTGCAGTCCTGACCCTCAAATGTAAGTGGCAGAGCCCTGCAGCGGAATATATGCTTTAAACATTTACTTATAGTATCAAACGCCCTCAGTTATAACCCAAAAAAAAGTTAGTACCGCGAGCCTCACAAGTTGAAAAAATTACTTCACTTTGATCTAATACCTGGTGTAAGAGATTTACTGTGCGTATATAATGACACTAGACCGCTGGAAAATGGGTGAGGGGATAGGCATCCTAAGCATGTCATCCAGATGAAAATTGAAATCAGTCATAGAATACATATGTTGCCTGCAGGCATCGAACTGGCACCCTCTGGCGGTGGCACCATATACAGCTGATTATTCATGAAGAGGTAACTGACCCACAAACACATGATCACAAGCACAGAGTCTTTTTTCTGGCCTATCAGACCTTTGGGCTGCTTTCAGGCATACATCACTAAGCCATTGTGATGCGTCTTCTCTCTTTCTATGCAACCTGGACCATGACCCTTTGCACCTCTGAATGTTATAGTCCGACAAACAAATCAGTTATTTTGGATTAAAAGAGCAGTGAAGAAACCTGGATCATTGTTTTTTTACCCTCATATTCATATCTCCTCCATAAATAATAGGTGTCTGGCCAAAGTTACACCATACCAAGTGGGCCTATGTTTAAAAGCCTGCACATTCTGGCGTCATAAATACTGTGTGGGGTGTCTTTAACTTTGTGCGCTTCGGCAGCACATGTACCAAATCGGAATGATACAAAGTAGATGAGCATGGCCCCTGCATAAGGATGACGTGCAAAATCCTGGAGTTCCGTACTTTTTATCACCTGCCAAGCGAGAATCATTCTTTACTTGTAAGTCTTATTGACCGAATAAACAGAACGCCATTCAATTCTATGTCTTGTGGCTCTAAAAAAGTAGTGTTTCAAAGGTATTTTTCTCTGATTATACCAAACTTAGTGCTATGGCCTTGACTCCTTCTTGTTGCACATTTTCTATGTAGCCCATGGCACTGCATTGCTGGCTGGCTTTAGGCAGTGTTATCAAACATTCCTTAATGCTACCTCTTTAAATAGTTCTAGGCCTTAATCCTGAATAAAGCTTAGCAATGTCTTGTAGACTTTGCTTTTAGGTGTGTGATTTTCTTATTGATTTAACTATCCTTCAAACACTGCCTTATCAATTGCCACTTTCAAAACGCGCTTCAGGACTTAAAAGCTAAGTGTAGCGCAGAAGTCAGGCAGAGAGAGAGCATAGATACAATTAGGACATATGGGAACCCACGTGCTTGCATGGAAAAGCTTTCAGGACGTTTTCTAAATGGAAAAAGGCTCAGTGTCTGGTGTCTGAGCATGGAAGTGATCCTTCACACGCATAGATTCTTGGATCTTGGTTGGTTGAGGAGGGGGGAGCTAGAAGCCCTGAAGTCATGTCAGTCACTGGCTCCATTCCTGAAGTTACTGAGACCCCACAGCCTTCCTCCCTGTGTCACAGTTTATGTGCCAGGGCCTGGGCTCTGCTGCTGCTTTGGTATGCAGCCAAGCACTACAGGTTTAGTTACTCAGAGTTGCCAGTTAACCATCCCACCTCCATCTCTATGCATTTGTAACAATCTTGCTATTGTAGAGTAAGCACGTCTAGGGCAGAGAGAGAGAGAGAGAGAGAGAGAGAGAGAGAGAGAGAGAGAGATGGAGCTCTGCCTATGCAAATCATTTGCCGTTGTCTTCTGGGGAGCCCACTTTTTCAGCCGCTCGAAGCCCTGTTTGACTGCCAGCCTGTTGGAGAAGACCCAGATTCAGCCCACCAGCCAGAAAGATGAGGTTAAGCCTTTATCCGGTGTACAATTTGCCACCTGTCCATGAGTTACTGAGGTCCATAAAAAGCTCAACTGCAGCTCTCATAGAGAGGTCATTGGCCGATCGTGGCCGATCAGGGACGTGAAGGGCAGAGGGCTAGAGAGAAGGGTGCTCATTGCCCTGCCCAGGGACAGACACATCAGCCCTGCTCGCTACCAGCTGTCAGGTGTGGCTGTGTATTTCAAAATGTTGCTGCCCTCGATGGCAGGATTTCTTTCCTGCCTGAATCATAGCCAAAAAATATTCTTTGCTCTGCAGGTGGGGGCTGTGCCGGACAGTTGCCATAGTATATAAATGTGATATTTGTCTCCTGAACATAAGCCAAAGCCCAACTCGACTCCATTAGAGCACACATGCAGGGAAATAGAAACCATTTCTTACTTTTAGGGGCCATCTGGTGAGCCTTGATGTTGAGGCTTTAGAATGCTGCCTAGTCTTGTACTGCCATAGAATCAGCCCTGTTCATGAATGTTCACAGCATGTCCCACCCATATAATGAAGACTATATTGCAAACACTGAGATACACTGGACTGAACCTTAAAGCAATTAAACCAGAAGTCTGGAAAGATGTCAAATCGGATAGGGGTGCAAGATACAACCTCTGGTTTCACAGTCAGAGGAGGTTTACATTGCACCACTGGCTCCTGTACCTCTTGTGTAATCCTTCTACTGCCAGTTGAGGGACCCAAAGGTCTCCAAGGTGCCTTTCTTAAACAGGTGCTCTGATAATGTTTGCTGTACCTGATGTGGTAGCATACATGTGAAACCAACTTTTCCTGTTTCTAGGAGCTACCTCTGAAGTCTAACAGAAGGCTGGTTGCAGGGTTCATAACAGTGTTTTGGTGCTAGCAAACTGCCCTCTCTGCTACCTAGTCACTGCCTATTGCAGGTGAACATATTTATGTGCTTCTCTTGATGAGTGCTTTGTGCTAGAGTGCCCTCACCCATGCCATTAATGTGGACAGTGACCCATTAATGTAAATGGATGCATTGAATAGTCAGTTATATTAATTGCGTCAAATGAACCATGTAGTACATTAGACAAAGGCTTTATTGTGGTCACATTTTGTTTTTGTCCAGCTATAATTCTTACTACACAGGTTACTTAGAAGTGTACTTATCCCTCTGTCTTGCATATTGCTATAGGTCTCACCCTAGGGGAGACATCAATATTTTTTCCAACGCATGGTGTAGGGATCACCTTTATCCAAACCAAAGGATGTTTCAAATGTCAGGCATAGATTTACCCTCCAGTCAGAAAAGTAAACCAGCAGTGTACAGACTTCTGTGGTAAGCTAAGGTGGACTGGCTCGAGGATCATGATGGGGAAATGGGCCAGGTGCATTCGGATCAGATTTGGCCTATCTACAACAGACTGTCCTTGGAAAGACGCAAAAGGGTCAATCAGTTCACTTCTCTCTATGTCTTACCATCCATTCTCCTTTCTCTATCTAGGATGGCATATATTACCAAACTAACCTGTTGGCCTCGCTGGGCCGCTGATTTCACTTTTAACAGTCTTCTGTTCATTCATTGGGCCTTTACGAGTTTGGTGGTAATTCTTGAGGGATTACTGCCAAATTCTTTTACAGTTACCACCGCTCGGTCCCTCAAACTTATGGCAGGATTTTAAGTGAGTTAACAGTTGTGTTACTCCCCATTTGGCATCCACAGGTCTACATCAGCATTTTGTCACATTTAGCACATATGGTAATTCCACTACTGTAAATCGAGCAGTTTATGACCTTTAAATGGAGGGCTTACCTCCAGCAATATGCTGGAGGTCAGTCCTCCAATTAGATGCCAAACCTATATTATGGCATTGTGGTAAATCAATTCCCGGTCAGAAATGTGGCAGCATGAGAATTACTGCCACTTTTCTATGGCACAGCTAAACTCATATTTAGAACTATTGGGCCTTATTATGAGTTTGGCAGTCATTCCAGAGAAATTACCACCAATCTCGGTTACCATTATCTCCATGCGGGTCCGTAAATTTATTGCAGGATTATCAGTTGGTAGCAGGGCTGTTAGACCCCGTTTTCCATTGGACTCCATGGGGACTTATTTGGTTTACTGCGAGCGGTAATTCCGCCACAGTAAATCTGATGATTTTTTTATCTTGAAGTGAGAGATTTACCTCCAGAGTGTTTTTGGAGGTAAATCCTTCACTTCGCGTCAAACCTATAACTCGGCGGTGCGGTAATGGAAAATAGTGGCTTGGAACTGAAATACTGCCACTTTTTTACAGCAGCGCCAAAGGGTTGATGAGGCCTTTTTTTTCCTACCTCCCTGGGTTCCAAATGCCTTCCAAAGGCTTTGTCAGGAGTAAACCTGTGACAGTCCCTGTCTCAGATAGCTATGCTAAGACTGACTCCCTGCGCGGGAGAATGTTTGTGAACAGTGACGGGGCAACACTGCACCAGGAGGGATGGGGCACAGGGCACTCCCTACAACAGAAGCCCCCTGTCATAGGTGGCACTTGGCCTCTTACCTGGACCAGTAAAGGAATCGTCAGATGTGTCTTCTCTCATCAGCTGCCAATAATTGTATCACCCTCTCTCCCTGCTCTCACTTAAGTAATACCCTTCATTGCCATAGGTCTCCCCCTTTCTGGATCACCACATCCAGCTACGGGAACAACCAAATTTACATTATTGCCTTCCTTACTTTTTTTTTAATGTTTAATTATTTTTATTAGAATGATAATACAATAGAATTTAAGAAAAACTTAAAATCATAAACATTCTTTTTATTCCTTTTTAACGGGAGCATCAGAATCTCCAGGCCGTTACCATGGGAATTATGTCATATATACTATTCGGGGTAATACTCACGAGGGTCACTCTTTACCATGCGCCTCCCTGCAGTCCTGACCCTCAAATGTAAGTGGCAGAGCCCTGCAGCGGAATATATGCTTTAAACATTTACTTATAGTATCAAACGCCCTCAGTTATAACCCAAAAAAAAGTTAGTACCACGAGCCTCACAAGTTGAAAAAATTACTTCACTTTGATCTAATACCTGGTGTAAGAGATTTACTGTGCGTATATAATGACACTAGACCGCTGGAAAATGGGTGAGGGGATAGGCATCCTAAGCATGTCATCCAGATGAAAATTGAAATCAGTCATAGAATACATATGTTGCCTGCAGGCATCGAACTGGCACCCTCTGGCGGTGGCACCATATACAGCTGATTATTCATGAAGAGGTAACTGACCCACAAACACATGATCACAAGCACAGAGTCTTTTTTCTGGCCTATCAGACCTTTGGGCTGCTTTCAGGCATACATCACTAAGCCATTGTGATGCGTCTTCTCTCTTTCTATGCAACCTGGACCATGACCCTTTGCACCTCTGAATGTTATAGTCCGACAAACAAATCAGTTATTTTGGATTAAAAGAGCAGTGAAGAAACCTGGATCATTGTTTTTTTACCCTCATATTCATATCTCCTCCATAAATAATAGGTGTCTGGCCAAAGTTACACCATACCAAGTGGGCCTATGTTTAAAAGCCTGCACATTCTGGCGTCATAAATACTGTGTGGGGTGTCTTTAACTTTGTGCGCTTCGGCAGCACATGTACCAAATCGGAATGATACAAAGTAGATGAGCATGTCCCCTGCATAAGGATGACCTGGCAGGCAGGTACTTTTTATCACCTGCCAAGCGAGAATCATTCTTTACTTGTAAGTCTTATTGACCGAATAAACAGAACGCCATTCAATTCTATGTATTGAGGCTCTAAAAAAGTAGTGTTTCAAAGGTATTTTTCTCTGATTATACCAAACTTAGTGCTATGGCCTTGACTCCTTCTTGTTGCACATTTTCTATGTAGCACATCGCACTGCATTGCTGGCTGGCTTTAGGCAGTGTTATCAAACATTCCTTAATGCTACCTCTTTAAATAGTTCTAGGCCTTAATCCTGAATAAAGCTTAGCAATGTCTTGTAGACTTTGCTTTTAGGTGTGTGATTTTCTTATTGATTTAACTATCCTTCAAACACTGCCTTATCAATTGCCACTTTCAAAACGCGCTTCAGGACTTAAAAGCTAAGTGTAGCGCAGAAGTCAGGCAGAGAGAGAGCATAGATACAATTAGGACATATGGGAACCCACGTGCTTGCATGGAAAAGCTTTCAGGACGTTTTCTAAATGGAAAAAGGCTCAGTGTCTGGTGTCTGAGCATGGAAGTGATCCTTCACACGCATAGATTCTTGGATCTTGGTTGGTTGAGGAGGGGGGAGCTAGAAGCCCTGAAGTCATGTCAGTCACTGGCTCCATTCTTGAAGTTACTGAGACCCCACAGCCTTCCTCCCTGTGTCGCAGTTTATGTGCCAGGGCCTGGGCTCTGCTGCTGCTTTGGTATGCAGCCAAGCACTACAGGTTTAGTTACTCAGAGTTGCCAGTTAACCATCCCACCTCCATCTCTATGCATTTGTAACAATCTTGCTATTGTAGAGTAAGCACGTCTAGGGCAGAGAGAGAGAGAGAGAGAGAGAGAGAGAGAGAGATGGAGCTCTGCCTATGCAAATCATTTGCCGTTGTCTTCTGGGGAGCCCACTTTTTCAGCCGCTCGAAGCCCTGTTTGACTGCCAGCCTGTTGGAGAAGACCCAGATTCAGCCCACCAGCCAGAAAGATGAGGTTAAGCCTTTATCCGGTGTACAATTTGCCACCTGTCCATGAGTTACTGAGGTCCATAAAAAGCTCAACTGCAGCTCTCATAGAGAGGTCATTGGCCGATCGTGGCCGATCAGGGACGTGAAGGGCAGAGGGCTAGAGAGAAGGGTGCTCATTGCCCTGCCCAGGGACAGACACATCAGCCCTGCTCGCTACCAGCTGTCAGGTGTGGCTGTGTATTTCAAAATGTTGCTGCCCTCGATGGCAGGATTTCTTTCCTGCCTGAATCATAGCCAAAAAATATTCTTTGCTCTGCAGGTGGGGGCTGTGCCGGACAGTTGCCATAGTATATAAATGTGATATTTGTCTCCTGAACATAAGCCAAAGCCCAACTCGACTCCATTAGAGCACACATGCAGGGAAATAGAAACCATTTCTTACTTTTAGGGGCCATCTGGTGAGCCTTGATGTTGAGGCTTTAGAATGCTGCCTAGTCTTGTACTGCCATAGAATCAGCCCTGTTCATGAATGTTCACAGCATGTCCCACCCATATAATGAAGACTATATTGCAAACACTGAGATACACTGGACTGAACCTTAAAGCAATTAAACCAGAAGTCTGGAAAGGTGTCAAATCGGATAGGGGTGCAAGATACAACCTCTGGTTTCACAGTCAGAGGAGGTTTACATTGCACCACTGGCTCCTGTACCTCTTGTGTAATCCTTCTACTGCCAGTTGAGGGACCCAAAGGTCTCCAAGGTGCCTTTCTTAAACAGGTGCTCTGATAATGTTTGCTGTACCTGATGTGGTAGCATACATGTGAAACCAACTTTTCCTGTTTCTAGGAGCTACCTCTGAAGTCTAACAGAAGGCTGGTTGCAGGGTTCATAACAGTGTTTTGGTGCTAGCAAACTGCCCTCTCTGCTACCTAGTCACTGCCTATTGCAGGTGAACATATTTATGTGCTTCTCTTGATGAGTGCTTTGTGCTAGAGTGCCCTCACCCATGCCATTAATGTGGACAGCGACCCATTAATGTAAATGGATGCATTGAATAGTCAGTTATATTAATTGCGTCAAATGAACCATGTAGTACATTAGACAAAGGCTTTATTGTGGTCACATTTTGTTTTTGTCCAGCTATAATTCTTACTACACAGGTTACTTAGAAGTGTACTTATCCCTCTGTCTTGCATATTGCTATAGGTCTCACCCTAGGGGAGACATCAATATTTTTTCCAACGCATGGTGTAGGGATCACCTTTATCCAAACCAAAGGATGTTTCAAATGTCAGGCAGAGATTTACCCTCCAGTCAGAAAAGTAAACCAGCAGTGTACAGACTTCTGTGGTAAGCTAAGGTGGACTGGCTCGAGGATCATGATGGGGAAATGGGCCAGGTGCATTCGGATCAGATTTGGCCTATCTACAACAGACTGTCCTTGGAAAGACGCAAAAGGGTCAATCAGTTCACTTCTCTCTATGTCTTACCATCCATTCTCCTTTCTCTATCTAGGATGGCATATATTACCAAACTAACCTGTTGGCCTCGCTGGGCCGCTGATTTCACTTTTAACAGTCTTCTGTTCATTCATTGGGCCTTTACGAGTTTGGTGGTAATTCTTGAGGGATTACTGCCAAATTCTTTTACAGTTACCACCGCTCGGTCCCTCAAACTTATGGCAGGATTTTAAGTGAGTTAACAGTTGTGTTACTCCCCATTTGGCATCCACAGGTCTACATCGGCATTTTGTCACATTTAGCACATATGGTAATTCCACTACTGTAAATCGAGCAGTTTATGACCTTTAAATGGAGGGCTTACCTCCAGCAATATGCTGGAGGTCAGTCCTCCAATTAGATGCCAAACCTATATTATGGCATTGTGGTAAATCAATTCCCGGTCAGAAATGTGGCAGCATGAGAATTACTGCCACTTTTCTATGGCACAGCTAAACTCATATTTAGAACTATTGGGCCTTATTATGAGTTTGGCAGTCATTCCAGAGAAATTACCACCAATCTCGGTTACCATTATCTCCATGCGGGTCCGTAAATTTATTGCAGGATTATCAGTTGGTAGCAGGGCTGTTAGACCCCGTTTTCCATTGGACTCCATGGGGACTTATTTGGTTTACTGCGAGCGGTAATTCCGCCACAGTAAATCTGATGATTTTTTTATCTTGAAGTGAGAGATTTACCTCCAGAGTGTTTTTGGAGGTAAATCCTTCACTTCGCGTCAAACCTATAACTCGGCGGTGCGGTAATGGAAAATAGTGGCTTGGAACTGAAATACTGCCACTTTTTTACAGCAGCGCCAAAGGGTTGATGAGGCCTTTTTTTTCCTACCTCCCTGGGTTCCAAATGCCTTCCAAAGGCTTTGTCAGGAGTAAACCTGTGACAGTCCCTGTCTCAGATAGCTATGCTAAGACTGACTCCCTGCGCGGGAGAATGTTTGTGAACAGTGACGGGGCAACACTGCACCAGGAGGGATGGGGCACAGGGCACTCCCTACAACAGAAGCCCCCTGTCATAGGTGGCACTTGGCCTCTTACCTGGACCAGTAAAGGAATCGTCAGATGTGTCTTCTCTCATCAGCTGCCAATAATTGTATCACCCTCTCTCCCTGCTCTCACTTAAGTAATACCCTTCATTGCCATAGGTCTCCCCCTTTCTGGATCACCACATCCAGCTACGGGAACAACCAAATTTACATTATTGCCTTCCTTACTTTTTTTTTAATGTTTAATTATTTTTATTAGAATGATAATACAATAGAATTTAAGAAAAACTTAAAATCATAAACATTCTTTTTATTCCTTTTTAACGGGAGCATCAGAATCTCCAGGCCGTTACCATGGGAATTATGTCATATATACTATTCGGGGTAATACTCACGAGGGTCACTCTTTACCATGCGCCTCCCTGCAGTCCTGACCCTCAAATGTAAGTGGCAGAGCCCTGCAGCGGAATATATGCTTTAAACATTTACTTATAGTATCAAACGCCCTCAGTTATAACCCAAAAAAAAGTTAGTACCACGAGCCTCACAAGTTGAAAAAATTACTTCACTTTGATCTAATACCTGGTGTAAGAGATTTACTGTGCGTATATAATGACACTAGACCGCTGGAAAATGGGTGAGGGGATAGGCATCCTAAGCATGTCATCCAGATGAAAATTGAAATCAGTCATAGAATACATATGTTGCCTGCAGGCATCGAACTGGCACCCTCTGGCGGTGGCACCATATACAGCTGATTATTCATGAAGAGGTAACTGACCCACAAACACATGATCACAAGCACAAAGTCTTTTTTCTGGCCTATCAGACCTTTGGGCTGCTTTCAGGCATACATCACTAAGCCATTGTGATGCGTCTTCTCTCTTTCTATGCAACCTGGACCATGACCCTTTGCACCTCTGAATGTTATAGTCCGACAAACAAATCAGTTATTTTGGATTAAAAGAGCAGTGAAGAAACCTGGATCATTGTTTTTTTACCCTCATATTCATATCTCCTCCATAAATAATAGGTGTCTGGCCAAAGTTACACCATACCAAGTGGGCCTATGTTTAAAAGCCTGCACATTCTGGCGTCATAAATACTGTGTGGGGTGTCTTTAACTTTGTGCGCTTCGGCAGCACATGTACCAAATCGGAATGATACAAAGTAGATGAGCATGGCCCCTGCATAAGGATGACCTGGCAGGCAGGTACTTTTTATCACCTGCCAAGCGAGAATCATTCTTTACTTGTAAGTCTTATTGACCGAATAAACAGAACGCCATTCAATTCTATGTATTGAGGCTCTAAAAAAGTAGTGTTTCAAAGGTATTTTTCTCTGATTATACCAAACTTAGTGCTATGGCCTTGACTCCTTCTTGTTGCACATTTTCTATGTAGCACATCGCACTGCATTGCTGGCTGGCTTTAGGCAGTGTTATCAAACATTCCTTAATGCTACCTCTTTAAATAGTTCTAGGCCTTAATCCTGAATAAAGCTTAGCAATGTCTTGTAGACTTTGCTTTTAGGTGTGTGATTTTCTTATTGATTTAACTATCCTTCAAACACTGCCTTATCAATTGCCACTTTCAAAACGCGCTTCAGGACTTAAAAGCTAAGTGTAGCGCAGAAGTCAGGCAGAGAGAGAGCATAGATACAATTAGGACATATGGGAACCCACGTGCTTGCATGGAAAAGCTTTCAGGACGTTTTCTAAATGGAAAAAGGCTCAGTGTCTGGTGTCTGAGCATGGAAGTGATCCTTCACACGCATAGATTCTTGGATCTTGGTTGGTTGAGGAGGGGGGAGCAAGAAGCCCTGAAGTCATGTCAGTCACTGGCTCCATTCCTGAAGTTACTGAGACCCCACAGCCTTCCTCCCTGTGTCACAGTTTATGTGCCAGGGCCTGGGCTCTGCTGCTGCTTTGGTATGCAGCCAAGCACTACAGGTTTAGTTACTCAGAGTTGCCAGTTAACCATCCCACCTCCATCTCTATGCATTTGTAACAATCTTGCTATTGTAGAGTAAGCACGTCTAGGGCAGAGAGAGAGAGAGAGAGAGAGAGAGAGAGAGAGAGAGAGATGGAGCTCTGCCTATGCAAATCATTTGCCGTTGTCTTCTGGGGAGCCCACTTTTTCAGCCGCTCGAAGCCCTGTTTGACTGCCAGCCTGTTGGAGAAGACCCAGATTCAGCCCACCAGCCAGAAAGATGAGGTTAAGCCTTTATCCGGTGTACAATTTGCCACCTGTCCATGAGTTACTGAGGTCCATAAAAAGCTCAACTGCAGCTCTCATAGAGAGGTCATTGGCCGATCGTGGCCGATCAGGGACATGAAGGGCAGAGGGCTAGAGAGAAGGGTGCTCATTGCCCTGCCCAGGGACAGACACATCAGCCCTGCTCGCTACCAGCTGTCAGGTGTGGCTGTGTATTTCAAAATGTTGCTGCCCTCGATGGCAGGATTTCTTTCCTGCCTGAATCATAGCCAAAAAATATTCTTTGCTCTGCAGGTGGGGGCTGTGCCGGACAGTTGCCATAGTATATAAATGTGATATTTGTCTCCTGAACATAAGCCAAAGCCCAACTCGACTCCATTAGAGCACACATGCAGGGAAATAGAAACCATTTCTTACTTTTAGGGGCCATCTGGTGAGCCTTGATGTTGAGGCTTTAGAATGCTGCCTAGTCTTGTACTGCCATAGAATCAGCCCTGTTCATGAATGTTCACAGCATGTCCCACCCATATAATGAAGACTATATTGCAAACACTGAGATACACTGGACTGAACCTTAAAGCAATTAAACCAGAAGTCTGGAAAGGTGTCAAATCGGATAGGGGTGCAAGATACAACCTCTGGTTTCACAGTCAGAGGAGGTTTACATTGCACCACTGGCTCCTGTACCTCTTGTGTAATCCTTCTACTGCCAGTTGAGGGACCCAAAGGTCTCCAAGGTGCCTTTCTTAAACAGGTGCTCTGATAATGTTTGCTGTACCTGATGTGGTAGCATACATGTGAAACCAACTTTTCCTGTTTCTAGGAGCTACCTCTGAAGTCTAACAGAAGGCTGGTTGCAGGGTTCATAACAGTGTTTTGGTGCTAGCAAACTGCCCTCTCTGCTACCTAGTCACTGCCTATTGCAGGTGAACATATTTATGTGCTTCTCTTGATGAGTGCTTTGTGCTAGAGTGCCCTCACCCATGCCATTAATGTGGACAGCGACCCATTAATGTAAATGGATGCATTGAATAGTCAGTTATATTAATTGCGTCAAATGAACCATGTAGTACATTAGACAAAGGCTTTATTGTGGTCACATTTTGTTTTTGTCCAGCTATAATTCTTACTACACAGGTTACTTAGAAGTGTACTTATCCCTCTGTCTTGCATATTGCTATAGGTCTCACCCTAGGGGAGACATCAATATTTTTTCCAACGCATGGTGTAGGGATCACCTTTATCCAAACCAAAGGATGTTTCAAATGTCAGGCAGAGATTTACCCTCCAGTCAGAAAAGTAAACCAGCAGTGTACAGACTTCTGTGGTAAGCTAAGGTGGACTGGCTCGAGGATCATGATGGGGAAATGGGCCAGGTGCATTCGGATCAGATTTGGCCTATCTACAACAGACTGTCCTTGGAAAGACGCAAAAGGGTCAATCAGTTCACTTCTCTCTATGTCTTACCATCCATTCTCCTTTCTCTATCTAGGATGGCATATATTACCAAACTAACCTGTTGGCCTCGCTGGGCCGCTGATTTCACTTTTAACAGTCTTCTGTTCATTCATTGGGCCTTTACGAGTTTGGTGGTAATTCTTGAGGGATTACTGCCAAATTCTTTTACAGTTACCACCGCTCGGTCCCTCAAACTTATGGCAGGATTTTAAGTGAGTTAACAGTTGTGTTACTCCCCATTTGGCATCCACAGGTCTACATCGGCATTTTGTCACATTTAGCACATATGGTAATTCCACTACTGTAAATCGAGCAGTTTATGACCTTTAAATGGAGGGCTTACCTCCAGCAATATGCTGGAGGTCAGTCCTCCAATTAGATGCCAAACCTATATTATGGCATTGTGGTAAATCAATTCCCGGTCAGAAATGTGGCAGCATGAGAATTACTGCCACTTTTCTATGGCACAGCTAAACTCATATTTAGAACTATTGGGCCTTATTATGAGTTTGGCAGTCATTCCAGAGAAATTACCACCAATCTCGGTTACCATTATCTCCATGCGGGTCCGTAAATTTATTGCAGGATTATCAGTTGGTAGCAGGGCTGTTAGACCCCGTTTTCCATTGGACTCCATGGGGACTTATTTGGTTTACTGCGAGCGGTAATTCCGCCACAGTAAATCTGATGATTTTTTTATCTTGAAGTGAGAGATTTACCTCCAGAGTGTTTTTGGAGGTAAATCCTTCACTTCGCGTCAAACCTATAACTCGGCGGTGCGGTAATGGAAAATAGTGGCTTGGAACTGAAATACTGCCACTTTTTTACAGCAGCGCCAAAGGGTTGATGAGGCCTTTTTTTTCCTACCTCCCTGGGTTCCAAATGCCTTCCAAAGGCTTTGTCAGGAGTAAACCTGTGACAGTCCCTGTCTCAGATAGCTATGCTAAGACTGACTCCCTGCGCGGGAGAATGTTTGTGAACAGTGACGGGGCAACACTGCACCAGGAGGGATGGGGCACAGGGCACTCCCTACAACAGAAGCCCCCTGTCATAGGTGGCACTTGGCCTCTTACCTGGACCAGTAAAGGAATCGTCAGATGTGTCTTCTCTCATCAGCTGCCAATAATTGTATCACCCTCTCTCCCTGCTCTCACTTAAGTAATACCCTTCATTGCCATAGGTCTCCCCCTTTCTGGATCACCACATCCAGCTACGGGAACAACCAAATTTACATTATTGCCTTCCTTACTTTTTTTTTAATGTTTAATTATTTTTATTAGAATGATAATACAATAGAATTTAAGAAAAACTTAAAATCATAAACATTCTTTTTATTCCTTTTTAACGGGAGCATCAGAATCTCCAGGCCGTTACCATGGGAATTATGTCATATATACTATTCGGGGTAATACTCACGAGGGTCACTCTTTACCATGCGCCTCCCTGCAGTCCTGACCCTCAAATGTAAGTGGCAGAGCCCTGCAGCGGAATATATGCTTTAAACATTTACTTATAGTATCAAACGCCCTCAGTTATAACCCAAAAAAAAGTTAGTACCACGAGCCTCACAAGTTGAAAAAATTACTTCACTTTGATCTAATACCTGGTGTAAGAGATTTACTGTGCGTATATAATGACACTAGACCGCTGGAAAATGGGTGAGGGGATAGGCATCCTAAGCATGTCATCCAGATGAAAATTGAAATCAGTCATAGAATACATATGTTGCCTGCAGGCATCGAACTGGCACCCTCTGGCGGTGGCACCATATACAGCTGATTATTCATGAAGAGGTAACTGACCCACAAACACATGATCACAAGCACAGAGTCTTTTTTCTGGCCTATCAGACCTTTGGGCTGCTTTCAGGCATACATCACTAAGCCATTGTGATGCGGCTTCTCTCTTTCTATGCAACCTGGACCATGACCCTTTGCACCTCTGAATGTTATAGTCCGACAAACAAATCAGTTATTTTGGATTAAAAGAGCAGTGAAGAAACCTGGATCATTGTTTTTTTACCCTCATATTCATATCTCCTCCATAAATAATAGGTGTCTGGACAAAGTTACACCATACCAAGTGGGCCTATGTTTAAAAGCCTGCACATTCTGGCGTCATAAATACTGTGTGGGGTGTCTTTAACTTTGTGCGCTTCGGCAGCACATGTACCAAATCGGAATGATACAAAGTAGATGAGCATGGCCCCTGCATAAGGATGACCTGGCAGGCAGGTACTTTTTATCACCTGCCAAGCGAGAATCATTCTTTACTTGTAAGTCTTATTGACCGAATAAACAGAACGCCATTCAATTCTATGTATTGAGGCTCTAAAAAAGTAGTGTTTCAAAGGTATTTTTCTCTGATTATACCAAACTTAGTGCTATGGCCTTGACTCCTTCTTGTTGCACATTTTCTATGTAGCACATCGCACTGCATTGCTGGCTGGCTTTAGGCAGTGTTATCAAACATTCCTTAATGCTACCTCTTTAAATAGTTCTAGGCCTTAATCCTGAATAAAGCTTAGCAATGTCTTGTAGACTTTGCTTTTAGGTGTGTGATTTTCTTATTGATTTAACTATCCTTCAAACACTGCCTTATCAATTGCCACTTTCAAAACGCGCTTCAGGACTTAAAAGCTATGTGTAGCGCAGAAGTCAGGCAGAGAGAGAGCATAGATACAATTAGGACATATGGGAACCCACGTGCTTGCATGGAAAAGCTTTCAGGACGTTTTCTAAATGGAAAAAGGCTCAGTGTCTGGTGTCTGAGCATGGAAGTGATCCTTCACACGCATAGATTCTTGGATCTTGGTTGGTTGAGGAGGGGGGAGCTAGAAGCCCTGAAGTCATGTCAGTCACTGGCTCCATTCCTGAAGTTACTGAGACCCCACAGCCTTCCTCTCTGTGTCACAGTTTATGTGCCAGGGCCTGGGCTCTGCTGCTGCTTTGGTATGCAGCCAAGCACTACAGGTTTAGTTACTCAGAGTTGCCAGTTAACCATCCCACCTCCATCTCTATGCATTTGTAACAATCTTGCTATTGTAGAGTAAGCACGTCTAGGGCAGAGAGAGAGAGAGAGAGAGAGAGAGAGAGATGGGGCTCTGTCTATGCAAATCATTTGCCATTGTCTTCTGGGGAGCCCACTTTTTCAGCCGCTCGAAGCCCTGTTTGACTGCCAGCCTGTTGGAGAAGACCCAGATTCAGCCCACCAGCCAGAAAGATGAGGTTAAGCCTTTATCCGGTGTACAATTTGCCACCTGTCCATGAGTTACTGAGGTCCATAAAAAGCTCAACTGCAGCTCTCATAGAGAGGTCATTGGCCGATCGTGGCCGATCAGGGACGTGAAGGGCAGAGGGCTAGAGAGAAGGGTGCTCATTGCCCTGCCCAGGGACAGACACATCAGCCCTGCTCGCTACCAGCTGTCAGGTGTGGCTGTGTATTTCAAAATGTTGCTGCCCTCGATGGCAGGATTTCTTTCCTGCCTGAATCATAGCCAAAAAATATTCTTTGCTCTGCAGGTGGGGGCTGTGCCGGACAGTTGCCATAGTATATAAATGTGATATTTGTCTCCTGAACATAAGCCAAAGCCCAACTCGACTCCATTAGAGCACACATGCAGGGAAATAGAAACCATTTCTTACTTTTAGGGGCCATCTGGTGAGCCTTGATGTTGAGGCTTTAGAATGCTGCCTAGTCTTGTACTGCCATAGAATCAGCCCTGTTCATGAATGTTCACAGCATGTCCCACCCATATAATGAAGACTATATTGCAAACACTGAGATACACTGGACTGAACCTTAAAGCAATTAAACCAGAAGTCTGGAAAGATGTCAAATCGGATAGGGGTGCAAGATACAACCTCTGGTTTCACAGTCAGAGGAGGTTTACATTGCACCACTGGCTCCTGTACCTCTTGTGTAATCCTTCTACTGCCAGTTGAGGGACCCAAAGGTCTCCAAGGTGCCTTTCTTAAACAGGTGCTCTGATAATGTTTGCTGTACCTGATGTGGTAGCATACATGTGAAACCAACTTTTCCTGTTTCTAGGAGCTACCTCTGAAGTCTAACAGAAGGCTGGTTGCAGGGTTCATAACAGTGTTTTGGTGCTAGCAAACTGCCCTCTCTGCTACCTAGTCACTGCCTATTGCAGGTGAACATATTTATGTGCTTCTCTTGATGAGTGCTTTGTGCTAGAGTGCCCTCACCCATGCCATTAATGTGGACAGCGACCCATTAATGTAAATGGATGCATTGAATAGTCAGTTATATTAATTGCGTCAAATGAACCATGTAGTACATTAGACAAAGGCTTTATTGTGGTCACATTTTGTTTTTGTCCAGCTATAATTCTTACTACACAGGTTACTTAGAAGTGTACTTATCCCTCTGTCTTGCATATTGCTATAGGTCTCACCCTAGGGGAGACATCAATATTTTTTCCAACGCATGGTGTAGGGATCACCTTTATCCAAACCAAAGGATGTTTCAAATGTCAGGCAGAGATTTACCCTCCAGTCAGAAAAGTAAACCAGCAGTGTACAGACTTCTGTGGTAAGCTAAGGTGGACTGGCTCGAGGATCATGATGGGGAAATGGGCCAGGTGCATTCGGATCAGATTTGGCCTATCTACAACAGACTGTCCTTGGAAAGACGCAAAAGGGTCAATCAGTTCACTTCTCTCTATGTCTTACCATCCATTCTCCTTTCTCTATCTAGGATGGCATATATTACCAAACTAACCTGTTGGCCTCGCTGGGCCGCTGATTTCACTTTTAACAGTCTTCTGTTCATTCATTGGGCCTTTACGAGTTTGGTGGTAATTCTTGAGGGATTACTGCCAAATTCTTTTACAGTTACCACCGCTCGGTCCCTCAAACTTATGGCAGGATTTTAAGTGAGTTAACAGTTGTGTTACTCCCCATTTGGCATCCACAGGTCTACATCGGCATTTTGTCACATTTAGCACATATGGTAATTCCACTACTGTAAATCGAGCAGTTTATGACCTTTAAATGGAGGGCTTACCTCCAGCAATATGCTGGAGGTCAGTCCTCCAATTAGATGCCAAACCTATATTATGGCATTGTGGTAAATCAATTCCCGGTCAGAAATGTGGCAGCATGAGAATTACTGCCACTTTTCTATGGCACAGCTAAACTCATATTTAGAACTATTGGGCCTTATTATGAGTTTGGCAGTCATTCCAGAGAAATTACCACCAATCTCGGTTACCATTATCTCCATGCGGGTCCGTAAATTTATTGCAGGATTATCAGTTGGTAGCAGGGCTGTTAGACCCCGTTTTCCATTGGACTCCATGGGGACTTATTTGGTTTACTGCGAGCGGTAATTCCGCCACAGTAAATCTGATGATTTTTTTATCTTGAAGTGAGAGATTTACCTCCAGAGTGTTTTTGGAGGTAAATCCTTCACTTCGCGTCAAACCTATAACTCGGCGGTGCGGTAATGGAAAATAGTGGCTTGGAACTGAAATACTGCCACTTTTTTACAGCAGCGCCAAAGGGTTGATGAGGCCTTTTTTTTCCTACCTCCCTGGGTTCCAAATGCCTTCCAAAGGCTTTGTCAGGAGTAAACCGTGACAGTCCCTGTCTCAGATAGCTATGCTAAGACTGACTCCCTGCGCGGGAGAATGTTTGTGAACAGTGACGGGGCAACACTACACCAGGAGGGATGGGGCACAGGGCACTCCCTACAACAGAAGCCCCCTGTCATAGGTGGCACTTGGCCTCTTACCTGGACCAGTAAAGGAATCGTCAGATGTGTCTTCTCTCATCAGCTGCCAATAATTGTATCACCCTCTCTCCCTGCTCTCACTTAAGTAATACCCTTCATTGCCATAGGTCTCCCCCTTTCTGGATCACCACATCCAGCTACGGGAACAACCAAATTTACATTATTGCCTTCCTTACTTTTTTTTTAATGTTTAATTATTTTTATTAGAATGATAATACAATAGAATTTAAGAAAAACTTAAAATCATAAACATTCTTTTTATTCCTTTTTAACGGGAGCATCAGAATCTCCAGGCCGTTACCATGGGAATTATGTCATATATACTATTCGGGGTAATACTCACGAGGGTCACTCTTTACCATGCGCCTCCCTGCAGTCCTGACCCTCAAATGTAAGTGGCAGAGCCCTGCAGCGGAATATATGCTTTAAACATTTACTTATAGTATCAAACGCCCTCAGTTATAACCCAAAAAAAAGTTAGTACCACGAGCCTCACAAGTTGAAAAAATTACTTCACTTTGATCTAATACCTGGTGTAAGAGATTTACTGTGCGTATATAATGACACTAGACCGCTGGAAAATGGGTGAGGGGATAGGCATCCTAAGCATGTCATCCAGATGAAAATTGAAATCAGTCATAGAATACATATGTTGCCTGCAGGCATCGAACTGGCACCCTCTGGCGGTGGCACCATATACAGCTGATTATTCATGAAGAGGTAACTGACCCACAAACACATGATCACAAGCACAGAGTCTTTTTTCTGGCCTATCAGACCTTTGGGCTGCTTTCAGGCATACATCACTAAGCCATTGTGATGCGTCTTCTCTCTTTCTATGCAACCTGGACCATGACCCTTTGCACCTCTGAATGTTATAGTCCGACAAACAAATCAGTTATTTTGGATTAAAAGAGCAGTGAAGAAACCTGGATCATTGTTTTTTTACCCTCATATTCATATCTCCTCCATAAATAATAGGTGTCTGGCCAAAGTTACACCATACCAAGTGGGCCTATGTTAAAAAGCCTGCACATTCTGGCGTCATAAATACTGTGTGGGGTGTCTTTAACTTTGTGCGCTTCGGCAGCACATGTACCAAATCGGAATGATACAAAGTAGATGAGCATGGCCCCTGCATAAGGATGACGTGCAAAATCGTGGAGTTCCGTACTTTTTATCACCTGCCAAGCGAGAATCATTCTTTACTTGTAAGTCTTATTGACCGAATAAACAGAACGCCATTCAATTCTATGTCTTGTGGCTCTAAAAAAGTAGTGTTTCAAAGGTATTTTTCTCTGATTATACCAAACTTAGTGCTATGGCCTTGTCTCCTTCTTGTTGCACATTTTCTATGTAGCACATCGCACTGCATTGCTGGCTGGCTTTAGGCAGTGTTATCAAACATTCCTTAATGCTACCTCTTTAAATAGTTCTAGGCCTTAATCCTGAATAAAGCTTAGCAATGTCTTGTAGACTTTGCTTTTAGGTGTGTGATTTTCTTATTGATTTAACTATCCGTCAAACACTGCCTTATCAATTGCCACTTTCAAAACGCGCTTCAGGACTTAAAAGCTATGTGTAGCGCAGAAGTCAGGCAGAGAGAGAGCATAGATACAATTAGGACATATGGGAACCCACGTGCTTGCATGGAAAAGCTTTCAGGACGTTTTCTAAATGGAAAAAGGCTCAGTGTCTGGTGTCTGAGCATGGAAGTGATCCTTCACACGCATAGATTCTTGGATCTTGGTTGGTTGAGGAGGGGGGAGCTAGAAGCCCTGAAGTCATGTCAGTCACTGGCTCCATTCCTGAAGTTACTGAGACCCCACAGCCTTCCTCCCTGTGTCACAGTTTATGTGCCAGGGCCTGGGCTCTGCTGCTGCTTTGGTATGCAGCCAAGCACTACAGGTTTAGTTACTCAGAGTTGCCAGTTAACCATCCCACCTCCATCTCTATGCATTTGTAACAATCTTGCTATTGTAGAGTAAGCACGTCTAGGGCAGAGAGAGAGAGAGAGAGAGAGAGAGAGAGAGAGATGGGGCTCTGCCTATGCAAATCATTTGCCATTGTCTTCTGGGGAGCCCACTTTTTCAGCCGCTCGAAGCCCTGTTTGACTGCCAGCCTGTTGGAGAAGACCCAGATTCAGGCCACCAGCCAGAAAGATGAGGTTAAGCCTTTATCCGGTGTACAATTTGCCACCTGTCCATGAGTTACTGAGGTAAATAAAAAGCTCAACTGCAGCTCTCATAGAGAGGTCATTGGCCGATCGTGGCCGATCAGGGACGTGATGGGCAGAGGGCTAGAGAGAAGGGTGCTCATTGCCCTGCCCAGGGACAGACACATCAGCCCTGCTCGCTACCAGCTGTCAGGTGTGGCTGTGTATTTCAAAATGTTGCTGCCCTCGATGGCAGGATTTCTTTCCTGCCTGAATCATAGCCAAAAAATATTCTTTGCTCTGCAGGTGGGGGCTGTGCCGGACAGTTGCCATAGTATATAAATGTGATATTTGTCTCCTGAACATAAGCCAAAGCCCAACTCGACTCCATTAGTGCACACATGCAGGGAAATAGAAACCATTTCTTACTTTTAGGGGCCATCTGGTGAGCCTTGATGTTGAGGCTTTAGAATGCTGCCTAGTCTTGCACTGCCATAGAATCAGCCCTGTTCATGAATGTGCACAGCATGTCCCACCCATATAATGAAGACTATATTGCAAACACTGAGATACACTGGACTAAACCTTAAAGCAATTAAACCAGAAGTCTGGAAAGATGTCAAATCGGATAGGGGTGCAAGATACAACCTCTAGTTTCACAGTCAGAGGATGTTTACATTGCACCACTGGCTCCTGTACCTCTTGTGTAATCCTTCTACTGCCAGTTGAGGGACCCAAAGGTCTCCAAGGTGCCTTTCTTAAACAGGTGCTCTGATAATGTTTGCTGTACCTGATGTGGTAGCATACATGTGAAACCAACTTTTCCTGTTTCTAGGAGCTACCTCTGAAGTCTAACAGAAGGCTGGTTGCAGGGTTTATAACAGTGTTTTGGTGCTAGCAAACTGCCCTCTCTGCTACCTAGTCACTGCCTATTGCAGGTGAACATATTTATGTGCTTCTCTTGATGAGTGATTTGTGCTAGAGTGCCCTCACCCATGCCATTAATGTGGACAGCGACCCATTAATGTAAATGGATGCATTGAATAGTCAGTTATATTAATTGCGTCAAATGAACCATGTAGTACATTAGACAAAGGCTTTATTGTGGTCACATTTTGTTTTTGTCCAGCTATAATTCTTACTACACAGGTTACTTAGAAGTGTACTTATCCCTCTGTCTTGCATATTGCTATAGGTCTCACCCTAGGGGAGACATCAATATTTTTTCCAACGCATGGTGTAGGGATCACCTTTATCCAAACCAAAGGATGTTTCAAATGTCAGGGAGAGATTTACCCTCCAGTCAGAAAAGTAAACCAGCAGTGTACAGACTTCTGTGGTAAGCTAAGGTGGACTGGCTCGAGGATCATGATGGGGAAATGGGCCAGGTGCATTCGGATCAGATTTGGCCTATCTACAACAGACTGTCCTTGGAAAGACGCAAAAGGGTCAATCAGTTCACTTCTCTCTATGTCTTACCATCCATTCTCCTTTCTCTATCTGGGATGGCATATATTACCAAACTAACCTGTTGGCCTCGCTGGGCCGCTGATTTCACTTTTAACAGTCTTCTGTTCATTCATTGGGCCTTTACGAGTTTGGTGGTAATTCTTGAGGGATTACTGCCAAATTCTTTAACAGTTACCACCGCTCGGTCCCTCAAACTTATGGCAGGATTTTAAGTGAGTTAACAGTTGTGTTACTCCCCATTTGGCATCCACAGGTCTACATCGGCATTTTGTCACATTTAGCACATATGGTAATTCCAATACTGTAAATAGAGCAGTTTATGACCTTTAAATGGAGGGCTTACCTCCAGCAATATGCTGGAGGTCAGTCCTCCAATTAGATGCCAAACCTATAATATGGCATTGTGGTAAATCAATTCCCGGTCAGAAATGTGGCAGCATGAGAATTACTGCCACTTTTCTATGGCACAGCTAAACTCATATTTAGAACTATTGGGCCTTATTATGAGTTTGGCAGTCATTCCAGAGAAATTACCACCAATCTCGGTTACCATTATCTCCATGCGGGTCCGTAAATTTATTGCAGGATTATCAGTTGGTAGCAGGGCTGTTAGACCCCGTTTTCCATTGGACTCCATGGGGACTTATTTGGTTTACTGCGAGCGGTAATTCCGCCACAGTAAATCTGATGATTTTTTTATCTTGAAGTGAGAGATTTACCTCCAGAGTGTTTTTGGAGGTAAATCCTTCACTTCGCGTCAAACCTATAACTCGGCGGTGCGGTAATGGAAAATAGTGGCTTGGAACTGAAATACTGCCACTTTTTTACAGCAGCGCCAAAGGGTTGATGAGGCCTTTTTTTTCCTACCTCCCTGGGTTCCAAATGCCTTCCAAAGGCTTTGTCAGGAGTAAACCTGTGACAGTCCCTGTCTCAGATAGCTATGCTAAGACTGACTCCCTGCGCGGGAGAATGTTTGTGAACAGTGACGGGGCAACACTGCACCAGGTGGGATGGGGCACAGGGCACTCCCTACAACAGAAGCCCCCTGTCATAGGTGGCACTTGGCCTCTTACCTGGACCAGTAAAGGAATCGTCAGATGTGTCGTCTCTCATCAGCTGCCAATAATTGTATCACCCTCTCTCCCTGCTCTCACTTAAGTAATACCCTTCATTGCCATAGGTCTCCCCCTTTCTGGATCACCACATCCAGCTACGGGAACAACCAAATTTACATTATTGCCTTCCTTACTTTTTTTTTAATGTTTAATTATTTTTATTAGAATGATAATACAATAGAATTTAAGAAAAACTTAAAATCATAAACATTCTTTTTATTCCTTTTTAACGGGAGCATCAGAATCGCCAGGCCGTTACCATGGGAATTATGTCATATATACTATTCGGGGTAATACTCACGAGGGTCACTCTTTACCATGCGCCTCCCTGCAGTCCTGACCCTCAAATGTAAGTGGCAGAGCCCTGCAGCGGAATATATGCTTTAAACATTTACTTATAGTATCAAACGCCCTCAGTTATAACCCAAAAAAAGTTAGTACCACGAGCCTCACAAGTTGAAAAAATTACTTCACTTTGATCTAATACCTGGTGTAAGAGATTTACTGTGCGTATATAATGACACTAGACCGCTGGAAAATGGGTGAGGGGATAGGCATCCTAAGCATGTCATCCAGATGAAAATTGAAATCAGTCATAGAATACATATGTTGCCTGCAGGCATCGAACTGGCACCCTCTGGCGGTGGCACCATATACAGCTGATTATTCATGAAGAGGTAACTGACCCACAAACACATGATCACAAGCACAGAGTCTTTTTTCTGGCCTATCAGACCTTTGGGCTGCTTTCAGGCATACATCACTAAGCCATTGTGATGCGTCTTCTCTCTTTCTATGCAACCTGGACCATGACCCTTTGCACCTCTGAATGTTATAGTCCGACAAACAAATCAGTTATTTTGGATTAAAAGAGCAGTGAAGAAACCTGGATCATTGTTTTTTTACCCTCATATTCATATCTCCTCCATAAATAATAGGTGTCTGGCCAAAGTTACACCATACCAAGTAGGTCCATGTTTAAAAGCCTGCACATTATGGCGTCATAAATACTGTGTGGGGTGTCTTTAACTTTGTGCGCTTCGGCAGCACATGTACCAAATCGGAATGATACAAAGTAGATGAGCATGGCTCCTGCATAAGGATGACGTGCAAAATCGTGGAGTTCCGTACTTTTTATCACCTGCCAAGCGAGAATCATTCTTTACTTGTAAGTCTTATTGACCGAATAAACAGAACGCCATTCAATTCTATGTCTTGAGGCTCTAAAAAAGTAGTGTTTCAAAGGTATTTTTCTCTGATTATACCAAACTTAGTGCTATGGCCTTGACTCCTTCTTGTTGCACATTTTCTATGTAGCACATCGCACTGCATTGCTGGCTGGCTTTAGGCAGTGTTATCAAACATTCCTTAATGCTACCTCTTTAAATAGTTCTAGGCCTTAATCCTGAATAAAGCTTAGCAATGTCTTGTAGACTTTGCTTTTAGGTGTGTGATTTTCTTATTGATTTAACTATCCTTCAAACACTGCCTTATCAATTGCCACTTTCAAAACGCGCTTCAGGACTTAAAAGCTATGTGTAGCGCAGAAGTCAGGCAGAGAGAGAGCATAGATACAATTAGGACATATGGGAACCCACGTGCTTGCATGGAAAAGCTTTCAGGACGTTTTCTAAATGGAAAAAGGCTCAGTGTCTGGTGTCTGAGCATGGAAGTGATCCTTCACACGCATAGATTCTTGGATCTTGGTTGGTTGAGGAGGGGGGAGCTAGAAGCCCTGAAGTCATGTCAGTCACTGGCTCCATTCCTGAAGTTACTGAGACCCCACAGCCTTCCTCCCTGTGTCACAGTTTATGTGCCAGGGCCTGGGCTCTGCTGCTGCTTTGGTACGCAGCCAAGCACTACAGGATTAGTTACTCAGAGTTGCCAGTTAACCATCCCACCTCCATCTCTATGCATTTGTAACAATCTTGCTATTGTAGAGTAAGCACGTCTAGGGGAGAGAGAGAGAGAGAGATGGAGCTCTGCCTATGCAAATCATTTGCCGTT
Source organism: Ambystoma mexicanum (assembly GCF_040938575.1). NCBI lineage: Eukaryota > Metazoa > Chordata > Amphibia > Caudata > Ambystomatidae > Ambystoma > Ambystoma mexicanum. The sequence goes on along the minus strand of NC_090928.1, from coordinate 244,556,017 downwards.
GTCTTCTGGGGAGCCCACTTTTTCAGCCGCTCGAAGCCCTGTTTGACTGCCAGCCTGTTGGAGAAGACCCAGATTCAGCCCACCAGCCAGAAAGATGAGGTTAAGCCTTTATCCAGTGTACAATTTGCCACCTGTCCATGAGTTACTGAGGTCCATAAAAAGCTCAACTGCAGCTCTCATAGAGAGGTCATTGGCTGATCGTGGCCGATCAGGGGCGTGAAGGGCAGAGGGCTAGAGAGAAGGGTGCTCATTGCCCTGCCCAGGGACAGACACATCAGCCCTGCTCGCTACCAGCTGTCGGGTGTGGCTGTGTATTTCAAAATGTTGCTGCCCTCGATGGCAGGATTTCTTTCCTGCCTGAATCATAGCCAAAAAATATTCTTTGCTCTGCAGGTGGGGGCTGTGCCGGACAGTTGCCATAGTATATAAATGTGATATTTGTCTCTGTAGTAATTGCTCGCGCTTCCGCGAGCCCTTTCCTAAAGTTCTAATGTGTGGAACGTTGAGGGATGAAGGTTCCGGGTGGCGGTTGGTGAGAAGGGTAGGAGCTGGGAGGAGAGGATGTATGGCGTTCGGGTCTGAAGAATAAAGATATTCAAACAACTTACATGTGTGGGGAACTACGTTATTACACTGGCGACGAGGATCTTCAGACCCGACCCACGCGCCTTGCCAGCCGTACATATCCTCTGGTACCTCAGCTGATTTCCGGGCTGCGCTCCCGGACGTGGTCGAGCGCGGCCCCCGGCGTCAATAGAGTCAGCTGGTCCAGCGCTATCTTGCCTTCGGCAGCCGGCCGAGCCGCGCTCCCGGAGGAGGTCGAGCGCGGCACACGGCAAGGAGTACAGCCGTGTCACGGCTGAGCGGCCGCTGTCACAGCAGAAAAGCCTGCCGAGCCGCGCTCCCGGAAGAGGTCGAGCGCGGCTTGCGGCAGGGTGCGGCTGTGCCGTGAGGTGCACAAAGTTGCTCGAGAAAGGCACAGGTGAGAGGAGGACCCTGGGAGGGGGCGCAGTCCGGCGCTCTTCGTAGATGAGAAGACGCATTGTATACACGGATGCCCGGTGGTTCGGCTCCGCCCACCACATAGGAGGTTGACGGAAAGCTTCTTGTTTATTGGTGGGTGTGTCTACATTACTGGAACTGCAAGGAGAGGAAAGTTAACTCCTTGTGTGGCGACATTAAAGGTACTGCACCTCTATTTCTGCAAAATATAGAGGAGGGAAGTGACTGGAGCCTGCCTGTGACAATATTGTGCATGTGCAAGGGTGGAGTATTCATCTTGCTAGTCCGCCGTGTTGAACAAGGTACTTAAGAACATTGTTATTCACAGAAGTGCGCAGAGAATTCAATTGTGTATAGCATTGACCTCTGTCAGTGGCTATGTCGCTTCCAGTGAGCATACAGCACAGCAATGCTCATCCTCCTCCAGCCTTCCTCCCCAATCCGAGGGAGCCCCCCATTGCATGGGAGCTTTGGGTGGACACTTTCAAGGTATACCTGAGAGCGTCAGGTGGTTCCAGGATGTCTGATGATGACAAGGAAGCGACTCTACTCAATTGCCTTGGTACGGAGGGTTTGAGGGTGTTCAGGCACCTTCCGGGCCAGGATGTTTTAGCTTTGTCGTCAGGTGAAGGAGAGGGAGAAGGAGGGCAGGCGGTGATTTTGGCATTTGAGACTGCTCTTAAAAAGCTTGAGACACGTTTTGGCAAAAGAGCTAACATTGTGCTTGAGAGATATCATTTCTTTTCAAGGGCACAAGGTCTTGGCGAGAACATTGATTCATATGTGACGGCACTGCGCACCCTCATTTCTACGTGTAAGTTCACGGGCATAGCGGAAGAATACATTCGTGACCAGATCATGATGAGGACGAGTGACTCAAAAGTTAGGGAGAGGTTATGGACAGAGAAGGATCCTCCGTTGGAGAAAGTAATAGAAATAGCTCGCGCCCTAGAAGAGTCAAGGAAGAGCGTCAAGGAAGTGACGGAAAGGACAGACATTGTGCACATGGTTCAGCCTCGCAAAAATGACGAAAATCACGCCAGGGACAAGGATCAAAGAGTAACGCCAAATTGCAGAGATTTCTGCAAGAAATGTGGTTGGAGGGGCCATGTTGCTGGTGCTAGGGAATGTCCTGCTTCTGCTGTTGTGTGCAGGAAATGCAAGGGAAGAGGGCATTTTGCCCGCATGTGTAAGGCTATCCCACAGAAGGAAGTGGTGCGGATGGTGGACCCTGATGAAGACGATAGCAACGTAACGGTTGTAGGTTATGTTCGTCCTGATGTTAAGGTGGATGTGCTTCCAAAGGAAGGTGCGCTGTTGAGTGTGGGATCGTCGAAAAAAAGTGCGTGGGCTACCCTTAATGTGAATGGAGTTCCCCTCAGTGTGTTGGTTGACACGGGTTCTCCTTACACTATGATTTCCCCTGAGATGTATAAATCTAAGTTCCATAAGGAGGTGTCTAGTCTTAAGACGTCTGATATTAATCCTTGTGCTTATGGCCGTGTTCCGATTAAAGTATTGGGATATGAGTGGGTTGATATTGAATTTCATGGCCGGAAAACCAGAGGAAAACTGTATGTAGCTTATAAGGGTGATCCGGTTATTGGGTGGGATGAGCAGGCTGCCCTGGAAATGGAGATTCGCCCTGGCAAAGCTGTCCCTGTTTTGTGTGTGAGCAAGGGAAGGGAAGGCGGTTTGTGTGAAGGAAGTGCGTTGACAGCTGATACTCTCCAAAAGAAATTTCCGTCAGTTTTCTCCTCCGCCCTGGGCAAATTGCGAGGGTTTTCGCACAAGATCGTGCTCAAGAGGAGTGCTGTTCCCGTTGTACACAGAGTTAGGCGTGTACCCATCATGGCACGTGAAAGTCTCCAAGCAGAACTTAAAAAGCTGATGGAAACTGGAGTAATAGAGGAGGTAGAATCTTCAGAATGGTTAGCCCCGGTTGTATTGGCACGCAAATCCGATGGAGGTATGAGAATGTGTGTTGATCTAAGAGATTTAAATTCGAACATCTGGATAGACAGGCATCCCTTACCAAATATACATGAAATGCTTTCACTTGTGGGAGGGGCATCTTGTTTTTCCACCTTAGATTTGTCATCTGCCTATCACCAGGTGGATTTACACATCGAATCACGACCTCTTACTTCGTTCATTACGCCATTTGGAGCTTTCCGTTTCCGGCGTATGCCATTTGGATTGGCATCCGCCTCCGCTGTTTTTCAGCGGGTGATGCAAAAGTTGTTTTGTGAAGTGGATGGTGTGGAGTATTTCCAGGACGATATCTTGGTGTGGGGCAGATCATGTGAGGAACACAATGAGAGGATTCTACGAGTTTTGGGCATTCTAGAGAAGAGTGGTCTGACGGTCAAATTGAGTAAGTGTAAGATAGGGGTGGAAAGTGTGACTTATTTGGGACACACGTTGGATGCCAAGGGGATACATCCCAAGGCTGAATTAGTGAAGGCGTTATGTGAGGTATCTTCACCCACCAGTAAAGACCAATTACGGTCATTTTTGGGTTTGGCTGAATATTATAGTAGGTTTATTCCCACGTACTCAGACAAGACAGTGGCCATGAGAGCATTGCTCAAAAAGGGTGTACATTTTGAGTGGTCGGAGTTGTGCCAACGTGAATTTGAAGACTTGAAGGCTCAAGTGGACCAGGCTCCATCGTTAGCTTCATTTTCTCCATCTAGGAAGACAGTTTTGACAGTGGATGCTAGTGAGTATGGTGTAGGGGCGGTTCTTGAACAGTGTTTTGATGGATCGTACCGCCCCATTGCTTTTGCGTCTAGGGTTCTCAGTGAGACAGAACGTAGATATGCTGTAATAGAGAGGGAGGCCTTGGCAGCTATCTGGGCATCCAAACATTTTAGAACATTTTTGTGGGGAGTAGAATACACCATACGCACCGATCATAAACCCCTAGTGCATGTTTTGACATCTAAGGGTTTATTCCAGGCATCATCTAGAGTGATGCGATGGATGGCAGACATGAGTGAATATAATTTTAAGGTGGAGTATTTACCTGGCACTAAAAATATGGTCGCAGATGGTCTCTCTCGTTTTCCCCGTCAAGATGTATATGTGGAAAATTCAAAACAGGATGTGACGAGTGATGAATGTGTATTGGTGGCCAAGGTGTTTCCGGCTGTCAATGAGCAAGAATGGGGTAGAGAGTGTGCTATGGACCCCGTATTGAACAACATCAAGACTGCTCTCACTACCGGTGCTGGCATGGATGGATTGGACAAGTCCTTCGGACAAGTATGGTCTGAGCTGTCTGAGGGTCCGTGGGGCATTGCCAGGGGTACCAGGTTAATACCACCTGAATCTCTTAAGGCCAAGTTGGTGGAGTTGGCTCATGAAGGGCACATCGGTAGATCTATGATGAAGAGAAGGCTAAGAGAAGGGTATTGGTGGCCCAAGATGGATGAGGAGGTTGAGAAAGTAGTCAAGGATTGTGTGGCTTGTTCAGTCAGTGATAAGAGTAGGACAACGTCGCCCCAACCTGTACAGCCTGTGGAAGTGCCGCAAGACGTGTGGTCAAAGGTGGCCATAGACATTATGGGTCCAATGGATACTTTGGGTGGAAGCTTCAAGTATTTTGTAGTGTTAGTTGACTATACATCTAGGTGGGTGGAGGCCACGGCCCTGTCCTCTGTCACCACTGAAAAGGTGATTGACTTCTTGTCAGCAGTGTTTGACAGGGAAGGGGTTCCTGCTGGAGTAGTAACCGATAATGGCCCCCAATTTGTATCAGTTGCCATGCAAGAGTTCCTCTCAAAACTAGGAATACGTCACCATAGGGTGGCTTTGTACAATCCTGAGGCCAATGGATTAGTTGAACGGATGAACCGGTTTGTGAAAGGGGCGGTTCAGTTGGCACTTGCGAATGGTCTGCCGTGGTGCAGTGTTGTGACTGAAGCTCTAAAGGCTTACAGGGTTACCCCTTCATCATTTACCGGGGTGTCTCCATTCGAATTAATGAGAGGTAGAAAACCAGGATCTAAACTCCGGGTGGCCGCTCTTGAGGGTGGTGTACAAAGTTGCATCAACATGCAGGAAGTTCTTGACAAGGTGCGTGTTAAACAATCCCGTTTCAGGGAATCTCAGCTTGCCAAAAAGAAACCCCTGCGTGTAAAGGTTGGTGATCTTGTAGTGGTGAAAAATCCAAGAATTGTAGCCAAAGGTTTGTCCAAATTTATGAAGCCATGTGTTGTGACCAAAGTAGGTCATGGATATGTTAAACTACAAGATGGTACCAGATGGAGTTTGAGGAGGGTGGTCCTGATTAAGGGAAAGATGGCGGATACTAAGGACCAGTGTTGTGAGGGAGGTGGTGATACAGTTGGAATTGGTCCAGAATGTGCGTCTGAGAGTGTGGTTCCCCTACAGAGTGATAGGACTGAGACAGTTCATGTGCAGGCTACTCGGGTGGAGCATGGAGGTATGGAGGGGTCTGCCTCGGAAAGTGGTGATATTGCACCATTAGAAGAGGGACATGGTGATAAAGGAGAGAATGGATATGCTGAGTGTGATTCTGAAGAAGGTGCTCTGGGTTTGACTGGTGAGGAGACAAGGGTTGTAGAGGAGCCTTCAGTGCTTGTGTCAGATAATACAGGTTTGGTTTCACAAGGAAGGAGACTGTGTGGGAATTCTAATTTAGCAGAATCCTCCAACGAGGTGAATAATCGCCCAACCCGAATAAAGCAGATTCCAGCGAGGTACAAGGATTTTGTTTTAGAATTTGCAGATGATTAATCTTGAATGTAAATAATTATCAATATTCCATATATATATATATGTCTTTTCTGCATATTACTGTTTCGTTATTACTTTTCAATTTCCTTAATCTATGTTCACATTTAATGAATATTCATTGTGAGGTTTACGGGGGGAGATGTGTAGTAATTGCTCGCGCTTCCGCGAGCCCTTTCCTAAAGTTCTAATGTGTGGAACGTTGAGGGATGAAGGTTCCGGGTGGCGGTTGGTGAGAAGGGTAGGAGCTGGGAGGAGAGGATGTATGGCGTTCGGGTCTGAAGAATAAAGATATTCAAACAACTTACATGTGTGGGGAACTACGTTATTACAGTCTCCTGAACATAAGCCAAAGCCCAACTCGACTCCATTAGAGCACACATGCAGGGAAATAGAAACCATTTCTTACTTTTAGGGGCCATCTGGTGAGCCTTGATGTTGAGGCTTTAGAATGCTGCCTAGTCTTGCACTGCCATAGAATCAGCCCTGTTCATGAATGTTCACAGCATGTCCCACCCACATAATGAAGACTATATTGCAAACACTGAGATACACTGGACTAAACCTTAAAGCAATTAAACCAGAAGTCTGGAAAGATGTCAAATCGGATAGGGGTGCAAGATACAACCTCTAGTTTCACAGTCAGAGGAGGTTTACATTGCACCACTGGCTCCTGTACCTCTTGTGTAATCCTTCTACTGCCAGTTGAGGGACCCAAAGGTCTCCAAGGTGCCTTTCTTAAACAGGTGCTCTGATAATGTTTGCTGTACCTGATGTGGTAGCATACATGTGAAACCAACTTTTCCTGTTTCTAGGAGCTACCTCTGAAGTCTAACAGAAGGCTGGTTGCAGGGTTCATAACAGTGTTTTGGTGCTAGCAAACTGCCCTCTCTGCTACCTAGTCACTGCCTATTGCAGGTGAACATATTTATGTGCTTCTCTTGATGAGTGCTTTGTGCTAGAGTGCCCTCACCCATGCCATTAATGTGGACAGCGACCCATTAAAGTAAATGGATGCATTGAATAGTCAGTTATATTAATTGCGTCAAATGAACCATGTAGTACATTACACAAAGGCTTTATTGTGGTCACATTTTGTTTTTGTCCAGCTATAATTCTTACTACACAGGTTACTTAGAAGTGTACTTATCCCTCTGTCTTGCATATTGCTATAGGTCTCACCCTAGGGGAGACATCAATATTTTTTCCAACGCATGGTGTAGGGATCACCTTTATCCAAACCAAAGGATGTTTCAAATGTCAGGGAGAGATTTACCCTCCAGTCAGAAAAGTAAACCAGCAGTGTACAGACTTCTGTGGTAAGCTAAGGTGGACTGGCTCGAGGATCATGATGGGGAAATGGGCCAGGTGCATTCGGATCAGATTTGGCCTATCTACAACAGACTGTCCTTGGAAAGACGCAAAAGGGTCAATCAATTCACTTCTCTCTATGTCTTACCATCCATTCTCCTTTCTCTATCTGGGATGGCATATATTACCAAACTAACCTGTTGGCCTCGCTGGGCCGCTGATTTCACTTTTAACAGTCTTCTGTTCATTCATTGGGCCTTTACGAGTTTGGTGGTTTTCTTGAGGGATTACTGCCAAATTCTTTTACAGTTACCACCGCTCGGTCCCTCAAACTTATGGCAGGATTTTAAGTGAGTTAACAGTTGTGTTACTCCCCATTTGGCATCCACAGGTCTACATCGGCATTTTGTCACATTTAGCACATATGGTAATTCCACTACTGTAAATCGAGCAGTTTATGACCTTTAAATGGAAGGCTTACCTCCAGCAATATGCTGGAGGTCAGTCCTCCAATTAGATACCAAACCTATAAAATGGCATTGTGGTAAATCAATTCCCAGTCAGAAATGTGGCAGCATGAGAATTACTGCCACTTTTCTATGGCACAGCTAAACTCATATTTATAACTATTGGGCCTTATTATGAGTTTGGCAGTCATTCCAGAGAAATTACCACCAATCTCGGTTACCATTATCTCCATGCTGGTCTGTAAATTTATTGCAGGATTATCAGTTGGTAGCAGGGCTGTTAGACCCCGTTTTCCATTGGACTCCATGGGGATTTATTTGGTTTACTGCGAGCGGTAATTCCGCCACAGTAAATCTGATGATTTTTTTATCTTGAAGTGAGAGATTTACCTCCAGAGTGTTTTTGGAGGTAAATCCTTCACTTCGCGTCAAACCTATAACTCGGCGGTGCGGTAATGGAAAATAGTGGCTTGGAACTGAAATACTGCCACTTTTTTACAGCAGCGCCAAAGGGTTGATGAGGCCTTTTTTTTTCCTACCTCCCTGGGTTCCAAATGCCTTCCAAAGGCTTTGTCAGGAGTAAACCTGTGACAGTCCCTGTCTCAGATAGCTATGCTAAGACTGACTCCCTGCGCGGGAGAATGTTTGTGAACAGTGACGGGGCAACACTGCACCAGGAGGGATGGGGCACAGGGCACTCCCTACAACAGAAGCCCCCTGTCATAGGTGGCACTTGGCCTCTTACCTGGACCAGTAAAGGAATCGTCAGATGTGTCTTCTCTCATCAGCTGCCAATAATTGTATCACCCTCTCTCCCTGCTCTCACTTAAGTAATACCCTTCATTGCCATAGGTCTCCCCCTTTCTGGATCACCACATCCAGCTACGGGAACAACCAAATTTACATTATTGCCTTCCTTACTTTTTTTTTAATGTTTAATTATTTTTATTAGAATGATAATACAATAGAATTTAAGAAAAACTTAAAATCATAAACATTCTTTTTATTCCTTTTTAACGGGAGCATCAGAATCTCCAGGCCGTTACCATGGGAATTATGTCATATATACTATTCGGGGTAATACTCACGAGGGTCACTCTTTACCATGCGCCTCCCTGCAGTCCTGACCCTCAAATGTAAGTGGCAGAGCCCTGCAGCGGAATATATGCTTTAAACATTTACTTATAGTATCAAACGCCGTCAGTTATAACCCAAAAAAAAGTTAGTACCACGAGCCTCACAAGTTGAAAAAATTACTTCACTTTGATCTAATACCTGGTGTAAGAGATTTACTGTGCGTATATAATGACACTAGACCGGTGGAAAATGGGTGAGGGGATAGGCATCCTAAGCATGTCATCCAGATGAAAATTGAAATCAGTCATAGAATACATATGTTGCCTGCAGGCATCGAACTGGCACCCTCTGGCGGTGGCACCATATACAGCTGATTATTCATGAAGAGGTAACTGACCCACAAACACATGATCACAAGCACAGAGTCTTTTTTCTGGCCTATCAGACCTTTGGGCTGCTTTCAGGCATACATCACTAAGCCATTGTGATGCGTCTTCTCTCTTTCTATGCAACCTGGACCATGACCCTTTGCACCTCTGAATGTTATAGTCCGACAAACAAATCAGTTATTTTGGATTAAAAGAGCAGTGAAGAAACCTGGATCATTGTTTTTTTACCCTCATATTCATATCTCCTCCATAAATAATAGGTGTCTGGCCAAAGTTACACCATACCAAGTGGGCCTATGTTTAAAAGCCTGCACATTCTGGCGTCATAAATACTGTGTGGGGTGTCTTTAACTTTGTGCGCTTCGGCAGCACATGTACCAAATCGGAATGATACAAAGTAGATGAGCATGGCCCCTGCATAAGGATGACGTGCAAAATCGTGGAGTTCCGTACTTTTTATCACCTGCCAAGCGAGAATCATTCTTTACTTGTAAGTCTTATTGACCGAATAAACAGAACGCCATTCAATTCTATGTCTTGTGGCTCTAAAAAAGTAGTGTTTCAAAGGTATTTTTCTCTGATTATACCAAACTTAGTGCTATGGCCTTGTCTCCTTCTTGTTGCACATTTTCTATGTAGCACATCGCACTGCATTGCTGGCTGGCTTTAGGCAGTGTTATCAAACATTCCTTAATGCTACCTCTTTAAATAGTTCTAGGCCTTAATCCTGAATAAAGCTTAGCAATGTCTTGTAGACTTTGCTTTTAGGTGTGTGATTTTCTTATTGATTTAACTATCCTTCAAACACTGCCTTATCAATTGCCACTTTCAAAACGCGCTTCAGGACTTAAAAGCTATGTGTAGCGCAGAAGTCAGGCAGAGAGAGAGCATAGATACAATTAGGACATATGGGAACCCACGTGCTTGCATGGAAAAGCTTTCAGGACGTTTTCTAAATGGAAAAAGGCTCAGTGTCTGGTGTCTGAGCATGGAAGTGATCCTTCACACGCATAGATTCTTGGATCTTGGTTGGTTGAGGAGGGGGGAGCTAGAAGCCCTGAAGTCATGTCAGTCACTGGCTCCTTTCCTGAAGTTACTGAGACCCCACAGCCTTCCTCCCTGTGTCACAGTTTATGTGCCAGGGCCTGGGCTCTGCTGCTGCTTTGGTATGCAGCCAAGCACTACAGGTTTAGTTACTCAGAGTTGCCAGTTAACCATCCCACCTCCATCTCTATGCATTTGTAACAATCTTGCTATTGTAGAGTAAGCACGTCTAGGGGAGAGAGAGAGAGAGAGAGAGAGATGGAGCTCTGCCTATGCAAATCATTTGCCGTTGTCTTCTGGGGAGCCCACTTTTTCAGCCGCTCGAAGCCCTGTTTGACTGCCAGCCTGTTGGAGAAGACCCAGATTCAGCCCACCAGCCAGAAAGATGAGGTTAGGCCTTTATCCGGTGTACAATTTGCCACCTGTCCATGAGTTACTGAGGTCCATAAAAAGCTCAACTGCAGCTCTCATAGAGAGGTCATTGGCTGATCGTGGCCGATCAGGGGCGTGAAGGGCAGAGGGCTAGAGAGAAGGGTGCTCATTGCCCTGCCCAGGGACAGACACATCAGCCCTGCTCGCTACCAGCTGTCAGGTGTGGCTGTGTATTTCAAAATGTTGCTGCCCTCGATGGCAGGATTTCTTTCCTGCCTGAATCATAGCCAAAAAATATTCTTTGCTCTGCAGGTGGGGGCTGTGCCGGACAGTTGCCATAGTATATAAATGTGATATTTGTCTCCTGAACATAAGCCAAAGCCCAACTCGACTCCATTAGAGCACACATGCAGGGAAATAGAAACCATTTCTTACTTTTAGGGGCCATCTGGTGAGCCTTGATGTTGAGGCTTTAGAATGCTGCCTAGTCTTGCACTGCCATAGAATCAGCCCTGTTCATGAATGTTCACAGCATGTCCCACTCATATAATGAAGACTATATTGCAAACACTGAGATACACTGGACTAAACCTTAAAGCAATTAAACCAGAAGTCTGGAAAGATGTCAAATCGGATAGGGGTGCAAGATACAACCTCTAGTTTCACAGTCAGAGGAGGTTTACATTGCACCACTGGCTCCTGTACCTCTTGTGTAATCCTTCTACTGCCAGTTGAGGGACCCAAAGGTCTCCAAGGTGCCTTTCTTAAACAGGTGCTCTGATAATGTTTGCTGTACCTGATGTGGTAGCATACATGTGAAACCAACTTTTCCTGTTTCTAGGAGCTACCTCTGAAGTCTAACAGAAGGCTGGTTGCAGGGTTCATAACAGTGTTTTGGTGCTAGCAAACTGCCCTCTCTGCTACCTAGTCACTGCCTATTGCAGGTGAACATATTTATGTGCTTCTCTTGATGAGTGCTTTGTGCTAGAGTGCCCTCACCCATGCCATTAATGTGGACAGCGACCCATTAAAGTAAATGGATGCATTGAATAGTCAGTTATATTAATTGCGTCAAATGAACCATGTAGTACATTACACAAAGGCTTTATTGTGGTCACATTTTGTTTTTGTCCAGATATAATTCTTACTACACAGGTTACTTAGAAGTGTACTTATCCCTCTGTCTTGCATATTGCTATAGGTCTCACCCTAGGGGAGACATCAATATTTTTTCCAACGCATGGTGTAGGGATCACCTTTATCCAAACCAAAGGATGTTTCAAATGTCAGGGAGAGATTTACCCTCCAGTCAGAAAAGTAAACCAGCAGTGTACAGACTTCTGTGGTAAGCTAAGGTGGACTGGCTCGAGGATCATGATGGGGAAATGGGCCAGGTGCATTCGGATCAGATTTGGCCTATCTACAACAGACTGTCCTTGGAAAGACGCAAAAGGGTCAAACAGTTCACTTCTCTCTATGTCTTACCATCCATTCTCCTTTCTCTATCTGGGATGGCATATTAATATACTAACCTGTTGGCCTCGCTGGGCCGCTGATTTCACTTTTAACAGTCTTCTGTTCATTCATTGGGCCTTTACGAGTTTGGTGGTAATTCTTGAGGGATTACTGCCAAATTCTTTTACAGTTACCACCGCTCGGTCCCTCAAACTTATGGCAGGATTTTAAGTGAGTTAACAGTTGTGTTACTCCCCATTTGGCATCCACAGGTCTACATCGGCATTTTGTCACATTTAGCACATATGGTAATTCCACTACTGTAAATCGAGCAGTTTATGACCTTTAAATGGAAGGCTTACCTCCAGCAATATGCTGGAGGTCAGTCCTCCAATTAGATACCAAACCTATAAAATGGCATTGTGGTAAATCAATTCCCGGTCAGAAATGTGGCAGCATGAGAATTACTGCCACTTTTCTATGGCACAGCTAAACTCATATTTAGAACTATTGGGCCTTATTATGAGTTTGGCAGTCATTCCAGAGAAATTACCACCAATCTCGGTTACCATTATCTCCATGCGGGTCCGTAAATTTATTGCAGGATTATCAGTTGGTAGCAGGGCTGTTAGACCCCGTTTTCCATTGGACTCCATGGGGATTTATTTGGTTTACTGCGAGCGGTAATTCCGCCACAGTAAATCTGATTATTTTTTTATCTTGAAGTGAGAGATTTACCTCCAGAGTGTTTTTGGAGGTAAATCCTTCACTTCGCGTCAAACCTATAACTCGGCGGTGCGGTAATGGGAAATAGTGGCTTGGAACTGAAATACTGCCTCTTTTTTACAGCAGCGCCAAAGGGTTGATGAGGCCTTTTTTTTCCTACCTCCCTGGGTTCCAAATGCCTTCCAAAGGCTTTGTCAGGAGTAAACCTGTGACAGTCCCTGTCTCAGATAGCTATGCTAAGACTGACTCCCTGCGCGGGAGAATGTTTGTGAACAGTGACGGGGCAACACTGCACCAGGAGGGATGGGGCACAGGGCACTCCCTACAACAGAAGCCCCCTGTCATAGGTGGCACTTGGCCTCTTACCTGGACCAGTAAAGGAATCGTCAGATGTGTCTTCTCTCATCAGCTGCCAATAATTGTATCACCCTCTCTCCCTGCTCTCACTTAAGTAATACCCTTCATTGCCATAGGTCTCCCCCTTTCTGGATCACCACATCCAGCTACGGGAACAACCAAATTTACATTATTGCCTTCCTTACTTTTTTTTTAATGTTTAATTATTTTTATTAGAATGATAATACAATAGAATTTAAGAAAAACTTAAAATCATAAACATTCTTTTTATTCCTTTTTAACGGGAGCATCAGAATCTCCAGGCCGTTACCATGGGAATTATGTCATATATACTATTCGGGGTAATACTCACGAGGGTCACTCTTTACCATGCGCCTCCCTGCAGTCCTGACCCTCAAATGTAAGTGGCAGAGCCCTGCAGCGGAATATATGCTTTAAACATTTACTTATAGTATCAAACGCCCTCAGTTATAACCCAAAAAAAAGTTAGTACCACGAGCCTCACAAGTTGAAAAAATTACTTCACTTTGATCTAATACCTGGTGTAAGAGATTTACTGTGCGTATATAATGACACTAGACCGCTGGAAAATGGGTGAGGGGATAGGCATCCTAAGCATGTCATCCAGATGAAAATTGAAATCAGTCATAGAATACATATGTTGCCTGCAGGCATCGAACTGGCACCCTCTGGCGGTGGCACCATATACAGCTGATTATTCATGAAGAGGTAACTGACCCACAAACACATGATCACAAGCACAGAGTCTTTTTTCTGGCCTATCAGACCTTTGGGCTGCTTTCAGGCACACATCACTAAGCCATTGTGATGCGTCTTCTCTCTTTCTATGTAACCTGGACCATGACCCTTTGCACCTCTGAATGTTATAGTCCGACAAACAAATCAGTTATTTTGGATTAAAAGAGCAGTGAAGAAACCTGGATCATTGTTTTTTTACCCTCATATTCATATCTCCTCCATAAATAATAGGTGTCTGGCCAAAGTTACACCATACCAAGTGGGCCTATGTTAAAAAGCCTGCACATTCTGGCGTCATAAATACTGTGTGGGGTGTCTTTAACTTTGTGCGCTTCGGCAGCACATGTACCAAATCGGAATGATACAAAGTAGATGAGCATGGCCCCTGCATAAGGATGACGTGCAAAATCGTGGAGTTGCGTACTTTTTATCACCTGCCAAGCGAGAATCATTCTTTACTTGTAAGTCTTATTGACCGAATAAACAGAACGCCATTCAATTCTATGTCTTGTGGCTCTAAAAAAGTAGTGTTTCAAAGGTATTTTTCTCTGATTATACCAAACTTAGTGCTATGGCCTTGTCTCCTTCTTGTTGCACATTTTCTATGTAGCACATCGCACTGAATTGCTGGCTGGCTTTAGGCAGTGTTATCAAACATTCCTTAATGCTACCTCTTTAAATAGTTCTAGGCCGTAATCCTGAATAAAGCTTAGCAATGTCTTGTAGACTTTGCTTTTAGGTGTGTGATTTTCTTATTGATTTAACTATCCTTCAAACACTGCCTTATCAATTGCCACTTTCAAAACGCGCTTCAGGACTTAAAAGCTATGTGTAGTGCAGAAGTCAGGCAGAGAGAGAGCATAGATACAATTAGGACATATGGGAACCCACGTGCTTGCATGGAAAAGCTTTCAGGACGTTTTCTAAATGGAAAAAGGCTCAGTGTCTGGTGTCTGAGCATGGAAGGGATCCTTCACACGCATAGATTCTTGGATCTTGGTTGGTTGAGGAGGGGGGAACTAGAAGCCCTGAAGTCATGTCAGTCACTGGCTCCATTCCTGAAGTTACTGAGACCCCACAGCCTTCCTCCCTGTGTCACAGTTTATGTGCCAGGGCCTGGGCTCTGCTGCTGCTTTGGTACGCAGCCAAGCACTACAGGTTTAGTTACTCAGAGTTGCCAGTTAACCATCCCACCTCCATCTCTATGCATTTGTAACAATCTTGCTATTGTAGAGTAAGCACGTCTAGGGGAGAGAGAGAGAGAGAGAGAGAGAGAGAGAGAGAGAGAGAGAGAGAGAGAGAGAGAGAGAGAGATGGGGCTCTGCCTATGCAAATCATTTGCCATTGTCTTCTGGGGAGCCCACTTTTTCAGCCGCTCGAAGCCCTGTTTGACTGCCAGCCTGTTGGAGAAGACCCAGATTCAGCCCACCAGCCAGAAAGATGAGGTTAAGCCTTTATCCGATGTACAATATGCCACCTGTCCATGAGTTACTGAGGTCCATAAAAAGCTCAACTGCAGCTCTCATAGAGAGGTCATTGGCCGATCGTGGCCGATCAGGGACGTGAAGGGCAGAGGGCTAGAGAGAAGGGTTCTCATTGCCCTGCCCAGGGACAGACACATCAGCCCTGCTCGCTACCAGCTGTCAGGTGTGGCTGTGTATTTCAAAATGTTGCTGCCCTCGATGGCAGGATTTCTTTCCTGCCTGAATCATAGCCAAAAAATATTGTTTGCTCTGCAGGTGGGGGCTGTGCCGGACAGTTGCCATAGTATATAAATGTGATATTTGTCTCCTGAACATACGCCAAAGCCCAACTCGACTCCATTAGAGCACACATGCAGGGAAATAGAAACCATTTCTTACTTTTAGGGGCCATCTGGTGAGCCTTGATGTTGAGGCTTTAGAATGCTGCCTAGTCTTGCACTGCCATAGAATCAGCCCTGTTCATGAATGTTCACAGCATGTCCCACCCATATAATGAAGACTCTATTGCAAACACTGAGATACACTGGACTAAACCTTAAAGCAATTAAACCAGAAGTCTGGAAAGATGTCAAACCAGATAGGGGTGCAAGATACAACCTCTAGTTTCACAGTCAGAGGAGGTTTACATTGCACCACTGGCTCCTGTACCTCTTGTGTAATCCTTCTACTGTCAGTTGAGGTCCCCAAGGGTCTCCAAGGTGCCTTTCTTAAACAGGTCCTCTGATAATGTTTGCTGTACCTGATGTGGTAGCATACATGTGAAACCAACTTTTCCTGTTTCTAGGAGCTACCTCTGAAGTCTAACAGAAGGCTGGTTGCAGGGTTCATTCCAGTGTTTTGGTGCTAGCAAACTGCCCTCTCTGCTACCTAGTCACTGCCTATTGCAGGTGAACATATTTATGTGCTTCTCTTGATGAGTGCTTTGTGCTAGAGTGCCCTCAACCAAGCCATTAATGTGGACGGCGACCCATTAAAGTAAATGGATGCATTGAATAGTCAGTTATATTAATTGCGTCAAATGAACCATGTAGTACATTACACAAAGGCTTTATTGTGGTCACATTTTGTTTTTGTCCAGCTATAATTCTTACTACACAGGTTACTTAGAAGTGTACTTATCCCTCTGTCTTGCATATTGCTATAGGTCTCACCCTAGGGGAGACATCAATATTTTTTCCAAAGCATGGTGTAGGGATCACCTTTATCCAAACCAAAGGATGTTTCAAATGTCAGGGAGAGATTTACCCTCCAGTCAGGAAAGTAAACCAGCAGTGTACAGACTTCTGTGGTAAGCTAAGGTGGACTGGCTCGAGGATCATGATGGGGAAATGGGCCAGGTGCATTCGGATCAGATTTGGCCTATCTACAACAGACTGTCCTTGGAAAGACGCAAAAGGGTCAATCAGTTCACTTCTCTCTATGTCTTACCATCCATTCTCCTTTCTCTATCTGGGATGGCATATATTACCAAACTAACCTGTTGGCCTTGCTGGGCCGCTGATTTCACTTTTAACAGTCTTCTGTTCATTCATTGGGCCTTTACGAGTTTGGTGGTAATTCTTGAGGGATTACTGCCAAATTCTTTTACAGTTACCACCGCTCGGTCCCTCAAACTTATGGCAGGATTTTAAGTGAGGTAACAGTTGTGTTACTCCCCATTTGGCATCCATAGGTCTACATCAGCATTTTGTCACATTTAGCACATATGGTAATTCCACTACTGTAAATCGAGCAGTTTATGACCTTTAAATGGAGGGCTTACCTCCAGCAATATGCTGGAGGTCAGTCCTCCAATTAGATGCCAAACCTATAATATGGCATTGTGGTAAATCAATTCCCGGTCAGAAATGTGGCGGCATGAGAATTACTGCCACTTTTCTATGGCACAGCTAAACTCATATTTAGAACTATTGGGCCTTATGAGTTTGGCAGTCATTCCAGAGAAATTACCACCAATCTCGGTTACCATTATCGCCATGAGGGTCCGTAAATTTATTGCAGGATTATCAGTTGGTACCAGGGCTGTTAGACCCCGTTTTCCATTGGACTCCATGGGGACTTATTTGGTTTACTGCGAGCGGTAATTCCGCCACAGTAAATCTGATGATTTTTTTATCTTGAAGTGAGAGATTTACCTCCAGAGTGTTTTTGGAGGTAAATCCTTCACTTCGCGTCAAACCTATAACTCGGCGGTGCGGTAATGGAAAATAGTGGCTTGGAACTGAAATACTGCCACTTTTTTACAGCAGCGCCAAAGGGTTGATGAGGCCTTTTTTTTCCTACCTCCCTGGGTTCCAAATGCCTTCCAAAGGCTTTGTCAGGAGTAAACCTGTGACAGTCCCTGTCTCAGATAGCTATGCTAAGACTGACTCCCTGCGCGGGAGAATGTTTGTGAACAGTGACGGGGCAACACTGCACCAGGAGGGATGGGGCACAGGGCACTCCCTACAACAGAAGCCCCCTGTCATAGGTGGCACTTGGCCTCTTACCTGGACCAGTAAAGGAATCGTCAGATGTGTCTTCTCTCATCAGCTGCCAATAATTGTATCACCCTCTCTCCCTGCTCTCACTTAAGTAATACCCTTCATTGCCATAGGTCTCCCCCTTTCTGGATCACCACATCCAGCTACGGGAACAACCAAATTTACATTATTGCCTTCCTTACTTTTTTTTTAATGTTTAATTATTTTTATTAGAATGATAATACAATAGAATTTAAGAAAAACTTAAAATCATAAACATTCTTTTTATTCCTTTTTAACGGGAGCATCAGAATCTCCAGGCCGTTACCATGGGAATTATGTCATATATACTATTCGGGGTAATACTCACGAGGGTCACTCTTTACCATGCGCCTCCCTGCAGTCCTGACCCTCAAATGTAAGTGGCAGAGCCCTGCAGCGGAATATATGCTTTAAACATTTACTTATAGTAGCAAACGCCCTCAGTTATAACCCAAAAAAAAGTTAGTACCACGAGCCTCACAAGTTGAAAAAATTACTTCACTTTGATCTAATACCTGGTGTAAGAGATTTACTGTGCGTATATAATGACACTAGACCGCTGGAAAATGGGTGAGGGGATAGGCATCCTAAGCACGTCATCCAGATGAAAATTGAAATCAGTCATAGAATACATATGTTGCCTGCAGGCATCGAACTGGCACCCTCTGGTGGTGGCACCATACATAGCTGATTATTCATGAAGAGGTAACTGACCCACAAACACATGGTCACAAGCACAGAGTCTTTTTTCTGGCCTATCAGACCTTTGGGCTGCTTTCAGGCATTCATCACTAAGCCATTGTGATGCGTCTTCTCTCTTTCTATGCAACCTGGACCATGACCCTTTGCACCTCTGAATGTAATAGTCCGACAAACAAATCAGTTATTTTGGATTAAAAGAGCAGTGAAGAAACCTGGATCATTGTTTTTTTACCCTCATATTCATATCTTCTGCATAAATAATAGGTGTCTGGACAAAGTTACACCATACCAAGTGGGCCTATGTCAAAAAGCCTGCACATTCTGGCGTCATAAATACTGTGTGGGGTGTCTTTAACTTTGTGCGCTTCGGCAGCACACGTACCAAATCGGAATGATACAAAGTAGATGAGCATGGCCCCTGCATAAGGATGACGTGCGAAATCGTGGAGTTCCGTACTTTTTATCACCTGCCAAGCGAGAAACATTCTTTACTTGTAAGTCTTATTGACCGAATAAACAGAACTCCATTCAATTCTATGTCTTGTGGCTCTAAAAAAGTAGTGTTTCAAAGGTATTTTTCTCTGATTATACCAAACTTAGTGCTATGGCCTTGTCTCCTTCTTGTTGCACATTTTCTATGTAGCACATCGCACTGCATTGCTTGATGGCTTTAGGCAGTGTTATCAAACATTCCTTAATGCTACCTCTTTAAATAGTTCTAGGCCTTAATCCTGAATAAAGCTTAGCAATGTCTTGTAGACTTTGCTTTTAGGTGTGTGATTTTCTTATTGATTTAACTTATCCTTCAAACTCTGCCTTATCAATTGCCACTTTCAAAACGTGCTTCAGGACTTAAAAGCTATGTGTAGCGCAGAAGTCAGGCAGAGAGAGAGCATAGATACAATTAGGACATATGGGAACCCATGTGCTTGCATGGAAAAGCTTTCAGGACGTTTTCTAAATGGAAAAAGTCTCAATGTCTGGTGTCTGAGCATGTTAGTGATCCTTCACACGCATAGATTCTTGGATCTTGGTTGGTTGAGGAGGGGGGAGCTAGAAGCCCTGAAGTCATGTCAGTAACAGGCTCCATTCCTGAAGTTACTGAGACCCCACAGCCTTCCTCCCTGTGTCACAGTTTATGTTCCAGGGCCTGGGCTCTGCTGCTGCTTTGGTACACAGCCAAGCACTACAGATACACAGGCCGATTCATGGAATTAATGTGCGCCGAGAATTCCCGCGCAGAGGTGCCAAAACGTGCGATTCGCAGTAAAAGTGCGAAAATCGCAGTGCAACTGCGAAAATCGCAGGGAAACCAGCGCACATCGATTCATGGAAGTCCGTGCGTGAGAAAAATATTAGATGTGCGCTGAAAAAGTGCGCGGTGCACGCCGGCGCACAGGTCATCCAACGGCGTGCGCCACGGCCGCTGCGAAATCGCACATAGAGCGGCGCACATCACAAAAGTAGGAGGAACACGGGGCGTAACACTCGGAATGGGGAACAACGCGTGAAAATATGGGCGTCACGGGGGAAGTACAGGAGGCAAGTGCGCGGAACGCCCACACGCTCGCCTACAACTCGTATTCATGGAATCGAATAGGGCAAATCAGCGCACGGGCAATGACGCGCACAAGGCCAAACAAGTACGCCACAAGAAAGCAGGCAGAAGCGTCCCTGCGCCTGAAATGAATGTGCGCCAAAATGTGCGCTAACAAAAAGCACCCATATACAGCTATGATGAATGATCCATACAGTGGCCCTCTAGGACAAATGAGGTGCAAAGGGGTACCGACAAACACGGACACCCGTTGTGTGAAAAATAGCGTGTGCGTGTATTACGGGGTTCGCGGGAAGTTCCACACGCGATTGGCCTGCACACGTGTATTCCGGGGTGCACGGGAAGTTTCACACGCGAATATGCATGGTACGTGTATTTCGGTGTGCGCGTGAAGTTCCACACGCAATTTCAGCAGGGTAAGTGTACTCTGGGTGCGCGGCAAATTCCACACGCGAATCCAGTAGCCTACGTGTATTTCGGGGGTGCTGGGGAGTCCAACATGTGAATTGGCCGTGTGGGTCCTCCCAGCTGTTCCCTCTACACCCTCCTCGGCCCCTGCAGGCAGCCCACACCACAGGGGACTACCCTGCACCCTTGCACATGTCCCGCAGGCAGCCCATCCACCATGGCCATGCCCCCTAGCCAACCCACATGTCACCTTGCACTACTGCCCACCAACGCATGTCTCCCTGCACCCCCACCCCCCAGCATCCAGGGGCACCCTCCACCAGGCCCCCACTCATGTCTCCCAGCACCCCCACCCCCCTGCATCCAGGGGCACCCTCCATCAGGCCCCCACTCCTGTCTCCCTGCACCCCCACCCCCCTGCATCCAGGGGCACCCTCCACCAGGCCCCCACTCATGTCCCCCTGCACCCCCACCCCCCAGCACTGTAGGGCACCCTCCACCAGGCCCCCACTCCTGTCCCCCCTCCACCCCCACCCCTTCCCAGCACTGTGGGGCACCCTCCCCCAGGCCCCCACTCCTGTCTCCCTGCACCCCCACCCCCCAGCCGTGCGATTTGCCTGGGTACGTGTATTCCAGGGGTGCGCGGGTAGTCTCACACGCGATTCCATCAGGGTACGTGTATTATGGGTCCGCGTGAACTTCCACACGCGATACCAGCAGGGTACGTGTATTTCGGGGTGCGCGTGAAGTTCCACACGCAATTTCAGCAGGGTACCTGTACTCCGGGTGCGCGGAAAATTGTCATGATGCCTACCCCCAGAGCATCAGGCCAGGCCCAGAACCCCCGGAAGCAGGCATCATGCCCTCGGGTAAAAGCCCAGCGGCCCCTTGTAGGGACTCTTTGGACTCAGTCCTGGCGCCTTTGGCGCCAGGCTCATGTTGGACATCAGTCCTGGCGCCATAGGCGCCAGGCTCATAAAGGGAGGTGTTTTGTGCACTTACCTGATGCAGACCATGCTGCACGCTTCAGGCCTCCCTGAGACCTGAAAGGGACTATTTTTTCATAGGGACTATTTTTTCACTCGGGCGTGGCCAGGGAAGGATACATACCTAGTTGGGGAAGGATACATACCTGGGACTTCTTTGGAGGCTATTTAAGCCACGCCCAGACAGCAGCTCATGCTTCGCGTTGTTCTGCTTCCTGCAGCTTAACGCTCACCATGTCTGCTCCTGCTCCTGGACTACAGCCACGCCCGTCTTGAACCTGGAAGACCTGCAAGGAAGGAAGAGAAGAGAAAGGTGAAAACCAAGGATTATTTCAAGCTTCTTACCTGCATCCAGAATCTTCTCGCCAGCATCCCTGAAGGAAGACTTCAATTTAAAAGCATCGGGTTGCTCGCTGCAGCGCCACGCTTCACTCACCTGTCCTGTCCTCGAGACATCTCCCGGCTCCATCGCGGCTGTCAGCATCAGATGCCACATCTCTGCACCTAGGGGAGAGAGGAAGAAACAAAAGGTGAGCAGAAGGACACACAGAAGGAAAGCCTGATTAACAGCCATAATACTTACCGGCTTTTCTTCCACATTTCGGGTCGGCGCCGCCCCGTTGGCAGGTACCGTACCCCGGCCCCTATGGGGAAAGGACTAGAGACATTTCAGAGAAATGATAAGGATATCTAGAGGGATCGCCCTCATTACTACTCACCTCGGCAGTTTAACCCCTTGACGCATCGCCTTCATTCTGCACCTGAAATAAAGGACATATCACAGGTGAGAAAGACAGCATAAAGGGGGCCTCACTTGAACTTTGAACTTTCATACTTACGGCGCATCGCTCAGGAAAGTCAAGTGGATTTTGCCAGCGCCATTCTGAAAACCAGTGAAGTAACTGGACGAACGCGTGCCCCTGCACCAGAAGCAGGATGGAGAGTTCAACCTTCCAAACCATAAGGTGAGCTTAAACCGGGTTTGGAGGAATAGAGAGGAACGGAGGGGGAAGGGGGGAGCTAGCACACCATTCTGCAGACTGTTAATCCCCTTTCTCATCTGCAGAAGGATATTCCTACGGGCCAAGGAAGCACGATTTGGAGGTCCTGTCCAATCGGTGTTCCGGGTCCTGCGCATCACGCTAGAAGAGGCCGCAGTAATCCAGACTAGATCAGCGCCCCCGTGGGAACCAGGTGGGCGTTACAAAAATTCCACACGCGAATCCAGCAGCCTATGTGTATTTCGGGGGTGCCGGGGAGTCCCACACGTGAATTGGCCATGTGGGTCCTCCGAGCTGTTCCCTCTACACCCTCCACGGCCCCTGCAGGCGGCCCACACCACAGGGGACTACCCTGCACCCCTGCACATGTCCCACAGGCAGCCCATCCACCATGGCCATGCCCCCCAGCCAACCCACATGTCACCTTGCACTACTGCCCACCAACGCATGTCTCCCAGCACCCCCACCCCCCAGCACTATAGGGCACCCTCCACTAGGCCACCAGTCCTGTCCCCCTGCACCCCCACCCCCCTGCATCCAGGGGCACCCTCCACCAGGCCCCACTCCTGTCCCACTGCACCCCCAACCCCCAGCACTGTGGGGCACCCTCCACCAGGCCCCCACTCATGTCCCCCTGCACCCCCACCCCCCTGCATCCAGGGGCACCCTCCACCAGGCCCCCACTCCTGTCCCCCTGCACCCCCACCCCCCTGCATCCAGGGGCACTCTCCACCAGGCCCCCACTCCTGTCTCCCAGCACCCCCACCCCCCAGCACTGTAGGGCACCCTCCACCAGGCCCCACTCCTGTCCCCCTGCACCCCCACCCCCCAGCACTGTGGGGCACCCTCCACCAGGCCCCCACTCCTGTCCCCCTGCACCCCCACCCCCCTGCATCCAGGGGCACTCTCCACCAGGCCCCCACTCCTGTCTCCCAGCACCCCCACCCCCCAGCACTGTAGGGCACCCTCCACCAGGCCCCCACTCCTGTCCCCCTGCACCCCCACCCCCCTGCATCCAGGGGCACCCTCCACCAGGCCCCCACTCCTGTCCCCCTGCACCTCCACCCACTGCATCCAGGGGCACCCTCCAACAGGCCCCCACTCATGTCCCCCTGCACCCCCACCCCCCAGCACTGTAGGGCACCCTCCACCAGGCCCCCACTCCTGTCCCCCTGCACCCCCACCCCCCTGCATCCAGGGGCACCCTCCACCAGGCCCCCACTCCTGTCCCCCTGCACCCCCACCCCCCTGCATCCAGGGGCACCCTCCACCAGGCCCCCACTCATGTCTCCCTGCACCCCCAACCCCCCAGCACTGTAGTGTTGGGGAGAAGCTGGACCCCCACCAGGGCAGTGGGGGGGGGCAGCAGCCATACCCTCACCAGCTATGGGAGACCCCAACATCTCCCATATGGCCCCCAGAAATGCAACAGAGACCCCAGCAGGCAGCCACATGTTCCAAACTGCGTTTATTCCTGGGCAGCAAAAAAGAAAAAAACACGCAGAGCGTCGTGCACATCGAGAGTTCAGGCGCCGTCTCCCCCGGGGCTGGCTTGCAAGCCAGCTTTGTAATGACACTGCAGGCTGACCTCACAGAATTGGATCAGCTCTCAGAAACCCATCTCCTCCCGCTATTGGCTGCTAAGTGATAGGTTACCTATGTAGCCCTTATAGAGAGCCTGACAATTGGATGTTAGCCTTTTGCGTCAGTGTGTTGGTTTAGCTGTGCCAGCCCCCCATTACCTAATTCTAACTTGTTGCATTATGACTTTGTTCCCATAACTTTTTAGCCAAAGCAAGCATTTCACACCTGAGCTCTGAGCGCTCATTGGCTGAGCTGAGCCATTCTTGTTACAATTATGTTTCACATGTTGTGCAAGTCTTTGCGAAAATGTCTTTCTTTCCGAGAAAGAAAAGAAAAAAAAACACACTGGGTTGCAGTGGCTTGCTCGCATTTGTGGAGAATTAAAAATGTTTGTCTGCAGAAAGCAATCTTATCTTGAATGCGCGACCTTGGCTGCTCGTGGGTTTTGCGAGGAGCATTGCTGAAGGCTTCTGCAGCCAGTGTTCAGTGAGAGAAATTAACTTGGCTGTAATTTTCCTGAAACATGGCTTTACATTGTGCAATTAGACCATGTTAATTCATATAGGCATTTGCAAGCCTTTAAACAGGGATTTTTGTGTTTGTAGATTCTGATATTGCAGCATTGATTCTAATGTAGCATGGAAGTTGCACTGTTGGTGAAGTGGGTGTGTTTCAGCATATTTGTCACCCATGGGTGCGCTGGGGCCTGGTTCAAGTGATAAGTGCGCTCCTTGTTCTTCCTTCTGTTCTTCTGTATATGCGCCTGGGGTGAGGGGGCATGGGTTTGATCTCGATTTTCCCTCTTCAGTCCCCCCTCTGGTCGACTTTGTCGACCACACCACCAAGCAACATTCACCTCCTTCCGGTCTGCATATCTTTGTCAATTCCTTGAAGTGTCCATAATTTTTTGCATTGTTGTTGATGAACAGTACATATAGGAGTGTTCTCCTTCTGTGTTCCACCACACTCACTTCCCTTCGTACTTCCTCTGATCACAGGGAGTGGCCACCTTTATTACTGCTGGAACCATATCGCACACCGCTATCTTCTCCCTTAGTCCGGCTCTTCCTTTCACCATGTCTCTTATTTGCATTCCGATGTCTTCTTCTGTTGTTCTCTTACATCTTGCAATGTATCTCTATCTTGCACAGTGATGCTGTGCTCGGTACTAGTCCTTCCGTTATCACCTTCAATCAACCAGGCAGTCATGATGTCATCCATTACCATGCAAGCGCTAGCTAGTTCTTTGCTTTCTCTTTTCAGATGCATTTTTTTGCTGATCATTCTTTAGTATGCTGGTACTTCACCCAATCATTCTTCTGTCTCGCTAGAGAAGTAATTTCCCCCTCTTTTTACTCCTCTGTCTGTTTCTCTTCTTCCGTTGTTTTCCATCTTGGTGAATGTGTCATTCTTCACATCTTCCTTGGTCATCACCAACAAGGGCATGCTGATGCGCACCAATGAACAGTCTCCTCCCCAATTCAGTCGTAATTTCTCATGATCTTTAGATGCATGTGCTCAATAGTAGTCCATAAGCAGTGATGTTCCTGCTCTCATCTCGCAACTTCTCTCAACCTTCTTGCATCCAGCATGATTGTCCACTTCTTGTCACTGTTGTGCTGGTAACATAAGGCTGGTACCTTAATAGTATACGTCCTTCTTCATTCTCCACCCAAGTGACTATCTTCGCTCTTTTGTCTCACTCCGTTAGGCACTTATCATATTTTTGTCTCTTTTATTTTATTTTTTCTTCTCTCTTTTTGTTTTTCTTTCTTCTTTTATTATTTATTTATTTTTTCTTTTGTTTTTTTCTCTTGCAGCTTGCTCACTTGTGCATTTGCTCGTTGTTTCTTTTCTCTCTGGTCACTTTCCACATACAGTTGTTCTCCAATTAGCTGCTTTATGTAGTCATCTTCCATAGGGGATTACCCCCCTTTTTTTTTTTATCAATCTCAATGTTGCTGTCTTCCCTTGCAATCTTCTTCACACCTTGGGATACACGGGCGTCGTGCTCTGCTGTAGTAATTTCTGTTGTAATCAATTCTCTGACGGCATATGTTAAAGAGCAGTCAGGACAGCTCTCTCCAGTGGTGTCCCTACCAATTTTGTACATGTGTGCATGTTGTTGGTCACTTCTGCTATGTGTGTTATGTGTATGTTTTACTCCATTTGTGTCTGCCCTTACCTCTCCTTACTTTAGCAGCATCTTTTCCTCACCCACTGACGCCGTAACTCTTCCTGCTTAGGTTAGGGAATGTTAGCAGGGGATACAGCGGTAATGCTCACTATTACATATAATTTTCAAATTACCACCCCCATTATTTCGTTCATCATTAATAGTCCCATCGTGAAGGTAAAAGTCCATATTTGCGTGCCCATAACCACTTACGCTGCTGGGTCCTTGCAGCTGATGAGATGATAAAGTTGCCCGCCTGAAAATCGCAAGAAAGGCGTTAATACGTTAGTACTTGTTAGTAACCTCAAGCTCCGCGAACTAAACAATAACTAAGGGCAAAAATTAAACCTCCCCCTGGACATTTCGTGTTTTCAAAATTTCTGAATATGGGTAGGGAAAATCTTGGGCTGTTTATTCAATGGAAGCAAGGAAATATACTTCACGGTAACATGCTCTAAGGGATCTGAGGTTCCTGTTAGGGTGGGCAATTGAGTGGGGAATGCTTCACGATGGTTTAATTAATAGTCCTCAGTGTTACTAATGGAAGATAACATTAAGGAAATTTCCTACACATTTCTAACAGCATACATACGCAACGACCTGCATGTGCGGGGAAAAGAGAAGGAACAAAACAGTGTTACAGCTGTAGGTGCGCAAAATGTAATATGAAACTCAATTAAACTTTGGACATGCGTGTGTTGGTCCCTATTCTAGTTGCTAGTGTGCGTTGGACCATAGGATGGCCATGTTTCCCTAACTCGGGAGTGTTCGTGCTATTTTGCAGTTCATGAAAATCTCTTGCGTTGGCCCTGTTGATCGTTGCTCCCTCGTTGCCAGGGTGGCCACCGCTTTGTAGGGCTTGACGCCTTACACATCTAACAAAGTCTGTCAGGAGGGGAAAATGTCCCACTGTAGTCCATAGCCATTGGGTGTTGGTTGTCCCTTGTCTTCCGGCCTGCCCTGGGTCCTTTATATCTGGCGAGAAATTAAATGGAAGCGCTTGAGACCTGAGCATTTACAAATTCTTCAATTTCTTGACCTAACCTCTCTGCACTACTCTTGCACTATTCAGTGTCCTAGTGGGAGGAGCCAATGGTACATTTATGCACCATCCTGTCACCACCTGGTGGCGTTCAATGACGGTCTGACCGTAACTTGTTGCGCTATTCGAAATGTACCCAGAAAATGGGTAGGCACTTAATTTATGTGAAGATACTCATTACACACTTGGATCATATATACGCAATTTAGGTGCTAGTGTACAAATGGGCCTTTGGATCTTTATATATACTGTGCTTTTGTTGTAAGCTATTTATGGAGTGCATGCCTTTGTCCCGTGGGGCATCAGGCACTGACAAGCTAAACAGGGAAACATCAGGGTGGTAAATTTGTCATATAGGGTGGCTGTGTTTCTAAATTAAGTGGACCATGTTACTTAGTTAAGATAATCGCAGGGTTTTTAAATCTTTTTTTCTATGGCTCCTCTCTCAACTTCTCAGGGCGTGTCTCACAGTGAACTGCAGGCACTTTAAGCTGGTACTAATGACATTCGCTACCAATTATTCGCTACCTGTCCCTCCCCCCTCTTTGTATTTATTTATTTATTTCCTCTTTTCTTTCAAACCCAACCCTCACAATTTACTCCCATTCTCTCTATCCCACCCCATGTCCACTTTTTAAACCCTACCTACTCTGTTAATTACTCATTTAGTCTAGTATTTTATTACTCCACTACTGTAATTACTGTTACATTTAAACAATATATTTCTCCCCCAATATCTGCTCTCAAATTTTAATACAACCATTATTCTCCAGTTCGTGCAGCAATGACCTCTTTCCCTATGTGTGTTGGCTAATGCATTTGTGACAGTGCTGTGTTCAAAAGCGCTAGTGGCATTACTACTTGCACTGTGTTATTTAGTCGCCAAATTGAGTCTGTTGGGAACATTGATCATCCACCCTTTACCTCTATTTCTCTCCTCCCGTGGTGAACTGTCAATGAAATGTACGCCCCCCCCCTCAAGTGCACCTTCCTCCACCTTGTGTGTCTCATTTAATTGTTCTGTGTTATTCGTGTATTCATGAGCCCAGTCTCCTCGCTGAAGGATGTGTGCTCAAAATGTAGCTAAATGTACTCTCTTGTGATGCGCTATCATTATGCACCCCCCTCTGTACCATGCACCCCCATTATGCTTAAACAATCTTCCTTACTTTCAACATGTGTATGCCTGGTCTTTAACAAGTTATGGATTTCTCTGTTAATAAGGTGGTCATATCCACATCGCTCATGATGTCACAAATGTCTCTTCCCTAATGCATGGCCTAGTCGCCCCACTGTCACGCAGAAAAGAAAATGTTTTGATACCTATCACCACCCCTATGCAATTGTCCTCTGCATTATTGAGTGTGCGTGAGTGTGTGTGTCGGCGTGCCTCTCGCCCGCTCTGTCGGGGAGGTGGAGCATGAGTGTGTGTCGCAGAGTCAGTCAAATCAAGTTTGTCTTGGGCTGTCCTATTAGGGGTATAATGTCAATCTATGTCCTTTGAAAGGTTTGTTCCCCATCAGGAAGACCCTTCCCAGTCATGTAACCGGTACCGTTGCTATTGTGTCAGTGTTCTGTATGGGTGCTTACTGCTGTGCAGTGCCCCTGGGTTGTTATTCTTGTCAGTCCTGGTGTAGTGGTGCTGTCATTTGTTGTCTCTGTACATGTAGTGGTGACAGTGCCTGCGTTGGTGCTTGTGGTGTCTGCT
Organism: Ambystoma mexicanum; assembly: GCF_040938575.1. Classification (NCBI taxonomy): domain Eukaryota; kingdom Metazoa; phylum Chordata; class Amphibia; order Caudata; family Ambystomatidae; genus Ambystoma; species Ambystoma mexicanum. The sequence continues at coordinate 244,527,141 of NC_090928.1, read as the reverse complement.
GAAATGATCCCGTCCTGCCCCATGTATCCTCCCCACATGGGTGGTGCATATTGTGGTGGTTGTTGATACTGCTATTGTGATGCTTGTGCGTGTGTGTTGAGGCTGTTTTTAACTGCCCCTCCCATTGCATACTTTAACAATTTATTTTGTGCCTGCTTGTCCTCATCTGCCTTTCTCTGCCTCCGCTGTTCTCTTGCCACAATCTACAATGCACACAGTCAATGTCTAGCGCGCTATCCTTCCTTCCTCCCTTCCATAACCCATGCATGCTGCACCACCCCTTACTGATCCTCTATCATGTTTGGCTGTGCTGCCTCGTTCAGTCCTTCTCTCCTCCTCCAATCCCTTTCTTCCCTTTCCAGTTCCCCCTCTCTGTTGCTATTGTTACTCCTTGCACCTCCCCCGTTATCTTCCCTTTAAATTTAATTCCTCTGTACCTGTGCCTTCAAATCTGCTTCCATGCACTGCAGCCCTCCCTTGCTCGCTCCTGTGCTGCTAGTGGGTTGTTCTGCACCTTCCTGTTTGTTCTCTTTAGTGTATTGGGATTGTGTGTGTGTGTGGTGTTTAAACGTCCTTCTGCTGTTTTCAGTTCTCTCATGCAATTCATTCCTTGCTTACCATCTGTGTCATCAAATATTACACTCCCGGAGGTGCGGAAGGGTGAGTCCTCTCTTCCCTCTGCTAGTGCTGGTTCAGCATCTGCTGACGCCTCGGCACTTCCCTTTTGTTCATGCGCCACAGTTCAACTGTAGCCATGTGCTTTTTAAGCCTATTCCCGTGTAAACGCTGTGTAGTGTGTCCTTAGTGATTGCTGCACGCTTCTGGAGAAGCTGCCTCTGGGCAGCCATGGTCTTATTTATTTACCTTCAGTATTTTTGAATCTTTACACACTATGTTTTACTGACTTATTTCGGCATGGAAGCTGTGTGCTACACAACAGGTGAAGGGGAGTCATTTCTGTATTGTGTGATACATTTTACCTCTATTCAATTTGAAAATTTCGATAATCCGCTGTTCAGGGAGCAAAAGTTAGAAGATAATTGAACATTTTTCAACTTCTGTGAGCCTTCTTGGCTCCGCACCTTTGCCAGTGCACTCCACGTGCAGCCCATCTTCACCAAACCATTGCCTTCTCTGGCACACCCCCACAATCTTGCGCATTTGTCTTCCACACACCGCCTCTGGGTCACCTATTCTCCAAATCCAAAACCACACCACTATCTCCTCACCATCAAAACTCTGTGTCCTATGCATCAATCAGAAGGTGACGTCACCAAACTAAAAACACAGTGCAAATCAACAGACAAATGTGCATACACAGAACAATAACCCATTTCTCCCAACCCCACAAAAATCCCAAAATAAAACCCCACAATCCCCACAGCTGTCTTCCTGTCTCAACTGGAACAAGGTAAACCACAATAAAAACTCTTATAATTGGACTGCGCACACTGCGTCGCCTCGCGTGTGATACGCTCCTCACCAGGGGACCTTAACCAGCCAACTATCTTCCGCACTCGGGAACAATCTAGCTACCTCCTGCGGGGAAACATCATCCACTCACTGAACTAAAACGCTCAATTAGCAGGGAACCTCATCTACTCATTGATCTACAACGTCAATTCATAGGAAATCCACACCCCCGTACATGAAATCGCCATCCGAACCAACCAGCGCGGCACTCCTTTCTATATGTGGGGAGTCACTACCCCACCCAATATCCTCATAAACACAAGAAGGGACAACTGCCACCGCTCCAGTCCCAACAATTCACGTGCCGATCACCACCAATGCGCCGAATTTTGCGACAATGTACAATCACCCACCACCCAATTTACAATGCCTCCCCCAGTTTCTACCCAAACAAAAGAACTTAACATTTCTCCAACATACTGATCAACAATGCATCATAATACTTTAAACATTTCCCCCCCCCAAAGCCCATGTTGCTGGTTGACTTACATTTCCTATGCTGCACTGGCACTTGCTCTGCTGCTGGACACCCTTCAAGGCGCTTCACCGTCCCCTTCTCCTGCAGGGCTCTCACCTGCCCTCAAGCGGGGTATTTCCAAGTGGCCCCCGAAGCCTTTAGCCGGTTACGCGTTTTCCGGTGGTCTTCAGGTGCAGGCGAGGGTCCCACAGCTTCCTTGAGTCGGCGGCAGGGACTGCAGTTCAACGCAGGGCTTGCACAGGCAGTGCTCATTCACCCATGTTACAATGAGCAATGAGCCTCACAGAGGGCACCAACTTGTTGGGGAGAAGCTGGACCCCCACCAGGGCAGTGGGGGGGCCAGCAGCCATACCCTCACCAGCTATGGGAGACCCCAACATCTCCCATATGGCCACCAGAAATGCAACAGAGACCCCAGCAGGCAGCCACATGTTCCAAACTGCGTTTATTCCTGGGCAGCAAAAAAGAAAAAAACACGCAGAGCGTCGTGCACATCGAGAGTTCAGGCGCCGACTCCCCCTAAGCTGGCTTGCAAGCCAGCTTTGTAATCACACTGCAGGCTGACCTCACAGAATTGGATCAGCTCCCAGAAACCTATCTCCTCCTGCTATTGGCTGCTAAGTGATACGTTACTGTAGCCCTTATAGAGAGCCTGACAATTGGATGTTAGCCTTTTGCGTCAGTGGGTTGGTTTAGCTGTGCCAGCCCCCCATTACCTAATTCTAACTTGTTGCATTATGACTTTGTTCCCATAACTTTTTAGCTGAAGCAAGCATTTCACACCTGAGCTCTGAGCGCTCATTGGCTGGGCTGAGCCATTCTTGTTACAATTATGTTTCAAATGTTGTGCAAGTCTTTGCGAAAATATCTTTCTTTCCCAGAAAGAAAAGAAAAAAAAAACACACTGGGTTGCTGTGGCTTGCTCGCATTTGTGGAGAATTAAAAATGTTTGTCTGCAGAAAGCAATCTTATCTTGAATGCGCGACCTTGGCTGCTCGTGGGTTTTGCGAGGAGCATTGAGAAGGCTTCTGCAGCCAGTGTTCAGTGAGAGAAATGAACTTGGCTGTAATTTTCCTGAAACATGGCTTTACACTGTGCAATTAGACCATGTTAATTCATATAGGCATTTGCAAGCCTTTAAAAAGGGATTTTTGTGTTTGTAGATTCTGATATTGCAGCATTGATACTAATGTAGCATGGAAGTTGCACTGTTGGTGAAGTGGGTGTGTTTCAGCATATTTGTCACCCATTGGTGCGTTGGGGCCTGGTTCAAGTGATAAGTGTGCTCCTTGTTCTTCCTGCTGTTCTTCTGTATATGCGCCTGGGGTGAGGGGGCATGGATTTGATCTCGATTTTCCCTCTTCAGTAGGGCACCCTCCACCAGGCCCCCACTCCTGTCCCCCTGCACCCCCACCCCCCTGCATCCAGGGGCACCCTCCACCAGGCCCCCACTCCTGTCCCCCTGCACCCCCACCCCCCTGCATCCAGGGGCACCCTCCACCAGGCCCCCACCCATGTCCCCCTGCACCCCCACCCCCCAGCACTGTAGGGCACCCTCCACCAGGCCCCCACTCCTGTCCGCCTGCACCCCCACCCCCCTGCATCCAGGGGCACCCTCCACCAGGCCCCCACTCCTGTCTCCCTGCACCCCACCCCCCAGCACTGTAGGGCACCCTCCAGCAGGCCCCCACTCCTGTCCCCCTGCACCCCCACCCCCCTGCATCCAGGGGCACCCTCCACCAGGCCCCCACTCCTGTCTCCCTGCACCCCACCCCCCAGCACTGTAGGGCACCCTCCAGCAGGCCCCCACTCCTGTCCCCCTGCACCCCCACCCCCCTGCATCCAGGGGCACCCTCCACCAGGCCCCCACTCCTGTCCCCCTGCACCCCCTCCCCCCAGCACTGTGGGGCACCCTCCACCAGGCCCCCACTCATGTCCCCCTGCACCCCCACCCCCCTGCATCCAGGGGCACCCTACACCAGGCCCCCACTCCTGTCCCCCTGCACCCCCAGCACTGTAGGGCACCCTCCACCAGGCCCCCACTCTTGTCCCCCTGCACCCCCCCTGCATCCAGGGGCACCCTCCACCAGGCCCCCACTCCTGTCCCCCTGCACCCCCACCCTCCTGCATCCAGGGGCACCCTCCACCAGGCCCCCACTCATGTCCCCTGCACCCCCACCCCCCAGCACTGTAGGGCACCCTCCACCAGGCCCCCACTCCTGTCTCCCAGCACCCCCACCCCCCAGCATTGTAGAGCACCCCCCACCAGGCCCCCACTCCTGTCTCCCAGCACCCCCACCCCCCAGCACTGTAGGGCACCCTCCACCAGGCCACCACTCTTGTCCCCCTGCACCCCCAATCCCATGCATCCAGGGGCACCCTCCACCAGGCCCCCACTCATGTCCCCCTGCACCCCCACCCCCCAGCACTGTAGGGGACCCTCCACCACGCCCCCACTCATGTCCCCCTGCACCCACACCCCCCAGCACTGTAGGGCACCCTCCACCAGGCCCCCACTCATGTCCCTCTGCATCCCCACCCCCCAGCACTGTAAGGCACCCTCCAGCAGGCCCCCACTCCTGTCCCCCTGCACCCCCACACCCCTGCATCCAGGGGCACCCTCCACCAGGCCCCCACTCCTGTCCCCCTGCACCCCCACCCCCCAGCACTGTGGGGCACCCTCCACCAGGCCCCCACTCATGTCCCCCTGCACCTCCACCCCCCTGCATCCAGGGGCACCCTCCACCAGGCCCCCACTCATTTCCCCCTGCACCCCCCAGCACTGTAGGGCACCCTCCACCAGGCCCCCACTCCTGTCCCCCTGTACCCCCACCCTCCTGCATCAAGGGGCACCCTCCACCAGGCCCCCACTCATGTCCCCCTGCACCCCCACCCCCCAGCACTTTAGGGCACCCTCCACCAGGCCCCCACTCCTGTCTCCCAGCACCCCCACCCCCCAGCACTGTAGGGCACCCTCCACCAGGCCACCACTCCTGTCCCCCTGCACCCCCAACCCCCTGCATCCAGGGGCACCCTCCACCAGGCCCCCACTCATGTCCCCCTGCACCCCCACCCCCCAGCACTGTAGGGCACCCTCCACCAGGCCCCCACTCATGTCCCCCTGCACCCACACCCCCCAGCACTGTAGGGCACCCTCCACCAGGCCTCCACTCATGTCCCCCTGCACCCCCACCCCCCAGCACTGTAGGGCACCCTCCACCAGGCCCCCACTCCTGTCCCCCTGCACCCCCACCCGCCTGCATCCAGGGGCACCCTTCACCAGGCCACCACTCCTGTCCCCCTGCACCCCCACCCCCCTGCATCCAGGGGCACCCTCCACCAGGCCCCCACTCCTGTCCCCCTGCACCCCCACCCCCCAGCACTGTGGGGCACCCTCCACCAGGCCCCCACTCATGTCCCCCTGCACCCCACCCCCCTGCATCCAGGGGCACCCTCCACCAGGCCCCCACTCATTTTCCCCTGCACCCCCAGCACTGTAGGGCACCCTCCACCAGGCCCCCACTCCTGTCCCCCTGCACCCCCCCTGCATCCAGGGGCACCCTCCACCAGGCCCCCACTCCTGTCCCCCTGCACCCCCACCCTCCTGCATCAAGGGGCACCCTCCACCAGGCCCCCACTCATGTCCCCCTGCACCCCCACCCCCCAGCACTGTAGGGCACCCTCCACCAGGCCCCCACTCCTGTCTCCCAGCACCCCCACCCCCCAGCACTGTAGGGCACCCTCCACCAGGCCACAACTCCTGTCCCCCTGCACCCCCAACCCCCTGCATCCAGGGGCACCCCCCACCAGGCCCCCACTCATGTCCCCCTGCACCCCCACACCCCAGCACTGTAGGGCACCCTCCACCAGGCCCCCACTCATGTCCCCCTGCACCCACACCCTCCAGCACTGTAGGGCACCCTCCACCAGGCCTCCACTCATGTCCCCCTGCACCCCCACCCCCCAGCACTGTAGGGCACCCTCCACCAGGACCCCACTCCTGTCCCCCTGCACCCCCACCTGCCTGCATCCAGGGGCACCCTTCACCAGGCCACCACTCCTGTCCCCCTGCACCCCCAACCCCCTGCATCCAGGGGCACCCTCCACCAGGCCCCCACTCCTGTCTCCCTGCACCCCCACCCCCCAGCCGTACGATTTGCCTGGGTACGTGTATTCCAGGGCTGCGCGGGTAGTCTCACAAGCGATTCCATCAGGGTACGTGTATTATGGGTCTGTGTGAACTTCCACACGCGATACCAGCAGGGTACGTGTATTTCGGGGTGCGCGGGAAGTTCCACACGCGAATTTGCAGGGTATGTGTATTTCGGTTTGCACGTGAAGTTCCACACGCGACTGGGCCTGTGAGAGTGGGTTCGTGTATTCCAGGGTTGGGCAGGAATATTTACTCGCGACTGGGCCTGGGAGAGCGTGTTACATGTATTCCTGGGGTGGGCGGGAAGATTTACACGGTCGCCTACAACGCGCGAAAAAATAAAAGGTCCAATCCTGAAACACGTACGCCAGCATGAAGCAGACACACGTCCCGCGCAGCATAAAAGAGTGCGCAAACAACAAACAAGCTCAGATGCCAGGATGAATATACCGTTCCTAGCAGCAGTGGCCGTGGGATACCGCAGGAGGAAGAGAAGGATAGTCAGGGCCAGAATCTTCACACCCAGAACCAGCCTATTTGGTATGCCTGATGACCAGGTGTATGGGAGGTACAGGTTTCCACCACACATAATACTCGACCTGGTCAGTGAGTGGGAGGATGACCTCACATCACCCACCCTGTTCTCCCAAGCACTCAGCCCCCTGGAGAAGGTCCTCAATGTACTGCACTTCTTGGCTACCGGATCATTTCAGCGGACAAGTGCCATAGTGGGGGGGTGTCACAGGCCACGCAGTCACGGTGCCTACACCAGGTGTTGGCCATCATCACTGCACGCCCATCAGTCCGCAGGCACATATAACTGCCCAGAACACCTGCAGAAAGGCAGGCTGTCAGCCAGGATTTCTACAGGGTGGCACAATTCCCCAAAGTGCTAGTTGCCATTGATTGCACCCATGTGGCTCTACGTCCCCCCAGGGCATCTGAGCACATCTATAGAAACCGCAAGCACTGGCATTCCATCAACGTCCAGGTAATATGTGATGCCAAGGGAATCATCACCTCAGTATATGCCAACTATCCAGGGTCCACCCACGACAGCTTAATTTACAGGATGTCAACCCTAAACCGGGACATGGAAGCTGGGCGGCATGGCGATGCATGGCTGCTTGGTGAGTAGAAATGCCACAGCACACGCATGCATGACAGATACAGAGTAATGCCAATACCCCACTAATGATCCCCATCACCACCTCCCCAGGGGACAGGGCCTACCCTCTGAGCACACACATGAAGACGCCAATTCGGAACCCCATCACGCCTCCTGAGGTAAGATACAACACAGCCCACATTGCAACACGGGGCATAGTGGAGCGCACATTCGGAGTGCTCAAGTCACGCTTTCGCTCCCTTGACCGTTCTGGTGGGCAGCTGTTATACGCTCCCCCAGTAGTGTGCAGGATCATAGTGGCAGCATGTGTCCTGCACAATGTTGCAACACGCCGGGGCCTGGCTGTGGACATGGTGGTGCCTCCACATCCCCAACCACATGCACGCCCGCTGCGCATGGGAGGGGAAAGGGCACGGGGTGAGGCAGCCCGTACGCAGCTGGTGGCTAATTACTTCACATAGAAAGCACACCCCTGTGGAGTGCACACAGCCCTGGCACATACCATCTGACAATCAATGATGACTCAATCTGACAATTCCGATGAATTAAGGGACAGTCAACTGTCAGAACCATAGCAGCCTGAGATTGTTCACCTGGAAGTGTCACAATGTGTGCATCCCTACCTACACAAACACCACCAATGCAGTGTCATCAAAAGACACACTTCCATGCAGCAAAAATGAATACCCACTTGCAAAATACAACATGAGAACAGTGCCATGTCACCCAAACCCTCCTCGGCACGGCCACACAACACACCATGGCATGCAAATTAATCCCCACAACATGCTCCAAGTGTCACCAACTACAGTGTCCCTAATGGAAACTGGCCACACATGAAATGCTCACAGTAATGCAGGACCAACAACACACATTACCAAATACTTACCAATAATACCAATCACCTACACAACCTCCAACCTACCATAAACATGACAGTACGGACTTACAAAATTGGTAGCCTCACTACCTGATAATGCCAGCACTTCGAACACTTCCAACTATACAGTGTTAGCGCCACACAAGAGTGTAGGTGCACTGCTTACAACATGGACTCCAGTTCCAAAGTAGACCGCCTTGTGAAGACATGAGAAATGGACCTGCAAATTAGGAGGATGAGATGGATGCAGAGGCACATATCAATACAGCATGCAGTGTACAATTCAACCACAATATGCACTAGGAATGTATACACAGTATTGACTACAGACTGCCCAAACATCACATGGGAGTCCAACGTCACCGTGTAAGTCAATGTCACTTGGGCACACCCTTTGCAAGCCCATGGAAACAGGAAGCAGGAGGGGTGTGTGTCACACAAACTCAAGCATCTGACCCAAATTCAGGACAAGCCTGCATGTGCCCAGCCACAATACAGTGTATGCCCACGGAAGCCACACAAGGCAACACATTGTCAAAAAAATCAAGATTCAAAAATCAAAAAAGGCCATGAATGGGCCCGGGGGGGTGGGGGAGGCCACCCAGCAGGTCCGAGGACAGGGTGCACACCAAAACCCACCTGTGTGGATCTTGCGAAAAAAAAAAAACATCCATGGGCTCATGGTCTGCACGGCTACCCTATTGTGGGAGAATCGCTGCTGTCGCTCTCCTCACCCTCTGCAGCTGCATCAGGAGGTGGTGACACTATGGGAGGCAGCCCATGCAAAGCCCTAGTCTGGTCCTCCATGGCAACAAGCATGCGGGTGTGGAAGGTCTGGTTCTGGAGGATAATTGTGCGGAGGTCCCCATGCAACAACTCACGGGATGCCCTGACCTCCGCCCTAGTTGCCTGCATCTGAGCTGAGAGCGTATGTGTGAGTCGATCCAGCTGCTGTTCTGTCCTCGTGTTAGCTGAAGCCTCAAGCTCAACCAGAGTTGCCCTGAGCTGACGGAGTTCCACCCTCAGGGCTTCCCTGTGGCCCTGGGACTCAATAGAAATGGCTTCCCGCAGAGTCTCCAGTGCCGGCCCCCTGTCCCTGTTGGACGCCAACATGTCCTCCCTGTGTGACTGGCTAATGGAGTCTGTTGCCTGCTGTAGTTGTTCAATTAGCCTTTCTTGGGGGACAATGGAAGTGGCCACCCTATCCATGGCCTGAGTCATCATCTCAGTTGATGCTGCCTGTTGGTTTGCCATACCGTATATGGATTGCTCCCATGAGGTATTGCCAGGTGGCGTACGGCCACCACGTCGGCGGGCACCACACCTGTCTGGGGCAAGGCGAACTGCGCCTTGCTGTGCTGGCACTGCCTGAGGCTGCAGGACTGCATTCCCCCTCTGATCTGCTGGCCCAGGAACAGGATCAGATGTAGCGGAGTGTGACCCTGCATCCGTAACCACCAAAGGCGGACCTACCAACACTGACATCCCCATTGAGGGTTCTACCCCTGGTGCAGGTGGGTTGGACAGTACAGAATCCCTCCCAGAAACACTTACCTGCGACGGCACATAGGTCTCATCATCCGAATCGACACCTGAATAGAGCTCGGGGGAGGTGCACCCAGAGACACCCCTTGAGATGACGGCCTGCAGCAAGTGTGGGTTCTCACCCACCACCACACCACGTCCCTCACTGGTGCCCGGTCGGGCCTGAGACCCCTCCTGGGTCTGCACCATCTCCACAACCCCAGCAGTATGAAGTGCGTCATCCCCTGCAAAGACATGAAAGAAAAGAAATGGGAACAGGCATTAGCAACATGGAACACAATTAGGGCTGAGAAGCAACAGAAACAGTACTTCATTGACACATGTACTACATGACTATAACCCTCCCATGCATGCACTGTCACTGCGTATGAAGGGGAGGCAAATGGCACACATTGATGACACCAAGATGGAAGACCATCAAATTTGCTGCATGCTGCCTAGCAGTGCCATCACACATTGGCCTGTGATTGGCATGTCCAATACACATACATGACACATGCCATCACACAGATGGCATGTACCCTAGCCACGTCACACATGTGACAATAGGACTGAGAAATGCCTAGTGAAAGTGGTGGAATGCAGACAATCAGCCTGCATGAACACAGAATAACATGCAACTATGTTGTGGCAAGATGACAATTCAAGGGCAACTGGCGTGAGGTTGGGCTGAATGTCTACTGTTGCCAGAAGGGATACTGCAACACCCAAATCCTTGTGCGCAGAATGTATTGGATGAAGCACATGGGTGACCCAAACCACTCAGGCACACATCCGCTCACCTGGCACTCAATCAGAAGCACTCACATACACACCATGCACATGGATGACACACACATGCATGTGCACTCACCGGACAATGCCTCGTAATCTGGCAGGTCTCCCATGCCTTGGATCTGTTCCTCCGTGACGTAGGTCCCAGCAACATACTCATGTGGAGTGAGTTCTATGTCCTCTGCCGGAGACCCACCTCCAGTCACTAGAGTTGCGGCATGACTTGAGGCCAGCTTTTTCTTTGCCCTGCGCTTAAGGTCATTCCAGCGCTTGTAGCAATCATTAGCTGTGCGCCTCACAAATCCAAGGGCACTTATGAGTTCCGCAATGGTCTGCCAGTGTGCATGACGTTGTGCAGGGGTGGTCTTGCATCCTGCAGTAATCACCATTTCGCTGTCATGTGCAGACACATACTCCACAAGTGCATCAAGTTCGACCTGATTGAAGCTGGGCTTCCTTGGTGGGCTGGACTGTGTAGCCGTGTCTGGGGCATCAGCCTGTACTGGACGAGCACTCTTCCGCTTGGAAGGTGGTGGTGATACTGAGTGTCCTACGCTGCTCTGGACACTAGGGGCAGGAGCCCCGGTGGACTGTGGACTAGGAGTGTGGGAATGAACTCTCACCATGGGACTTGGTGCAGGCATTAGCTGAAGTGTGATGTAGTCAGGGGGAACGTCAGCAGGATGGACTAGGACCGACACTGTCCTGGCTGGGACACTCAGAGCTGGGGTGGATGGAGCCGCAGCTGCCCCTGCAGCCTCCCCACCCTGCCTACTCGGGGCAGCAGATGACATAGCTGCCCCTGATCCACGTGGGCTGGTGACACCAACGTGCACCGCCACACTTGGCCTAGACCTGCTGACCTGGAAGTCAGCCATGGAGTCACCCTTTGCCAGGTCTGGTGCCACAATGGGCTGGTCCAACAAGAGCTGAGCAGGGATGGTGTCAGCCACGTTACCCTCAACCAGGGGGGGGGGCATGGGTGTCCCTGACTGGTCACCCACATATGGGGGCTAGGGGCACCCTGCAATTCCTGGCCAGGTCCCCTACCGTATCCACCACGGCCACCTCTTGTGGCTCACCCACCTTTGCCACCCTTACCGCGTGCTTGCCTCCCAACCATGGCACTGATGTTGTTGTGCGTATGGGAGTTGCAGTAAACTATTGTCCTGGGCAATTGGGGGTCAAAGGGGTAGGGTACTAGATGGAATTCGTACCCTAGTGCTCTAGCAAGGCTGTATGTGACCCCTGGGGGAAGATGACGGGTCACGCAACGCACAGGCACCCCGAAAAAGGGAGATAATGTGCACGCAACCCCTCCTAGACCACGTGCGTGGAAAAAAAACCTGCACTACGCTGTGGCACCCAGAAACACAAAAATGAACGTATGCGTGCCACACGCAGCCTAGACTGACCTCTGAAGGGGTAGGCAACACACGGGGCAAGCACAGATGTCAAATAGGTGCGCGACTCACCGTCTGCCAGGAAAAATCGCGTGAAAAATACGCGCGTGTGCGCGTTGGCAACACCCCCGCCAAAAGAAGAATTGTACGCTGTCTGAGGAGACAGGACAACGGGAGAAGTGAACGCTGTTTGAGGAAACAGGCCCAGGAAAAAGACAAGAAGACAAAAAGCTTTCAGAGGTAACAGGGATTACGAACTTGGAACGCCGTGAAGTAAATCGCGTGTGAACCGACAAGAAGTACAGATTTCACCCACTCGCTCTCCACCAAAAGCACGTACAAGGAAATGGCGTTCTACATGTACCTTTTAAACATGCCCACACGTCCAGCGTCACTTCCGCGTGTACGCGCTAAGGCCCCATCCTCCAATTACACGAGCTGACACTCTGACGTGCAGTCATTGGACGTGTAACATGCACCCGTGTACATGGAAACGCCCGCGCACGCACGTCACAGACACGCATACGCGCTGGTGGCCTTCGGGCCAATGAATTCGCGTACGTGTGCTGACACGCTTACGCGCTAAGGCCCTTTCCTCAAATTACACGCAGACGTGCTGGATTTTCACGTGCCAAATCAGTCCGTATCAAGCTGGCCACGCGTAAGCACACGGAAGACCACGCTCCTGCCCAGAAGGCCGAATTACTGCCCCACAGAGCCCCGAGCACGCTCCCACCTGCCATCTGCTGCTGCCTGATTGCCTGCTGCCCACGTGCCCTGCCATTTGCTGCCTGCACATCAGCCAGGGGTGCTGTTGCTGTGACCACCCCTGCTGGAACCGAAGACTCCCGACTGGGATTCCATCGCTCCACAGCCCAGCCCCAGGACCCAGTTGCCCACCCACTCCTGCCTCTGGGGTTGTCATGTCGGGCACTGCAACATCTGGCACCACTGACAACGCCCGGCCAGAGAGGCAGAGGGGCACCAGCTTCACTGCCACCGAAGTTGGTGTCCTGGTGGAACAAGTCCTGGGGCAGTATGATGCCCTCTTCGGAAGTTTGCGCGCCGACAAGGAAGGACGGACTCGGATCTGGACGGACATCGTGACTGCCATCAACGCGGAGGGGGTGGCAGTCCGCGACTTCCAACATGTCAAGAAGCGCTGGGAGGACTTCAGGTCCAGGACCCTCAACAAGGCCCGGCGCCTCTTGAAGGCAGCGGATGCTAAGGGGCACCGGGGCCACTTGTCGGATGATCAGATGAGGGTCCTGGAACGCATATCCCCAGCGCTCCACGTCCAGGTCCTTGAGAGGCAGACCCGTCTGGAGTCGAGCGGTAAGTGTACATGCATCATGATTGTAAGCTGTGCGTGTGGTGATGTGCCAGTAGTGTGCAGGTTGCACATGTGTTTGTATGGGGCCAAGTATGGGTGGGGGTGTACAGGGCCGTGAGGCTAACACATGCGAGGGCTGTCATGTGTGAGACATGGATGGTGCTTGTGTGTGTAGGCTTGCATGCCAAGTGCAGTTGTGTCGGCACACATGTTTGGATGAATGTGTATGTAAGTAGGCATGTTTGTGATGTCACACATGGATGTTGTTTTCAGCTGCATGTATCAGCACTGTGTACATGTGCATGTGTGTGTATTTGACAAGGGTGCAACAGTGATGCAACATGGATGCATGTGACAGCGGGATGTGGAAGCCTGATTGGCAGATGTGACATGGATGCCGATCTGAACACTGCGACAGTTGGCAGAGGTGTACACATGCATGCAAGTGTGGTGGTGTGTGTACATGTGTAGTGCACTCCCTGTGTTGCATGTGATGTCTGGCTCACCTTTGCCTGCTCATGCTGTTGTATGTGTATGGATGGTGCTGGCAGTTGCGATATGGCTGTGCTATGGCTCATGGGTGCAAGTTGAAATGACATGTGTGTTGGCGATTGTGATGCCATGTCTGAGGTTTGCCAATGCCACTCATGTACAACTGTCATGTGTGTATGTGTCCATTTTACAGTGCCCTGATGCCTGTGTTTTATTTCTCCCTGTCTGCAGCGTCAACTGATGAAGAGGGTGGAGAAGGTGCTGTGGAGCACAGCGGCGGGGATCGCACCGCCAGCCGGAGACGCAAGGCCCGGCTCCCCTCCCAGGTTGTGATCTCGTCAGGGAGTGAGGAGTCCGGTGCCGCGTCCCAGGCCGCAGCTGCCGGGGGGAGGTCCAAGAGGCGGAGGTCGGAGTTGGACTCCTCGGCAGCAAAAGGAGCAGCTGGGACCCCACAGGGCCCAACGGGGGAAGATGGCACGGAGTCATCCAGGTTGGTGGGGGGTTTGGTGGAGGAGGAGGCCGTGCAAGCAACAGAGACGGGGTCTGGAGGTGGGGATTCCGCTGGTGCTAGTGGTGCAGTGCAGGACCAGGGACAGGAGGCAGCACAGGCCGCCGCAGAGGTGCCTGTGTGCAATCCTCCTGTCCCTGATCCTGTCACTGCATCATCTTGCACCAGCAGGGATGCCTACGTCCAGACCCGTTTTCAGGCAGGGGATGAGCTCACAACAACTGGCCTTCCTCTGCCTGCGGACGTGGCTATCCGGTCCGGGTTGAGCCTGGCCTGACTGGTGTGGCGTTGCGTCAACGGGCCATGCAAGGTGACCTGCAGTCTTTTCATGAGGAGACTGCACGTCATCTCGAATGGCTCGTTGATCCCGTCGGCCTACTGGAACAGGTCACCCAGGCCGGATTCCTCCGTTTGATGGGGCTTGCTCAGACCCCCTCCTCAACTGAACCCCCTATGCGCCAGTCGTCCTCCGTGCCATCTTCCCACCCATTAGTCACCTGGGTGCCCTGTGGAGCTGCCTCTGACGGTGCGGCCAGGCTGGTGGAGGAGGCATCCCTGCCACAATCGGGAGTCGGACGTCCAGCAGGGGTGGCCACATCAACGACTGCATCCCAGCCGGTGGAGGATGTGCAGGCAGCAGGAGCCAGGACACGGGCACAGGCACAGCAGCAGCAGCAATGAGGTGGGAGCCATGATGGCTCGGGGCCTTCGACATCGGAGGGACAGGCATCGGCCAGAGGGCAGGAGGACTCAGGACGGGAAGTGTCTTCCGTGTGGCAGAGGTTGGGCCACACCATAGATGCGGAGCGGCAGCAGGCGGAAGAGGCACGGCTCACGATGGTCAGGGCGGAGAACTCCATGCGGAGGGCCCTGAGGCGGGCCGAGTGCCTCGAGGCAATCCACAGGGAGTTGGAGGTGAACATGTCGACGGCCCTGCGGACCCTCGGGTCCATGGATGAGGACCGCCTCCGGGACATTGAGCAGGAGTTCGATGATGCCCTGGCCCGGAACATCCCGAAGTGAGCCGTCGGACTGGCCCGCTGCCCTTGTAAATAGTTCTGTAGTTAGTGTTAGGTTTCCTTTGGTTTTGCATTTTTTTTGGACCTTTTGGACAATGGGCCACATTTTTGTATATAGTTTTTTTATTAGGTAGTGTTATTAGATAGGTTTCATTTCTTCTGTTGGGATCATGGACCCTGGATTGTTTATCTGTATATAGTTGACTGTTGGATTTTCTATTTATTTTTTATGATTTACCCTTGGAGCAATGGTTTTCGATTTTAATTTTCCATTGGATTTACTTTTGTGAACTGTGACTTTGGACACCTTTCCTTTGGATTATGATTTGTGGTTTTACATTATTTTACGGACATGCTGCTTTCTTTTTTTTAATTCCCATTTTCGTTTGTTTATTTTTGATTCAATTTATGTTGCTTTTAATACATATTTTTTCTTCAAACTTCAATGTGTAGTATCATCTCATTGGTTTCATGCATATCATGATATGGGTTTTGACATTCACTGACACCCATTGTGTGTATGTGAGGGACATGAGGTGTTCATTTACAAACTTGCCATTGGGGTTGTATCATGTAATTGCCATTTCTAAGTGGGTGGATGCAATACCCGGGTGGGTGTTTGGCATTTGGAGGCTGCCCATAACGCCCAGGGATCTAGATTGTGATGACATGTTGGCTGGGGGACATGTGTCGGGGCCTGCTGGCAGATGCCCCTGACTGGTGGGGGGTGGAGGTGCAGGGGGACATGAGTGGGGGCCTGGTGGAGGGTGGCCCACAGTGCTGGGGGCTGGGGGTGCTGGGAGACATGAGTTGGACATGAGTGGGGGCCTGGTGGAGGGTGCCCCACAGTGCTGGCGGTGGAGGTGCAGGGGGACATGAGTGGGGGCCTGGTGGAGGGTGCCCCACAGTGCTGGGAGGTGGGGTTGAAGGGGGACATGAGTTGGACATGAGTGGGGGCCTGGTGGAGGGTGCCCCACAGTGCTGGGGGGTGGGGGTGCTGGGAGACATGAGTGTGGGCCTGGTGGAGGGTGGGCCACAGTGCTGGGGGGTGGGAGTGCTGGGAGACATGAGTGGGGGCCTGGTTAAGGGTGCCCCACAGTGCTGGGGGGTGGGGGTGCTGGGAGACATGAGTGGGGGCCTGGTGGAGGGTGGCCCACAGTGCTGGTAGGTGGGGGTGCTGGGAGACATGAGTTGGACATGAGTGGGGGCCTGGTGGAGGGTGCCCCACAGTGCTGGGGGGTGGGGGTGCAGGGGGACATGAGTTGGACATGAGTGGGGGCCTGGTGGAGGGTGCCCCACAGTGCTGGGGGGTGGGGGTGCAGGGGGACATGAGTTGGACTTGAGTGGGGGCCTGGTGGAGGGTGCCCCACAGTGCTGGGTGGTGGGGGTGCTGGGAGACATGAGTTGGACATGAGTGGGGGCCTGGTGGAGGGTGCCCCACAGTGCTGGGGGGTGGGAGTGCAGGGGGACATTAGTAGGGGCCTGGTGGAGGGTGGCCCACAGTGCTGGGGGGTAGGGGTGCAGGGGTACATGAGTGGGGGCCTGGTGGAGGGTGACCCTGGATGCTGAGGGGTGGGGGTGCAGGGGGACATGCGTTGGTGGGCAGTAGTGCAAGGTGACATGTGGGTTGGCTGGGGGGCATGGGCATGGTGGATGGGCTGCCTGCGGGACATGTGCAGGGTAGTCCCCTGTGGTGTGGGCCGCCTGCAGGGCCCATGGAGGGTGTCGAGTGAACAGCTGGGAGGACCCACACGGCCGATTCACGTGTAGGACTGCCCGGCGCCCCCGGAATACACGTAGGCTGCTGGATTTGCGTGTGGAATTTCCCTTGCACCTTGGAATACACGTACCCTGCTGAAATCGTGTGTGAAACTTCACGCGCAACCCGAAATACACGCACCACGGACAATCGCTTGTGGAACTTCCCGCGCACCCCGAAATACGCGTGCCCAGGGCAATCGCGTGTGGAACTTCCCGCGCACCTTGGAATACATGTACCCTGCTGAATTCGTGTGTGGAACTTCCCACGCACCCCGAAATACACATGCCCAGGGCAATCGCCTGTGGTACTTCCCGCGCACCTTGGAATACACGTACCCTGCTGAAATCGCGTGTGGAACTTCCTGCGCACCCCGAAATACACGTACCCAGGGCAATCGCGTGTGGAACTTCCCGCAAACCCCGTAATACACGTACCCTGCTGATATCGCGTGTGGAAGTTCACGCGGACCCATAATACACGTACCCTGATGAATTTGCGTGCCAGACTACACGCGCAACCCTAATATACACGTACACAGGCGAACCGCACTGCTGGGGGGTTGGGGGGTGGTAGAAAGGAGTGGGGGCCTGGTGGAGGGCGCCCCACAGTGCTGGGGGGTGGGGGTGCAGGGGGACATGAGTTGGACATGTGTGGGGGCCTGCTGGCAGGTGCCCCACAGTGGGGGGGGGGGTGAGGGTGCTGGGAGACATGCGTTGTTGATCAGTAGTGCAAGGTGACATGTGGCTTGGCTGGGGGGCATGGCCATGGTGGATGGGATGCCTGCGGGACATGAGCAGGGGTGCAGGGTAGTCCCCTGTGGTGTGGGCTGGCTGCAGGGGCCGTGGAGGGTGTAGAGGGAACACCTGGGAGGACCCACACGGCCAATTCACGTGTAGTGCTCCCCGCGCACCCCTGAAAAACATGTGCCCTGATGGAATCGCATGTGATTCTTCCCGCGCATCCCTGAAATACACGTACCCTGATGGAATCGGGTGTGATACTTCCCGCGCACCCCTGAAATACACGTATCCTGCTGATTTTGCGTGTGATACTTCCCGCGCACCCCTGGAATACACGTGCCCTGATGGAATCGTGTTTGTTACTTCACGCGCACCCCTGATGTACACGTACCCAGGACAATCGCGTGTGAAACTTCCCGCGAACCACTGAAATACACGTTCCCCGCTTGGCGTTTGCTGTTTGGCAGCCCTGTGAACTGGTCCAGGGTTAGCGCAGCCCTTTGTGATGAATTGGGAATTTTGATGGCTTTTCCTTGCGCGAGGGCGTTTTTGGGGGCGTAACTGGTGCTGCTGCAGGGTCGCTGCGCCACGGCTGGTTTTGGAGGCTGAAATCCATGAATACGCTGTGCGATGAAATGGATTTTATCGCATGCGGCTGGCGCAGTGTATCGCACGGGGACACTGTGCGCCAGCCGCGTGCGCCACTTTTGTGCGAAATTCTATGAATTAGCCTGTTAGTTACTCAGAGTTGCCAGTAAACCATCCCACCTCCATCTCTATGCATTTGCAACATACTTGCTATTTTAGAGTAAGCACGTCTAGGGGAGAGAGAGAGAGAGAGAGAGAGATGGGGCTCTGCCTATGCAAATCATTTGCCATTGTCTTCTGGGGAGCCCACTTTTTCAGCCGCTCGAAGCTCTGTTAACTGCCAGCCTGTTGGAGAAGACCCGGATTCAGCCCACCAGCCAGAAATCTGTGGCTAAGCCTTAATCCAGTGTACAATTTGCCACCTGTCCATGAGTTACTGAGGTCCATAAAAAGCTCAACTGCAGCTCTCATAGAGAGGCCATTGTCCGATCGTGGCCGATCAGGGACGTGTAGGGCAGAGGGCTAGAGAGAAGGGGGCTCATTGCCCTGCCCATGGACAGACACATCAGCCCTGCTTGCTACCAGCTGTCAGGTGTGGCTGTGTATTTCAAAATGTTGCTGCTCTCAATGGCAGGATTTCTTTCCTGCCAGAATCATAGCCAAAAAATATTCTTTGCTCTGCAGGTGGGGGCTGTGCCGGACAGTTGCCATAGTATATAAATGTGATATTTGTCTCCTGAACATAAGCCAAAGCCCAACCCTACTCCATTAGAGCACACATGCAGGGAAATAGAAACCATTTCTTACTTTTAGGGGCCATCTGGTGAGCCTTGATGGTGAGGCTTTAGAATGCTGCCTAGTCTTGCACTGCCATAGAATCAGCCCTGTTCATGAATGTTCACAGCATGTCCCACCCATATAATGAAGACTCTATTGCAAACACTGAGATACACTGGACTAAACCTTAAAGCAATTGAACCAGAAGTCTGGAAAGATGTCAAACCAGATAGGGGTGCAAGATACAACCTCTAGTTTCACATTCAGAGGAGGTTTACATTGCACCACTGGCTCCTGTACCTCTTCTGTAATCCTTCTACTGCCAGTTGAGGTCCCCAAAGGTCTCCAAAGTGCCTTTCTTAAACAGGTGCTCTGAAAATGTTTGCTGTACCTGATGTGGTAGCATACATGTGAAACCAACTTTTCCTGTTTCTAGGAGCTACCTCTGAAGTCTAACAGAAGGCTGGTTGCAGAGTTCATTCCAGTGTTTTGGTGCTAGCAAACTGCCCTCTCTGCTACCTAGTCACTGCCTATTGCAGGTGAACATATTTATGTGCTTCTCTTGATGAGTGCTTTGTGCTAGAGTGCCCTCACCCATGCCATTAATGTGGACAGCGACCCATTAAAGTAAATGGATGCATTGAATAGTCAGTTATATTAATTGCGTCAAATGAACCATGTAGTACATTACACACAGGCTTTATTGCGGTCACATTTTGTTTTTGTCCAGCTACAATTCTTACTACACAGGTTACATAGAAGTGTACTTATCCCTCTGTCTTGCATATTGCTATAGGACTAACTCTAGGGGAGACATCAATATTTTTTCCAACGCATGGTGTAGGGATCACCTTTATCCAAACCAAAGGATGTTTCAAATGTCAGTGAGAGATTTACCCTCCAGTCAGGAAAGCAAACCAGCAGTGTACAGACTTCTGTGGTAGACTGGCTCGAGGATCATGATGGGGAAATGGGCCAGGTGCATTTGGATCAGATTTGGCCTATCTACAACAGACTGTCCTTGGAAAGACGCAAAAGGGTCAATCAGTTCACTTCTCTCTATGTCTTACCATCCATTCTCCTTTCTCTATCTGGGATGGCATATGTTACCAAACTAACCTGTTGGCCTCGCTGGGCTGCTGATTTCACTTTTAACAGTCTTCTGTTCATTCATTGGGCCTTTACGAGTTTGGTGGAAATTCTTGAGGGATTACTGCCAAATTCTTTTACAGTTACCACCGCTCGGTCCCTCAAACTTATGGCAGGATTTTAAGTGAGGTAACAGTTGTGTTACTCCCCATTTGGCGGCCATAGGTCTACATCGGCATTTTGACACATTTAGCACATATGGTATTTCCACTACTGTAAATCGAGCAGTTTTTGACCTTTAAATGGAGGGCTTACCTCCAGCAGTATGCTGGAGGTCAGTCCTCCAATTTGATGCCAAACCTATAATATGGCATTGTGGTAAATCAATTCCCGGTCAGAAATGTGGCGGCATGAGAATTACTGCCACTTTTCTATGGCACAGCTAAACTCATATTTAGAACTATTGGGCCTTATTATGAGTTTGGCAGTCATTCCAGAGAAATTACCACCATTCTCGGTTACCATTATCGCCATGCGGGTCCGTAAATTCATTGCAGGATTATCAGTTGGTAGCAGGGCTGTTAGACCCCGTTTTCCATTGGACTCCATGGGGACTTATTTGGTTTACTGCGAGCGGTAATTCCGCCACAGTAAATCTGATGATTTTTTTATCTTGAAGTGAGAGATTTACCTTCAAAGTGTTTTTGGAGGTAAATCCTTCACTTCGCGTCAAACCTATAACTCGGCGGTGCGGTAATGGAAAATAGTGGCTTGGAACTGAATTACTGCCACTTTTTTACAGCAGCGCCAAAGGGTTGATGAGGCCTTTTTTTCCTACCTCCCTGGGTTCCAAATGCCTTCCAAAGGCTTTGTCAGGAGTAAACCTGTGACAGTCCCTGTCTCAGATAGCTATGCTAAGACTGACTCCCTGCGCGGGAGAATGTTTGTGAACAGTGACGGGGCAACACTGCACCAGGAGGGATGGGGCACAGGGCACTCCCTACAACAGAAGCCCCCTGTCGTAGGTGGCACATGGCCTCTTACCTGGACCAGTAAAGGAATCGTCAGATGTGTCTTCTCTCATCAGCTGCCAATAATTGTATCACCCTCTCTCCCTGCTCTCACTTAAGTAATACCCCTCATTGCCATAGGTCTCCCCCTTTCTGGATCACCACATCCAGCTACGGGAACAACCAAATTTACATTATTGCCTTCCTTACTTTTTTTTTAATGTTTAATTATTTTTATTAGAATGATAATACAATAGAATTTAAGAAAAACTTAAAATCATAAACATTCTTCTTATTCCTTTTTAACGGGAGCATCAGAATCTCCAGGCCGTTACCATGGGAATTATGTCATATATACTATTCGGGGCAATACTCACGAGGGTCACTCTTTACCATGCGCCTCCCTGCATTCCTGACCCTCAAATGTAAGTGGCAGAGCCCTGCAGCGGAATATATGCTTTAAACATTTACTTATTGTATCAAACGCCCTCAGTGATAACCCAAAAAAAAGTTAGTACCACGAGCCTCACAAGTTGAAAAAATTACTTCACTTTGATCTAATACCTGGTGTAAGAGATTTACTGTGAGTATATAATGACACTAGACCGGTGGAAAATGGGTGAGGGGATAGGCATCCTAAGCATGTCATCCAGATGAAAATTGAAATCATTCATAGAATACATATGTTGCCTGCAGGCATCGAAATGGCACCCTCTGGCGGTGGCACCATATACAGCTGATTATTCATGAAGAGGTAACTGACCCACAAGCACATGGTCACAAGCACAGAGTCTTTTTTCTGGCCTATCAGACCTTTGGGCTGCTTTCAGGCATACATCACTAAGCCATTGTGATGCGTCTTCTCTCTTTCTATGCAACCTGGACCATGACCCTTTGCACCTCTGAATGTAATAGTCCGACAAACAAATCAGTTATTTTGGATTAAAAGAGCAGTGAAGAAACCTGGATCATTGTTTTTTTACCCTCATATTCATATCTCCTCCATAAATAATAGGTGTCTGGCCAAAGTTACACCATACCAAGTGGGCCTATGTTAAAAAGCCTGCACATTCTGGCGTCATAAATACTGTGTGGGGTGTCTTTAACTTTGTGCGCTTCGGCAGCACATGTACCAAATCGGAATGATACAAAGTAGATGAGCATGGCCCCTGCATAAGGATGATGTGCAAAATCGTGGAGTTCCGTACTTTTTATCACCTGCCAAGCGAGAATCATTCTTTACTTGTAAGTCTTATTGACCGAATAAACAGAACGCCATTCAATTCTATGTCTTGTGGCTCTAAAAAAGTAGTGTTTCAAAGGTATTTTTCTCTGATTATACTAAACTTAGAGCTATGGCCTTGTCTCCTTCTTGTTGCACATTTTCTATGTAGCACATCGCACTGCATTGCTGGCTGGCTTTAGGCAGTGTTATCAAACATTCCTTAATGCTACCTCTTTAAATAGTTCTAGGCCTTAATCCTGAATAAAGCTTAGCAATGTCTTGTAGACTTTGCTTTTAGGTGTGTGATTTTCTTATTGATTTAACTATCCTTCAAACACTGCCTTATCAATTGCCACTTTCAAAACGCGCTTCAGGACTTAAAAGCTATGTGTAGCGCAGAAGTCAGGCAGAGAGAGAGCATAGATACAATTAGGACATATGGGAACCCACGTGCTTGCATGGAAAAGCTTTCAGGACGTTTTCTAAATGGAAAAAGGCTCAGTGTCTGGTGTCTGAGCATGGAAGTGATCCTTCACACGCATAGATTCTTGGATCTTGGTTGGTTGAGGAGGGGGGAGCTAGAAGCCCTGAAGTCATGTCAGTCACAGGCTCCTTTCCTGAAGTTACTGAGACCCCACAGCCTTCCTCCCGGTGTCACAGTTCATGTGCCAGGGCCTGGGCTCTGCTGCTGCTTTGATACGCAGCCAAGCACTACAGGTTTAGTTACTCAGAGTTGCCAGTTAACCATCCCACCTCCATCTCTATGCATTTGCAACATACTTGCTATTGTAGAGTAAGCACGTCTAGGGGAGTGAGAGAGAGAGAGAGAGAGAGAGAGAGATGGGGCTCTGCCTATGCAAATCATTTGCCATTGTCTTCTGGGGAGCCCACTTTTTCAGCCGCTCGAAGCCCTATTTGACTGCCAGCCTGTTGGAGAAGACCCAGATTCAGCCCACCAGCCAGAAAGATGAGGTTAAGCCTTTATCCGGTGTACAATTTGCCACCTGTCCATGAGTTACTGAGGTCCATAAAAAGCTCAACTGCAGCTCTCATAGAGAGGTCATTGGCCGATCGTGGTCGATCAGGGACGTGAAGGGCAGAGGGCTAGAGAGAAGGGTGCTCATTGCCCTGCCCCGGGACAGACACATCAGCCCTGCTCGCTACCAGCTGTCAGGTGTGGCTGTGTATTTCAAAATGTTGCTGCCCTCGATGACAGGATTTCTTTCCTGTAAGAATCATAGCCAAAAAATATTCTTTGCTCTGCAGGTGGGGGCTGTGCCGGACAGTTGCCATAGTATATAAATGTGATATTTGTCTCCTGAACATAAGCCAAAGCCCAACCCGACTCCATTAGAGCACACATGCAAGGAAATAGAAACCATTTCTTACTTTTAGGGGCCATCTGGTGAGCCTTGATGTTGAGGCTTTAGAATGCTGCCTAGTCTTGCACTGCCATAGAATCAGCCCTGGTCATGAATGTTCACAGCATGTCCCACCCATATAATGAAGACTATATTGCAAACACTGAGATACACTGGACTAAACCTTAAAGCAATTAAACCAGAAGTCTGGAAAGATGTCAAACCAGATAGGGGTGCAAGATACAACCTCTAGTTTCACAGTCAGAGGAGGTTTACATTGCACCACTGGCTCCTGTACCTCTTGTGTAATCCTTCTACTGCCAGTTGAGGTCCCCAAAGGTCTCCAAGGTGCCTTTCTTAAACAGGTGCTCTGATAATGTTTGCTGTACCTGATGTGGTAGCATACATGTGAAACCAACTTTTCCTGTTTCTAGGAGCTACCTCTGAAGTCTAACAGAAGGCTGGTTGCAGGGTTCATTCCAGTGTTTTGGTGCTAGCAAACTGCCCTCTCTGCTACCTAGTCACTGCCTATTGCAGGTGAACATATTTATGTGCTTCTCTTGATGAGTGCTTTGTGCTAGAGTGCCCTCACCCATGCCATTAATGTGGACAGCGACCCATTAAAGTAAATGGATGCATTGAATAGTCAGTTATATTAATTGCGTCAAATGAACCATGTAGTACATTACACAAAGGCTTTATTGTGGTCACATTTTGTTTTTGTCCAGCTATAATTCTTACTACACAGGTTACTTAGAAGTGTACTTATCCCTCTGTCTTGCATATTGCTACAGGTCTCACTCTAGGGGAGACATCAATATTTTTTCCAACGCATGGTGTAGGGATAACCTTTATCCAAACCAAAGGATGTTTCAAATGTCAGGGAGAGATTTACCCTCCAGTCAGGAAAGTAAACCAGCAGTGTACAGACTTCTGTGGTAAGCTAAGGTGGACAGGCTCGAGGATCATGATGGGGAAATGGGCCAGGTGCATTCGGATCAGATTTGGCCTATCTACAACAGACTGTCCTTGGAAAGACGCAAAAGGGTCAATCAGTTCACTTCTCTCTATGTCTTACCATCCATTCTCCTTTCTCTATCTGGGATGGCATATATTACCAAACTAACCTGTTGGCCTCGCTGGGCCTCTGATTTCACTTTTAACAGTCTTCTGTTCATTCATTGGGCCTTTACGAGTTTGGTGGTAATTCTTGAGGGATTACTGCCAAATTCTTTTACAGTTACCACCGCTCGGTCCCTCAAACTTATGGCAGGATTTTAAGTGAGGTAACAGTTGTGTTACTCCCCATTTGGCATCCATAGGTCTACATCGGCATTTTGTCACATTTAGCACATATGGTAATTCCACTACTGTAAATCGAGCAGTTTATGACCTTTAAATGGAGGGCTTACCTCCAGCAATATGCTGGAGGTCAGTCCTCCAATTAGATGCCAAACCTATAATATGGCATTGTGGTAACTCAATTCCTGGTACGAAATGTGGCGGCATGAGAATTACTGCTCTTTTCTATGGCACAGCTAAACTCATATTTAGAACTATTGGGCCTTATTATGAGTTTGGCAGTCATTCCAGAGAAATTACCACCAATCTCGGTTACCATTATCGCCATGCGGGTCCGTAAATTTATTGCAGGATTATCAGTTGGTAGCAGGGCTGTTAGACCCCGTTTTCCATTGGACTTCTTGGGGACTTATTTGGTTTACTGCGAGCGGTAATTCCGCCACAGTAAATCTGATGATTTTTTTATCTTGAAGTGAGAGATTTACCTCCAGAGTGTTTTTGGAGGTAAATACTTCACTTCGCGTCAAACCTATAACTCGGCGGTGCGGTAATGGAAAATAGTGGCTTGGAACTGAAATACTGCCACTTTTTTACAGCAGCGCCAAAGGGTTGATGAGGCCTTTTTTTTTCCTACCTCCCTGGGTTCCAAATGCCTTCCAAAGGCTTTGTCAGGAGTAAACCTGTGACAGTCCCTGTCTCAGATAGCTATGCTAAGACTGACTCCCTGCGCGGGAGAATGTTTGTGAACAGTGACGGGGCAACACTGCAACAGGAGGGATGGGGCACAGGGCACTCCCTACAACAGAAGCCCCCTGTCATAGGTGGCACATGGCCTCTTACCTGGACCAGTAAAGGAATCGTCAGATGTGTCTTCTCTCATCAGCTGCCAATAATTGTATCACCCTCCCTCCCTGCTCTCACTTAAGTAATACCCTTCATTGCCATAGGTCTCCCCCTTTCTGGATCACCACATCCAGCTACAGGAACAACCAAATTTACATTATTGCCTTCCTTACTTTTTTTTTTAATGTTTAATTATTTTTATTAGAATGATAATACAATAGAATTTAAGAAAAACTTAAAATCATAAACATTCTTTTTATTCCTTTTTAACGGGAGCATCAGAATCTCCAGGCCGTTACCATGGGAATTATGTCATATATACTATTCAGGGTAATACTCACGAGGGTCACTCTTTACCATGCGCCTCCCTGCAGTCCTGACCCTCAAATGTAAGTGGCAGAGCCCTGCAGCGGAATATATGCTTTAAACATTTACTTATAGTATCAAACGCCCTCAGTTATAACCCAAAAAAGAGTTAGTACCACAAGCCTCACAGATTGAAAAAATTACTTCACTTTGATCTAATACCTGGTGTAAGAGATTTCCTGTGCGTATATAATGACACTAGACCGGTGGAAAATGGGTGAGGGGATAGGCATCCTAAGCATGTCATCCAGATGAAAATTGAAATCAGTCATAGAATACATATGTTGCCTGCAGGCATCGAAATGGCACCCTCTGGCGGTGGCACCATATACAGCTGATTATTCATGAAGAGGTAACTGACCCACAAACACATGGTCACAAGCACAGAGTCTTTTTTCTGGCCTATCAGACCTTTGGGCTGCTTTCAGGCATTCATCACTAAGCCATTGTGATGCGTCTTCTCTCTTTCTATGCAACCTGGACCATGACCCTTTGCACCTCTGAATGTAATAGTCCGACAAACAAATCAGTTATTTTGGATTAAAAGAGCAGTGAAGAAACCTGGATCATTGTTTTTTTACCCTCATATTCATATCTTCTGCATAAATAATAGGTGTCTGGCCAACTTTACACCATACCAAGTGGGCCTATGTTTAAAAGCCTGCACATTCTGGCGTCATAAATACTGTGTGGGGTGTCTTTAACTTTGTGCGCTTCGGCAGCACATGTACCAAATCGGAATGATACAAAGTAGATGAGCATGGCCCCTGCATAAGGATGACGTGCGAAATCGTGGAGTTCCGTACTTTTTATCACCTGCCAAGCCAGAAACATTCTTTACTTGTAAGTCTTATTGACCGAATAAACAGAACTCCATTCAATTCTATGTCTTGTGGCTCTAAAAAAGTAGTGTTTCAAAGGTATTTTTCTCTGATTATACCAAACTTAGTGGTATGGCCTTGTCTCCTTCTTGTTGCACATTTTCTATGTAGCACATGGCACTGCATTGCTGGCTGGCTTTAGGCAATGTTATCAAACATTCCTTAATGCTACCTCTTTAAATAGTTCTAGGCCTTAATCCTGAATAAAGCTTAGCAATGTCTTGTAGACTTTGCTTTTAGGTGTGTGATTTTCTTATTGATTTAACTAGCCTTCAAACACTGCCTTATCAATTGCCACTTTCAAAACGCGCTTCAGGACTTAAAAGCTATGTGTAGCGCAGAAGTCAGGCAGAGAGAGAGCATAGATACAATTAGGACCTATGGGAACCCACGTGCTTGCATGGAAAAGCTTTCAGGACGTTTTCTAAATGGAAAAAGGCTCAGTGTCTGGTGTCTGAGCATGGAACTGATCCTTCACACGCATAGATTCTTGGATCTTGGTTGGTTGAGGAGGGGGGGAAGCTAGAAGCCCTGAAGTCATGTCAGTCACAGGCTCCTTTCCTGAAGTTACTGAGACCCCACAGCCTTCCTCACGGTGTCACAGTTCATGTGCCAGGGCCTGGGCTCTGCTGCTGCTTTGGTACGCAGCCAAGCACTACAGATTTAGTTACTCAGAGTTGCCAGTTAACCATCCCACCTCCATCTCTATGCATTTGCAACATACTTGCTATTGTAGAGTAAGCACGTCTAGGGGAGAGAGAGAGAGAGAGAGAGAGAGATGGGGCTCTGCCTATGCAAATCATTTGCCATTGTCTTCTGGGGAGCCCACTTTTTCAGCCGCTCGAAGCCCTGTTTGACTGCCAGCCTGTTGGAGAAGACCCAGATTCAGCCCAACAGCCAGAAAGATGAGGTTAAGCCTTTATCCGGTGTACAATTTGCCACCTGTCCATGAGTTACTGAGGTCCATAAAAAGCTCAACTGCAGCTCTCATAGAGAGGTCTTTGGCCGATCGTGGCCGATCAGGGACGTGAAGGGCAGAGGGCTAGAGAGAAGGGTGCTCATTGCCCTGCCCAGGGACAGACACATCAGCCCTCCTGCTCGCTACCAGCTGTCAGGTGTGGCTGTGTATTTCAAAATGTTGCTGCCCTCGATGGCAGGATTTCTTTCCTGCTAGAATCATAGCCAAAAAATATTCTTTGCTCTGCAGGTGGGGGCTGTGGCGGACAGTTGCCATAGTATATAAATGTGATATTTGTCTCCTGAACATAAGCCAAAGCCCAACCCGACTCCATTAGAGCACACATGCAAGAAATAGAAACCATTTCTTACTTTTAGGGGCCATCTGGTGAGCCTTGATGTTGAGGCTTTAGAATGCTGCCTAGTCTTGCACTGCCATAGAATCAGCCCTGTTCATGAATGTTCACAGCATGTCCCCCCCATATAATGAAGACTATATTGCAAACACTGAGATACACTGGACTAAACCTTAAAGCAATTAAACCAGAAGTCTGGAAAGATGTCAAACCAGATAGGGGTGCAAGATACAACCTCTAGTTTCACAGTCAGAGGAGGTTTACATTGCACCACTGGCTCCTGTACCTCTTGTGTAATCCTTCTACTGCCAGTTGAGGTCCCCAAAGGTCTCCAAGGTGCCTTTCTTAAACAGGTGCTCTGATAATGTTTGCTGTACCTGATGTGGTAGCATACATGTGAAACCAACTTTTCCTGTTTCTAGGAGCTACCTCTGAAGTCTAACAGAAGGCTGGTTGCAGGGTTCATTCCAGTGTTTTGGTGCTAGCAAACTGCCCTCTCTGCTACCTAGTCACTGCCTATTGCAGGTGAACATATTTATGTGCTTCTCTTGATGAGTGCTTTGTGCTAGAGTGCCCTCACCCATGCCATTAATGTGGACAGCGACCCATTAAAGTAAATGGATGCATTGAATAGTCAGTTATATTAATTGCGTCAAATGAACCATGTAGTACATTACACAAAGGCTTTATTGTGGTCACATTTTGTTTTTGTCCAGCTGTAATTCTTAACACACAGGTTACTTAGAAGTGTACCTATCCCTCTGTCTTGCATATTGCTATAGGTCTCACTCTAGGGGAGACATCAATATTTTTTCCAACGCATGGTGTAGGGATCACCTTTATCCAAACCAAAGGATGTTTCAAATGTCAGGGAGAGATTTACCCTCCACTCAGGAAAGTAAACCAGCAGTGTACAGACTTCTGTGGTAAGCTAAGGTGGACAGGCTCGGGGATCATGATGGGGAAATGGGCCAGGTGCATTCGGATCAGATTTGGCCTATCTACAACAGACTGTCCTTGGAAAGACGCAAAAGGGTCAATCAGTTCACTTCTCTCTATGTCTTACCATCCATTCTCCTTTCTCTATCTGGGATGGCATATATTACCAAACTAACCTGTTGGCCTCGCTGGGCCGCTGATTTCACTTTTAACAGTCTTCTGTTCATTCATTGGGCCTTTACGAGTTTGGTGGTAATTCTTGAGGGATTACTGCCAAATTCTTTTACAGTTACCACCGCTCGGTCCCTCAAACTTATGACAGGATTTTAAGTGAGGTAACAGTTGTGTTACTCCCCATTTGGCGGCCATAGGTCTACATCAGCATTTTGTCACATTTAGCACATATGGTAATTCCACTACTGTAAATCGAGCAGTTTATGACCTTTAAATGGAGGGCTTACCTCCAGCAATATGCTGGAGGTCAGTCCTCCAATTAGATGCCAAACCTATAATATGGCATTGTGGTAAATCAATTCCCGGTCAGAAATGTGGCGGCATGAGAATTACTGCCACTTTTCTATGGCACAGCTAAACTCATATTTAGAACTATTGGGCCTTATTATGAGTTTGGCAGTCATTCCAGAGAAATTACCACCAATCTCGGTTACCATTATCGCCATGCGGGTCCGTAAATTCATTGCAGGATTATCAGTTGGTAGCAGGGCTGTTAGACCCCGTTTTCCATTGGACTCCATGGGGACTTATTTGGTTTACTGCGAGCGGTAATTCCGCCACAGTAAATCTGATGATTTTTTTATCTTGAAGTGAGAGATTTACCTCCAGAGTGTTTTTGGAGGTAAATCCTTCACTTCGCGTCAAACCTATAACTCGGCGGTGCGGTAATGGAAAATAGTGGCTTGGAACTGAAATACTGCCACTTTTTTACAGCAGCGCCAAAGGGTTGATGAGGCCTTTTTTTTCCTACCTCCCTGGGTTCCAAATGCCTTCCAAAGGCTTTGTCAGGAGTAAACCTGTGACAGTCCCTGTCTCAGATAGCTATGCTAAGACTGACTCCCTGCGCGGGAGAATGTTTGTGAACAGTGACGGGGCAACACTGCACCAGGAGGGATGGGGCACAGGGCACTCCCTACAACAGAAGCCCCCTGTCATAGGTGGCACATGGCCTCTTAACTGGACCAGTAAAGGAATCGTCAGATGTGTCTTCTCTCATCAGCTGCCAATAATTGTATCACCCTCTCTCCCTGCTCTCACTTAAGTAATACCCTTCATTGCCATAGGTCTCCCCCTTTCTGGATCACCACATCCAGCTACGGGAACAACCAAATTTACATTATTGCCTTCCTTACTTTTTTTTTAATGTTTAATTATTTTTATTAGAATGATAATACAATAGAATTTAAGAAAAACTTAAAATCATAAACATTCTTTTTATTCCTTTTTAACGGGAGCATCAGAATCTCCAGGCCGTTACCATGGGAATTATGTCATATATACTATTCGGGGTAATACTCACGAGGGTCACTCTTTACCATGCGCCTCCCTGCAGTCCTGACCCTCAAATGTAAGTGGCAGAGCCCTGCAGCAGAATATATGCTTTAAACATTTACTTATAGTATCAAACGCCCTCAGTTATAACCCAAAAAAAGAGTTAGTACCACGAGCCTCACACATTGAAAAAATTACTTCACTTTGATCTAATACCTGGTGTAAGAGATTTCCTGTGCGTATATAATGACACTAGACCGGTGGAAAATGGGTGAGGGGATAGGCATCCTAAGCATGTCATCCAGATGAAAATTGAAATCAATCATAGAATACATATGTTGCCTGCAGGCATCAAACTGGCACCCTCTGGTGGTGGCACCATATATAGCTGATTATTCATGAAGAGGTAACTGACCCACAAACACATGGTCACAAGCACAGAGTCTTTTTTCTGGCCTATCAGACCTTTGGGCTGCTTTCAGGCATTCATCACTAAGCCATTGTGATGCGTCTTCTCTCTTTCTATGCAACCTCGACCATGACCCTTTGCACCTCTGAATGTAATAGTCCGACAAACAAATCAGTTATTTTGGATTAAAAGAGCAGTGAAGAAACCTGGATCATTGTTTTTTTACCCTCATATTCATATCTTCTGCATAAATAATAGGTGTCTGGCCAAAGTTACACCATACCAAGTGGGCCTATGTTAAAAAGCCTGCACATTCTGGCGTCATAAATACTCTGTGGGGTGTCTTTAACTTTGTGCGCTTCGGCAGCACACGTACCAAATCGGAATGATACAAAGTAGATGAGCATGGCCCCTGCATAAGGATGACGTGCGAAATCGTGGAGTTCCGTACTTTTTATCACCTGCCAAGCGAGAATCATTCTTTACTTGTAAGTCTTATTGACCGAATAAACAGAACGCCATTCAATTCTATGTCTTGTGGCTCTAAAAAAGTAGTGTTTCAAAGGTATTTTTCTCTGATTATACTAAACTTAGTGCTATGGCCTTGTCTCCTTCTTGTTGCACATTTTCTATGTAGCACATCGCACTGCATTGCTGGCTGGCTTTAGGCAGTGTTATCAAACATTCCTTAATGCTACCTCTTTAAATAGTTCTAGGCCTTAATCCTGAATAAGGCTTAGCAATGTCTTGTAGACTTTGCTTTTAGGTGTGTGATTTTCTTATTGATTTAACTATCCTTCAAACACTGCCTTATCAATTGCCACTTTCAAAACGCGCTTCAGGACTTAAAAGCTATGTGTAGCGCAGAAGTCAGGCAGAGAGAGAGCATAGATACAATTAGGACATATGGGAACCCACGTGCTTGCATGGAAAAGCTTTCAGGACGTTTTCTAAATGGAAAAAGGCTCAGTGTCTGGTGTCTGAGCATGGAAGTGATCCTTCACACGCATAGATTCTTGGATCTTGGTTGGTTGAGGAGGGGGGAGCTAGAAGCCCTGAAGTCATGTCAGTCACTGGCTCCATTCCTGAAGTTACTGAGACCCCACAGCCTTCCTCCCTGTGTCACAGTTTATGTGCCAGGGCCTGGGCTCTGCTGCTGCTTTGGTACGCAGCCAAGCACTACAGGTTTAGTTACTCAGAGTTGCCAGTTAACCATCCCACCTCCATCTCTATGCATTTGCAACATACTTGCTATTGTAGAGTAAGCACGTCTAGGGGAGAGAGAGAGAGAGAGAGAGAGAGAGATGGGGCTCTGCCTATGCAAATCATTTGCCATTGTCTTCTGGGGAGCCCACTTTTTCAGCCGCTCGAAGCCCTGTTTGACTGCCAGCCTGTTGGAGAAGACCCAGATTCAGCCCACCAGCCAGAAAGATGAGGTTAAGCCTTTATCCGGTGTACAATTTGCCACCTGTCCATGAGTTACTGAGGTCCATAAAAAGCTCAACTGCAGCTCTCATAGAGAGGTCATTGGCCGATCGTGGCCGATCAGGGACGTGAAGGGCAGAGGGCTAGAGAGAAGGGTGCTCATTGCCCTGCCCAGGGACAGACACATCAGCCCTCCTGCTCGCTACCAGCTGTCAGGTGTGGCTGTGTATTTCAAAATGTTGCTGCCCTCGATGGCAGGATTTCTTTCCTGCTAGAATCATAGCCAAAAAATATTCTTTGCTCTGCAGGTGGGGGCTGTGGCGGACAGTTGCCATAGTATATAAATGTGATATTTGTCTCCTGAACATAAGCCAAAGCCCAACCCGACTCCATTAGAGCACACATGCAGGGAAATAGAAACCATTTCTTACTTTTAGGGGCCATCTGGTGAGCCTTGATGTTGAGGCTTTAGAATGCTGCCTAGTCTTGCACTGCCATAGAATCAGCCCTGTTCATGAATGTTCACAGCATGTCCCCCCCATATAATGAAGACTATATTGCAAACACTGAGATACACTGGACTAAACCTTAAAGCAATTAAACCAGAAGTCTGGAAAGATGTCAAACCAGATAGGGGTGCAAGATACAACCTCTAGTTTCACAGTCAGAGGAGGTTTACATTGCACCACTGGCTCCTGTACCTCTTGTGTAATCCTTCTACTGCCAGTTGAGGTCCCCAAAGGTCTCCAAGGTGCCTTTCTTAAACAGGTGCTCTGATAATGTTTGCTGTACCTGATGTGGTAGCATACATGTGAAACCAACTTTTCCTGTTTCTAGGAGCTACCTCTGAAGTCTAACAGAAGGCTGGTTGCAGGGTTCATTCCAGTGTTTTGGTGCTAGCAAACTGCCCTCTCTGCTACCTAGTCACTGCCTATTGCAGGTGAACATATTTATGTGCTTCTCTTGATGAGTGCTTTGTGCTAGAGTGCCCTCACCCATGCCATTAATGTGGACAGCGACCCATTAAAGTAAATGGATGCATTGAATAGTCAGTTATATTAATTGCGTCAAATGAACCATGTAGTACATTACACAAAGGCTTTATTGTGGTCACATTTTGTTTTTGTCCAGCTGTAATTCTTAACACACAGGTTACTTAGAAGTGTACCTATCCCTCTGTCTTGCATATTGCTATAGGTCTCACTCTAGGGGAGACATCAATATTTTTTCCAACGCATGGTGTAGGGATCACCTTTATCCAAACCAAAGGATGTTTCAAATGTCAGGGAGAGATTTACCCTCCAGTCAGGAAAGTAAACCAGCAGTGTACAGACTTCTGTGGTAAGCTAAGGTGGACAGGCTCGAGGATCATGATGGGGAAATGGGCCAGGTGCATTCGGATCAGATTTGGCCTATCTACAACAGACTGTCCTTGGAAAGACGCAAAAGGGTCAATCAGTTCACTTCTCTCTATGTCTTACCATCCATTCTCCTTTCTCTATCTGGGATGGCATATATTACCAAACTAACCTGTTGGCCTCGCTGGGCCGCTGATTTCACTTTTAACAGTCTTCTGTTCATTCATTGGGCCTTTACGAGTTTGGTGGTAATTCTTGAGGGATTACTGCCAAATTCTTTTACAGTTACCACCGCTCGGTCCCTCAAACTTATGGCAGGATTTTAAGTGAGGTAACAGTTGTGTTACTCCCATTTGGCGGCCATAGGTCTACATCGGCATTTTGTCACATTTAGCACATATGGTAATTCCACTACTGTAAATCGAGCAGTTTATGACCTTTAAATGGAGGGCTTACCTCCAGCAATATGCTGGAGGTCAGTCCTCCAATTAGATGCCAAACCTATAATATGGCATTGTGGTAAATCAATTCCCGGTCAGAAATGTGG
This sequence comes from Ambystoma mexicanum, assembly GCF_040938575.1. Lineage (NCBI taxonomy): Eukaryota > Metazoa > Chordata > Amphibia > Caudata > Ambystomatidae > Ambystoma > Ambystoma mexicanum. The sequence continues at coordinate 244,492,513 of NC_090928.1, read as the reverse complement.
CGGCATGAGAATTACTGCCACTTTTCTATGGCACAGCTAAACTCATATTTAGAACTATTGGGCCTTATTATGAGTTTGGCAGTCATTCCAGAGAAATTACCACCAATCTCGGTTACCATTATCGCCATGCGGGTCCGTAAATTCATTGCAGGATTATCAGTTGGTAGCAGGGCTGTTAGACCCCGTTTTCCATTGGACTCCATGGGGACTTATTTGGTTTACTGCGAGCGGTAATTCCGCCACAGTAAATCTGATGATTTTTTTATCTTGAAGTGAGAGATTTACCTCCAGAGTGTTTTTGGAGGTAAATCCTTCACTTCGCGTCAAACCTATAACTCGGCGGTGCGGTAATGGAAAATAGTGGCTTGGAACTGAAATACTGCCACTTTTTTACAGCAGCGCCAAAGGGTTGATGAGGCCTTTTTTTTCCTACCTCCCTGGGTTCCAAATGCCTTCCAAAGGCTTTGTCAGGAGTAAACCTGTGACAGTCCCTGTCTCAGATAGCTATGCTAAGACTGACTCCCTGCGCGGGAGAATGTTTGTGAACAGTGACGGGGCAACACTGCACCAGGAGGGATGGGGCACAGGGCACTCCCTACAACAGAAGCCCCCTGTCATAGGTGGCACATGGCCTCTTACCTGGACCAGTAAAGGAATCGTCAGATGTGTCTTCTCTCATCAGCTGCCAATAATTGTATCACCCTCTCTCCCTGCTCTCACTTAAGTAATACCCTTCATTGCCATAGGTCTCCCCCTTTCTGGATCACCACATCCAGCTACGGGAACAACCAAATTTACATTATTGCCTTCCTTACTTTTTTTTTAATGTTTAATTATTTTTATTGGAATGATAATACAATAGAATTTAAGAAAAACTTAAAATCATAAACATTCTTTTTATTCCTTTTTAACGGGAGCATCAGAATCTCCAGGCCGTTACCATGGGAATTATGTCATATATACTATTCGGGGTAATACTCACGAGGGTCACTCTTTACCATGCGCCTCCCTGCAGTCCTGACCCTCAAATGTAAGTGGCAGAGCCCTGCAGCGGAATATATGCTTTAAACATTTACTTATAGTATCAAACGCCCTCAGTTATAACCCAAAAAAAGAGTTAGTACCACGAGCCTCACACATTGAAAAAATTACTTCACTTTGATCTAATACCTGGTGTAAGAGATTTCCTGTGCGTATATAATGACACTAGACCGGTGGAAAATGGGTGAGGGGATAGGCATCCTAAGCATGTCATCCAGATGAAAATTGAAATCAATCATAGAATACATATGTTGCCTGCAGGCATCAAACTGGCACCCTCTGGTGGTGGCACCATATATAGCTGATTATTCATGAAGAGGTAACTGACCCACAAACACATGGTCACAAGCACAGAGTCTTTTTTCTGGCCTATCAGACCTTTGGGCTGCTTTCAGGCATTCATCACTAAGCCATTGTGATGCGTCTTCTCTCTTTCTATGCAACCTCGACCATGACCCTTTGCACCTCTGAATGTAATAGTCCGACAAACAAATCAGTTATTTTGGATTAAAAGAGCAGTGAAGAAACCTGGATCATTGTTTTTTTACCCTCATATTCATATCTTCTGCATAAATAATAGGTGTCTGGCCAAAGTTACACCATACCAAGTGGGCCTATGTTAAAAAGCCTGCACATTCTGGCGTCATAAATACTCTGTGGGGTGTCTTTAACTTTGTGCGCTTCGGCAGCACATGTACCAAATCGGAATGATACAAAGTAGATGAGCATGGCCCCTGCATAAGGATGACGTGCGAAATCGTGGAGTTCCGTACTTTTTATCACCTGCCAAGCGAGAATCATTCTTTACTTGTAAGTCTTATTGACCGAATAAACAGAACGCCATTCAATTCTATGTCTTGTGGCTCTAAAAAAGTAGTGTTTCAAAGGTATTTTTCTCTGATTATACTAAACTTAGTGCTATGGCCTTGTCTCCTTCTTGTTGCACATTTTCTATGTAGCACATCGCACTGCATTGCTGGCTGGCTTTAGGCAGTGTTATCAAACATTCCTTAATGCTACCTCTTTAAATAGTTCTAGGCCTTAATCCTGAATAAAGCTTAGCAATGCCTTGTAGACTTTGCTTTTAGGTGTGTGATTTTCTTATTGATTTAACTATCCTTCAAACACTGCCTTATCAATTGCCACTTTCAAAACGCGCTTCAGGACTTAAAAGCTATGTGTAGCGCAGAAGTCAGGCAGAGAGAGAGCATAGATACAATTAGGACATATGGGAACCCACGTGCTTGCATGGAAAAGCTTTCAGGACGTTTTCTAAATGGAAAAAGGCTCAGTGTCTGGTGTCTGAGCATGGAACTGATCCTTCACACGCATAGATTCTTGGATCTTGGTTGGTTGAGGAGGGGGGAGCTAGAAGCCCTGAAGTCATGTCAGTCACTGGCTCCATTCCTGAAGTTACTGAGACCCCACAGCCTTCCTCCCTGTGTCACAGTTTATGTGCCAGGGCCTGGGCTCTGCTGCTGCTTTGGTACGCAGCCAAGCACTACAGGTTTAGTTACTCAGAGTTGCCAGTTAACCATCCCACCTCCATCTCTATGCATTTGCAACATACTTGCTATTGTAGAGTAAGCACGTCTAGGGGAGAGAGAGAGAGAGAGAGAGAGAGAGAGAGATGGGGCTCTGCCTATGCAAATCATTTGCCATTGTCTTCTGGGGAGCCCACTTTTTCAGCCGCTCGAAGCCCTGTTTGACTGCCAGCCTGTTGGAGAAGACCCAGATTCAGCCCACCAGCCAGAAAGATGAGGTTAAGCCTTTATCCGGTGTACAATTTGCCACCTGTCCATGAGTTACTGAGGTCCATAAAAAGCTCAACTGCAGCTCTCATAGAGAGGTCATTGGCCGATCGTGGCCGATCAGGGACGTGAAGGGCAGAGGGCTAGAGAGAAGGGTGCTCATTGCCCTGCCCAGGGACAGACACATCAGCCCTCCTGCTCGCTACCAGCTGTCAGGTGTGGCTGTGTATTTCAAAATGTTGCTGCCCTCGATGGCAGGATTTCTTTCCTGCTAGAATCATAGCCAAAAAATATTCTTTGCTCTGCAGGTGGGGGCTGTGGCGGACAGTTGCCATAGTATATAAATGTGATATTTGTCTCCTGAACATAAGCCAAAGCCCAACCCGACTCCATTAGAGCACACATGCAGGGAAATAGAAACCATTTCTTACTTTTAGGGGCCATCTGGTGAGCCTTGATGTTGAGGCTTTAGAATGCTGCCTAGTCTTGCACTGCCATAGAATCAGCCCTGTTCATGAATGTTCACAGCATGTCCCCCCCATATAATGAAGACTATATTGCAAACACTGAGATACACTGGACTAAACCTTAAAGCAATTAAACCAGAAGTCTGGAAAGATGTCAAACCAGATAGGGGTGCAAGATACAACCTCTAGTTTCACAGTCAGAGGAGGTTTACATTGCACCACTGGCTCCTGTACCTCTTGTGTAATCCTTCTACTGCCAGTTGAGGTCCCCAAAGGTCTCCAAGGTGCCTTTCTTAAACAGGTGCTCTGATAATGTTTGCTGTACCTGATGTGGTAGCATACATGTGAAACCAACTTTTCCTGTTTCTAGGAGCTACCTCTGAAGTCTAACAGAAGGCTGGTTGCAGGGTTCATTCCAGTGTTTTGGTGCTAGCAAACTGCCCTCTCTGCTACCTAGTCACTGCCTATTGCAGGTGAACATATTTATGTGCTTCTCTTGATGAGTGCTTTGTGCTAGAGTGCCCTCACCCATGCCATTAATGTGGACAGCGACCCATTAAAGTAAATGGATGCATTGAATAGTCAGTTATATTAATTGCGTCAAATGAACCATGTAGTACATTACACAAAGGCTTTATTGTGGTCACATTTTGTTTTTGTCCAGCTGTAATTCTTAACACACAGGTTACTTAGAAGTGTACCTATCCCTCTGTCTTGCATATTGCTATAGGTCTCACTCTAGGGGAGACATCAATATTTTTTCCAACGCATGGTGTAGGGATCACCTTTATCCAAACCAAAGGATGTTTCAAATGTCAGGGAGAGATTTACCCTCCAGTCAGGAAAGTAAACCAGCAGTGTACAGACTTCTGTGGTAAGCTAAGGTGGACAGGCTCGAGGATCATGATGGGGAAATGGGCCAGGTGCATTCGGATCAGATTTGGCCTATCTACAACAGACTGTCCTTGGAAAGACGCAAAAGGGTCAATCAGTTCACTTCTCTCTATGTCTTACCATCCATTCTCCTTTCTCTATCTGGGATGGCATATATTACCAAACTAACCTGTTGGCCTCGCTGGGCCGCTGATTTCACTTTTAACAGTCTTCTGTTCATTCATTGGGCCTTTACGAGTTTGGTGGTAATTCTTGAGGGATTACTGCCAAATTCTTTTACAGTTACCACCGCTCGGTCCCTCAAACTTATGGCAGGATTTTAAGTGAGGTAACAGTTGTGTTACTCCCCATTTGGCGGCCATAGGTCTACATCGGCATTTTGTCACATTTAGCACATATGGTAATTCCACTACTGTAAATCGAGCAGTTTATGACCTTTAAATGGAGGGCTTACCTCCAGCAATATGCTGGAGGTCAGTCCTCCAATTAGATGCCAAACCTATAATATGGCATTGTGGTAAATCAATTCCCGGTCAGAAATGTGGCGGCATGAGAATTACTGCCACTTTTCTATGGCACAGCTAAACTCATATTTAGAACTATTGGGCCTTATTATGAGTTTGGCAGTCATTCCAGAGAAATTACCACCAATCTCGGTTACCATTATCGCCATGCGGGTCCGTAAATTCATTGCAGGATTATCAGTTGGTAGCAGGGCTGTTAGACCCCGTTTTCCATTGGACTCCATGGGGACTTATTTGGTTTACTGCGAGCGGTAATTCCGCCACAGTAAATCTGATGATTTTTTTATCTTGAAGTGAGAGATTTACCTCCAGAGTGTTTTTGGAGGTAAATCCTTCACTTCGCGTCAAACCTATAACTCGGCGGTGCGGTAATGGAAAATAGTGGCTTGGAACTGAAATACTGCCACTTTTTTACAGCAGCGCCAAAGGGTTGATGAGGCCTTTTTTTTCCTACCTCCCTGGGTTCCAAATGCCTTCCAAAGGCTTTGTCAGGAGTAAACCTGTGACAGTCCCTGTCTCAGATAGCTATGCTAAGACTGACTCCCTGCGCGGGAGAATGTTTGTGAACAGTGACGGGGCAACACTGCACCAGGAGGGATGGGGCACAGGGCACTCCCTACAACAGAAGCCCCCTGTCATAGGTGGCACATGGCCTCTTACCTGGACCAGTAAAGGAATCGTCAGATGTGTCTTCTCTCATCAGCTGCCAATAATTGTATCACCCTCTCTCCCTGCTCTCACTTAAGTAATACCCTTCATTGCCATAGGTCTCCCCCTTTCTGGATCACCACATCCAGCTACGGGAACAACCAAATTTACATTATTGCCTTCCTTACTTTTTTTTTAATGTTTAATTATTTTTATTAGAATGATAATACAATAGAATTTAAGAAAAACTTAAAATCATAAACATTCTTTTTATTCCTTTTTAACGGGAGCATCAGAATCTCCAGGCCGTTACCATGGGAATTATGTCATATATACTATTCGGGGTAATACTCACGAGGGTCACTCTTTACCATGCGCCTCCCTGCAGTCCTGACCCTCAAATGTAAGTGGCAGAGCCCTGCAGCGGAATATATGCTTTAAACATTTACTTATAGTATCAAACGCCCTCAGTTATAACCCAAAAAAAGAGTTAGTACCACGAGCCTCACACATTGAAAAAATTACTTCTCTTTGATCTAATACCTGGTGTAAGAGATTTCCTGTGCGTATATAATGACACTAGACCGGTGGAAAATGGGTGAGGGGATAGGCATCCTAAGCATGTCATCCAGATGAAAATTGAAATCAATCATAGAATACATATGTTGCCTGCAGGCATCAAACTGGCACCCTCTGGTGGTGGCACCATATATAGCTGATTATTCATGAAGAGGTAACTGACCCACAAACACATGGTCACAAGCACAGAGTCTTTTTTCTGGCCTATCAGACCTTTGGGCTGCTTTCAGGCATTCATCACTAAGCCATTGTGATGCGTCTTCTCTCTTTCTATGCAACCTGGACCATGACCCTTTGCACCTCTGAATGTAATAGTCCGACAAACAAATCAGTTATTTTGGATTAAAAGAGCAGTGAAGAAACCTGGATCATTGTTTTTTTACCCTCATATTCATATCTTCTGCATAAATAATAGGTGTCTGGCCAAAGTTACACCATACCAAGTGGGCCTATGTTAAAAAGCCTGCACATTCTGGCGTCATAAATACTGTGTGGGGTGTCTTTAACTTTGTGCGCTTCGGCAGCACACGTACCAAATCGGAATGATACAAAGTAGATGAGCATGGCCCCTGCATAAGGATGACGTGCGAAATCGTGGAGTTCCGTACTTTTTATCACCTGCCAAGCGAGAATCATTCTTTACTTGTAAGTCTTATTGACCGAATAAACAGAACGCCATTCAATTCTATGTCTTGTGGCTCTAAAAAAGTAGTGTTTCAAAGGTATTTTTCTCTGATTATACTAAACTTAGTGCTATGGCCTTGTCTCCTTCTTGTTGCACATTTTCTATGTAGCACATCGCACTGCATTGCTGGCTGGCTTTAGGCAGTGTTATCAAACATTCCTTAATGCTACCTCTTTAAATAGTTCTAGGCCTTAATCCTGAATAAAGCTTAGCAATGTCTTGTAGACTTTGCTTTTAGGTGTGTGATTTTCTTATTGATTTAACTATCCTTCAAACACTGCCTTATCAATTGCCACTTTCAAAACGCGCTTCAGGACTTAAAAGCTATGTGTAGCGCAGAAGTCAGGCAGAGAGAGAGCATAGATACAATTAGGACATATGGGAACCCACGTGCTTGCATGGAAAAGCTTTCAGTACGTTTTCTAAATGGAAAAAGGCTCAGTGTCTGGTGTCTGAGCATGGAAGTGATCCTTCACACGCATAGATTCTTGGATCTTGGTTGGTTGAGGAGGGGGGAGCTAGAAGCCCTGAAGTCATGTCAGTCACTGGCTCCTTTCCTGAAGTTACTGAGACCCCACAGCCTTCCTCCCTGTGTCACAGTTTATGTGCCAGGGCCTGGGCTCTGCTGCTGCTTTGGTACGCAGCCAAGCACTACAGGTTTAGTTACTCAGAGTTGCCAGTTAACCATCCCACCTCCATCTCTATGCATTTGCAACATACTTGCTATTGTAGAGTAAGCACGTCTAGGGGATAGAGAGAGAGAGAGATGGGGCTCTGCCTATGCAAATCATTTGCCATTGTCTTCTGGGGAGCCCACTTTTTCAGCCCGCTCAAAGCCCTGTTTGACTGCCAGCCTGTTGGAGAAGACCCAGATTCAGCCCACCTGCCCGAAAGATGAGGTTAAGCCTTTATCCGGTGTACAATTTGCCACCTGTCCATGAGTTACTGAGGTCCATAAAAAGCTCAACTGCAGCTCTCATAGAGAGGTCATTGGCCGATCGTGGCCGATCAGGGACGTGAAGGGCAGAGGGCTAGAGAGAAGGGTGCTCATTGCCCTGCCCCGGGACAGACACATCAGCCCTGCTCGCTACCAGCTGTCAGGTGTGGCTGTGTATTTCAAAATGTTGCTGCCCTCGATGACAGGATTTCTTTCCTGCCAGAATCATAGCCAAAAAATATTCTTTGCTCTGCAGGTGGGGGCTGTGCCGGACAGTTGCCATAGTATATAAATGTGATATTTGTCTCCTGAACATAAGCCAAAGCCCAACTCGACTCCATTAGAGCACACATGCAGGGAAATAGAAACCATTTCTTACTTTTAGGGGCCATCTGGTGAGCCTTGATGGTGAGGCTTTAGAATGCTGCCTAGTCTTGCACTGCCATAGAATCAGCCCTGTTCATGAATGTTCACAGCATGTCCCACCCATATAATGAAGACTCTATTGCAAACACTGAGATACACTGGACTAAACCTTAAAGCAATTAAACCAGAAGTCTGGAAAGATGTCAAACCAGATAGGGGTGCAAGATACAACCTCTAGTTTCACAGTCAGAGGAGGTTTACATTGCACCACTGGCTCCTGTAGCTCTTGTGTAATCCTTCTACTGCCAGTTGAGGTCCCCAAAGGTCTCCAAAATGCCTTTCTTAAACAGGTGCTCTGAAAATGTTTGCTGTACCTGATTTGGTAGCATACATGTGAAACCAACTTTTCCTGTTTCTAGGAGCTACCTCTGAAGTCTAACAAAAGGCTGGTTGCAGGGTTCATTCCAGTGTTTTGGTGCTAGCAAACTGCCCTCTCTGCTACCTAGTCATTGCCTATTGCAGGTGAACATATTTATGTGCTTCTCTTGATAAGTGCTTTGTGCTAGAGTGCCCTCACCCATGCCATTAATGTTGACAGCGACCCATTAAAGTAAATGGATGCATTGAATAGTCAGTTATATTAATTGCGTCAAATGAACCATGTAGTACATTACACAAAGGCTTTATTGCGGTCACATTTTGTTTTTGTCCAGCTATAATTCTTACTACACAGGTTACTTAGAAGTGTACTTATCCCTCTGTCTTGCATATTGCTATAGGTCTCACTCTAGGGGAGACATCAATATTTTTTCCAACGCATGGTGTAGGGATCACCTTTATCCAAACCAAAGGATGTTTCAAATGTCAGGGAGAGATTTACCCTCCAGTCAGGAAAGTAAACCAGCAGTGTACAGACTTCTGTGGTAAGCTAAGGTGGACTGGCTCGAGGATCATGATGGGGAAATGGGCCAGGTGCATTCGGATCAGATTTGGCCTATCTACAACAGACTGTCCTTGGAAAGACGCAAAAGGGTCAATCAGTTCACTTCTCTCTATGTCTTACCATCCATTCTCCTTTCTCTATCTGGGATGGCATATATTACCAAACTAACCTGTTGGCCTCGCTGGGCCGCTGATTTCACTTTTAACAGTCTTCTGTTCATTCATTGGGCCTTTACGAGTTTGGTGGTAATTCTTGAGGGATTACTGCCAAATTCTTTTACAGTTACCACCGCTCGGTCCCTCAAACTTATGGCAGGATTTTAAGTGAGGTAACAGTTGTGTTACTCCCCATTTGGCGGCCATAGGTCTACATCGGCATTTTGTCACATTTAGCACATATGGTATTTCCACTACTGTAAATCGAGCAGTTTCTGACCTTTAAATGGAGGGCTTACCTCCAGCAATATGCTGGAGGTCAGTCCTCCAAATTGATGCCAAACCTATAATATGGCATTGTGGTAACTCAATTCCCGGTCAGAAATGTGGCGGCATGAGAATTACTGCCACTTTTCTATGGCACAGCTAAACTCATATTTAGAGCTATTGGGCCTTATTATGATTTTGGCAGTCATTCCAGAGAAATTACCACCAATCTCGGTTACCATTATCGCCATGCGGGTCCGTAAATTTATTGCAGGATTATCAGTTGGTAGCAGGGCTGTTAGACCCCGTTTTCCATTGGACTCCATGGGGACTTATTTGGTTTACTGCGAGCGGTAATTCCGCCACAGTAAATCTGATGATTTTTTTATCTTGAAGTGAGAGATTTACCTCCAGAGTGTTTTTGGAGGTAAATACTTCACTTCGCGTCGAACCTATAACTCGGCGGTGCGGTAATGGAAAATAGTGGCTTGGAACTGAAATACTGCCACTTTTTTACAGCAGTGCCAAAGGGTTGATGAGGCCTTTTTTTTCCTACCTCCCTGGGTTCCAAATGCCTTCCAAAGGCTTTGTCAGGAGTAAACCTGTGACAGTTCCTGTCTCAGATAGCTATGCTAAGACTGACTCCCTGCGCGGGAGAATGTTTGTGAACAGTGACGGGGCAACACTGCACCAGGAGGGATGGGGCACAGGGCACTCCCTACAACAGAAGCCCCCTGTCGTAGGTGGCACATGGCCTCTTACCTGGACAAGTAAAGGAATCGTCAGATGTGTCTTCTCTCATCAGCTGCCAATAATTGTATCACCCTCTCTCCCTGCTCTCACTTAAGTAATACCCCTCATTGCCATAGGTCTCCCCCTTTCTGGATCACCACATCCAGCTACGGGAACAACCAAATTTACATTATTGCCTTCCTTACTTTTTTTTTAATGTTTAATTATTTTTATTAGAATGATAATACAATAGAATTTAAAAAAAACTTAAAATCATAAACATTCTTTTTATTCCTTTTTAACGGGAGCATCAGAATCTCCAGGCCGTTACCATGGGAATTATGTCATATTTACTATTCGGGGCAATACTCACGAGGGTCACTCTTTACCATGCGCCTCCCTGCATTCCTGACCCTCAAATGTAAGTGGCAGAGCCCTGCAGCGGAATATATGCTTTAAACATTTACTTATTGTATCAAACGCCCTCAGTGATAACCCAAAAAAAAGTTAGTACCACGAGCCTCACAAGTTGAAAAAATTACTTCACTTTGATCTAATACCTGGTGTAAGAGATTTACTGTGAGTATATAATGACACTAGACCGGTGGAAAATGGGTGAGGGGATAGGCATCCTAAGCATGTCATCCAGATGAAAATTGAAATCAGTCATAGAATACATATGTTGCCTGCAGGCATCGAACTGGCACCCTCTGGCGGTGGCACCATATACAGCTGATTATTCATGAAGAGGTAACTGACCCACAAGCACATGGTCACAAGCACAGAGTCTTTTTTCTGGCCTATCAGACCTTTGGCTGCTTTCAGGCATACATCACTAAGCCATTGTGATGCGTCTTCTCTCTTTCTATGCAACCTGGACAATGACCCTTTGCACCTCTGAATGTAATAGTCCGACAAACAAATCAGTTATTTTGGATTAAAAGAGCAGTGAAGAAACCTGGATCATTGTTTTTTTACCCTCATATTCATATCTCCTCCATAAATAATAGGTGTCTGGCCAAAGTTACACCATACCAAGTGGGCCTATGTTAAAAAGCCTGCACATTCTGGCGTCATAAATACTGTGTGGGGTGTCTTTAACTTTGTGCGCTTCGGCAGCACATGTACCAAATCGGAATGATACAAAGTAGATGAGCATGGCCCCTGCATAAGGATGACGTGCAAAATCGTGGAGTTCCGTACTTTTTATCACCTGCCAAGCGAGAATCATTCTTTACTTGTAAGTCTTATTGACCGAATAAACAGAAAGCCATTCAATTCTATGTCTTGTGGCTCTAAAAAAGTAGTGTTTCAAAGGTATTTTTCTCTGATTATACTAAACTTAGTGCTATGGCCTTGTCTCCTTCTTGTTGCACATTTTCTATGTAGCACATCGCACTGCATTGCTGGCTGGCTTTAGGCAGTGTTATCAAACATTCCTTAATGCTACCTCTTTAAATAGTTCTAGGCCTTAATCCTGAATAAAGCTTAGCAATGTCTTGTAGACTTTGCTTTTAGGTGTGTGATTTTCTTATTGATTTAACTATCCTTCAAACACTGCCTTATCAATTGCCACTTTCAAAACGCGCTTCAGGACTTAAAAGCTATGTGTAGCGCAGAAGTCAGGCAGAGAGAGAGCATAGATACAATTAGGACATATGGGAACCCACGTGCTTGCATGGAAAAGCTTTCAGGACGTTTTCTAAATGGAAAAAGGCTCAGTGTCTGGTGTCTGAGCATGGAAGTGATCCTTCACACGCATAGATTCTTGGATCTTGGTTGGTTGAGGAGGGGGGAGCTAGAAGCCCTGAAGTCATGTCAGTCACTGGCTCCATTCCTGAAGTTACTGAGACCCCACAGCCTTCCTCCCTGTGTCACAGTTTATGTGCCAGGGCCTGGGCTCTGCTGCTGCTTTGGTATGCAGCCAAGCACTACAGGTTTAGTTACTCAGAGTTGCCAGTTAACCATCCCACCTCCATCTCTATGCATTTGTAACAATCTTGCTATTGTAGAGTAAGCACGTCTAGGGCAGAGAGAGAGAGAGAGAGAGAGAGAGAGAGAGAGAGAGAGAGAGAGAGAGATGGGGCTCTGCCTATGCAAATCATTTGCCATTGTCTTCTGGGGAGCCCACTTTTTCAGCCGCTCGAAGCCCTGTTTGACTGCCAGCCTGTTGGAGAAGACCCAGATTCAGCCCACCAGCCAGAAAGATGAGGTTAAGCCTTTATCCGGTGTACAATTTGCCACCTGTCCATGAGTTACTGAGGTCCATAAAAAGCTCAACTGCAGCTCTCATAGATAGGTCATTGGCCGATCGTGGCCGATCAGGGACGTGAAGGGCAGAGGGCTAGAGAGAAGGGTGCTCATTGCCCTGCCCAGGGACAGACACATCAGCCCTGCTCACTACCAGCTGTCAGGTGTGGCTGTGTATTTCAAAATGTTGCTGCCCTCGATGGCAGGATTTCTTTCCTGCCAGAATCATAGCCAAAAAATATTATTTGCACTGCAGGTAGGGGCTGTGCCGGACAGTTGCCATAGTATATAAATGTGATATTTGTCTCCTGAACATAAGCCAAATCCCAACCTGACTCCATTAGAGCACACATGCAGGGAAATAGAAACCATTTCTTACTTTTAGGGGCCATCTGGTGATCCTTGATGGTGAGGCTTTAGAATGCTGCCTAGTCTTGCACTGCCATAGAATGAGCCCTGTTCATGAATGTTCACAGCATGTCCCACCCATATAATGAAGACTCTATTGCAAACGCTGAGATACACTGGACTAAACTGAAGAGGGAAAATCGAGATCAAACCCATGCCCCCTCACCCCAGGCTCATATACAGAAGAACCGCAGGAAGAACAAGGAGCGCACTTATCACTAGAACCAGGCCCCAGCGCACCCATGGGTGACAAATATGCTGAAACACACCCACTTCACCAACAGTCCAACTTCCATGCTACATTATAATCAATGCTGCAATATCAGAATCTACAAACACAAAAATCCCTGTTTAAAGGCGTGCAAATGCCTATATGAATTAACATGGTTTAATTGCACAGTGTAAAGCCATGTTTCAGGAAAATTACAGCCAAGTTCATTTCTCTCACTGAACACTGGCTGCAGAAGCCTTCAGCAATGCTCCTTGCAAACCCCACGAGTAGCCAAGTCTCGCATTCAAGTTAAGATTGCTTTCTGCAGACAAACATTTTTAATTCTCCACAAATGCGAGCAAGCCACGGCAACCCAGTGTGTTTTTTTTTCTTTTCTTTCTGGGAAAGAAAGAAATTTTCGCAAAGACTCGCACAACATTTGAAACATAATTGTAACAAGAATGGCTCAGCCCAGCCAATGAGCGCTCAGAGCTCAGGTGTGAAATGCTTGCTTCAGCTAAAAAGTTATGGGAACAAAGTCATAATGCAACAAGTTAGAATTAGGTAATGGGGGGCTGGCACAGCTAAACCAACCCACTGACGCAAAAGGCTAACATCCAATTGTCAGGCTCTCTATAAGGGCTACATAGGTAACATATCACTTAGCAGCCAATAGCAGGAGGAGATAGGTTTCTGGGAGCTGATCCAATTCTGTGAGGTCAGCCTGCAGTGTGATTACAAAGCTGGCTTGCAAGCCAGCCCCGGGGAAGACGGCGCCTGAACTCTCGATGTGCACGATGCTCTGCGTGTTTTTTTCTTTTTTTGCTGCCCAGAAATAAACGCAGTTTGGAACATGTGACTGCCTGCTGGGGTCTCTGTTGCATTTCTGGGGGCCATATAGGAGGTGTTGGGTCTCCCATAGATGGTGAGGGTATGGCTGCTGGCCCCCCACTGCCCTGGTGGGGGTCCAGCTTCTCCCCAACAAGTTGGTGCCCTCTGTGAGGCTCATTGCTCATTGTAACATGGGTGACTGAGCACTGCCTGCCAAGCCCTGCGTTGAACTGCACTCCCTGCCGCTCACTCAAGGAAGCTGTGAGACCCCCGCCTGCACCTGAAGACCACCGGAAAACGTGTAACCGGCTAAAGGCTTCGGGGCCACTTGGAAATACCCCGCTTGAGGGCAGGTGAGAGCCCTGCAGGAGAAGGGGTCCGGTGAAGCGCCTTGAGGGGGTGTCCAGCAGCAGAGCAAGTGCCAGTGCAGCATAGGAAATGTAAGTCAACCAGCAACATGGGCTTTGAGGGGGGGAAATGTTTAAAGTATTATGATGCATTGTTGATCAGTATGTTGCAGAAATGTTAAGTTCTTTTGTTTGGGTAGAAACTGGGGGAGGCATTGTAAATTGGGTGGTGGGTGATTGTACATTGTCGCAAAATTCGGCGCATTGGTGGTGGTCGGCATGTGAATTGTTGGGACTGGAGTGGTGGCAGTTGTCCCTTCTTGTGTTTATGAGGATATTGGGTGGGGTAGTGACTCCCACATATAGAAAGGAGTGCTGCGCTGGTTGGTTCGGATGGCGATTTCATGTACGGGGGTGTGGATTTCCTATGAATTGACGTTGTAGATCAATGAGTAGATGAGGTTCCCTGCTAATTGAGCGTTTTAGTTCAGTGAGTGGATGATGTTTCCCCCCAGGAGGTAGCTAGATTGTTCCAGAGTGCGGAAGATAGTTGGCTGGTTAAGGTCCCCTGGTGAGGAGCGTATCACACGCGAGGCGACGCAGTGTGCGCAGTCCAATTATAAGAGTTTTTATTGTGTTTTACCTTGTTCCAGTTGAGACAGGAAGACAGCTGTGGGGATTGTGGGGTTTTATTTTGGGATTTTTGTGGGGTTGGGAGAAATGGGTTATTGTTCTGTGTATGCACATTTGTCTGTTCATTTGCACTGTGTTTTTAGTTTGGTGACGTCACCTTCAGATTGATGCATAGGACACAGAGTTTTGATGGTGAGGAGATAGTGGTGTGGTTTTGGATTTGGAGAATAGGTGACCCAGAGGCGGTGTGTGGAAGACACATGCGCAAGATTGTGGGGGTGTGCCAGAGAAGGCAATGGTTTGGTGAAGATGGGCTGCACGTAGATTGCACTGGCCAAGGTGCGGAGCCAAGAAGGCTCACAGAAGTTGAAAAATGTTCAATTATCTTGTAACTTTTGCTCCCTGAACAGCGGACTATCGAAAATTTCAAATTGAATAGAGGTAAAATGTATCACACAATACAGAAATGACTCCCCTTCACCTGTTGTGTAGCACACAGCTTCCATGCCGAAATAAGTCAGTAAAACATAGTGTGCAAAGATTCAAAAGTACTGAAGGTAAATTAAAAAAGACCATGGCTGCTCATAGGCAGCTTCTCCAGAAGCGTGCAGCAATCGCTAATGACACACATGCATAGCACTTACACAGGAAAGAAGCTGGGGAAAAAGCACCTGGCTACAGCTGAACGGTGTGCACGAAGGGAAGGGGAGTGGCGAGGCGTCATCAGACGCTGAACCAGCACGAGCAGAGGGAAGAGGGGACTCACCCTTCTGCACCTCCGGGAGTGTAATATTTGATGACACAGATGGTAAGAAAGGAATGAATTGCATGAGAGAACTGAAAACAGCAGAAGGACATTTAAACATCACACACACACACACACAATCACAATACACTAAAGAGAACAAACAGGAAGGTGCAGAGCAACCCACTAGCAGCACAGGAGCGAGCAAGGGAGCGCTGCAGTGCATGGACGCAGATTTGAAGGCACAGGTACAGAGGAATTAAATTTAAAGGGAAGATAACTGGGGAGGTGCAAGGAGTAACAATAGCAACAGAGAGGGGGAACTGGAAAGGGAAGAAAGGGGTTGGAGTAGGAGAGAAGGACTGAACGAGACAGCACAGCCAAACATGATAGAGGATCAGTAAGGGGTGGCGCAGCATGCATGGGGTTATGGAAGGGAGGAAGGAAGGATAGCGCGCTAGACATTGACTGTGTGCATTGTAGATTGTGGCAAGAGAACAGCGGAGGCAGAGAAAGGCAGATGAGGACAAGCAGGCACAAAATAAATTGTTAAAGTATGCAATGGGAGGGGCAGTTAAAAACAGCCTCAACACACACGCACAAGCATCACAATAGCAGTGTCAACAACCACCACAATATGCACCACCCATGTGGGGAGGATACATGGGGCAGGACGGGATCATTTCAGCAGACACCACAAGCACCAACGCAGGCACTGTCCCACTACATGTACAGACACAACAAATGACAGCACCACTACACCAGGACTGACAAGAATAACAACCCAGGGGCACTGCACAGCAGTAAGCACCCATACAGAACACTGACACAATAGCAACGGTACCGGTTACATGACTGGGAAGGGTCTTCCTGATGGGGAACAAACCTTTCAAAGGACATAGATTGACATTATACCCCTAATAGGACAGCCCAAGACATGTGGATATGACCACCTTATTAACAGAGAAATCCATAACTTGTTAAAGACCAGGCATACACATGTTGAAAGTAAGGAAGATTGTTTAAGCATAATGGGGGTGCATGGTACATAGGGGGGTGCATAATGATAGCGCATCACAAGAGAGTACATTTAGCTACATTTTGAGCACACATCTTTCAGCGAGGAGACTGGGCTCATGAATACACGAATAACACAGAACAATTAAATGAGACACACAAGGTGGAGGAAGGTGCACTTGAGGGGGGGGCGTACATTTCATTGACAGTTCACCACGGTAGGAGAGAAATAGAGGTAAAGGGTGGATGATCAATGTTCCCAACAGACTCAATTTGGCGACTAAATAACACAGTGCAAATAGTAATGCCACTAGCGCTTTTGAACACAGCACTGTCACAAATGCATTAGCCAACACACATAGGGAAAGATGTCATTGCTGCACGAACTGGAGAATAATGGTTGTATTAAAATTTGAGAGCAGATATTGGGGGGAGAAATATATTGTTTAAATGTAACAGTAATTACAGTAATGGAGTAATAAAATACTAGACTAAATGAGTAATTAACAGAGTAGGTAGGGTTTAAAAATTGGACATGGGGTGGGATAGAGAGAATGGGAGTAAATTGTGAGGGTTGGGTTTGAAAGAAAAGAGTAAATAAATAAATAAATAAATAAATACAAAGAGGGGGGAGGGACAGGTAGCGAATAATTGGTAGCGAATTTCATTAGTACCAGCTTAAAGTGCCTGCAGTTCACTGTGAGACACGCCCTGAGAAGTTGAGAGAGGATCCATAGAAAAAAAGATTTAAAAACCCTGCGATTATCTTAACTAAGTAACATGGTCCACTTAATTTAAAAACACAGCCACCCTATATGACAAATTTACCACCCTGATGTTTCCCTGTTTAGCTTGTCAGTGCCTGATGCCCCACGGGACAAAGGCACGCACTATAAATAGCTTACAACAAAAGCACAGTAAATATAAAGATCCAAAGGCCCATTTGTACACTAGCACCTAAATTGCGTGTATATGATCCAAGTGTGTAATGGGTATCTTCACATAAATTAAATGCCTACCCATTTTCTGGGTACATTTCGAATAGCGCAACAAGTTACGGTCAGACCGTCATTGAACGCCACCAGGTGGTGACAGGATGGTGCATAAATGTACCATTGGCTCCTCCCACTAGGACACTGAATAGTGCAAGAGTAGTGCAGAGAGGTTAGGTCAAGAAATTGAAGGATTTGTAAATGCTCAGGTCTCAAGCGCTTCCATTTAATTTCTCGCCAGATATAAAGGACCCAGGGCAGGCCTGAAGACAACGGACAACCAACACCCAATGGCTATGGACTACAGTGGGACATTTTCCCCTCCTGACAGACTTTGTTAGATGTGTGAGGCGTCAAGCCCTACAAAGCGGTGGCCACCCTGGCAACGAGGGAGCAACGATCAACAGGGCCAACGCAAGAGATTTTCATGAACTGCAAAATAGCACGAACACTCCCGAGTTAGGGAAACATGGCCATCCTATGGTCCAACGCACACTAGCAACTAGAATAGGGATCGACACACGCATGTCCAAAGTTTAATTGAGTTTCATATTACATTTTGTGCACCTACAGCTGTAACACTGTTTTGTTCCTTCTCTTTTCCCCGCACATGCAGGTTGTTGCGTATGTATGCTGTTAGAAATGTGTAGGAAATTTCCTTAATGTTATCTTCCATTAGTAACACTGAGGACTACTAATTAAACCATCGTGAAGCATTCCCCACTCAATTGCTCACCCTATCAGGAACCTCAGACCCCTTAGAGCACGTTACCCTGAAGTATATTTCCTTGCTTCCATTGAGTAAACAGCCCAAGATTTTCCCTACCCATATTCAGAAATTTTGAAAACACGAAATGTCCAGGGGGAGGTTTCATTTTTGCCCTTAGTTATTGTTTAGTTCGCGGAGCTTGAGGTTACTAACAAGTACTAACGTATTCACGCCTTTCTTGCGATTTTCAGGCAGGCAACTTTATCATCTCATCAGCTGCAAGGACCCAGCAGCGTAAGTGGTTATGGGCACGCAAATAAGGACTTTTACCTTCACGATGGGACTATTAATGATGAACATAATAATGGGGGTGGTAATTTGAAAATTATATGTAATAGTGAGCATTACCGCTGTATCCCCTGCTAACATTCCCTAACCTAAGCAGGGAGAGTTACGGCGTCAATGGGTGAGGAAAAGCTGCTGCTAAAGTAAGGAGAGCTAAGGGCAGACACAAAGGGAGTAAAACATACACATAACACACATAGCAGAAGTGACCAACAACATGCACACATGTACAAAATTGGTAGGGACACCACTGGAGAGAGCTGTCCTGACTGCTCTTTAACATATGCCGTCAGAGAATTGATTACACAGAAATTACTACAGCAGAGCACGACGCCCGTGTATCCCAAGGTGTGAAGAAGATTGCAAGGGAAGACAGCAACATTGAGATTGATAAAAAAGGGGGGTAATCCCCTATGGAAGATGACTACATAAAGCAGCTAATTGGAGAACAACTGTATGTGGAAAGTGACCAGAGAGAGTAGAAACAACGAGCAAATGCACAAGTGAGCAAGCTGCAAGAGAAAAAAAACAAAAGAAAAAAAAATAATAAAAGAAGAAAGAAAAACAAAAAGAGAGAAGAAAAAATAAAATAAAAGAGACAAAAATATGATAAGTGCCTAACGGAGTGAGACAAAAGAGCGAAGATAGTCACTTGGGTGGAGAATGAAGAAGGACGTATACTGTTAAGGTACCAGCCTTATGTTACCAGCACAACAGTGACAAGAAGTGGACAATCATGCTGGATGCAAGAAGGTTGAGAGAAGTTGCGAGATGAGAGCAGGAACATCACTGCTTATGGACTACTATTGAGCACATGCATCTAAAGATCAAGAGAAACTACCACTGAATTGGGGAGGAGACTGTTCATTGGTGCGCATCAGCATGCCCTTGTTGGTGATGACCAAGGAAGATGTGAAGAATGACACATTCACCAAGATGGAAAACAACGGAAGAAGAGAAACAGACAGAGGAGTAAAAAGAGGGGGGAATTACTTCTCGAGCGAGACAGAAGAATGATTGGGTGAAGTACCAGCATACTAAAGAATGATCAGCAAAAAATGCATCTGAAAAGAGAAAGCAAAGAACTAGCTAGTGCTTGCATGGTAATGGATGACATCATGACTGCCTGGTTGATTGAAGGTGATAACGGAAGGACTAGTACCGAGCACAGCATCACTGAGATACATTGCAAGATGTAAGAGAACAACAGAAGAAGACATCAGAATGCAAATAAGAGACATGGTGAAAGGAAGAGCCGGACTAAGGGAGAAGATAGCGGTGTGCGATATGGTTCCAGCAGTAATAAAGGTGGCCACTCCCTGTGATCAGAGGAAGTACGAAGGGAAGTGAGTGTGGTGGAACACAGAAGGAGAACACTCCTATATGTACTGTTCATCAACAACAATGCAAAAAATTATGGACACTTCAAGGAATTGACAAAGATATGCAGACCGGAAGGAGGTGAATGTTGCTTGGTGGTGTGGTCGACAAAGTCGACCAGAGGGGGGACTGAAGAGGGAAAATCGAGATCAAACCCATGCCCCCTCACCCCAGGCGCATATACAGAAGAACAGCAGGAAGAACAAGGAGCGCACTTATCACTTGAACAAGGCCCCAGCGCACCCATGGGTGACAAATATGCTGAAACACACCCACTTCACCAACAGTGCAACTTCCATGCTACATTAGAATCAATGCTGCAATATCAGAATCTACAAACACAAAAATCCCTTTTTAAAGGCTTGGAAATGCCTATATGAATTAACATGGTCTAATTGCACAGTGTAAAGCCATGTTTCAGGAAAATTACAGCCAAGTTCATTTCTCTCACTGAACACTGGCTGCAGAAGCCTTCAGCAATGCTCCTCGCTGTTACTCACCGGAATGGAGAGTACGTAAACAGGCCGGACCTCTATCGCTGGGGAGTTGCTTGAAGGAGCTAGGGTTGGAGCCTCCTACCCAAGCCTCCTCTCTGTGAGGGAATGAGCTCTTTAAACCGATATGACCACTTGCTGAACTGTACAGACAAGGGGACCGATCGATCAAAAAAGCGGGGAGAACAGACCGTCTCAAACCCAGGCTGTAAAGGAAAGGATAACAAGTTAATAATCTGCCGATAATGAAACTGGTTTATTCCCAAGACTATTCCCCTTTAGTAGTACCTGGTTTAATCTCCCCTTAAGCCAAAGGGACCGGAGTAACCTATAAAGTAGAGAGGTCTTAGTATATGGCTAACGTATAATTCTGAGGAACGGAAAAAACCAAGAAAAACTATACTCTACCCCTGATGAAAATAGGATTGAAGTAAGAGTCCTGGGAAACAACGAAAGTATAAAATAAAAAATAGGGAGGTTAGTAAGGTAGCTATCCCCGAACGGAACGAGGGTCGCACTGGTTTCGGGATGGTGCACCACAGCAAAGCGTTCAAAAGATGCACTTAGGAAATGAAGACGAATTCCACAGAAAATGGTGTTCCAATTAGAGTTTTTCTTACCGGAGTAGTTACTGTCTCAGAGTCCAGGAAGCAGGCAGGGGTCTGGTACACAGGCGGTCACGAAACACAGCAGAGTCAGTGTCCAAGAGTTCCGAAAGCAGGCAAGGGGTCTGGTACACGGGCAGTCACGAAACACAGCAGAGTCAGTGTCCAAGAGTTCCGAAAGCAGGCAAGGGGTCTGGTACACGGGTGGTCACAAAACAGTTCAATCGGGGATTCGGAATAAGGAGTCCGTGTGCAGGCAGGGTCGGTACACGGGAAAACAAGGACTTCACAATTCAAGATACCGGGAGAGCACTTCGGAAAGTATGCCGGTTGTAACTTTAAACAGAAGCAGCGTTCTGTATGTGTTAAGTTGTGTGTCCCGAGGACGGGGCGTACCTGTATCTCCAGAAGTCTTGCGTGCCGAGGTAGCCAGGTCGTGGTAGAGGTAGACACGTAGCTGATGAAGTCTTCGCAAATGAAGAGTAGCGATGCAAAGAACCAACCCCGGACCCGTCCTGTAATACAGGATTGAACTGGGGCCAGCTCCTGACGCCACGAATGACGCTTCCCAATATTAACGTGGCGTCAGAACAGTGCAAGCACTGACTGGGAAGGTCGTAGATGTTTCTGGCAGGTACCGGCAAAGTCTCCCAAGCAGCTATCCAGGATAGTGAGTGTACAAAGTAGCCAGTACAGGTAAGCGGAGAGTCCAAGGTACCAATGCCGGTAAGCAAAGAGTCTATGGTACAGGTACAGGTAAGCAGTGGGTCCAAGGTACCAATGCAGGAGAGCTGGATAAGCAGACCAGGACCACAGGAGACTCAGCAGGAGGTGGGCAACTCAGGCAAGGATGGGAGCAGGAACATACCCCAAGGAAATAGACCAGCGTACACAAGAAGACAGGTAAGGGAAGGGAAGGGGGAGCCAGGCAAGGGTAGGGGGAGGAAGGACACAGCCCAGGCACAGGATCAGGACCCAAGAACCTCAGAACCAGGGAGCGATGCGGAAGGGAACCAACCGCGTTGAGACGCGATGGGAAAACAATTCGGATCGCTTAAGTAGCGGTCCTGCGTGAAAACGAGGCTCGAACCGTGCTGCAATGCGCATGCGCGAATGAATGTCGCCGCGCGAACGAGGTTTGGAACGCAAACCCGTTCGAACGGCTGCGTGAACGACACCCTTGCCCCACACGGGCCAGAACAGAGCAAATCCGCCGGGGAAATGTGCCCGGGGCGGCGCGTCGTCTCCACATTCTGAGACGTGGGTACAGCCGCCAGGAACCAGCACGCCCCCCAGAGTCCCGCCGCCCAGCACAGGTAGGTGTCCTAACACTATGCTCCCCACCAGAAAGACCCGGAGCACCCGGTTTCCAGGGATTTCTACGAAAAAATTCCCGTAGTAGACGGGGGGCATGAATGTTCACACAAGGTACCCAAGTCCGATCACAAGCGGGGTAACCCTTCCAGTCCACCAAAAATTGAAGCCTACCCCGGAAGAAACGGGAGTCACAAATCTCCTGCACCTCAAATTCCGGAGTGCCTCCCACATCAATGGCCGTGGGTCGAGAATGCGAACGACCGTACGGATCAGACCGAAACGGTTTAAAGAGAGACACATGGAAGACGGGGTGAATCCGCCAAGACTGCGGCAAATCCAACTTGAATGCCACAGAGGAGATTCGTCTGATCACCCAGAAAGGTCCCAGAAAACGGGGTGCTAATTTAGTCGGGAGATTGTGTACAGGTAAATTCTTGGAAGAGAGCCATACCATGTCCCCAACCTGGAAAGCTGGCTCACTACTCCTTCTCCTATCAGCCTGTGCCTTCATACTTTCACATGCCTTGGCGAGAGCTCCTGTGGCCTGGATCTGATTCTTCTGGATGTCAGCAACCATCTGATCCGCGGAAGGAACTGTACTGGAAGGAACAGGATGAAATGGAATCAACCTGGGATGAAGACCCGAGGAACAATAAAAAGGACTCATTCCAGTGGCTGAGTGTTTAGAATTGTTATAAGCCACCTCAGCTAGATCCAGATGTTTTGCCCAGTTGGATTGAGAAGCATTGGAAAAACAGTGTAAGTATTGCTCCAAAGTCTGATTTGTCCGCTCAGTCAGGCCGTTGGATTGTGGATGATAGCCGGAACTGAGAGCACGCTGGACACCCAAGTGACGGCAAAGTTGCTTCCAAAAGGCAGAAATGAACTGAGACCCACGGTCTGAAATAATCTTCTCAGGAAGTCCATGTAAACGATAAACAGAATGTAAAAAGGCCTGAGCCATACTACCGGCTGAAGGTACCTTCCGGAATGGAATGAAATGGGCTAGCTTAGAAAAACAATCGATGACCACCATGATGCATGTATATTCTTCCGAGGGAGGGAGGTCCACAATAAAATCGGTGGCGATAGTATGCCAAGGATATGGTGCTCTCTCGGTGGGTTGGAGAAGTCCAATAGGTTTCTTTCGTGGAATCTTGACCTGGGCACACACTGGGCAACATTCCACATATTCTCTTGTCTGCCTAGCCCATCCTGGCCACCAAAATTGGCGAGAAATCAGTTCCTGAGTGGATCGAATGCCGCGATGTCCCCCAATCTTGGAATCGTGTAATGCTTGCAGGACGGCAGTCCGAAGTACCTCAGTGGGGAGGTATAACCGATTGTGAAAGAAGAGTAGGCCACCGTTCTCCCTAATTGAAGGGTGTTGGAGAAGTAAGGAATACTTGGGATCCTTTTGAGTGTCCTGTAGGATGGTATCCAAGCATTGAGATATAACCAACAAGAAGTGTTTGGAAGGAAGTAATTGTTGAGCTCGATGATCTAGTTCAACGTTGTTCTCCAGGGAGCGAGAAAGAGCGTCGGCCTTCATATTGCGTGACTGAGGGATGTAGGAAATCGTGAAATCAAATTGGGAAAAGAACAAGGCCCAACGAGCCAAACGAGAAGTACGACACTGTAAGGAGCGTAGATACTGTAGGTTCCGGTGATCAGTGCGTACTTCCACTGTGAATCTTCCCCCCAGAAGATGGTGACGCCATTCCTCAAATGCAACCTTTATGGCCAATAGCTCCTTTTCTATGATTGCATAATTTCGTTCGCTGGATGTTAACTTCCGGGAATAATAGGCAACAGGAACCTCCAATCCTGTCTGTGGATCGTCTTGAAGAAGGACAGCCCCAACAGCAAAATCGGAAGCATCTGCTTCCACGATGAATGGCCTGTTCTCATCAGGATGATGTAAAATCGGGGAAGTACTGTATGCCTCCTTCAGTCTCTTGAAAGCACTGGTTGCTGTTGCAGTCCATCTGAACGGAGTCTTGTTGCTGGTCAGATCTGACAAAGGCGCGGTTACTTCCGAATAGGCAGGTATGAAACGCCGGTAAAAATTGGCGAATCCTAAGAAACGCTGAAGAGATTTCAGATCGTAAGGTTGTCTCCACTCCTGAATCGCCCGTACCTTGGCAGGATCCATGTGTATTCCGGATTCACTAATAACATATCCAAGAAATTCGATACTACTCTGATGAAAGTGACATTTCTCAGCCTTGGCATATAAGTGATTGTGATGTAACCGACCAAGGACCTCCTTCACATGACGAGGATGTTCCTCTTTCTCTTTGGAGAATATCAAAATATCATCGAGATATACCCATACGGATACACCTATTAAATCCGAGAAAATGTCGTCCATTAGACGCTGAAAAACGGCTGGAGCGTTGCACAGACCAAACGGCATAACACGATACTCAAAATGCCCTGCTGGGGTCTTAAAGGCCGTTTTCCATTCGTCGCCCGGCTTGATACGTACTAAATGGTATGCCCCTCGGAGATCCAATTTAGAAAATATACGGGCATTCCGCAAAGACTCCATAATGTTGCGTATCAAGGGCAACGGATATCGATCCTTTCGTGTGATGTCATTCAATTGCCTATAGTCCACACAAGGCCGTAAAGTGCCCTCCTTCTTTTTCACAAAGAACAAAGGGAATCCCGCAGGTGACTTAGAAGGTGTTATATAACCTTTCTGAAGACAGTCATCCAAATATTCTTGCAGGACCTCTCTCTCGTGAGGTGATAATGAATACAATTTGCCATGAGGAATTACAGCATCGGGTAGTAGTTCTATGGCACAATCAAAGTCTCTGTGAGGTGGCAAAGGAATGGTACCAGGTTCAGAAAATACCTCATGGTAATCGTTGTAGTCGGAGGGTACCGAAGACAAGGTACACACTTGGAGCGATCCTGATCCTTCTGTCTGAGTGGCAATAGTGGAAGATCCGGTACTGGGTCCGAAGGTGTTACACTCCGGACTACATCGATTGGAAGCGAAGGTCAGGTTACGGGAAGCCCAATCAATAATGGGGTTATGATGTAATAGCCACGGTAACCCCAGAATTATCGGGTATGAGGGTGATTTAATCACATCAAGAGAAATCAGTTCGTGGTGTTCAGCTATCTGTAACTGTAGTATTCCGGTATGTTGGCGAACCGGACCGGAGGTCAAAGGGGTTCCATCGATTACCTCCACCAGGGTAGCACAACCCTTATCAAGCAGGGGTATCCCGTTCTTCTTGGAAAATTCAAAGTCCACATAATTACCTGAGGCTCCACAATCCAGAAGACCCAATACAATCACTGAATTACTATGCCAGGTAACCCGGATCTGAAGAGCCATAAGGGCCACCGGAGTCATGGGTGGATGGGTCGTCACAGGAATGGGAAGGACTGAAGAGATCGAAGGGCCTGTCACTGCCTTCCTCCGTTGCGACAGGCCTCTTAGTTTTCCGCCTTCTTGATTGGTCGCAATGGACAAGCACTGAGGAAATGTCCGGCAGTACCACAATACAAACAAAGACGGAGACTTCTCCTGCGTCTTTTCTCAGCCTCCGATAATGGTCCTCTGAGTGCTCCTAGCTGCATAGGTTCTAGACCCATCTCCGAACTGACAGGTGCGCCTCCAGCCTGAGGAAGTGGTCGGGGAAGGAACCTCTCTAACCGACGTCTCTCACCTCTTCGTTCGGCCAGGCGATGATCAATACGTAGGACCTGCTCCTGGAGTAACGGCAGAGTCTCAGGTTCGGGTATGTGAAGCAACTCGTCCTTGTATTCTTCTCTTAGGCCGCGTCTGAACAGAGTCTTTTGCGTTACTTCGGGCCATTGAGAGTCCGTAGCCAATTGACGGAACCGACTTATATAAGTGACAATATCACTGGATCCTTGTTTCAAATCCATCAACTGATTCTGTGCCGTAACTGCCAAATTGGGAGACTGGAATACCTCCAAAAATGCTTTCTCAAATGCCACAAAATCATTAAGAATGGGACTGTTAGCCGATACCAAGGGAGAAGCCCAAGCCAAGGCACTTCCTGTTAGGTTTCCCAAGATGTAGCCAATCTTAGCCTTTTCTTGTGTGAAATGTGATGCCCGGAACAAAAAATGTATCTTGCAATGGTTGCAGAATTCTGCCACACGTCTAGGATCACCATCAAACTTCATGGGTGCGGTAGAAGCCATTGGTGTCTCCGCATGTGGAATAACAGGGGTTCCTTGCATGACCATCTGGCGGAGATTTAGATTCTCCTGGCGTAATACCGCCATTTCCGCTCTTAAGGCTCTAACTTCGTCATGGATCTCCTGGGATTCCTCCATCTCCGTCTCAGAACTGGGGATAAGGCGTCTCAATCTGTTAAGTTGTGTGTCCCGAGGACGGGGCGTACCTGTATCTCCAGAAGTCTTGCGTGCCGAGGTAGCCAGGTCGTGGTAGAGGTAGACACGTAGCTGATGAAGTCTTCGCAAATGAAGAGTAGCGACGCAAAGAACCAACCCCGGACCCGTCCTGTAATACAGGATTGAACTGGGGCCAGCTTCTGACGCCACGAATGACGCTTCCCAATATTAACGTGGCGTCAGAACAGTGCAAGCACTGACTGGGAAGGTCGTAGATGTTTCTGGCAGGTACCGGCAAAGTCTCCCAAGCAGCTATCCAGGATAGTGAGTGTACAAAGTAGCCAGTACAGGTAAGCGGAGAGTCCAAGGTACCAATGCCGGTAAGCAAAGAGTCTATGGTACAGGTACAGGTAAGCAGTGGGTCCAAGGTACCAATGCAGGAGAGCTGGAGAAGCAGACCAGGACCACAGGAGACTCAGCAGGAGGTGGGCAACTCAGGCAAGGATGGAAGCAGGAAGATACCCCAAGGAAATAGACCAGCGTACACAAGAAGACAGGTAAGGGAAGGGAAGGGGGAGCCAGGCAAGGGTAGGGGCAGGAAGGACACAGCCCAGGCACAGGATCAGGACCCAAGAACCTCAGAACCAGGGAGCGATGCGGAAGGGAACCAACCGCGTTGAGACGCGATGGGAAAACAATTCGGATCGCTTAAGTAGCGGTCCTGCGTGAAAACGAGGCTTGAACCGCGCTGCAATGCGCATGCGCGAATGAATGTCGCCGCGCGAACGAGGTTTGGAACGCAAACCCGTTCGAACGGCTGCGTGAACGACACCCTTGCCCCACACGGGCCAGAACAGAGCAAATCCGCCGGGGAAATGTGCCCGGGGCGGCGCGTCGTCTCCACATTCTGAGACGTGGGTACAGCCGCCAGGAACCAGCACGCCCCCCAGAGTCCCGCCGCCCAGCACAGGTAGGTGTCCTAACAGTATGCTGCTGTGGAATAAATAACAACAAGAGGCGTATCGTTTGAAAATGAGGCTCCCCTCTCAACGCCGAGAACTACAACGTAACCGGTTCTCTGGATACTGTAGTTCGTGTAGATATTTGCCATGGCAGCTGCCAGCGCGATAAGAAGGGCGCATGCCGGCGCCGTAACCCTTTATGAAGGGCGATCACTTTCCTGTCCCTTATTTTGGTTTTAACCGGAATTCCCCAATTGTTCTTGCTCATACGAGAGCAACGAGGCAGAACCCGGGAAACGCGGCGCGGCCGAGGGCGAGGTGTAACAGCATCCACCCCCAAAGGCGGCGCAGACCCCCTCTGTGCATGGAAACGGCGTAAGAGAGCCGGAGAATGTATATTGCACAAGGGCTCCCAGGACCTGTCTTCGGGACCGTAACCCTTCCAATCCACCAAATAAAAGGGGCGCCCCCTACGGAGACGAAAATCCAGGATGTCCGCCACTTCGTATTCATCATCCCCATCCACCTGAATCGGAGGAGGGAGATCGGGCAGCCGAACAGAGGATGGACAAGGCTTCAGGAGACATACGTGAAATACCGGATGTTGATTCCACGAGGAAGGCAAAGAAAGGCGTACAGCCACCGGATTAATAATCTCAACAATGGGAAAAGGACCCACGAATTTAGGTAACAACAAGCGTTTGCCAGGAATCCGCAAATTACGGGTGGACAACCAAACTTTCATGCCCACCTTGTAAGTAGGTGCCGGTTTTCTGTGACGATCAGCATTTTTCTTTGCTCTGGCCTGAGCTAGTAGTAGATGAGAGCGAACCGTACTACGGGTCGTCACCAATTCCCTTACACAGTCCAAAGCCGCCGGGTTATCAATGGGAAGCGTAGGATCAAACGGTAAAGACCGTGGATGGCAACCATATAGAGCAAAAAACGGGGAGACCCCTGAGGCGGTATGCATGGAATTATTGTACGCAAATTCAGCAGAGGGAAGCATCGTCAACCAGGATGCTTGGAAACGAAGGCAGAGACAGCGAAGAAATTGTTCAAGGGAGGCATTTACCCTTTCGGTTTGCCCGTCCGTCTGAGGATGATAAGCAGAACTGAACCGATCGTCAATACCCAATGAAGCAGTCAAAGCCCTCCAGAAACGTGATGTAAATTGAGAGCCACGATCCGAAACCAGGATGGCAGGCAATCCAAAGAACCGAAAAACGTTCTGGAGAAAAAGGGAAGCCAACACAGGGGCAGAAGGCAGACCTGTACAGGGAATGAACAACGCCATCTTGGTGAAATAATCAATTACTACCCAGATAGTGTCAAAACCTTTCACAGGAGGTAGGTCCACAATAAAGTCCATGGAAACCATGTACCAGGGTTTGTGAGGCACAGGGAGAGGGCGTAACAAACCCACGGGTCTAGAACGGGAGACCTTGCATTGGGAACATACAGAACAGGATGCCAAATAGTCAATCACATCCCTTGACATGGTAGGCCACCAGGACCAACGGCGTAATGCCTCCAGCATCTTTTGCTGACCCGGATGAGCCGCACATAAGGAATCATGAGACCAGGCTAGAGCACGTAATCGTGCCTGTCCTGGAGGCACAAACAAGCGTCCTTAGATGTAGGGTAGGCCTTGAACCACATCAAGATTGAGAGTCTCACATTCTTCTTTATGTGCGGAGACCCAATCCGAAATCAAAGTCCGCAGGCTAGGTTGAGGAGTGCAGGCCCAAACAACGTTACCAGGTAACAAGAGCGGTTTGTCAGAGGTTTTGTTGTCAGAGTGGAAGGAAATGCGTGACAAAGCATCTGCACAAGTATTCAATCGGGCCGGTCGATATGTGATTGTGAAATAAAACTGGGAAAAGAAGAGATGCCAGCGAGCCTGTCGTGCAGTAAGGCATTTCATTGATTTAAACGCTAAAAGGCTCCGATGATCTGAAAAAACTGTGACCTGATGTCGAGCCCCCAAAAGATGGTGCCGCCATTCGGAAAAGGCGTCTTTTATGGCTAGGAGTTCCCTTTCTGTGATTGGATAGTTGCGCTCATAGGGCGTCAATTTTCTTGAGAAGAATGCAATCGGATGGGCTTCCCCTGAATCTGGACACTTTTGAGATAGAACCGCCCCAATAGCCGAGCCAGAGGCATCGGTCTCCACCAAAAACGGGAGTAACGGATTAGGGTGCTGTAACACTGGGGCGGAAGTGAAGGCTGCCTTAAGGGTGTCAAAGGCTCTTTGTGCCTCCTGGTTCCATTGATAGGATTTCTTAGAGCTGGTCAAAGCCGTCAACGGCGCTGATATAGAAGAAAAAGAACGGATGAAGCGCCTATAGAAGTTCGAGAACCCCAAAAAGGATTGCAAGGCTTTAATTGACGTAGGAACAGGCCAATCCAAGACAGCCCTGACTTTAGAGCGACTCATTCTTATACCTCTACTAGTCAGGTCGTAACCAAGAAACTCCACTTCAGTGGAGTTGAAGACACATTTTTCAGCTTTGACAAACAGGTGGTTTTCCCTCAACCGTTGCAAGACGAATTGCACGTGCCTCGTGTGCTCCTCACTGGAGGGTGAATATATGAGGATATCGTCCAAATATACTACAACAAACTGATCCAAACAGTCATGGAAAATATCATTCATGAATGCCTGGAAGGTGGCAGGGGCATTACAGAGACCAAACGGCATCACCAGATATTCATATAGTCCGTAGCGTGTTTTGAATGCGGTCTTCCACTCGTCCCCTTTTCGCATTCGAACGAGATTATATGCCCCCCTAAGGTCCAGCTTGGTAAAGACTACAGAAGAACCGAGCTGGTCCAAGAGCACTGAAATGAGCGGGAGGGGATATTGATTCTTTACCGTCACCGCGTTTAATGCCCGATAATCAATACAGGGGCGGAGGTCGCCCTCCTTTTTTGGAACAAAAAAGAGCAGAGAAGCCGCAGGGGACCTGGAAGGTCTAATGAACCCCGTGGCCAATGCCTTGTCAATATAGTCTTTTAATACCTTATCTTCTGGAACCGTAAGGGAATAGACCCTACCCGCCGGGACCTTAGCACCTGGCAGTAAATCGATTGGGCAGTCGTAAGGCCTCTGAGGTGGCAATTGGTCTGCCCCTCCCTTGTCAAACACATCACAAAAAGACTTGTATTCAGGCGGGATTTCGGTTTCGGGAGATTTAGTGATGGCTCCAATCATGGACATAGATGCTACCAAGGCTTGACAAGAGGTCTCAGAGGACACACTAGTGTCTAGGAAACACTTTTCGTTGCACTCAATGGAAGGAAACTGCACCGTTTTTCTTGTCCAGTCGATGGCTGGATTATGATGTTGCAACCAAGGGATGCCCAAGATGACCTGGAATTGAGGGGCTTTAATGAGATCGAAGGAGATCGACTCAGCATGTCCTTCCCTGGTTTGCATATGAATGAAGGCGGTATTTTGTGTGACTAGGCCAGAGACCAAGGATGTACCGTCCACAGCGTGAACAGCCTCGGGTTGGGCTTTAGAGACAACCGAAACGTTCTTACTTG
This sequence comes from Ambystoma mexicanum, assembly GCF_040938575.1. NCBI lineage: Eukaryota > Metazoa > Chordata > Amphibia > Caudata > Ambystomatidae > Ambystoma > Ambystoma mexicanum. The sequence continues at coordinate 244,461,376 of NC_090928.1, read as the reverse complement.
TGGCGTAATCATAATCCATGTAATTCCCGGTGGCCCCGGAATCAATGATCGCCAATGAAGTGAAGGTACTATCTTCAGTGGTAAATACCACAGGAAGGCTAACAGGAACAGCAACAGCACCATGAGAGTCCAAGGAAAGCACCCCCGGCGTAGGGACCCTGTCTATCGCCGGGTTCTGGCGTTTCCCGGCTTTTTGACAGGTCTCTTAGGGCAATCCTTCAAGAGATGTTCAGCAGATCCGCAATACATGCATAAATTATGCGTTCTGCGATAATCCCGTTGTGCAGAAGTCAAAGGACCTCTTACTGCCCCGATCTGCATAGGTTCTGGAAGCGAAGTAGAAGGAGAAGACTGTTCCACCTGCAGAGTAACAGGGGCTGGTGACTTGCGTTCACCCCTTCTTTCGGTTCTTCTAGCATCTATTTGTAATACCAGGTCTAATAGTTCGCCAAAAGTGGTTGGAACCACTGGTACTGTGGCCAAAACGTCCTTTAATTCCTCTGACAACCCTTTATAAAACACGGCTGATTTTTTCTCCTCCGGCCAATCAGTTTCAGCTGCCAACTGATTGAATTTAGTAAGGTATGAAAACAAAGAGGATGTGCCTTGACGCAGATTGAGGAACTCCAGGTCAGTAGCCTGGGATTTATAGCGGGTGTCAAATACTCTGTTCATGGCCGTGATGAGAGCATCACAGTCATATAGAACGTAACTATTAGATTCCAGTAACGGATTAGCCCAAGCGGCTGCGGTACCCCCCAGATGAGAGAGAACAAAGGCTGCCTTCGTTGTAGAATTAGGGAAAGCAGTGGGCCGACAGAGAAAATGTAATTTGCACTGGTTGATAAACGTGCGATAATGTTTAGGGTCCCCAGAGAATCGTTCTGGGGGAGCCAGTGGGAATTGAGTAGCCATAAGAACCGGGGTAGTCGTAAAGCCAGAGGCAGAGGGTATGGGACCGGTTGAACCTGATGCCGTAGCAGCAGACGTATCCACCCCCAGGGTGTGGGGGCTTGGGAAACTCTGCAAATTGTCGATCCTTTGATGGAGAGCACTATGTGCGGTTGTCATATCAGAACGGAGTTCAGATACCAAGCGAACCAAGGTGGTTAAAGGATCAACTTCTTCCATGGCTTCTGTTTCTGTTACTCACCGGAATGGAGAGTACGTAAACAGGCCGGACCTCTATCGCTGGGGAGTTGCTTGAAGGAGCTAGGGTTGGAGCCTCCTACCCAAGCCTCCTCTCTGTGAGGGAATGAGCTCTTTAAGCCGATATGACCACTTGCTGAACTGTACAGACAAGGGGACCGATCGATCAAAAAAGCGGGGAGAACAGACCGTCTCAAACCCAGGCTGTAAAGGAAAGGATAACAAGTTAATAATCTGCCGATAATGAAACTGGTTTATTCCCAAGACTATTCCCCTTTAGTAGTACCTGGTTTAATCTCCCCTTAAGCCAAAGGAACCGGAGTAACCTATAAAGTAGAGAGGTCTTAGTATATGGCTAACGTATAATTCTGCAGTACGGAAAAAACCAAGAAAAACTATACTCTACCCCTGATGAAAATAGGATTGAAGTAAGAGTCCTGGGAAACAACGAAAGTATAAAATAAAAAATAGGGAGGTTAGTAAGGTAGCTATCCCCGAACGGAACGAGGGTCGCACTGGTTTCGGGATGGTGCACCACAGCAAAGCGTTCAAAAGATGCACTTAGGAAATGAAGACGAATTCCACAGAAAATGGTGTTCCAATTAGAGTTTTTCTTACCGGAGTAGTTACTGTCTCAGAGTCCAGGAAGTAGGCAGGGGTCTGGTACACAGGCGGTCACGAAACACAGCAGAGTCAGTGTCCAAGAGTTCCGAAAGCAGGCAAGGGGTCTGGTACACGGGTGGTCACAAAACAGTTCAATCGGGGATTCGGAATAAGGAGTCCGTGTGCAGGCAGGGTCGGTACACGGGAAAACAAGGACTTCACAATTCAAGATACCGGGAGAGCACTTCGGAAAGTATGCCGGTTGTAACTTTAAACAGAAGCAGCGTTCTGTATGCTGCTGTGGAATAAATAACAACAAGAGGCGTATCGTTTGAAAATGAGGCTCCCCTCTCAACGCCGAGAACTACAACGTAACCGGTTTTCTGGATACTGTAGTTCGTGTAGATATTTGCCATGGCAGCTGCCAGCGCGATAAGAAGGGCGCATGCCGGCGCCGTAACCCTTTATGAAGGGCGATCACTTTCCTGTCCCTTATTTTGGTTTTAACCGGAATTCCCCAATTGTTCTTGCTCATACGAGAGCAATGAGGCAGAACCCGGGAAACGCGGCGCGGCCGAGGGCGAGGTGTAACACTCGCAAAACCCACGAGCAACCAAGGTCAAGCATTCAAGATAAGATTGCTTTCTGCAGACAAACATTTTTAATTCTCCACAAATGCGAGCAAGCCACGGCAACCCAGTGTGTTTTTTTTTCTTTTCTTTCTGGGAAGGAAAGACATTTTCGCAAAGACTCGCACAACATTTGAAACATAATTGTAACAAGAATGGCTCAGCCTAGCCATTGAGCGCTCAGAGCTCAGGTGTGAAATGCTTGCTTCAGCTAAAAAAATATGGGAACAAAGTCATAATGCAACAAGTTAGAATTAGGTAATGGGGGGCTGGCACAGCTAAACCAACCCACTGACGCAAAAGGCTAACATCCAATTGTCAGGCTCTCTATAAGGGCTACATACGTAACCTATCACTTAGCAGCCAATAGCAGGAGGAGATAGGTTTCTGGGAGCTGATCCAATTCTGTGAGGTCAGCCTGCAGTGTGATTACAAAGCTGGCTTGCAAGCCAGCCCCGGGGGAAGACCGCGCCTGAACTCTCGATGTGCACGATGCTCTGCGTGTTTTTTTCTTTTTTTGCTGCCCAGAAATAAACGCAGTTTGGAACATGTGGCTGCCTGCTGGGGTCTCTGTTGCATTTCTGGGGGCCATATGGGATGTGTTGGGGTCTCCCATAGATGGTGAGGGTATGGCTGCTGGCCCCCCACTGCCCTGGTGGGGGTCCAGCTTCTCCCCAACAAAACCTTAAAGCAATTAAACCAGAAGTCTGGAAAGATGTCAAACCAGATAGGGGTGCAAGATACAACCTCTAGTTTCACAGTCAGAGGAGGTTTACATTGCACCACTGGCTCCTGTACCTCTTGTGTAATCCTTCTACTGCCAGTTGAGGTCCCCAAAGGTCTCCAAAGTGCCTTTCTTAAACAGGTGCTCTGATAATGTTTGCTGTACCTGATGTGGTAGCATACATGTGAAACCAACTTTTCCTGTTTCTAGGAGCTACCTCTGAAGTCTAACAGAAGGCTGGTTGCAGGGTTCATTCCAGTGTTTTGGTGCTAGCAAACTGCCCTCTCTGCTACCTAGTCACTGCCTATTGCAGGTGAACATATTTATGTGCTTCTCTTGATGAGTGCTTTGTGCTAGAGTGCCCTCACCCATGCCATTAATGTGGACAGCGACCCATTAAAGTAAATGGATGCATTGAATAGTCAGTTATATTAATTGCGTCAAATGAACCATGTAGTACATTACACAAAGGGTTTATTGCGGTCACATTTTGTTTTTGTGCAGCTATAATTCTTACTACACAGGTTACTTAGAAGTGTACTTATCCCTCTGTCTTGCATATTGCTATAGGTCTCACTCTAGGGGAGACATCAATATTTTTTCCAACACATGGTGTAGGGATCACCTTTCTCCAAACCAAAGGATGTTTCAAATGACAGGGAGAGATTTACCCTGCAGTCAGGAAAGTAAACCAGCAGTGTACAGACTTCTGTGGTAAGCTAAGGTGGACTGGCTCGAGGATCATGATGGGGAAATGGGCCAGGTCCATTCGGATCAGATTTGGCCTATCTACAACAGACTGTCCTTGGAAAGACGCAAAAGGGTCAATCAGTTCACTTCTCTCTATGTCTTACCATCCATTCTCCTTTCTCTATCTGGGATGGCATATATTACCAAACTAACCTGTTGGCCTCGCTGGGCCGCTGATTTCACTTTTAACAGTCTTCTGTTCATTCATTGGGCCTTTACGAGTTTGGTGGTAATTATTGAGGGATTACTGCCAAATTCTTTTACAGTTACCACCGCTCGGTCCCTCAAACTTATGGCAGGATTTTAAGTGAGGTAACAGTTGTGTTACTCCCCATTTGGCGGCCATAGGTCTACATCAGCATTTTGTCACATTTAGCACATATGGTATTTCCACTACTGTAAATCGAGCAGTTTTTGACCTTTAAATGGAGCGCTTACCTCCAGCAATATGCTGGAGGTCAGTCCTCCAATTTGATGCCAAACCTATAATATGGCATTGTGGTAATTCAATTGCCGGCCAGAAATGTGGCGGCATGAGAATTACTGCCACTTTTCTATGGCACAGCCAAACTCATATTTAGAACTATTGGGCCTTATTATGAGTTTGGCAGTCATTCCAGAGAAATTACCACCAATCTCTGTTACCATTATCGCCATGCGGGTCCGTAAATTTATTGCAGGATTCAGTTGGTAGCAGGGCTGTTAGACCCCGTTTTCCATTGGACTCCATGGGGACTTATTTGGTTTACTGCGAGCGGTAATTCCGCCACAGTAAATCTGATGATTTTTTTATCTTGAAGTGAGAGATTTACCTCCAGAGTGTTTTTGGAGGTAAATCCTTCACTTCACGTCAAACCTATAACTCGGCGGTGCGGTAATGGAAAATAGTGGCTTGGAACTGAATTAGTGCCACTTTTTTACAGCAGCGCCAAAGGGTTGATGAGGCCTTTTTTTTCCTACCTCCCTGGGTTCCAAATGCCTTCCAAAGGCTTTGTCAGGAGTAAACCTGTGACAGTCCCTGTCTCAGATAGCTATGCTAAGACTGACTCCCTGCGCGGGAGAATGTTTGTGAACAGTGACGGGGCAACACTGCACCAGGAGGGATGGGGCACAGGGCACTCCCTACAACAGAAGCCCCCTGTCGTAGGCGGCAAATGGCCTCTTACCTGGACAAGTAAAGGAATCGTCAGATGTGTCTTCTCTCATCAGCTGCCAATAATTGTATCACCCTCTCTCCCTGCTCTCACTTACGTAATACCCCTCATTGCCATAGGTCTCCCCCTTTCTGGATCACCACATCCAGCTACGGGAACAACCAAATTTACATTATTGCCTTCCTTACTTTTTTTAATGTTTAATTATTTTTATTAGAATGATAATACAATAGAATTTAAGAAAAACTTAAAATCATAAACATTCTTTTTTTTCCTTTTTAATGGGAGCATCAGAATCTCCAGGCCGTTACCATGGGAATTGTCATATATACTATTCGGGGTAATACTCACGAGGGTCGCTCTTTACCATGCGCCTCCCTGCAGTCCTGACCCTCAAATGTAAGTGGCAGAGCCCTGCAGCGGAATATATGCTTTAAACATTTACTTATAGTATCAAACGCCCTCAGTCATAACCCAAAAAAGAGTTAGTACCACAAGCCTCAAAAGTTGAAAAAATTACTTCACTTTGATCTAATACCTGGTGTAAGAGATTTCCTGTGCGTATATAATGACACTAGACCGGTGGAAAATGGGTGAGGGGATAGGCATCCTAAGCATGTCATCCAGATGAAAATTGAAATCAATCATAGAATACATATGTTGCAAGCAGGCATCAAACTGGCACCCTCTGGCGGTGGCACCATATACAGCTGATTATTTATGAAGAGGTAACTGACCCACAAACACATGGTCACAAGCACAGAATCTTTTTTCTGGCCTATCAGACCTTTGGGCTGCTTTCAGGCATACATCACTAAGCCATTGTGATGCATCTTCTCTCTTTCTATGCAACCTGGACCATGACCCTTTGCACCTCTGAATGTAATAGTCCGACAAACAAATCAGTTATTTTGGATTAAAAGAGCAGTGAAGAAACCTGGATCATTGTTTTTTTACCCTCATATTCATATCTCCTCCATAAATAATAAGTGTCTGGCCAAAGTTAAGCCATACCAAGTGGGCCTATGTTAAAAAGCCTGCACATTCTGGCGTCATAAATACTGTGTGGGGTGTCTTTAACTTTGTGCGCTTCGGCAGCACACGTACCAAATCGGAATGATACAAAGTAGATGAGCATGGCCCTTGCATAAGGATGACGTGTGAAATCGTGGAGTTCTGTACTTTTTATCACCTGCCAAGTGAGAAACATTCTTTACTTGTAAGTCTTATTGACCGAATAAACAGAACTCCATTCAATTCTATGACTTGTGGCTCTAAAAAAGTAGTGTTTCAAAGGTATTTTTCTCTGATTAGACCAAACTTAGTGCTATGGCCTTGTCTCCTTCTTGTTGCACATTTTCTATGTAGCACATGGCACTGCATTGCTGGCTGGCTTTAGGCAGTGTTATCAAACATTCCTTAATGCTACCTCTTTAAATAGTTCTAGGCCTTAATCCTGAATAAAGCTTAGCAATGTCTTGTAGACTTTGCTTTTAGGTGTGTGATTTTCTTATTGATTTAACTATCCTTCAAACACTGCCTTATCAATTGCCACTTTCAAAACGCGCTTCAGGACTTAAAAGCTATGTGTAGCGCAGAAGTCAGGCAGAGAGAGAGCATAGATACAATTAGGACATATGGGAACCCACGTGCTTGCATGGAAAAGCTTTCAGGACGTTTTCTAAATGGAAAAAGGCTCAGTGTCTGAGCATGGAAGTGATCCTTCACACGCATAGATTCTTGGATCTTGGTTGGTTGAGGAGGGGGGGGCTAGAAGCCCTGAAGTCATGTCAGTCACAGGCTCCTTTCCTGAAGTTACTGAGACCCCACAGCCTTCCTCCCGGTGTCACAGTTCATGTGCCAGGGCCTGGGCTCTGCTGCTGCTTTGGTACGCAGCCAAGCACTACAGATTTAGTTACTCAGAGTTGCCAGTTAACCATCCCACCTCCATCTCTATGCATTTGCAACATACTTGCTATTGTAGAGTAAGCACGTCTAGGGGAGAGAGATAGAGAGAGAAATAGAGAGAGATGGGGCTCTGCCTATGCAAATCATTTGCCATTGTCTTCTGGGGAGCCCACTTTTTCAGCCGCTCGAAGCCCTGTTTGACTGCCAGCCTGTTGGAGAAGACCCAGATTCAGCCCACCAGCCAGAAAGATTAGGTTAAGCCTTTATCCGGTGTACAATTTGCCACCTGTCCATGAGTTACTGAGGTCCATAAAAAGCTCAACTGCAGCTCTCATAGAGAGGTCATTGGGCGATCGTGGCCGATCAGGGACGTGAAGGGCAGAGGGCTAGAGAGAAGGGTGCTCATTGCCCTGCCCAGGGACAGACACATCAGCCCTGCTCGCTACCAGCTGTCAGATGTGGCTGTCTATTTCAAAATGTTGCTGCCCTCGATGGCAGGATTTTTTTCCTGCCAGAATCATAGCCAAAAAATATTCTTTGCTCTGCAGGTGGGGGCTGTGCCGGACAGTTGCCATAGTATATAAATGTGATATTTGTCTCCTGAACATAAGCCAAAGCCCAACCCGACTCCATTAGAGCACACAAGCAGGGAAATAGAAACCATTTCTTACTTTTAGGGGCCATCTGGTGAGCCTTGATGGTGAGGCTTTAGAATGCTGCCTAGTCTTGCACTGCCATAGAATCAGCCCTGTTCATGAATGTTCACAGCCTGTCCCACCCATATAATGAAGACTCTATTGCAAACACTGAGATACACTGGACTAAACCTTAAAGCAATTAAACCAGAAGTCTGGAAAGATGTCAAACCAGATAGGGGTGCAAGATACAACCTCTAGTTTCACAGTCAGAGGAGGTTTACATTGCACCACTGGCTCCTGTACCTCTTGTGTAATCCTTGCACTGCCAGTTGAGGTCCCCAAAGGTCTCCAAAGTGCCTTTCTTAAACAGGTGCTCTGATAATGTTTGCTGTACCTGATGTGGTAGCATACATGTGAAACCAACTTTTCCTGTTTCTAGGAGCTACCTCTGAAGTCTAACAGAAGGCTGAATGCAGGGTTCTTTCCAGTGTGTTGGTGCTAGCAAACTGCCCTCTCTGCTACCTAGTCGCTGCCTATTGCAGGTGAACATATTTATGTGCTTCTCTTGATGAGTGCTTTGTGCTAGAGTGCCCTCACCCATGCCATTAATGTGGACAGCGACCCATTAAAGTAAATGGATGCATTGAATAGTCAGTTATATTAATTGCGTCAAATGAACCATGTAGTACATTACACAAAGGCTTTATTGCGGTCACATTTTGTTTTTGTCCAGCTATAATTCTTACTACACAGGTTACGTAGAAGTGTACTTATCCCTCTGTCTTGGATATTGCTATAGGTCTCACTCTAGAGGAGACATCAATATTTTTTCCAACGCATGGTGTAGGGATCACCTTTATCCAAACCAAAGGATGTTTCAAATGTCAGGGAGAGATTTACCCTCCAGTCAGGAAAGTAAACCAGCCGTGTACAGACGTCTGTGGTAAGCTAAGGTGGACTGGCTCGAGGATCATGATGGGGAAATGGGCCAGGTGCATTCGGATCAGATTTGGCCTATCTACAACAGACTGTCCTTGGAAAGACGCAAAAGGGTCAATCAGTTCACTTCTCTCTATGTCTTACCATCCATTCTCCTTTCTCTATCTGGGATGGCATATATTACCAAACTAACCTGTTGGCCTCGCTGATTTTACGAGTTTGGTGGTAATGAAGTGGGAGAATGGGAGAAAAGACTCACCCCAATCTCCTTGCGCCCCTGGCCTAGAGGATCGCGGCCCAGACACCCGCCACGAGATGAATTTGTCTATCTACCAGACGACCAAATACCTTGGTACAAGAACATACGGATGTGCCCACCAGCCTGCCCATCAGCCTGCCCTACTCGAGCTGACACCTGCGGCATGGATGAACTCGATTGAGCCCTCAACAAAAAGCACCCACATCGTTAGAGATGCCACGACGACCTAGCTGACTGTCAAGAACACACGTGCCACCATGCACACTGGACACTCCCACACCAACCCACACAAAGAATATACTCAGTGCTATGACGTAGGCGACGGATACGCCCACTGACGCGCATCTTTATTATTTTCACATAGGTTCTCCAAAATGCAGAAACGCAAGACGCACAAAGCACTCGTTTACATGCTTGCTGACGCTTCTCCCGACCCTTGCATCGTGATGAAAATACAACAAAGATATGATACTGCCTATGAAGCCATGTGACACAGCAACATAAGTGCTGTGCATTACCCATCCCCACCTATGAACCAGGCCCAAGTATGCCGCAAGCAAGAGCCTCCATGAATACTGGGCGAGCAAGAGTACACTCGCTGACCCTGCAGAACGAGCCCAGCGAGAAATGACAGTCAAGGGAGCGATGTTGCAACTCGTATGCTACCAGCCGACGCCAAGGTCACACCTGTAAGCAAAGCCAGGCACGCAGAGGCAAATTCAACTTTAAATGTGCAGAATTCTGCCTCAGCCACGGTCTCTCCTCACGTGACCAAGCCAAACCTGACAAGGTGCCAGACCCACGAGGGAGAAGTCGCCTGGTTCCCACGTCTGGGACACAGGCTGCAACAATGAAATGAACCAATGGACACCTACAGCGATGGGAATGGTCTGCTCTCAGGCCTATGAGCAAATCCACGCATTGTCTGCACAAACACATAGTTACATATTGTTGCAAATGACAGGTACACCGCGAGCTGGGAACAACGGTGGTCCCAGGCTGGGGGGCTTGCGAGTGGACCAATCAGAACATGGGGCACTCATCACTGACGTCACTAACATTAGCCAATCATTAGAGGTCTTTGTGTAACAATTTTCAAGTATCTAATAGATGGGACAACCCAAGTATACCACCTGACTGACCCTTAACCACTAACAGCGTTCTCTATACGTATGCTATACTAACCCTACCACTCAAGGAACCAATCCAGAGTGGCGATAGGTTTTTGCTAACTTTCCCAGGTGACGCAAGAAGCGCGTCATACTGAGGCAAAAAGGGGCCTGCGAGCCCCACGAACTTTGAGAGGGTCTGGACGTTCCTACACCCATCCCTGCCGTTGTTCAATAAACAGCAGAACCACCTTGCTTCTTGTGTGTGCCTCATACTCATTTTTGGGAAACGCGGGAGGAGTTGGGGCCTCCCAGCCCGGAGGTCCGCGGAGGGCCCAGCCGACCCCGGGAGAAACTCCCCGACAAGTTGGAGGCACTGCTGAGATCTGGTTACGATCTACCTTTTATTTTTATTTTTCCAATTCTCTCTTTGCGAGGAGGCCCGGCGGCGCGGCCCCCTCTGCCGCTGCCCCCTTTTTTGAGGACTACAGGACCATCGCGGAACTGCGAGAAGACCGGACAGCGCAATCCGGATATTGGCCCTCGGGAGCCGGTTGAGAAGTATCCCGCCCGCGGTTGGCGAGTGTCCAGACGTGGGGAGGTGGCGAGCCGCTTGGAGGGGTGCACGCAGTCGAGCGGCCCCGCATCAAGAGAACTTGGTGAGTATGCCACACCCAACAAGCAATATTGTGAGGGTGGGGGGAGGAATGGAATAAGGGAGGTGGGAGGTGTTACAAAGGTGTGCGGCGAAGATTTGGTAAATTAGTGTTGATGGTGAAGTAATTGATAGCTGGACAAGTGCAAGGAGCAGTCCGCTACGCTACGAAGAAGGGTGGGCGGAGCGCGAAAACATCACGTGCAACCGCTCGTAGACACTGATTGGCCTAGGTCGCGACCACCTGTAAGGGTGTGTGGGTGTGTGTGTGTGTGCGGTTTCCTACGAATTGGCGATTATTGTTCAGTGAGTAGATGAGGATTCCTATTGATCGAGCAGCAAAACTCGATAGATAGATGACGTTTTCCTGTAGCCGGTAGCTAACTGGTTGCCTAAATACGGAAGATAATTGGCTGATTAAGCCCTCCTGTTGAGGGGCGTATCACACGCGAGGCGACGCAGTGTGCGCAGTCTGATTATATTATTTGTTACCTTGTTCCAGGTGTGACAAGAGGACAGCTGTGGGGTTAACAGGGATAAATAGCAAAAATTATTTCAAGCATTCTGAAGTATGAAAAGTACTTACCGGTAGTTTCGAAAGAGGTTGGTGACGTCACCCGTAGGGCTTTCATAGGATACCTCGACCACGCAGGAGTGTTGCAGAGTGGTGGGGAAGTGAATAGCAGTTAGGGGAAGGAGTAGGAGGTCAACGGCAATGATTAGATCAGGGAAAGGTGGAGAGGGGGACGGCCACGACGAGTGAGGAAGGAGGAGGAGGGGTGAAGAAAAGTGGGACGGCTGTATAACCACGTCACACAGGGCACGCAGCCGCAGGGGGCTACGTGCGCCTTGGCCGTAGGGGGCCGTAACGGTATTAAGTGAGAGAAACAAAGACAGAGAAAATAATACATACTTGCAAGCGTTATATTTGACTGCTTTCTTTTTAGCGGACGATCGCAAGTCCCCAAACTACGGGGCCAGGTAAAACATCTGAAATTGTAAAATTTGATAGAGTTTATTATTAGCCAGCTAACGACTACTATATCTAGGGGAACTAACAACACAGTACTACCATGTCATACGGGGTAGGATCGGGAGGGTGGGGGAACACCCTCACTACCCCGCTACAGCAAATATGTAAAACACTGTCACCCCATAGGGAGAAACTGATTAAATACAGCATAGAATGGACACAGGGGACGGACAACAAAATGACGACACCCTGGCCGCCTAACGGCAGTTTCGACCCATATGTCCAGCACTCACTACTGACCCATCTACATAACACATACAAGGGGAAGAAGTTGACGCACCATGTGGAGGTGTTTAACTTATAGAGGATGTTCCAGGGGTCCCGACCAGGACCGACCGGAATGTTCACTGTGGGGGAAAAGAAGGAGGAGAAGAAGGTTAAGAAGGAAGAAGAGAATGGGGAAAAAGAGAGTGAAAGCACACAGTGCACGGGAAGAGGACAAGAGGGAGGAGAAAAGCCTAGCAACGTAAATGAAACAGACATAAAAAAGGAGCAGGCCGACGACATGCCCTTAGCGAAAGTAGTGAAAAAAGAAGAAGGGGGCTTATATCCTATAACGGAGCTACGAGAAGTGGTAAGGCAACAATTAAGGGCGGCTGAGGGGTATTCGAACCCAGCATACAGCCCACCACCATATACAGCTACAGGTGGTTACACGGGGGGAGAGGTGACAAGTGCGGTAGGGCAAACTTATACAAAGATACCAGCAAGGGAAGGGAAGACTAGTGAAGAACAAATTGCAGCCATAGGACACGACGAGTGGGTAGCTACGCAGGTGTTATTAAAATTGCGAGGGACATTAACGGGAGAAGAGAAGGAGGTAGTAAGGAAAATGAACGACAACGATGAGAGTAAGAGCGAGATAGAAGGAGAAAGGGGGAAAAGGAAGGAAGGGGAACTGTTACGAGAAGAGGAGGAGATTTTGGAGGAACGATTGGCAGAGTTAAGGAATGAGCAAACGTCCTGCTCAAACAGCTTGAGTGGGAGGAAAGAGAGAGAGGGAGAGAAAGGAAAGAAAGTAAGAATGAGGTAGAAAAAATGAGGGAACGAACTGAAGAACGGAAGAAGGAAGCTGAAAGGGTGAAGGCGGCAGCAGAAAGGGTATCTCGAGCAGCACAGCGCGACAAGAAAAGGGAGGAAGAAGAGAAAGAAAAGGAAATGGAAATGTGGAAGAGGAAAATACTATCAGAAACCACAAAGAAATACGAGGAAGAGAGGGTAATAGAAAGTATATTAGAACGGGAAAGAGAGAGATGGGAAAGGAGGAGAGAGGAAGAAAGGATATTAGAAAGGATGAGTAGTGAAGTAATGGAGGAATTAAAAAAGAAAAGAGAAGAAATAGGTGGAGAAATAGTAGAGAAAAAAGAAGGGGAAAGAGGAGATAGGAGAGGGGAGAGTGGGATAAGGAAATATGTATGCAGGGACACAGAAGTAGCAACAACATCAGCACAAAGGGGAGCAATTGGTAAAGAAGAAGTGGGAGGAACGGATTTAATAGATTTAAAAACAGTAACGATTAGGGGGAAAAAGACAGATTGGGGGTTGTCGCTCCTGGATGATTTTTGCAGCGAGGAAGAAGAAGGAATGGGGGGAGAAGGAAGAAACGGGGAAAGGGAAAGTTTAGATAAATTGTACATCACCCGAACCAACAGGGAATCACCATGGGCTTGCAGAAGGAAGGAAGAACTGGGGGGAAGTGAGGAAGGAGAGCAAGGAATGGCGGAAAGGCATACACGTGCAGCCCGTCCAACATGTCTACCCACACCCGCCCCTCCCGAACACACACCCTACGCCGGCAGGCTCAGAGATCTCCCCGGACGCAGGCAGGAAGAACGAACACACATGCCCACATCAAATAAAGGAAATAATAAACGAAGGGGAAGAGATGAAGGGGAAAGAGCTATGAGCGGGGGAAATATGGACATAACAGACGATGTAGACAACACAGAAGAAGAGGAGGAGTATACGGACTCAACACCGCGACACCTGGGGGGTCAGATAGGACACAACCTAATGCCACTTTTGGAGAGAGGAAGGGTTAGACCACAATACGTCCCTTGGAAGCATGCAGACAAGGAAAATATAAAGTGTAGGCTCCCATCACTAAGTGGAGGAGCGGGGAAATGGATATATGAGATGGAAAAACACACTGCAGGACAGAAACTGGCAATAGGAGACGTAAAGGGCCTACTAATATCAATATTAGGGGATGCAGCAGATGACATCTGGAAGAGAGCGGGCTTCCCCGGGGTCACAATAACGAACACATCACATGACGGGGCGCCCTTTGCAAATTGCAGACATGCATTATGGCAAGCACTAAGGGTACAATACCCAGACACCTCAGACATAGGAGCAATTACATCACGCAAGATGCGTGAGAACGAAGATCCTGTTGATTATATCCAGGAAATTCAGGAGAAGTGGCGTATGGAAACTAGAGAGCAGTGGGACAAGACACCGGCAATATTTTATCATATAATAATACAAGGGCTCCCGGAGGCAGTGCAGAAACAATTGAAGAAAGTAGTGGGGATGGAAGCAAAGGCTTGGCCGGAAATACAACTGACGATAGTACACCAATGTAGGACGTGGCAAGAAAAGATGAAACAAAAGGAAGAAGATAGAAAAGCGGAAGAGGCTAAATTAGTGCAGAAAAAACTGACTAAGTACACGATGGAAGGTGCACTAATAACTACACCTACAACAATGACACCAAACCCAACACAAGTAGTGGCCGCACAAGATCCCTCTCAAATACAATCACCACAAATTATAACACAACAGCTGCCCCCACCCCCGCCATACACGGCTAACATGGGAGGAGGATACTTGACATCAGGAACTGGATATTATAATAACAACAGGGGAAGAGGAGGAATGATGAGGGGGAGGGGATATGGCTATCATGCACAACAGCAAGGGGGAGGATTCAGAAGCTTCTACCCCACTGGGCAACCAGTATACCAGGATAATTTAGGAAGTTTCCCATGGCAGACCAGGGAACTACCTGTATGTTGGATTTGTGGAATGTTAGGACACATGTCACGCACATGTAGAATGAGACCCTCCACACCAGCGTGGGGGGAACAAGGACAACAAGGGCCTACAAGGGAACAACAGGGTTACCAACAACAGCAGGGGCTGCAACAGGGCAGCACGCAGCAACAGTTAGTAACACAACAACAGCCACAGACATATTCACTACCGCAACAACAGGTAGCGATATCACAACAACACCAAGTGCAGCAAGTACAGCAGCCCACTCAAATACAGGACCATAAAGTAACGTCTACCAATACACAGCTACAGCAAACACAACTGGGAGGGTTGACTGTCCTGGGACACAACCCTTACACAGGAAGTGGTCAATCATTATACCCACAATAGGACAGCCCACAGACGTCCTTCGTGTGTCCAATCCTGTCGGTAACACCTAATAGTGCGGAGGAACCACGCATTGAGGTAACGATAGGTGACAAAAAATGATCATTCCTTGTAGATACTGGGGCAACCCGGTCTTGCATAAGGGAAGGTAAATTTAAGATGTCAGGTGAGGCCATGAACACCCAAGGATTCTCTGGGGCTAGGGGATTGGTTCCCTTTACTGATAACATCTCCTTATCAATAGGGGATTATGACATGTCCGTCCCGCTCCTGTATTCAAGGGACTCGCCGATAAACATACTTGGGAGAGACATAATGAGCAGACTAAATATGACAATCTCCTTCACGGAGGACGGCATAATTTGTTCCACTCCAGGAATAAACATGCTCACTGCACGGCAAATTATGCAAGCATACTGTGGGCAGACAGTAACTCGGGCTGAGCCAGTAGATGGCGAACTGTTCCAGTACAGAACAGACATGGCATTCGCCTGGATGCCAGGAATAGAAGGGAAGATCTGGAGGAGGCCAGCAGCATATTTGTTCAGACCTGAGACACCAGCCAATGAACCGGAAGGGAAGGTGATTTCAGTGAGCATCGAGAGTATTATAGCGACTGCTGATTATATCACAGTACATGCCCAAGACCGGGAAGGGAGAGCATGGAGGGCAGTGATAGCGCTGGCTGAGGGATGCAGGCTAACCCAGGTGTCAGATGAGGAGCTCTTTTCAGAAGACAAGGAAGAAGGTGAAATGGTTTTTATGATGAGTGTAGATATATGGCTAAGAGTGACATATAAGCAAGTGGCACAGAAAATTGCCATGGCACTTGAAGCACCCGCATCTACCCCAGTTCCCTTTTACGAGGAAGATATGGCAAAAGTTCCAACGTCACTGTGGGCCACCAGTCCCTATGACGTGGGCTGCATAAAGAGTATCGGGGAGTAAGAATAAAGCTGAAAAAGGGTGCAATACTCCCTAGAGTGAAGCAATACCCACTATCAAAAGAGGCAGATGAGGGCATATACGAAACCATAACGGCCCTAATAAATAACGGCATACTGGTACCATCAGAATCGCCATGTAACACGGCCGTGTACCCAGTGCGCAAAGCTAAAGGAGGGTCTTGGCGTTTTATCCAGGACCTCAGGCCCTTGAACAACATTGTGGAAGCAGAATACCCCATAGCAGCAAACCCGGCCACAATATTATGTGGAATTCCAGCAGAGGCCTCATGGTTCACAGTGATTGACCTCAAAAATGCCTTTTTCTCAATACCCCTGCATCCAGATTCACAAGACTTGACAAGCTTCACGTACAGAAACACAAAATGGAAACACACCAGGTTACCACAAGGGTACTGCAAGTCACCCTTAATTTTCAACAGAGTAATACAGATGGACTTGGGAAACGTTGAATTGGAGAGTACGGTGCTGCAATATGTTGAAGACATAATAATTTGCAGCACAAGTGACAAAAGGTGCAGGGAAGACTCATTGAAAATGCTAACAATATTGGCTGAAAAAGGTTACAAGGTAGACAAAGAAAAGTTACAGTACTGTCAGGAACAGGTATTATACATTGGTCAACTAATATCCCAACACGGAAGAAAGATTGCACCACAAAGAGCACAGGCCATATCAAACTAAACATGTTGGTAAACTGAGGGAGCTGGCATATGTGCTTGCTAAAAGAAGGATTGCCATGGGCTGGAAGCAGTGCCACAAGCCACGGGTTGAGATATGGTGGCGGGATTTGCAAAAATGGGCGGAGGATGAAATGGTAGTGTGGCAGGAGGCATGTAGCAAGTGCGGGGAAGAAGAAGTGGTTAACCTGATGGCTTGGAGAGTGTTAATAACAGGACTGTTTGGCACAATAATGGATTCTGCAGCTTCGGAGGGAAGCGATACCCGGCCACACGCAGCAGATACAGAACGAGAAACGCAAATAAGCTCTTGAGGGGTGAGGGATTTGGGGAGCAGTAATGTGTGTTAATTGATGTTCACGAGTCTGTTGTAAATAATGCTGCAAGTTTGGTTTGTATTGTGTATTTGTTTTCAAAATAAAAAAAAAATAAAAAAAAAAATAAAAAATCCTTCACTTCGCGTCAAACCTATAATGCGGCGGTGCGGTAATGGAAAATAGTGGCTTGAAACTGAATTACTGCCACTTTTTTACAGCAGCGCCAAAGGGTTGATGAGGCCTACCTCCCTGGGTTCCAAATGCCTTCCAAAGGCTTTGTCAGGAGTAAACCTGTGACAGTCCCTGCCTCAGATAGCTATGCAAAGACTGACTCCCTGCGCGGGAGAATGTTTGTGAACAGTGACGGGGCAACACTGCACCAGGAGGGATGGGGCACAGAGCACTCCCTACAACAGAAGCCCCCTGTCGTTGGTGGCACATGGCCTCTTACCTGGACAAGTAAAGGAATCGTCAGATGTGTCTTCTCTCATCAGCTGCCAATAATTGTATCACCCTCTCTCCCTGCTCTCACTAAAGTAATACCCCTCATTGCCATAGGTCTCCCCCTTTCTGGATCACCACATCCAGCTACGGGAACAACCAAATTTACATTATTGCCTTCCTTACTTTTATTTTAATGTTTAATTATTTTTATTAGAATGATAATACAATAGAATTTAAGAAAAACTTAAAATCATAAACATTCTTTTTATTCCTTTTTAACGGGAGCATCAGAATCTCCAGGCCGTTACCATGGGAATTATGTCATATATACTATTCGGGGTAATACTCACGAGGGTCACTCTTTAGCATGCGCCTCCCTGCAGTCCTGACCCTCAAATGTAAGTGGCAGAGCCCTGCAGCGGAATATATGCTTTAAACATTTACTTATAATATCAAACGCCCTCAGTTATAACCCAAAAAAGAGTTAATACCACGAGCCTCACAAGTTGAAAAAATTACTTCACTTTGATCTAATACCCGGTGTAAGAGATTTCCTGTGTGTATATAATGACACTAGACCGGTGGAAAATGGGTGAGGGGATAGGCATCCTAAGCATGTCATCCAGATGAAAATTGAAATCAATCATAGAATATATATGTAGCCTGCAGGCATCAAACTGGCACCCTCTGGCGGTGGCACCATATACATCTGATTATTCATGAAGAGGTAGCTGACCCACAAACACATGGTCACAAGCAGAGTCTTTTTTCTGGCCTATCAGACCTTTGGGCTGCTTTCAGGTATACATCACTAAGCCATTGTGATGCGTCTTCTCTCTTCCTATGCAACCTGGACCATGACCCTTTGCACCTCCTCCATAAATAATAGGTGTCTGGCAAAAGTTACACCATACCAAGTGGGCCTATGTTAAAAAGCCTGCACATTCTGGCGTCATAAATACTGTGTGGGGTGTCTTTAACTTTGTGCGCTTCGGCAGCACACGTACCAAATTGGAATGATACAAAGTAGATAAGCATGGCTCCTGCATAAGGATGACGTGCAAAATCGTGGAGTTAAGTACTTTTTATCACCTGCCAAGCGAGAAACATTCTTTACTTGTAAGTCTTATTGACCGAATAAACAGAACTCCATTCAATTCTATGACTTGTGGCTCTAAAAAAGTAGTGTTTCAAAGGTATTTTTCTCTGATTATACCAAACTTAGTGGTATGGCCTTGTCTCCTTCTTGTTGCACATTTTCTATGTAGCACATGGCACTGCATTGCTGGCTGGCTTTAGGCAGTGTTATCATACATTGCTCAATGCTACCTCTTTAAACAGTTCTAGGCCTTAATCCTGAATAAAGCTTAGCAATGTCTTGTAGACTTTGCTTTTAGGTGTGTGATTTTCTTATTGATTTAACTATCCTTCAAACACTGGCTTATCAATTGCCACTTTCAAAACGCGCTTCAGGACTTAAAAGCTATGTGTAGTGCAGAAGTCAGGCAGAGAGAGAGCATAGATACAATTAGGACATATGGGAACTGTAAGGATATTTGGCGTGTTACAGTACACAGTACAGCAATACTGCACAAGTAGCACCATTTTTTTGCAGCACCACCACCACAAGAGTGCGGTGCATTGCTATATGGGTTAGCAGATTAACAAGGAAAGACAGACTATTCAGTAAAAAACGATTTTAACATATAAGATGCAAATCTATTTTTACAGTTAAAAGCACACGTGTTCATTTAAAAATGCACACTATTTTTCACCTGAAATGCCTATATTGCTAGAGACACATTTGAAAATTAACAGCTAACCTATTAACCATTAACCTGACTAATAAAACCTTATTTTAATATAACCCACTAATAAAATGTGTTCTCTACTGCAGAATTAGGCATACTCTGAAAACCATTTAAATGAGTGTGCAGATTTTTCTATTCTCTTCTCTGCCTGATTCTCCGTGTTGTTGTGCACAGTAACTGCAGGAAGGAGGAAGTCAGATTTGCAACAATTGCAAATGTATAAGCGAAGCTATTGTTGAAGAGTAGGAGGATGAGAGATGATGGATTTCATTGGGACACGTCATAAAGAGGGCTGAGAGGAAAGTTTTAGTGGGCAGTATCAGGGAAAAAGACAGGGAGACATCTTTCTGCACTACTGGGGAGAAGACCTGGCTGTGGGGTCCTGACTAAATGCAGATTCCTGTGTCCTGCTGCAGTCGACATTGGGGAGAGCTGAAAGAAAAACCTTTCCACTGGCTGAGGCAGTCCTATCTGAAAAAGCTGAGAATTCCAGGCAATGACCCCGGCTTGAGAAGGCAAGCGTTCCTTTTTGCTGGAGTTAATCCAAGAGAGCCACATTCACAAAGAGAAGCCTCTGAACAGATAAGGTAATTACATAACTGGGGGAGCTGTGTGTGTGCACGAAAATATGCAGTCAGTGTAGAAAAAAATGAAAGTCCCGTGCGTGTCTTAATCAAGTGCTAATGTTGCAATTTGAGTTCTGTTCTCCGCCACTCTATTTGCAGTGGGTCATAGAAAATGCTTTGATTGTGCCATTTTATTGCTGTAAAGAATGAGATCGTGTTAAACACAACTTTTATAATACAGAAAAATATTTGAAAACAGACGGATGGTGTACTTACTGTTTATCATTACAGTGCTGTTGATGTGGGGAGATTTTTAAACAGTGCAATGGTCATTTTAAGACAGATGTGTGCATGTCAGAATCAGTATGAATAATTGTGAGTGACTGTAGTATAACTTGTTGGAGGTACATGAGCCAACGGGAAGAGAGACACTCTGAACATAGCTCCCTACCGTATATAAGGTAGTGGAAATTACCACAAGACTACCACATATAGCTCTCTGTCGTAAATAAGTCAGTGAGTTTGCCCATGGTGGCGCACCAACACTATCACTGGAAAATGTGGTATCCCTAGAATGCAGGTCTGAGGTCTCTCTAGTGATCACACGAAAAATCTAAGCGAAGATAAGGGATTCTGGACATTGGGGCCACAAATAAAACAAGGGAATTATGCTCACCAAAATACCACCAACCACGTATACCAAATATGCAGGTCTGGGTGCTGAAATAATGCATGTCCATTGTATTATTGTTGCACATGGCCAAATCTGAATACAAAGAGTGATTATTGCTAAGTTATTTTTTGGCGGTAATAAAATACCGTCAGGCCCCAAATCTCCACAAAATACCCTACATATTTATGGTGCGTTGCAGGCCGGGAAAGTGATCACAGAGTACCTACTCGGCGTGGCAAGCGTGTCTCACACTGCCATTTGCACATTAAAGGGAACCCATTTTATAATAGCAGTGTGCCACTAAAAACGAATTTCAGAATGTCACAAAGGGAAACCACATTCTCAGATCTAGTGCAATATTTAGAGGCAAAGTTATTTGCACATGGGAATTGGTCTTCGAATACCACGTTAGAATGGAGTAACCGCATTCAAGGTGAGGTGCAGAAAGAAAAACTAGACAATATTTTTGCAGAAGGCAGCATAATTCAGGTCTGCCTTACAAGATTATTGAATGCAGCCGATAAAAGTGCAGAGAAAGACTGTTTAATACGGCTATGCGGCAAAATATGGTTTATTTTAAACAAGTCCCTGCGAATGCAAGAGAATGATACTCAGCTAATTAACAGGTTAAAGACTGAATTAGATGGGACAAGTAAAAATCAGGAAATGTTGAGAGCAGAATTGGATGTATGCCAAAAAGACATGCAATTAAAATGCAGAGACTTTGATACTCAGTTATCCAAAAGCAAGAAACAATTTGAAGATAGTGAGCAAGAATTGACACACTTAAAAGCATTAGTGGATCACATTAGGCAGGATAAAGATGAGGTTATTTCAGAAATGCAGATTTTACAAAAAGAACATTGTGAAAAAGAAGGTGATCTCCAGAGTGCAGAACAAGAAATGATTAAAATGATTCAAGAAAGAGACAAAAGAAATAAAGAGTTCAATGAATGCCAAATGCAAATGTGCGACATGCAGGAGGCGATTAATAAAATGAGCGATGAAAATAATTATTTGCAGAATGAAGCAACTAGACTCCTTAAAAAGTGTAAGGACTTAGAACAGCAAATGTGCATTCCCAGGTCCCAAGAGAGGCGGCAGGGTACCACATTCAATGGAGTGGAGGTGAATTCTAGCTCTGCCCAAAGAGCTAGTGCCCCAGTGACTGGGCCGGTGACTGAACTTGGTTGCAGCGCCCTTGGGGGATTTGATACTCCCATTGGGGGCAGCCACCAATCTCATACACCTGAAAACAGGATTGAATCACAAAATAGTGCAATTCCATGCATTGCAACAAGTAGCCCCATAAAAATAATGAAATCCATTAAAGCCCTGATCAAACCATTTAAAAAGGGAGGTGAATGCTGCATTGAGGATCACTTAGAAGCGGTGCATGACATTTTTAAAGCACTCCAGATACCTAAGGAACAGTACAGACAATATTTTCATTTAACTTTAGATGCCCCGACGGCCAGCATCATAAGGGGATTAAATGAACAGCAGAATATGACATGGCTGGAGTTTGAAAAAGAAATTAGGCGTCATTTTTCTCCTTTTCAGTCATTGCAGGAGGCAAAGAAAGTCGCGTACACTATTACTGCTGGACCTAATACATCACCTCGCCAATTTTTACAAGACTTAAAAAGAGCATTCTCTCGCTTTGATGTATCTTTTGACTCAAATTCCAATGAGTTTAAAACCGCATACTTCTATGGGCTACAGAAAGACATCATATCCCAATTGGTCCGTGAATTTGACCGTGACAAGTCCCTTGAATGGATTGTACATCAAAGCACCAAGCTATATGAGGTACTCTATTGTCAGGGTAGAGAAAGTGATAAAATGAAAGATACTAGGCCTAAATCTAAAGAACCCTCAGCCACAGTAATGGAAATCAGGTCAGCCAAAATGTCCCTTGAGTCTGCTCAAAGCCAAGGTAAAAATAATGTGACACCTGAACAAAGGGGTAATCAACAAAGATCGCCATTTCCTGTACCAATGTTCCAATCACATGATCCTAGTAATAGAGAGAGCTACATCAGCCCTAGATATTTAGGAGATAGACCCCGGGTAAGATACCGGTCTGATATGGCAGGTATGAACAATAACCAGAGACAAAATCAAGATCAAAGAAATGATGGTCCCTACCAGTCATTGGGGACACAGAGCAGATTTGATCCCAGCACCATGATATATGGTAATCAGGATAGGCCCCGATATGTGGATCGATTTACTGATAATGGAAATCAACATAGGGGCCAGTACCTACAATCTGAGAGACAGGACATGAGGCAAAACGTGAACTACAGTCCACGCCAGTACGATGATTCCCCACCAAGGGACTATAATCAAAGGATGGGTGCAACCCGCTCCCCTCCACAAATGAATCAAGAGTTCAGAAACCATCCCAACCGGTATCAATCACCTGAGAGGTATCAGAATAGATCCAATCAGGGGGAAAACAACCAATATCGACCTAGGCCACAGAAAGAGGATCCTAGAGAGGTGGAAAGGTTCCAATGCCTTGAGGCCCAAGTGAAAATGTTAGCTGAGCAAATAGGAAAGCTCTATACAGCGCAAAAACAACCTTCCAAAGAGGGGGCTGATGGCCATAGCAATGACCGGGGGGCTTCCGAAAAGTGACTAAGTACTCATGATAACTGCAGTGCCAAAATGACAGATTGCTCTGATATAATTTTGCATGACAACTCTGAGGTGACTAATGGATTAAAAATGAAAGTACCAGTAAATGAAATTGTGATAGAAAGTGTAAATACTTCTAAAAAAGAGGTACGGTTTAACTTAGAGCTAAATAAAACAGTAAAGATTTGCACAAATGAAAAAGAAACATTAGGAATTCCAAAAGAACAAAGGGACAGATTTAAGAAAAATGACTCATGCATGGGGAATACCAGTGAACAGGGAGTAAGTGGGGATGCCATAGCTCCTTCCCTGGGCAAGCAAAACAATGACCAAACACAGACAGAAAAAGGAAATACTCACAAGGAGGGTACAAGTCAATCACCTGAAAAATTCTTTGAGCCACATATTTTTGAAGAGGCTGAAAGGGCTGGTATTACACTAAATGATCACAAATGCACAGAATTAAAAAATGACAAATTGCTGAATGATGTTGTTACACATGTTCAGTTGGAAGGTTGTAATGTGGTCTCTGATGTTACCCAGATGGATGGGCGAACGGTGGCCACACTCCAAAAAACCTCTGAACATGGAGAAATGAATAAAATATCTCGCACAGAAATGGGTAAAAAGGAGGGAAAAATGTCTTTTCATTTACCAATGTGCTTAGCCAAAAGTGAAAAAGACCTGAGAAAGGTGAGCGCTGACATCAGTAAGAATTCACATTTCTTATGTGTATTAGAGGAAGTTGAGGACAGATATTATGCACCCATCACTGTAGAAGAAAAATGCCACACCTTTGCTATGATTGACACTGGCGCACAGGCCACAATTATGTCCAAGGAGCTGGTAAAGAGTATCAATGAAGGGAGGCCTCCACAGAGTCAGATCACAGTGAAGGCAAATCAAGGCCCAGTGCATAACTTTAATGGGGAGGAGGTGCCCATCATAGGTGTAACTGAGGTTGACATAAAAATAGGAAAGCACAGAATGAAACAAGAGGTATTGATCACATCTATTTGTGAAATTCCATTTCTGATGGGGACAGATTGCCTGAAAAGATTGTCTCCTCTCATAGATGGGGTGAATGGAGTGCTGTGGTCCTTAACCAAAAAACCATTGAGGCCTAAGAAACTAAAATCACAAAACAGCAATATAAAAGAATGTCACACCGTTGCCAAAACAAATGATGCTGTGGAGGTATATCTCCAGAATAGCTGCATACCTAGTGTCACTGTTATATTAATGTGTCAAGACAAAGATCAGAGCGACAATGAAAAACTACCTGTACAAATATACTTTGACCCAAGGAAAGATTGGCAGACTGCTATAGATGAGCACACATTACGTTTTTACTTAAAAGAGAATACATGCAAACAGAATATTGTTCCTAAAACAGATTCAGAAAAACACATTACCACTCTGGCAGAGATACACATGGAAGATGAGCAACCATGGGTTCACGTTGGTATAAATGATTATCTTAAAACAATAAAAGCCACTTTAGCGCTTGAACATGAAAGGAGTTTCATTAATGAGAAATTGTTGCAAAAAATTATGGAGAGGGAAGAAATCCCGAAATTTAGGATTAAAAACCAATATGTTTCTGGGTTGGACAGTCCAGACTTTGAAAACCGAATTACAGGCAGATGCATGCTTAAAATTAGCATTGGGCAGAAAACAATTTACCATAATGTATGGATAGTGAGTGGAGCACAAAATGAATTTTACATGGGCAATGACATCATGCACAGAATGTGTATGGTGTTAGATTTCCTTAATCAAAAAATATGGTCACGCCTAGGTGGGCCGGCGCCTGAATTTGAAGACAAAAGAAGGGCTTATCATTGTGCACAACTAGTTCCTTATGCAGTCGAATTACAGATGAGGAAAAATACTATTGTTCCTGCATTTACAAAACAGTTTGCAATAACACTGAAATGCAAAAATGGACAGCAGATGAAAGGCTCTGATGCATTTGTATGCCTGAATGAATCCATAAAACAGCAAGGCCTGGATTATGAATACATTCCATTGGTAGATATTGGTGAAGGATCTGTAAAAATCATGGTAAATAATAAAGGTTGTCAGGACATTCATTTAGAGGAAAACTCCCCATTAGGAATGGCCATACAAAAATCACATTATACGGCAGATTTAAATAACATGGTGATTGGGAAAATTCCTGAAAAATATGTAGATGCCAAGGGCGAGTTGCCAGAACACCTGGACTCTCAGCCCAAAGGAATATTTAAAATTCATTCTGTGTATCCTTATGATTCAAATGAGACAGTGTGCTGCCATCAAGAGGATTGCATAATATTTAATTTAAATGAAAATGAAACAGGAAATCAGCCCATTGAAGTGGAAGCTGATCTGCCAAAATATTTGAAAGTGGCAGCTCTACAAAAAGACACAGCCACACAGTTAGAGGAAAGCGCTGAGATTCCTTTACCAGAAGAGTTTCCAGAATTTTCCAGAATGGTAGAAGAGCAGATCTCCTTAGCGGATGCATGTGACAGCGATGAGGATCGACGCAATCTGAGGGAAATATTTATGGAGTTTAAGGATGTATTTGCAAAAGATGCTTATGATTGTGGTTTAACTGATTTACATGTGGCCACACTACCAGAAGGTTGTAGCAGAAATCCAGTGTTTGTACGCCAGTATAGACTACCGCTGGCATGTTTAGAATCATTGGCAGAGATTATTAAAAATTTGGAATCACGGGGAATAATTAGGCCCATTCATAGCACATCCAATACGCCTATTTTAGGTGTGTTAAAGCCAAATGGTCAATGGCGGCTGTGTGCAGACTTAAGAGAGTTAAATAAAAGAGTACCAGTATCTAGATGGCCACTACCATTCATTGATCAGGGCCTAGCTCAGATACATGGTTCAAATGTATTTACCACGTTAGATCTCACATCTGGATATTGGTGTGTGCCATTGGCAGAGGAGATACAACACCTATTTTCCTTTACATTTGACAGGACTCAATATGCCTGGCTTAGAGCTCCGTTCGGGTACATCAATAGTGGGAGTGAATTTGGCATATTTTTGAGAAAGGCCATGCCAGATGCAGCGGAAAGAGGAACAATAGTTTATGTGGATGATGTCTTGATAAAAAATGCAAACCTTAAAAGCCATTTTGATGAAATAAGACATGTGCTTGGCCAATTGCAGAAAGCAGGCGCCAAAGTATCTTTGCAAAAAGCACAATGGTGCAAGAAAAAAGTGAACTTTCTAGGGCATGAAGTGACTGAACATGGGCTAAATCCACAAAGGAAGAAAATAGAGGCCATACAAAGATTAAAAGATCCTAAAAATGTGAAAGGAGTAAAAAGTTTATTAGGGATGACAGGCTATAACAGAAAGTTCATTGAGAATTATGCAGAAATCACTCAACCATTGACTAAACTGCTTAAACTAAATACTCCCTGGAGATGGGAAAGAGAGCAGTCTGATGCAGTGGCTAGATTGAAGGAATCTCTTGTAAAGGCACCATGTTTAGCATACCCCATAAAGGACAGGGATTTCTTTATAGAAATAGGCTTTTCTGAACATTGTATGTCAGCAGTGTTATCACAAAAACACGATTTGAATCACAAAACCATTGCATATGCAAGTAAGGCATTTTCCCAAGTTGAAATGAAATTTAATGAATGCGAAAAGGCCCTATTAACCACTGTGTGGGCGCTACAACATTTCCGCCCCATTGTTCAGGGAGAAAAGGTGATTATTGAAACAAATCATCAACCTTTGCAATTTTTAGAGAGTAAAAGAATTAGATCAGGCAATCTAGCGCAATCCAGAATCACTTCATGGACGCTGGCATTACAAGGTTTTCCCGTAGAAGTAAGATATGGACAAAATAAAAAGAGCCCAATTGCTCAAGGGTTAGCTGACTTACATGACTGTGCAGCTGAACAAATAACAAATGAAATGGATGTGGAAGATAGTTTACAGGGATTTGAACAATCACAACACAAAGCTTTTGATGAAAAAACATGCAAGGATTTGCCAACTGTATATGTGGATGGTTGTGCTTTTCACATTGAAAATGACAGTAATAAACAATTAGTGGCAGGAATAGGAAATGTCTGGTTGAAATGTGAAGGCGTTCCTAGTATAGGGATGAGGATTGGAGATAGGAGCAGTCAGGTGGTGGAATTGGCAGCCATCTATAAAGCAATTGCTACTGCAGTTGATAAAAAGTTCAGTGAAATTGTCCTGGTGACTGATTCTGACTATGCACGGAATAGCTTTGTGGAGTATTTGCCTGGTTGGAAAGCAAGAGGCATGGTTACATACAACAAAAAGCCACTTAAACATGGAAAAATGATACAAGCCATAGACAAATTGGTGTCAGAAAATAATTTAACAATATACTGGAGAAAAATTCGTGGGCATTTAAAAACACCAGGAGAGGATAAGGAGGGAAATGATAAGGCAGACCATCTGGCTAAGATTGGGGCTGTGATGGGAGAATTGCTACCTATTGATTATTTAATGGGTGAAATACAAATTGATGCAGTCACACGTTCTAAAGCACCAAAGGAGGTAGATCAACCGGTGGTGCAGTGGAGTCATGACACGCCAGACCAAGATTTGATTGAGGCACAAAAGAATGATCAAATTTTGGGAATCTATTATAATCATTTGATAGATCCTGAACAAAATCCTTTAACAGAAAATGATTGCATGGGAAAAGAAGAATTGAGGGTGTTATTAAAGAACAAAACACGAATTAGATTACAGGATGGACTCATGATTAGAGAGTCCATAACAGGGCAAATACAGTGGGTAGTACCCCTTTCATTCAGAGGACTAATGCTACACCATGCACATGATGCCATAACTGCAGGCCATAGGGGTTCACAAAAGACATTAGAAATACTAAAAGATTATGCTTACTGGCCACATATGTCCCAAGATGTGGAATTATATACTAGAGGATGTCTAGTATGCGCCCAATTTAAACCTGCTTCACCAATGCATAGAGCACCATTGATGAAAAGAGGCCTAACTCTCCCATGGTCAGATTTGCAAATAGACTATGTAGGTCCTTTAAAAAGGTCGAGCAGGGGACACCGCTATATTTTGAGTGTGGTATGTTTGATGTCAAAGTGGATTGAGTGCATTCCCGCACCAGATTGTAGTGCGCAAACAGCAGCCACATTGCTGGTGAACCATGTGTTCTCAAGGTTTGGGTTGCCACAAAGAATTGAGTCAGACAGAGGAAGTCATTTCACAAGTACTCTAATGAGTAAGGTATGGCAAATACTAGGTGTGAAAAGGAAACTACATATCGCATATCGGGCGGCGTCTTCAGGTACAGTTGAAAGAAGCAATAGGTCTGTTGTGGATATTTTAAAGAAATTTGTGGCAGAAGCAGGTTCCAGCTGGGATTTGCGTTTACCATTGGTTTTGATGGCAATCAGGTCGACTCCTGCCAAAGCAACAGGTGTTAGCCCCCATGAGGTCTTAACAGGTAGGAAAATGGTGTTACCACAACACCTACTATACAGAACACATGAGCAAACTCTAGTGAGTGCATCCACAGTTCATGAATATATTGATGAACTGAGGAGGCATTTGCAACATGCATTTGCTTTTGTGCAGAGAAATCTGGAAAGAGCTGCTGAAAGTGCTAAGTCATATTATGACAAAAAGACATCAGTAAAGGAATACAATGTAGGGGATCAGGTGTACAAGTTTCATTTTGGAAAAAGTAAACAGAAAAATTCTAAATTTCTGGCAGCCTGGCAGGGGCCATTTCGAATTATAGATAAAGTCTCTCCTGTAGTGTATAAAATTTTGAAAAATGAAGGCGAAACAGCAATAGAGCAGTTTGTCCATGTTAATCAAATCAAACCATGCCATCCCAGACATGAGATCAGGCAGCTTGAGCATGTGGAAACGGATAGAGTCCCTTGAGAAAATAAATGGGTGTAATCAGGAGGCAGTGACAAAGAAGTTAAAAAAAAGTTGATTGTTATGATGGCACATAAACACTGTAATATATGTAAAAATATATAATATAAATAAATAAATAAATAAATAAATACATAAATAAATAAATGCACATATAACGGAAGCTCGTGGTTGGTGTGCAGAGAGAAAGTGTATTAAATATTGAATGCTGTTTTATATGTGTTTGTTTTCTTTTAACTTGTGTTTAATTTCAGAAAAAAGAAAAAAAAAAAACGAGGTATTTTTACCAAGCATGTTTTATTTTTGGCAAAAGGTGGAAATTAGTATTGTGCTATGTACTTAATCTGTTTATTTTCTATTTTGATTTAGACAATTAACATTATTTGGTCGGAGGTTCCAGGATCAGAGGCCACGGGAGACGATGGAGTCCTGGAGTCCCCTGGATGAAGACCAAAAGATGCCTGCCTCCAGGTGGAGGTGAAGACAAAATAACCGGAATGCCAAAAGAGATGACTACTGTGGATTCAAGATTGCCAAGATGAAAGAGTACTCGAATGAACCGAATAACATCGCTGGTCGGGACATACCAAAAGAGACAAAGCAAAAGCTCCGGCATATGAAGTTCCACGTATTTATTATTTTAATTATTTATTTTAACTTGTTATATTACTTATTTGTTTTAGTTAGTTGTTTTATTTCATTGTTTTTAATTGACTTGGAAAATTTAAACTTAAAGTAATGCCACTTCCACTGAGAAGGCAAATGTGGAACATTTTATGAACTGATGGACTCAGATGAAATGTTAATTGCAAATTTTCATTGATGCACATGAATATTCATTTTGTTGGATTGCTATATTGTAAAAAAAAAATAGAACAAGTTGTTTTTAGGAATTGGCTTGGATTATAGCCAAGTTCTAAAAAAAAAGGAGGGTATATGTAAGGATATTTGGCGTGTTACAGTACACAGTACAGCAATACTGCACAAGTAGCACAATTTTTTTGCAGCACCACCACCACAAGGGTGCGGTGCATTGCTATATGGGTTAGCAGATTAACAAGGAAAGACAGACTATTCAGTAAAAAACGATTTTAACATATAAGATGCAAATCTATTTTTACAGTTAAAAGCACACGTGTTCATTTAAAAATGCACACTATTTTTCACCTGAAATGCCTATATTGCTAGAGACACATTTGAAAATTAACAGCTAACCTATTAACCATTAACCTGACTAATAAAACCTTATTTTAATATAACCCACTAATAAAATGTGTTCTCTACTGCAGAATTAGGCATACTCTGAAAACCATTTAAATGAGTGTGCAGATTTTTCTATTCTCTTCTCTGCCTGATTCTCCGTGTTGTTGTGCACAGTAACTGCAGGAAGGAGGAAGTCAGATTTGCAACAATTGCAAATGTATAAGCGAAGCTATTGTTGAAGAGTAGGAGGATGAGAGATGATGGATTTCATTGGGACACGTCATAAAGAGGGCTGAGAGGAAAGTTTTAGTGGGCAGTATCAGGGAAAAAGACAGGGAGACATCTTTCTGCACTACTGGGGAGAAGACCTGGCTGTGGGGTCCTGACTAAATGCAGATTCCTGTGTCCTGCTGCAGTCGACATTGGGGAGAGCTGAAAGAAAAACCTTTCCACTGGCTGAGGCAGTCCTATCTGAAAAAGCTGAGAATTCCAGGCAATGACCCCGGCTTGAGAAGGCAAGCGTTCCTTTTTGCTGGAGTTAATCCAAGAGAGCCACATTCACAAAGAGAAGCCTCTGAACAGATAAGGTAATTACATAACTGGGGGAGCTGTGTGTGTGCACGAAAATATGCAGTCAGTGTAGAAAAAAATGAAAGTCCCGTGCGTGTCTTAATCAAGTGCTAATGTTGCAATTTGAGTTCTGTTCTCCGCCACTCTATTTGCAGTGGGTCATAGAAAATGCTTTGATTGTGCCATTTTATTGCTGTAAAGAATGAGATCGTGTTAAACACAACTTTTATAATACAGAAAAATATTTGAAAACAGACGGATGGTGTACTTACTGTTTATCATTACAGTGCTGTTGATGTGGGGAGATTTTTAAACAGTGCAATGGTCATTTTAAGACAGATGTGTGCATGTCAGAATCAGTATGAATAATTGTGAGTGACTGTAGTATAACTTGTTGGAGGTACATGAGCCAACGGGAAGAGAGACACTCTGAACATAGCTCCCTACCGTATATAAGGTAGTGGAAATTACCACAAGACTACCACATATAGCTCTCTGTCGTAAATAAGTCAGTGAGTTTGCCCATGGTGGCGCACCAACACTATCACTGGAAAATGTGGTATCCCTAGAATGCAGGTCTGAGGTCTCTCTAGTGATCACACGAAAAATCTAAGCGAAGATAAGGGATTCTGGACATTGGGGCCACAAATAAAACAAGGGACTTATGCTCACCAAAATACCACCAACCACGTATACCAAATATGCAGGTCTGGGTGCTGAAATAATGCATGTCCATTGTATTATTGTTGCACATGGCCAAATCTGAATACAAAGAGTGATTATTGCTAAGTTATTTTTTGGCGGTAATAAAATACCGTCAGGCCCCAAATCTCCACAAAATACCCTACAGAACCCACCTGCTTGCATGGAAAAGCTTTCAGGACGTTTTCTAAATGGAAAAAGGCTCAGTGTCTGGTGTCTGAGCATGGAAGTGATCCTTCACACGCATAGATTCTTGGATCTTGGTTGGTTGAGGAGGGGGGAGCTAGAAGCCCTGAAGTCATGTCAGTCACAGGCTCCATTCCTGAAGTTACTGAGACCCCACAGCCTTCCTCCCGGTGTCACAGTTTATGTGCCAGGGCCTGGGCTCTGCTGCTGCTTTGGTACGCAGCCAAGCACTACAGATTTAGTTACTCAGAGTTGCCAGTTAACCATCCTACCTCCATCTCTATGGATTTGCAACATACTTGCTATTGTAGAGTAAGCATGTCTAGGGGAGAGAGAGAGAGAGAGAGAGAGAGATGGGACTCTGCCTATGCAAATCATTTGGCATTGTCTTCTGGGGAGCCCACTTTTTCAGCCGCTCGAAGCCCTGTTTGACTGCCAGCCTGTTGGAGAAGACCCAGATTCAGCCCACCAGCCAGAAAGCTGAGGCTAAGTCTTTATCCGGTGTACATTTTGCCACCTGTCCATGAGTTACTGAGGTCCATAAAAAGCTCAACTGCAGCTCTCATAGAGAGGTCATTGGCCGATCGTGGCCGATCAGGGACGTGAAGGGCAGAGGGCTAGAGAGAAGGGTGCTCATGTCCCTGCCCAGGGACAGACACATCAGCCCTGCTCGCTACCAGCTGTCAGATGTGGCTGTCTATTTCAAAATGTTGCTGCCCTCGATGGCAGGATTTCTTTCCTGCCAGAATCATAGCCAAAAAATATTTGTTGCTCTGCAGGTGGGGGGTGTGCCGGACAGTTGCCATAGTATATAAATGTGATATTTGTCTCCTGAACATAAGCCAAAGCCCAACCCGACTCCATTAGAGCACACATGCAGGGAAATAGAAACCATTTCTTACTTTTAGGGGCCGTCTGGTGAGCCTTGATGGTGAGGCTTTAGAATGCTGCCTAGTCTTGCACTGCCATAGAATCAGCCCTGTTCATGAATGTTCACAGCATGTCCCACCCATATAATGAAGACTCTATTGCAAACACTGAGATACACTGGACTAAACCTTAAAGCAATTAAACCAGAAGTCTGGAAAGATGTCAAACCAGATAGGGGTCCAAGATACAACCTCTAGTTTCACAGTCAGAGGAGGTTTACATTGCACCACTGGCTCCTGTACCTCTTGTGTAATCCTTCTACCGCCAGTTGAGGTCCCCAAAGGTCTCCAAAGTGCCTTTCTTAAACAGGTGCTCTGATAATGTTTGCTGTACCTGATGTGGTAGCATACATGTGAAACCAACTTTTCCTGGCTCTAGGAGCTACCTCTGTAGTCTAACAGAAGGCTGGTTTCAGGGTTCATTCCAGTGTTTTAGTGCTAGCAAACTGCCCTCTCTGCTACCTAGTCACTGCCTATTGCAGGTGAACATATTTATGTGCTTCTCTTGATGAGTGCTTTGTGCTAGAGTGCCCTCACCCATGCCATTAATGTGGACAGCGACCCATTAAAGCAAATGGATGCATTGAATAGTCAGTTATATTAATTGCTTCAAATGAACCATGTAGTACATTACACAAAGGCTTTATTGTGGTCACATTTTGTTTTTGTCCAGCTATAATTCTTACTACACAGGTTAATTAGAAGTGTACTTATCCCTCTGTCTTGCATATTGCTGTAGGTCTCACTCTAGAGGAGACATTGATATTTATTCCAACGCATGGTGTAGGGATCACCTTTATCCAAACCAAAGGATGTTTCAAATGTCAGGGAGAGATTTACCCTCCAGTCAGGAAAGTAAACCAGCCGTGTACAGACGTCTGTGGTAAGCTAAGGTAGACTGGCTCGAGGATCATGATGGGGAAATGGGCCAGGTGCATTCGGATCAGATTTGGCCTATCTACAACAGACTGTCCTTGGAAAGACGCCAAAGGGTCAATCAGTTCACTTCTCTCTATGTCTTACCATCCATTCTCCTTTCTCTATCTGGGATGGCATATATTACCAAACTAAATTGTTGGCCTCGCTGGGCCGCTGATTTTACTTTTAACAGTCTTCTGTTCATTCATTGGGCCTTTACGAGTTTGGTGGTAATGAAGTGGGAGAATGGGAGAAAAGACTCCCCCCAATCTCCTTGCGCCCCTGGCCTAGAGGATCGCGGCCCAGACACCCGCCACAAGATGAATTTGTCTATCTACCAGACGACCAAATACCTTGGTACAAGAACATACGGATGTGCCCACCAGCCTGCCCATCAGCCTGCCCTACTCGAGCTGACACCTGCGGCATGGATGAACTCGATTGAGCCCTCAACAAAAAGCACCCACATCGTTAGAGATGCCACGACGACCTAGCTGACTGTCAAGAACACACGTGCCACCATGCACACTGGACACTCCCACACCAACCCACACAAAGAATATACTCAGTGCTATGACGTAGGCGACGGATACGCCCACTGACGCGCATCTTTATTATTTTCACATAGGTGCTCCAAAATGCAGAAACGCAAGACGCACAAAGCACTCGTTTACATGCTTGCTGACGCTTCTCCCGACCCTTGCATCGTGATGAAAATACAACAAAGATGTGATACTGCCTATGAAGCCATGTGACACCGCAACATAAGTGCTGTGCATTACCCATCCCCACCTATGAACCAGGCCCAAGTATGCCGCAAGCAAGAGCCTCCATGAATACTGGGCGAGCAAGAGTACACTCGCTGACCCTGCAGAACGAGCCCAGCGAGAAATGACAGTCAAGGGAGCGATGTTGCAACTCGTATGCTACCAGCCGACGCCAAGGTCACACCTGTAAGCAAAGCCAGGCACGCAGAGGCAAATTCAACTTTGAATGTGCAGAATTCTGCCTCAGCCACGGTCTCTCCTCACGTGACCAAGCCAAACCTGACAAGGTGCCAGACCCACGAGGGAGAAGTCGCCTGGTTCCCACGTCTGGGACACAGGCTGCAACAATGAAATGAACCAATGGACACCTACAGCGATGGGAATGGTCTGCTCTCAGGCCTATGAGCAAATCCACGCATTGTCTGCACAAACACATAGTTACATATTGTTGCAAATGACAGGTACACCGCGAGCTGGGAACAACGGTGGTCCCAGGCTGGGGGGCTTGCGAGTGGACCAATCAGAACATGGGGCACTCATCACTGACGTCACTAACATTAGCCAATCATTAGAGGTCTTTGTGTAACAATTTTCAAGTATCTAATAGATGGGACAACCCAAGTATACCACCTGACTGACCCTTAACCACTAACAGCGTTCTCTATACGTATGCTATACTAACCCTACCACTCAAGGAACCAATCCAGAGTGGCGATAGGTTTTTGCTAACTTTCCCAGGTGATGCAAGAAGCGCGTCGAACTTTGAGAGGGTCTGGACGTTCCTACACCCATCCCTGCCGTTGTTCAATAAACAGCAGAACCACCTTGCTTCTTGTGTGTGCCTCATACTCATTTTTGGGAAAAGCGGGAGGAGTTGGGGCCTCCCAGCCCGGAGGTCCGCGGAGGGCCCAGCCGACCCCGGGAGAAACTCCCCGACAAGTTGGAGGCACTGCTGAGATCTGGTTACGATCTACCTTTTATTTTTATTTTTCCAATTCTCTCTATGCGAGGAGGCCCGGCGGCGCGGCCCCCTCTGCCGCTGCCCCCTTTTTTGAGGACTACAGGACCCCTTTTTTGAGGACTACAGGACCATCGCGGAACTGCGAGAAGACCGGACAGCGCAATCCGGATATTAGCCCGGTTGAGAAGTATCCCGCCCGCGGTTGGCGAGTGTCCAGACGTGGTCCAGACGAGGGGAGGTGGCGAGCCGCTTGGAGGGGTGCACGCAGTCGAGCGGCCCCGCATCAAGAGAACTTGGTGAGTATGCCACACCCAACAAGCAATGTGAAATTGTGAGGGTGGGGGGAGGAATGAAATAAGGGAGGTGGGAGGTGTTACAAAGGTGTGCGGCGAAGATTTGGTAAATTAGTGTTGATGGTGAAGTAATTGATAGCTGGACAAGTGCAAGGAGCAGTCCGCTACGCTACGAAGAAGGGTGGGTGGAGCGCGAAAACATCACGTGCAACCGCTCGTAGACACTGATTGGCCTAGGTCGCGACCACCTGTAAGGGTGTGTGGGTGTGTGTGTGTGTGCGGTTTCCTACGAATTGGCGATTATTGTTCAATGAGTAGATGAGGATTCCTATTGATCGAGCAGCAAAACTCGATAGATAGATGACGTTTTCCTGTAGGCGGTAGCTAACTGGTTGCCTAAATACGGAAGATAATTGGCTGATTAAGCCCTCCTGTTGAGGGGCGTATCACACGCGAGGCGACGCAGCGTGCGCAGTCTGATTATATTATTGGTTACCTTGTTCCAGGTGTGACACGAGGACAGCTGTGGGGTTAACAGGGATAAATAGCAAAAATTATTTCAAGCATTCTGAAGTATGAAAAGCACTTACCGGTAGTTTCGAAAGAGGTTGGTGACGTCACCCGTAGGGCTTTCATAGGATACCTCGACCACGCAGGAGTGTTGCAGAGTGGTGGGGAAGTGAATAGCAGTAAGGGGAAGGAGTAGGAGGTCAACGGCAATGATTAGATCAGGGAAAGGTGGAGAGGGGGACGGCCACGACGAGTGAGGAAGGAGGAGGAGGGGTGAAGAAAAGTGGGACGGCTGTATAAGCACGTCACACAGGGCACGCAGCCGCAGGGGGCTACGTGCGCCTTGGCCGTAGGGGGCCGTAACGGTATTAAGTGAGAGAAACAAAGACAGAGAAAATAATACATACTTGCAAGCGTTATATTTGACTGCTTTCTTTTTAGCGGACGATCGCAAGTCCCCAAACTACGGGGCCAGGTAAAACATCTGAAATTGTAAAATTTGATAGAGTTTATTATTAGCCAGCTAACGACTACTATATCTAGGGGAACTAACAACACAGTACTACCATGTCATACGGGGTAGGATCGGGAGGGTGGGGGAACACCCTCTCTACCCCGCTACAACAAATATTAAAAACACTGTCACCCCATAGGGAGAAACTGATTAAATACAGCATAGAATGGACACAGGGGACGGACAACAAAATGACGACACCCTGGCCGCCTAACGGCAGTTTCGACCCATATGTCCAGCACTCACTACTGACCCATCTACATAACACATACAAGGGGAAGAAGTTGACGCACCATGTGGAGGTGTTTAACTTATAGAGGATGTTCCAGGGGTCCCGACCAGGACCGACCGGAATGTTCACTGTGGGGGAAAAGAAGGAGGAGAAGAAGGTTAAGGAGGAAGAAGAGAATGGGGAAAAAGAGAGTGAAAGCACACAGTGCACGGGAAGAGGACAAGAGGGAGGAGAAAAGCCTAGCAACGTAAATGAAACAGACATAAAAAAGGAGCAGGCCGACGACATGCCCTTAGCGAAAGTAGTGAAAAAAGAAGAAGGGGGCTTATATCCTATAACGGAACTACGAGAAGTGGTAAGGCAACAATTAAGGGTGGCTGAGGGGTATTCAAACCCAGCATACAGCCCACCAACTTATACAGCTACAGGTGGTTACACGGGGGGAGAGGTGACAAGTGCGGTAGGGCAAACTTATACAAAGATACCAGCAAGGGAAGGGAAGACTAGTGAAGAACAAATTGCAGCCATAGGACACGACGAGTGGCTAGCTACGCAGGTGTTATTAAAATTGCGAGGGACATTAACGGGAGAAGAGAAGGAGGTAGTAAGGAAAATGAACGACGACGATGAGAGTAAGAGCAAGATAGAAGGAGAAAGGGGGAAAAGGAAGGAAGGGGAACTGTTACGAGAAGAGGAGGAGATTTTGGAGGAACGATTGGCGGAGTTAAGGAATGAGCAAAACGTCCTGCTCAAACAGCTTGAGAGGGAGGAAAGAGAGAGAGGGAGAGAAAGGAAAGAAAGTAAGAATGAGGTAGAAAAAATGAGGGAACGAACTGAAGAACGGAAGAAGGAAGCTGAAAGGGTGAAGGCGGCAGCAGAAAGGGTATCTCGAGCAGCACAGCGCGACAAGAAAAGGGAGGAAGAAGAGAAAGAAAAGGAAATGGAAATATGGAAGAGGAAAATACTATCAGAAACCACAAAGAAATATGAGGAAGGGAGGGTAATAGAAAGCATATTAGAACGGGAAAGAGAGAGATGGGAAAGGAGGAGAGAGGAAGAAAGGATATTAGAAAGGATGAGTAGTGAAGTAATGGAGGAATTAAAAAAGAAAAGAGAGGAAATAGGTGGAGAAATAGTAGAGAAAAAAGAAGGGGAAAGAGGAGATAGGAGAGGGGAGAGTGGGATAAGGAAATATGTATGCAGGGACACAGAAGTAGCAACAACATCAGCACAAAGGGGAGCAATTGGTAAAGAAGAAGTGGGAGGAACGGATTTAATAGATTTAAAAACAGTAACGATTAGGGGGAAAAAGATAGATTGGGGGCTGTCGCTCCTGGATGATTTTTGCAGCGAGGAAGAAGAAGGAATGGGGGGAGAAGGAAGAAACGGGGAAAGGGAAAGTTTAGATAAATTGTACATCACCCGAACCAACAGGGAATCACCATGGGCTTGCAGAAGGAAGGAAGAACTGGGGGGAAGTGAGGAAGGAGAGCAAGGAATGGCGGGAAGGCATACACGTGCAGCCCGTCCAACATGTCTACCAACACCCGCCCCTACCGAACACACACCCTACGCCGGCAGGCTCAGAGATCTCCCCGGACGCAGGCAGGAAGAACGAACACACATGCCCACATCAAATAAAGGAAATAATAAACGAAGGGGAAGAGATGAAGGGGAAGGAGCTATGAGCGGGGGAAATATGGACATAACAGACGATGTAGACAACACAGAAGAAGAGGAGGGGTATACGGACTCAACACCGCGACACCTGGGGGGTCAGATAGGACACAACCTAATGCCACTCTTGGAGAGAGGAAGGGTTAGACCACAATACGTCCCTTGGAAGCATGCAGACAAGGAAAATATAAAGTGTAGGCTCCCATCACTAAGTGGAGGAGCGGGGAAATGGATATATGAGATGGAAAAACACACTGCAGGACGAAACTGGCAATAGGAGACGTAAAGGGCCTACTAATATCAATATTAGGGGATGCAGCAGATGACATCTGGAAGAGAGCGGGCTTCCCCGGGGTCACAATAACGAACACATCACATGACGGGGCGCCCTTTGCAAATTGCAGACATGCATTATGGCAAGCACTAAGGGTACAATACCCAGACACCTCAGACATAGGAGCAATTACATCACGCAAGATGCGTGAGAACGAAGATCCTGTTGATTATATCCAGGAAATTCAGGAGAAGTGGCGTATGGAAAGTAGAGAGCAGTGGGACAAGACACCGGCAATATTTTATCATATAATAATACAAGGGCTCCCGGAGGCAGTGCAGAAACAATTGAAGAAAGTAGTGGGGATGGAAGCAAAGGCTTGGCCGGAAATACAACTGACGATAGTACACCATTGTAGGACGTGGCAAGAAAAGATGAAACAAAAGGAAGAAGATAGAAAAGCGGAAGAGGCTAAATTAGTGCAGAAAAAACTGACTAAGTACACGATGGAAGGTGCACTAATAACTACACCTACAACAATGACACCAAACCCAACACAAGTAGTGGCCGCACAAGATCCCTCTCAAATACAATCACCACAAATTATAACACAGCAGCTGCCCCCACCCCCGCCATACACGGCTAACATGGGAGGAGGATACTTGACATCAGGAACTGGATATTATAATAACAACAGGGGAAGAGGAGGAATGATGAGGGGGAGGGGATATGGCTATCATGCACAACAGCAAGGGGGAGGATTCAGAAGCTTCTACCCCACTGGGCAACCAGTATACCAGGATAATTCAGGAAGTTTCCCATGGCAGACCAGGGAACTACCTGTATGTTGGATTTGTGGAATGTTAGGACACATGTCACGCACATGTAGAATGAGACCCTCCACACCAGCGTGGGGGGAACAAGGACAACAAGGGCCTACAAGGGAACAACAGAGTTACCAACAACAGCAGGGGCTGCAACAGGGCAGCACGCAGCAACAGTTAGTAACACAACAACAGCCACAGACATATTCACTACCGCAACAACAGGTAGCGATATCACAACAACACCAAGTGCAGCAAGTACAGCAGCCCACTCAAATACAGGACCATAAAGTAACGTCTACCAATACACAGCTACAGCAAACACAACTGGGAAGGTTGACTGTCCTGGGACACAACCCTTACACAGGAAGTGGTCAATCATTATACCCACAATAGGACAGCCCACAGACGTCCTTGGTGTGTCCAATCCTGTCGGTAACACCTAATAGTGCGGAGGAACCACGCATTGAGGTAACGATAGGTGACAAAAAATGATCATTCCTTGTAGATACTGGGGCAACCCGGTCTTGCATAAGGGAAGGTACATTTAAGATGTCAGGTGAGGCCATGAACACCCAAGGATTCTCTGGGGCTAGGGGGTTGGTTCCCTTTACTGATAAACTCTCCTTATCAATAGGGGATTATGACATGTCCGTCCCGCTCCTGTATTCAAGGGACTCGCCGGTAAACATACTTGGGAGAGACATAATGAGCAGACTAAATATGACAATCTCCTTCACGGAGGACGGCATAATTTGTTCCACTCCAGGAATAAACATGCTCACTGCACGGCAAATTATGCAAGCATACTGTGGGCAGACAGTAACTCGGGCTGAGCCAGTAGATGGCGAACTGTTCCAGTACAGAACAGACATGGCATTCGCCTGGATGCCAGGAATAG
Source organism: Ambystoma mexicanum (assembly GCF_040938575.1). Lineage (NCBI taxonomy): Eukaryota > Metazoa > Chordata > Amphibia > Caudata > Ambystomatidae > Ambystoma > Ambystoma mexicanum. Next base: position 244,420,942 of record NC_090928.1, on the reverse strand, counting down.
AAGGGAAGATCTGGAGGAGGCCACCAGCATATTTGTTCAGACCTGAGACACCAGCCAATGAACCGGAAGGGAAGGTGATTTCAGTGAGCATCGAGAGTATTATAGCGACTGCTGATTATATCACAGTACATGCCCAAGACCGGGAAGGGAGAGCGTGGAGGGCAGTGATAGTGCTGGCTGAGGGATGCAGGCTAACCCAGGTGTCAGATGAGGAGCTCTTTTCAGAAGACAAGGAAGAAGGTGAAATGGTTTTTATGATGAGTGTAGATATATGGCTAAGAGTGACATATAAGCAAGTGGCACAGAAAATTGCCATGGCACTTGAAGCACCCGCATCTACCCCAGTTCCCTTTTACGAGGAAGATATGGCAAAAGTTCCAACGTCACTGTGGACCACCAGTCCCTATGACGTGGGCTGCATAAAGAGTATCGGGGAGTAAGAATAAAGCTGAAAAAGGGCGCAATACTCCCTAGAGTGAAGCAATACCCTCTATCAAAAGAGGCAGATGAGGGCATATACGAAACCATAACAGCCCTAATAAATAACGGCATACTGGTACCATCAGAATCGCCATGTAACACGGCCGTGTACCCAGTGCGCAAAGCTAAAGGAGGGTCTTGGCGTTTTATCCAGGACCTCAGGCCCTTGAACAACATTGTGGAAGCAGAATACCCCATAGCAGCAAACCCGGCCACAATATTATGTGGTATTCCAGCAGAGGCCTCATGGTTCACAGTGATTGACCTCAAAAATGCCTTTTTCTCAATACCCCTGCATCCACATTCACAAGACTTGACAAGCTTCACGTACAGAAACACAAAATGGAAACACACCAGGTTACCACAAGGGTACTGCGAGTCACCCTCAATTTTCAACAGAGTAATACAGATGGATTTAGGAAACGTTGAATTGGAGAGTACAGTGCTGCAATATGTTGAAGACATAATAATTTGCAGCACAAGTGAGAAAAGGTGCAGGGAAGACTCATTGAAAATGCTAACAATATTGGCTGAAAAAGGTTACAAGGTAGACAAAGAAAAGTTACAGTACTGTCAGGAACAGGTATTATACATTGGTCAACTAATATCCCAACACGGAAGAAAGATTGCACCACAAAGAGCACAGGCCATATCAAACACGCCACTGCCACAAACAGTGAGGGAGCTACAGCAGTTCCTGGGGTTGTGCAACTACTGTAGGGCATTGGTTTTTGATTACAGCTCATACATGGGACCCCTACTTGAAGCATTGAGAGAAGCAAACAAAAGGGAGAAAAAATTGGGGTGGACAAGGGAAATGAAGGAAGCATTTGACGAATTGAAGAACGCAATATCAACCTCTCCGGTACTGGCCACCCCAGATTATGAACGACAGTTCCTTATCTTTTCACATTGCGACTCAGCAGTAATGAAAGCAGTATTGGCTCAGAAAACAAGCATGGGATACAAGCCAATAGCGTTCTACAGCGGTCACTTGGACCCAGTTATGTTAGGTCATTTTCCTTGTGAACAAAGTCTTGCCGCAGCTGCATTCGCGGTAGAGAAATCATCATCTATTACAATGGGGTGTCCAACCACACTATTCGTGGAGCATGCACTATTTGCAATATTGAACAAGCCTAAGTCCACACTAACAACACAGAGGGCGTCAGGTTATGAGATCATCTTGTCTAGACCAGAACTATCAATTGTTAGATGCAGTACAGTTAACCCTGCAAGGTTTATAGCGGAAGTGATTGAGGAAGGTGATTATGCTCACGACTGTACGCAGACTATCGAAATGTACTCATGTACTAGAAAAGTTGAAGAGGATGTGCTCAATGGAGGAGAGCTCTTGTTCATTGATGGGTCATCAACAATTGATCAGAGTGATGGGATAAGGAGAACTGGGGCAGCAGTTGTAAAAATGACAGAAGATTTGGTGTGTGTCCCGGTGAAATGTGTACAGTTACCACAGCATTATTCGGCTCAAGCAGCAGAATTGGTTGCACTGATCTTGGTGTTGAAGGAAAGCGTTGACAAAAGAGTTACTATATATTCTGATAGTGCATATGTCACGTCAACTGTCCACTCGGGGTTGATAAAATGGCAGAGAAGGGGGTTTAGGAGAGCTGACGGCACCCCAGTGCAACATGCTCTCTTGTTAGCTGAATTAATTGAAGTAATAAATGATCCACAGGAAATAGCTTTGGTCAAATGTCCGGCACACACTAATGGAGAAGATCATATCTCAAAAGGGAATGAAACAGCAGACGCACATGCCAAACATGCGGCGTATTTTGGTGAAATATGGAACCCCCCAGAGTCAGAGAGAGGGAGAGGGAGGGGGATAGCTAAACAGATGTTGATGAAAGAAGGGTACACCCATCTCCCAGCCACACAGATAATGGAATTACAGGCAGCCGCACCAATGGCAGAAAAGGAACTATGGGTAAAAAGAGGGTGTACAATGTCGCCAACTGACGCACTGTGGCGTCAGGGTAACACTGGAAAGATGGTCATGCCGTTGGCACTATTGAACACCGCCCTGGCCCAGCTCCATCACCCAGCTCATACAGGAAAGGAAGTCATTGCAGCACGAATTAGGGAAGACTGGTTCTGCCCCGAGTTAAATTCTCATGTAACGAATTTTATCAGCAATTGCCTTACATGCCAACAGTTTACGGCCGGACAAACACTGCAAGTGATAAAAGGTACTATACCCCTGCCAGAGGGAACCTTCCTGCACATTCATATTGATTACGTTGATATGATCAATGTATGTCAAGGAAATAGGTATATGATTGTAGTGGTATGCCCATTCTCCAGGTGGATTGAGGCAGGACCCTGCTCACATGCAGATGCGTTCAGAGCAGCTAAATTTCTAGTGAGGGAGGTTTTCCCCAGGTGGTGTCATGATCTCTGCTTCCAAAAGGTCAGGGTTTTCCCAACTCCCTTGGAAGCAGATCCATAACCCAGGTTCCGAGTGCCAACCAGTCCCAATTGGGACCTTTTGGACCCAGTCCTGGCGCCAGTGGCACCAGGCTCATAAATATGCCCAGTCCCAGCGCTGGAAGCGCCAGGCTCATAATGCTTGCGTGGACTTACCTGCAGCAGACCATGCTGCTTACTTGCCTGCCAGTTGAGCCTCTGATCCTCTTCTGTTTGGAACTACTTTTCCTGTTGGGTGGGGCAGGAGCCACTCCCTAGATTCAGAACACTGGAACTCTTCTGGAAAGCAGGAACTCTTTTTTTACCTAGGCGTGGCTGTGGAAGGAGACACCTAAGCACTACAGGAGGCTATTTAAACCACACCCGATGGATGAATCTTGCTTTGCGTTATTCTGCATCCTCTGCAGCAGAACGCTCATCGTGTCTTCTGCATCTGATCCTGGGCCTAAGGAAAAAGGCTTACCATCCTGAATCCAGTCTTCAGCAACACCTATAAAGACAAGAAAGAACAGGTTAGCATTACGGTCTTCAGTGACAGCTCTTCACTTACCTGGTCCATCGGCTGTCACCAACGCCTCGCGCTGCATTCCGGCATCTGAAAGACAAAGGCTTACCTACTCTTCATGCGCTCCGGAGGTCTTCACACTGCATTCCGGCATCTGAAAGACAAAAGCTTACCAACTCTTTGCACGCTCCGGAGGCCTTCGGCGCTGCATCCAGCATCTGAAAGACAAAACAAGGTGTGTTTAAAGACATTGGGGAACTTTAATACTCACGTGCCATTACTCCTTTCCACATCTAACCCAGTGGGTATTCCGGCACCCTGCAGCCGCTCCGAACTTGTACCTGCAAAATAAAAAGACAGTTAGAGCGCATCGTGAAGCAGGCAACAAGCGCTTACTTACGTGCTTCCAGGCGCTTCTATTCATCACACGGGCTCCATCTTCAACTCACTTCAGCCCGTCATCCGCCATCGCCGGAACCCTGCAAAACAAGAAACATCATTACTAAAGACTTTAAAGACATTAGAATTACTCGAAACTTACCGTTCGTGCAGTAAACGACGGACAGCAGTTCTCTGAAGTCAAGAGGCCTGCTCCCCTTATCCAGTGAAGAAACTGGTTACAGCACCCTGCCCCGAGGCAGATGGAGAGCACGGCGTTCACTTACCTAAGACATCTTACCCTTCGAGGCAGACATACAGTGCACAGAGGTCCAGCCCAAAAAGCCAGCCGTGTGTTACACATCACCTTTGAAGATACGGTATACGCCCAGTCAAGACCGGCGCCTCTACGGGAATCAGGTGAGCGTTACAGAACGCAAAGCCTACCACAAAACTCCCATCCAGGCGCTATGGAAACCTCGGATACCGACCAGCTAGCTCAGTTACTTGGGGAACTAAGGGCAAAAGTACATGCAGCCCGTCAGGAAACGAACGCTCTAAGAAGGGAACTGATTATTTCCAAGGAGCAAACAGATGATCTCGCTAGACAATTGCTACAGTCACAAGCCGGACAGACCCCGTTACCCGCATCTGGGGGAAATCTTCCTTCTACATCCTCTATGAATCCAGTGCAGATCAACCTACCTGGGAATGTACCTCTGGCTCCACCCGAACGATTTTCTGGTGACCCAAAGAGGTTTGCAGTATTTATCAATCAGTGCCGGTTGCATTTCTTATGCCGGCCAGCAGCCTTTCCAACTGATCAAGCTAAAGTAGCTTTCGTGCTTTCGTACCTTAGCGGCAATGCGGCAGACTGGTCGATCCCTCTAGTAAATCAAGATGATCCGGTCCTCCATGATTTTCAAGCTTTTCAGCTCAGTATGGAAAAACTGTTCGCAAGACATTCACAGGGGCAGGCCTTGGACAATGAGCTTCTTTCGTTGCGACAAGGTAATCAAGACCTTTTGGCTTATATTGCGTCTTTCAACAGACTGATAGTGGAAACTCAATGGCCTGAGGACAAAAGGATTACGCTGTTTTATAGAGGTCTACGTGGAGAGCTCAAAGATGTGTTAGCCCAAGTAGTGAATCCCCCACAAGATTGTTCGGACTATATAGACTTAGTCGTTCAAATAGATCACAGATTGCAGAACAGGAAGGCCGATCGTTCCAAGTTTGGTGCTCGAGTATTTTCCAAACCGCCAACTCCTTCCAAAGGTGTAGACTCCGGGGAACCCATGCAAATAGGGGGTCTGAAAGGTCCTCTAACACAAAAGGAGCGGGAAAGGAGAAAACACTTGCAATTATGCCTCTATTGCGGAAACTCAGGGCACTTTCTTCGAGACTGTCCGGTGAAACCTGCCAAGAAGGCTGTAGGAGCTGCAGTTACCAAAGTTACAAACTCTGAGCAGGGAAACAACCTCGCCCGACAAGAATAGAGGTCCTCTTGCCGAGCGTGAAAACCAGTTCCGTGACCTCGCATTTCATGATACCTATGGTCCTCATTAGCCCTGATAATCCGGATCGATTACATGCAATTGAAGCTTCCGTCGACAGCGGTGCCATCGGCAATTATGTGGATCATGAAATGGTTTCGAGGATGAATCTAACTCTTTGTCCCAAGGCTGTAAAGGACGTCATTACTACGGTGGATGGTACGGAAATAGCCTCCGTTCCAGTAACGCATACCACTCAAGAGGTGACGCTAGTACGTCAAGATGGACACCATGAGAAGATCGTGTTCGATGTGATCAAGGCCCCTCAGTTTCAGATTATTCTAGGAATACCTTGGTTAGAGAAACACAATCCTCTGATCGATTGGCGAGCAAGAACGGTCCAGTTTCCAGAATGTGTCTCTACTTGTCACCCTCCACCTGGTGTTGCACTGGCAGCAATTTCTTCAGAGACTCCCCAGTTACCTCCCGAATACCTAGAATACCAAGATGTTTTCCGGAAGGATCAGGCTAACTCTCTACCTCCTCATAGGTCTTATGACTGCCAGATAGACCTGATACCTGGATCTACTCCTCCTTGTAGTAGAATTTATACCCTCACCGAGCCTGAGAACCTTCACCTTCGACAATACCTGGATCAATACCTGGCAAATGGGTTTATTCGTCCTTCCAAGTCCCCTGCTTCTTCAGCTTTGTTCTTCGTTCCAAAAAAGGAAGGAGACCTTAGAACTTGTATAGATTATCGCTCCCTGAACCAGATCACCGTTAAGAATAGATATCCGTTACCTTTGATCCCTGAACTCCTGGACCAAGTCAGAAAAGCATGCATATATACAAAGCTGGATCTTAGAGGAGCTTACCACTTGGTTCGAGTAAAAGAGGGCGATGAATGGAAGACGGCCTTCCGCACCAAGTATGGGCTATTTGAATATCAGGTCATGCCCTTCGGACTTTGTAATGCCCCGGCCGCCTTTCAATATTTTATGAACGATGTCCTCAGAGAGCTCATAGATGTGTGTGTTGTTGTTTACATTGACGACATCCTCGTTTATTCTTCATCGGAATCTGAACATCGGAAACACGTGAAAATGGTCCTCGAAAGATTGCGTCAACACAAACTTTTCGCTAAGTTGGAAAAATGTGTTTTCAACGTGACTGAAGTTGAATTCTTGGGATTCATATTATCACCTGGCGGAGTGCGTATGGATTCAAAGAAGGTCGATGCAGTTCTCAAATGGCCATCACCATCCTCCGTAAAAGGTGTGCAAAGCATGTTAGGCTTCGCTAACTTTTACCGCAGGTTTATCCCCGAATTCTCTCGAATAGTCCAGCCCATCACTGCCTTGTTAAAGAAAAACAAACGTTTTGAATGGTCTACCGAGGCGGAACAAGCTTTCCAGGATTTGAAGACTAAATTTATCTCTGCACCAATCTTAAAACACCCTCGCCCCGAACTCCCCTACATCGTGGAAACTGATGCTTCAAGCCTTGCCATGGGGGCAGTTCTATCACAAAAGGACCCGGTAACCAATCAGTTGCATCCCGTGGCATTTTGGTCCCGCAAATTCTCGCCTCCTGAAATCAATTACACGATTACTGACAAGGAACTTCTGGCTATCAAGTCTGCCTTTAAGGCTTGGCGGCATTATCTGCTGGGGGCCCGACACACCGTTACTGTAATTACGGATCACCGAAACCTGCAATATTTGAAAACCGCAAAAGCCCAATCCTCTAGACAACTCCGTTGGGCATTATTCTTTGCCGAGTTTGACTTCATAATTACCTATCGACCTGGTACAAAGAACGGTAAAGCTGATGCCCTTTCTCGGATGGGAGTGGAAGAACACTTGATAAACCCTAAACCTGTACCAATCATTCCCGAACAAAGAATTCTGGGTGTAATCGCCACAGAATCCATAGAGGAAGTTAAGGATAAAGCCAGGCAACTTGTAACTCCAGCAGACATACAGAATTGGCATCTGCAGGGAAAGGACTTTGCAGTAAAGGACAACTTATTGTATTTCCAAGAACGATTATACCTACCCAGCACAGATTTACAGAAAAAAGTAATCTCTTGTTATCACGATTCTTTAATGGAAGGACATCCCGGTATGGCCAAGACCTCAGAAAAGATCAAGCGCTACTTCTGGTGGCCGTCTTGGAAAAAAGATATCAGAGACTTTATAATGTCCTGTGGAGTATGCGCCCAAAACAAGAGTCAAAAGGAAAGACCAGCAGGCCTCTTACGCCCTATTGACATCCCACCTCGCCCTTGGCATACGCTTTCTATGGACTTCATCACCGATCTACCTCCATGCTCCGGATACAATACGATTCTAGTAATCGTGGACTTATTCTCCAAGATGGCGCATTTCATTCTGCTCAAAGGCTTGCCAACAGCAGCAACTCTGGCCCGAGAATTTCTCGAAAACATCGTCCGACTGCACGGTTTTCCTTCGGTTCTAATTTCGGATCGAGGTAGTCAATTTATTTCTCATTTTTGGCGAAGTTGCTGTCGGTCGGCTCAAATTGATGTGAGACTTTCGACCAGTCACCACCCTCAGACCGACGGACAAACCGAGAGGACCAATCAAACTCTGGAACAGTATTTACGCTGCATGCTGCAACAAACTGAAAAAACTTGGAAAGACATCCTTTGGATAGCCGAATATGCCTTCAATAACTCTGTCCATTCGGGAACTGGGAAAACCCCATTTTTTCTTTTGTACGGCAGTCACCCTCGAACCTCGGAGTTGGATCCCCTCCAAGATCTTGAAACACCAGCAGTAGACTACCTGCATTCTACAATCACCCAAGCCTTTAAGGAAGCTGTTTCTCACCTTCAAAGGGCTAAAGAACAATACAAGAAAGGAGCAGACCAACATCGGAAGGAAGCCCCTCAATATCAAGTAGGGGATCAAGTCTGGTTATCCACCAAATATCTACCTCTAAAAGGGCCACGCACATTCAACCCAAGATACCTTGGTCCCTATTCCATCACTACCATAGTAAACCCAGTAGCGGTCAAGTTGGACTTGCCCCCGCACATGAAGATACATCCGGTCTTCCACGTCTCTCTATTAAAACCCGTGCAACCTCAAACCCGACTAACTAAATCTCCAAAACCTATCTTAGTTGATGGAGAACTCGAGTTTGAAGTCAAAAGCATTCTGGACTCCAAGATCTCCAAATCTAAACTATTTTACCTAATTGACTGGAAAGGCTACGGCCCCCAAGAGAGATCCTGGGAACCTGCTGAATATGTCCACGCTCCTCGCCTAATCAAAAGATTTCACCGAACATTTCCTGACAAGCCAAAACCCCCGGAGAAGCCCGGTTTGGGAGGGGCCTTGAGGGGGGGTACTGTCATGATCTCTGCTTCCAAAAGGTCAGGGTTTTCCCAACTCCCTTGGAAGCAGATCCATAACCCAGGTTCCGAGTGCCAACCAGTCCCAATTGGGACCTTTTGGACCCAGTCCTGGCGCCAGTGGCACCAGGCTCATAAATATGCCCAGTCCCAGCGCTGGAAGTGCCGGGCTCATAATGCTTGCGTGGACTTACCTGCAGCAGACCATGCTGCTTACTTGCCTGCCAGTTGAGCCTCTGATCCTCTTCTGTTTGGAACTACTTTTCCTGTTGGGTGGGGCAGGAGCCACTCCCTAGATTCAGAACACTGGAACTCTTCTGGAAAGCATGAACTCTTTTTTTACCTAGGCGTGGCTGTGGAAGGAGACACCTAAGCACTACAGGAGGCTATTTAAACCACACCCGATGGATGAATCTTGCTTTGCGTTATTCTGCATCCTCTGCAGCAGAACGCTCATCGTGTCTTCTGCATCTGATCCTGGGCCTAAGGAAAAAGGCTTACCATCCTGAATCCAGTCTTCAGCAACACCTATAAAGACAAGAAAGAACAGGTTAGCATTACGGTCTTCAGTGACAGCTCTTCACTTACCTGGTCCATCGGCTGTCACCAACGCCTCGCGCTGCATTCCGGCATCTGAAAGACAAAGGCGTACCTACTCTTCATGCGCTCCGGAAGTCTTCACACTGCATTCCGGCATCTGAAAGACAAAAGCTTACCAACTCTTTGCACGCTCCGGAGGCCTTCGGCGCTGCATCCCGCATCTGAAAGACAAAACAAGGTGCGTTTAAAGACATTGGGGAACTTTAATACTCACGTGCCGTTACTCCTTTCCACATCTAACCCAGTGGGTATTCCGGCACCCTGCAGCCGCTCCGAACTTGTACCTGCAAAATAAAAAGACAGTTAGAGCGCATCGTGAAGCAGGCAACAAGCGCTTACTTACGTGCTTTCAGGCGCTTCTATTCATCACACGGGCTCCATCTTCAACTCACTTCAGCCCGTCATCCGCCATCGCCGGAACCCTGCAAAACAAGAAACATCATTACTAAAGACTTTAAAGACATTAGAATTACTCGAAACTTACCGTTTGTGCAGTAAACGACGGACAGCAGTCCTCTGAAGTCAAGAGGCCTGCTCCCCTTATCCAGTGAAGAAACTGGTTACAGCACCCTGCCCCGAGGCAGATGGAGAGCACGGCGTTCACTTACCTAAGACATCTTACCCTTCGAGGCAGACATACAGTGCACAGAGGTCCAGCCCAAAGAGCCAGCCGTGTGTTACACATCACCTTTGAAGATACGGTATATGCCCAGTCAAGACTGGCGCCTCTACGGGAATCAGGTGAGCGTTACAGGTGGGGTGTGTGTGAAGTGCTGCGGTCAGATAACGGCCCACACTTCGCTAATGAAATGTTTCAGCACATCATGTCTTTGCTGGGCATTAAGCATAAATTTGCGTGTGCATATCACCCGCAGGCCAACGGTGTATGTGAACGCCTGAATGGCTTATTGAAAGAAGAAATAGCAAAAATACAGCAAACAACAAAGAAGAGCTGGTTGTATTGTCTTCCGCTAGCTCTATTTGAGCTAAGGAGTAGGCCAGGGTCTGACCACCACCTCACTCCTCACGAGGTGGTGACAGGACGCCAAATGCGCCTTCCTCTAACGCCTACATCAAGAGCATTCAAAGATTATGAAAACACTGCAACTGTTCTTGGTGATGAAATGTACCAAAATGTGTCTTCTTTGATTACTAGTGTAGCGTTTGTATCTCAACAGCTCGAGCGCACGCGGGGCGGGTCTAAGAGTAATCAACAAGAAGACGCCGACAAAGAATTGGAAAAAGAAGAACTCTGCAAAATTGCTAAAGGTGACCACGTGCTACTCCGCAACTTCAATAGAAAGTGGAACAGCCCACGCTTTACTGGTCCTCATTTGGTAGAGGAGGTAGCTACGAGAGCGGTGGAGTTGCAGGATAAGCATGCTTGGAATCACCTACACAACGTGAAGATCTACAAACTCCAGACCCGCCCCAGCGTTACCGGCAGGGCCATTGGAAGAACAACGACAGCATCGCCTACAGAGAAGGAGAGGTCGACCACAGCTGACGATATTAGTGTCACTACACCCGATCACCCCCCAGAGTCCCCAGAGACAAGTACTGACACTGGACACTTGCCCACAGCCCATCCCATGGTCACGAGATCGAAAAGTAAACAGACTTCCGCCAATTGAGCCCCAAACCCCCTGCCCGCTAAAGTTACCCCCCCCAATTAAAGGACATTGATTTGTACACACACAAATGTAGTATGTTGCCTCTTTTTCTCTCGCACACGCAGGTACTGTGTTTAATTGTATTGTCAAGAAAATAAGTAACTAACAGCGTACATTGCCCAGGAGTGGATGCTACCCACGGATGATAACTACCCTGAAGCCCTATCACACCAATTTGTATATCATATAAGAAGGCCAAAGTACCTAAAAAGAAGGAGGGTACGCGTCTATTACACCGCATTTGTTTTGGCCATAGAACAATCATTTCCCCATCTTCACCAGCACTTACCTGCCTTAAGAGACAGATCACTAAGGTTGGCGTGGGAACAGCTCTTTGCCTGGGCACTGAACGACTACTTAATAGGGAGAGCTTGATAACAACAACTAACCATAATAACAAGCGTATTAAGAATTTTCAGGCGGGCAACTTTAACGTCGCAAGAATAAGCTGCCGGACTGCAGCAAGGTAAGAGCAAATGCCGGTGAGACTAGCTTTTGTAATAAAAATGATAGGAGTATTGGTCATCACTGGTCTATTGGCTGCCTCTGTATGGCAGAAAAGTTATGCTATCAATATTATGGCTGCACCCAAACCTAACGTACCCCCTCCCACAGCTGCAACAGGTGTTACGTCAGGTGGTACTAGCAACCCTCTGCATAAGGGAAGTAGAGTTAAATGCAGCACATACTCAGATAATAAGGGTATTGATAATTACATAACAGATTCAGCACACGTCTCGAACAACATGTGGTACCAGCACATGACCCACATAGGTAAGCAGACAACCGAAGACAGCTGTTATGTTTGCTAATTGATCCCATACGCCATGAGCGCTTCTCGGACATTTGTAGCCACGGAAATAGAAGAAAAGACGGCACGATGTATAATATATCTGGCACTATTTCAAACGAGAGGGCGATTTCAAGGAACAGTAATGAGAATGGAGTGGAAAACAAGAGACACATACCCGTATGAAAACAATTTCCTCAAGTCATATCTGAGTTACCACAAGAGCAGTCTGCATGCCGAAGCGTTCAGATACATGACAAGTGGCCCTGAAAAGGGAGAAACAAAGAAAGTAACACTACAATACCTACCATGTGATTGGTATGCCACTGAACTTACTGGTACACAAGGATGTTGGGAACGGCCACTGGTAACAATAACAGGGAAGGTATACATGAACAATGAATGGGACATAGGGGTGGTCGGTAGCAACATGGTAACAAAAGAAAATACTACCACCATAAAGGAACACAATGACAGATGTTGGACGACATGGGTCAAGTACGCACCCCTGCTGTCATGGATGGAGAAAGATGAAGACCCAATGAGCATACTACCGCTGACCGCACCCAAGTTATGCTACCACCACAGAGGAGATGTGGAGGTGGGATACAACACCAACTGTGCAAGCGTGTTAGAGTTACCAGAGGGGGTTGCAGGAACGGCAGTGATAATGGATCACTACTGGGCCTGCGGAAATAAGGCATATCACACCCTGCCCCTGTTGTGGAATGGAATATGCACATTGGTACACATCAATGTACCATCGCTAGTGGTACCCCAGAAACATGTGAACATGGCCAACTTCCCAAAAATGGATGAAGGGAACAAGAGGAAGAAGAGATCGGTACAATAAAAGAGGGGTGAGGACAACGACAACAACAACAATAATGTCCTGAACAGGAAAAAGAGACAAGGAGAACCTCTAACAGGAAACTACCTGTGGGGAAGGTCGGAAACAGCACTCACTTCTATCCCACCAGAACACAGATTATTTAGCAGAGCTGCAATGTTCTTCTCGTCAATAATACACCTTGGACTAAAAGCTTATGCAAATGCTAAATGGCTCCAGATAACCCGATGGGAACTAACGATGACCATTAATTCAACAGTAAACGGATTCAACGCAATAAAAGAGGAACTACGAGCGGTGAGAATGGTAGCACTACAGAACAGATATGTATTGGATCTCCTCACAGCGATGGAGGGAGGAGTTTGCGCAAAGATAGGACAATCATGCTGCACATTTATTCCTGCTAAAGATGCCGACAATGGTACACTCACCGAAGCAGTATCAGAGCTGGCCCAGATGCACTCCAAAATGATGGAAGAGAGTAAAGGAGTGAAGAAAGATGACAGCTGCTTCGCATTGTTATGGTCATGGATGCCATCATGGCTGTCGGACGGACTGAAGATTATAGTTGGATGCATAATACTGGCTGGAGCTGCATTGATTATAATAAGGTTTTGGAAGGCCAGGAAGGCACGTACTACAGACGAAATGATCGAAATGGTTGGTATGCACCCCTTGATGCCAACTGATGATGACCAGCACACAGACACCATAATAAAGGAAAGAGAAAAACTGCGCAGGCAAATCATCACCAACCACCTGGACCCGCCATCCGTAAAGCTCGAAAACCCAAGAAACCCGAAGAGCTATATCGGAAGATGGGTATACTGCAAACCGGGAGGAAGTTGCTTATATATGTATTGGTCATTTGAGGACCATGTCAACCACTATGGACACCTGGGAGGAGTAACTAAAATATGGAGAGTAAGAGGAGATAGAGAAAAGGATATGTTTGTGGTCGACAAGTCGACCAGAGGGGGGTCTGAAGTGGGAGAATGGGAGAAAAGACTCCCCCCAATCTCCTCGCGCCCCTGACCTAGAGGATCGCAGCCCAGACACCCGCCACGAGATGAATTTGTCTATCTACCAGACGACCAAATACCTTGGTACAAGAACATACGGATGTGCCCACCAGCCTGCCCACCAGCCTGCCCTACTCGAGCCGACACCTGCGGCATGGATGAACTTGATTGAGCCCTCAACAACAAGCACCCACATCGTTAGAGATGCCACGATGACCTAGCTGACTGTCAAGAACACACGTGCCACCATACACACTGGACACTCCCACACCAACCCACACGAAGAATATACTCAGTGCTATGACTTAGGCGACGGATACGCCCACTGACGCGCATCTTTATTATTTTCACATAGGTTCTCCAAAATGCAGAAACGCAAGACGCACAAAGCACTCGTTTACATGCTTGCTGACGCTTCTCCCGACCCTTGCTTCGTGATGAAAATACAACAAAGATATGATACTGCCTATGAAGCCATGTGACACCGCAACATAAGTGCCGTGCATTACCCATCCCCACCTATGAACCAAGCCCAAGTAGGCTGCAAGCAAGAGCCTCCATGAATACTGGGCGAGCAAGAGTACACTCGCTGACCCTGCAGAACGAGCCCAACGAGAAATGACAGTCAAGGGAGCGATGTTGCAACTCGTATGCTACCAGCCGACGCCAAGGTCACACCTGTAAGCAAAGCCAGGCACGCAGAGGCAAATTCAACTTTAAATGTGTAGAATTCTGCCTCAGCCACGGTCTCTCCTCACGTGACCAAGCCAAACCTGACAAGTTTCCAGACCCACGAGGGAGAAGTCGCCTGGTTCCCACGTCTGGGACACAGGCTGCAACAATGAAATGACCCAATGGACACCTACAGTGATGGGAATGGTCTGCTCTCAGGCCTATGAGCAAATCCACGCATTGTCTGCACAAACACAAAGTTACATATTGTTGCAAATGACAGGTACACCGCGAGCTGGGAACAACGATGTCCCAGGCTGGGGGGCTTGCGAGTGGACCAATCAGAACATGGGGCACTCATCACTGACGTCACTAACATTAGCCAATCATTAGAGGTCTTCGTGTAACAATTTTCAAGTATCTAATAGAAGGGACAACCCAAGTATACCACCTGACTGACCCTTAGCCACTAACAGCGTTCTCTATACGTATGCTATACTAATCCTACCACTCAAGGAACCAATCCAGAGTGGCGATAGGTTTTTGCTAACTTTCCCAGGTGACGCAAGAAGCGCGTCATACTGAGGCAAAAAGGGGCCTGCGAGCCCCACGAACTTTGAGAGGGTCTGGACGGACGCGTACGTTCCTACACCCATCCCTGCCGTTGTTCAATAAACAGCAGAACCACCTTGCTTCTTGTGTGTGCCTCATACTCATTTTTGGGAAACGCAGGAGGAGTTGGGGCCTCCCAGCCCGGAGGTCCGCGGAAGGCCCAGCCGACCCCGGGAGATACTCCCCGACAGTAAATCTTGAGGGATTACTGCCAAATTCTTTTACAGTTACCACCGCTCGGTCCCTCAAACTTATGGCAGGATTTTAAGTGAGGTAACAGTTGTGTTACTCCCCATTTGGCGTCCATAGGTCTACATTGGCATTTTGTCACATTTAGCACATATGGTAATTCCACTACTGTAAATCGAGCAGTTTTTGACCTTTAAATGGAGGGCTTACCTCCAGCAATATGCTGGAGGTCAGTCCTCCAATTTGATGCCAAACCTATAATATGGCATTGTGGTAATTCAATTCCCGGACAGAAATGTGGCGGCATGAGAATTACTGCCACTTTTCTATGGCACAGCTAAACTCATATTTAGAACAATTGGGCCTTATTATGATTTTGGCAGTCATTCCAGAGAAATTACCACCAATCTCGGTTACCATTATCGCCATGCGGGTCCGTACACTTATTGCAGGATTATCAGTTGGTAGCAGGGCTGTTAGACCCCGTTTTCCATTGGACTCCATGGGGACTTATTTGGTTTACTGCGAGCGGTAATTCCGCCACAGTAAATCTGATGATTTTTTTATCTTGAAGTGAGAGATTTACCTCCAGAGTGTTTTTGGAGGTAAATCCTTCACTTCGCGTCAAACCTATAACTCGGCGGTGCGGTAATGGAAAATAGTGGCTTGGAACTGAATTACTGCCACTTTTTTACAGCAGCGCCAAAGGGTTGTTGAGGCCCTTTTTTTCCTACCTCCCTGGGTTCCAAATGCCTTCCAAAGGCTTTGTCAGGAGTAAACCTGTGACAGTCCCTGTCTCAGATAGCTATGCTAAGACTGACTCCCTGCGCGGGAGAATGTTTGTGAACAGTGACGGGGCAACACTGCACCTAGGAGGGATGGGGCACAGGGCACTCCTTTCAACAGAAGCCCCCTGTCATAGGTGGCACATGGCCTCTTACCTGGACAAGTAAAGGAATCGTCAGATGTGTCTTCTCTCATCAGCTGCCAATAATTGTATCACCCTCTGTCCCTGCTCTCACTTAAGTAATACCCCTCATTACCATAGGTCGCCCCCTTTCTGTTTCACCACATCCAGCTACGGGAACAACCAAATTTACATTATTGCCTTGCTTACTTTTTTTTAATGTTTAATTCTTTTTTTTAGAATGATAATACAATAGAATTTAAGAAAAACTTAAAATCATAAACATTCTTTTTATTCCTTTTTAACGGGAGCATCAGAATCTCCAGGCCGTTACCATGGTAATTATGTCATATATACTATTCGGGGTAATACTCACGAGGGTCACTCTTTACCATGCGCCTCCCTGCAGTCCTGACCCTCAAATGTAAGTGGCAGAGCCCTGCAGCGGAATATATGCTTTAAACATTTACTTATAGTATCAAACGCCCTCAGTTATAACCCAAAAAAGAGTTAGTACCACGAGCCTCACATGTTGAAAAAATTACTTCACTTTGATCTGATACCTGGTGTAAGAGATTTCCTTTGCGTATATAATGACACTAGACCGGTGGAAAATGGGTGAGGGGATAGGCATCCTAAGCATGTCATCCAGATGAAAATTGAAATCAATCATAGAATACATATGTTGCCTGCAGGCATCAAACTGGAACCCTCTGGCGGTGGCACCATATACAGCTGATTATTCATGAAGACGTAACTGACCCACAAACACATGGTCACAAGCACAGAGTCTTTTTTCTGGCCTATCAGACCTTTGGGCCGCTTTTAGGCATAGATCACTAAGCCATTGTGATGTGTCTTCTCTCTTTCTATGCAACCTGGACCATGACCCATTGCACCTCTGAATGTAATAGTCCGACAAACAAATCATTGTGGATTAAAAGAGCAGTGAAGAAACCTGGATCATTGTTTTTTACCCTCATATTCATATCTTCTCCATAAATCATAGGTGTCTGGCCAAAGTTACACCATACCAAGTGGGCCTATGTTAAAAAGCCTGCACATTCTGGCGTCATAAATACCGTGTGGGGTGTCTTTAACATTGTGCGCTTCGGCAGCACACGTACCAAATCGGAATGACACAAAGTAGATGAGCATGGCCCCTGCATAAGGATGACGTGCAAAATCGTGGAGTTCTGTACTTTTTATCACCTGCCAAGCGAGAAACATTCTTTACTTGTAAGTCTTATTGACCGAATAAACAGAACTCCATTCAATTCCCTGTCTTGTGGCTCTAAAAAAGTAGTGTTTCAAAGGTATTTTTCTCTGATTATACCAAACTTAGTGCTATGGCCTTTTCTCCTTCTTGTTGCACATTTTCTATGTAGCACACGGCACTGCATTGCTGGCTGGCTTCAGGCAGTGTTATCAAACATTGCTTAATGCTACCTCTTTAAATAGTTCTAGGCCTTAATCCTGAATAAAGCTTAGCAATGTCTTGTAGACTTTGCTTTTAGTTGTGTGATTTTCTTATTGATTTAACTATCCTTCAAACACTGCCTTATCAATTGCCACTTTCAAAACCTGCTTCAGGACTTTAAAGCTATGTGTAGCGCAGAAGTCAGGCAGAGAGAGAGCATAGATACAATTAGGACATATGGGAACCCACGTGCTTGCATGGAAAAGCTTTCAGGACGTTTTCTAATTGGAAAAAGGCTCAGTGCCTGGTGTCTGAGCCTGGAAGGGATCCTTCACATGCATAGATTCTTGGATCTTGGTTGGTTGAGGAGGGGGGAGCTAGAAGCTCTGAAGTCATATCAGTCACAGGCTCCATTCCTGAAGTTACTGAGACCCCACAGCCTTCCTCCCTGTGTCACAGTTTCCGTGCCAGGGCTTGGGCTCTGCTGCTGCTTTGGTACGCAGCCAAGCATTACAGATTTAGTTACTCAGAGTTGCCAGTTAACCATCCCACCTCCATCTCTATGCATTTGCAACATACTTGCTATTGTAGAGTAAGCACGTCTAGGGGAGAGAGAGAGAGAGAGAGAGAGAGAGAGAGATAGCGCTCTGCCTATGCAAATCATTGCCATTGTCTTCTGGGGAGCCCACTTTTTCAGACGCTCGAAGCCCTGTTTGACTGCCAGCCTGTTGGAGAAGACCAAGACCCAGATTCAGCCCACCAGCCAGAAAGCTGAGGCTAAGTCTTTATCCGGTGTACATTTTGCCACCTGTCCATGAGTTACTGAGGTCCATAAAAAGCTCAACTGCATCTCTCATAGAGAGGCCATTGGCCGATCATGGCCGATCAGGGACGTGAAGGACAGGGGGCTAGAGAGAAGGGTGATATGATATGATATGGCATTTATAACGCGCCTATACACAAGTGTTTCAAGGCGCGACGAGGCAAGGGAGGGGGAACAGAGGGAAGACAGACAACGATCCTACTTGGCCAAGTGTCATTCAGATCACGCAAGTGCATGTGTAGGTGGCAAGGGGGAAGGGGACAGTGCAATACATGGGATAAAGAATAAATAAAGTAAAGAATGGCCAACAGGTGGCAAGTGCAGGGAGAATGGTAAGTGCAGGCATCAGGTGTCAAGTGCTGGTGGTAGGACTGTAGGGATACAGAGAACAGTCCCCAAGTGCAGGGGTATCAGGAGGGCAGTGCAGGTGTGCGACCGGAGGAGGGGGGGGGGCCTGGGCCCGAGCTCAGAGGGTGGCCAGGTAAGCCAGTGCAGGTTCAGTATAAGCAAGGAAATCAGCATGGGAGACAAGGAGAAAAAGCAGAAGCAAAGAGAAAGGTTTTGAGGTGCTTCCGGAACCGGAGGTGGTTCTCCTCAAGTTTCAGGGGGGCAGGGAGGCTGTTCCAGAGGGAGGCCCCGGCCGAAGAAAGTGATCTAACACCAATTCATTGCTTGCAGAAACGACTGACCCTGAGCGAGTTGGAGGTGGATGAGCGAAGAGCTTGAGAGGGGAGATATTTAAGAAGAGAGAGCTGAAGGTTTTGAGGTCCTAGGCCCCAGAAGGACTTGTGGACGATGCAGAGGGTTTTGAACTTAATCCTCGCAGCCACTGGGAGCCAGTGCAGAGATTTCAATCCTGGAGAGATACGATCCCTGGGCTTGAGGCCAAGGACAACTCTCGCAATCCGGTTCTGGATGAGCTGCAGAGGGCGGAGGTTAGAAGCAGGCAGATCTAGAGATAGGCCGTTACAATAGTCCAGTTTAGAGAGAACCAGAGCTCTGGAAACAGTGAGCCTTTGGGGGAAGGATAGGAAAGGTAGAATACTGTAATAACTTGGAAGCTGATGAACACCCGAACCAGCAGGTAAGTTATTAAGTAGGTTTATTGTAGTTCAGTTGCCAGGAACAAAACATTGGCATGTCCTTTCCAAGTCAGCATACCTCCAACTGCTGTACATAGAATCACCTTCAGATCACAACACACCAACACTCCACTCACACTGACCTCACTACATTCCATGTACAGTGATGTCATCCCCTCAGCTAGCAAGACACATTATAACACTTCTCCCTCCTTTCCTTTATTGAAATCAGAGAAATTACACACCAAAACTACCACCAGACAAATCCCCCACATGTACGTGTGGCCAGCACGAAATGCACCAACTAGTAACACCACTGGGGACAAGAAACTGCCTCCAGATAACACCTATAACCCCGAACATTCCTTGGAGTGCTGGTTGATGATCCAGCGTCCTGCATAATAGGGCAGAACAGTCAACGCATTCAAACTCCCTTCCGCGTTCCAGCTCCTCACGCTGGAATGTACGATGATGACGGACCAATGTCATCATTTTACTCGACACTGAGCAGGAGACACATCGCGGGTCCCGGAAACACTGGGGACACGCTTCCCAATCCATGGGGACGTAGCATGAGTCAGTCCGGAACCCTGCATACTTGCTAGAGCTGCCGCCCGACAAAAACGCATCCAACGCGGCTTTGACAGCGCTGCACCAGTTGCTCATGCTGTTTCGAGGCACAGCGCCTCCCAGACATACCGGACGCTGGCACGTCTCTGGCTGCTCCTCCCAGCAGCTCGGATGCAGCTGTGCCGACAAATCCCTCTGTTTACAGTCCACACCACCTCCGTGGCAGAGCGTACAGTGCCGCTTCTCCTGCTGACACTCCCAGCACATGAAAACGCCCGCAGCATGCTGAGCCGAGCACTAGGCACAGTCCACACTTCACCCAACTGTACAGGATACCCGGTTAGAGAACAGTTTCAAGGGCGACTCCTTTACCACCAGCGTCCACCATGCAACACTCCTACCCGCACACCGACAAGTGTGCCGAACAGCTGCCCATAACACCCCCAGGACCACCTGGTCGCTGGGCGAAGCGGCTTATGGGCAGCAGGGTCAAACAGCACTGCACCCCGACCTGAGTGCCGACCCAGCTCCACCTTCAGCACCACCCGGCCTGCTGAAGAATCTTAGGCAGCCCAATTAAAACACCTCAGGCTCCAACTTGCTGTGAACTTGGAATATGGACATGAATTCACAGGAGGGCAATGTTTTCCTGTTTCTGAACTGTCCCCTCCTCGTCGCCAGTGTAATAACTTGGAAGCTGAAGAACACCCGAACCAGCAGGTAAGTTATTAAGTAGGTTTATTGTAGTTCAATTGCCAGGAACAAAACATTGGCATGTCCTATCCAAGTCAGCATACCTCCAACTGCCCTACATAGAATCACCTTCAGATCACAACACACCAACACTCCACTCACACTGACCTCACTACATTCCATGTACAGTGATGTCATCCCCTCAGCTAGCAAGACACATTATAACAAATACCTCTGAGGAGGTGCAGCTGGTAATGTGGCTTTTTAGAGATATCAGAGATGTGAGGAAAGAAGGAGAGAGTGGAGTCGAAGATGACCCCGAGGTTTTTAGCCTCACAGGTGGGAGCAGGGAGAGGGCCAAGAGAGGTCGGCCAGAGAGTAACAGAAACGGAGGGTGCGGGTGTGCCGATGAGGAGAATCTCAGTCTTGCTAGCATTCAGGCATAGATCATTGGTGGCACACCACTCCTGGATGGCAGGCAGGCAGTCAGAGATGAGGGAAGGAGAAGAAGTGACTGAAAATGAGCTGAGTACCATCCGCATAGCACTGGAAGTTGGGGCAGAGTGCTGCAATGCGGTGGGCAAGAAGTGCCAGGTACTAGTTGAACATCCAGGGAGAGAGGTTAGACCAATGGGGAACACCACAGGTAGAGATAGAGATGGAGGAGAGGAAGGACCCAAGTTGGTCCTGGGAGTGTCGATCGGAGAGAAAAGAAGTCAGCCACACAGCGGCTGACCCGTGATGCCCAGGTTATCACGGAGACGGTTGAGCAGGATGGCATGGTTGACTGTGTCGAAGGCAGACTAGAGATCAAGTAAGATGAGGACACAGGGGGTGTTGCAAAGAAGGTTATAGAGCAGGTCTTTGCGGATGTTCAGAAGAGTAGTTTCCGTGCTTCTGGCAGCCCTGAAGCCAGACTGATGGTCATGGAGACAGCCAACAGATTCAGTGTGAAGATTAAGCTGTGAGATGGCCAGCTTTTCAAGGAGTTTGCCCAGGAAAGGAGTGATGGAGATTGGGCGATAGTTAGCAGGGCAGGAAGGGTCGGCAGAGAGGTTCTTAAGAAGAGGGTGCACAAGGGAGTGCTTCAGGGTGGAGGGGAACACTCCAGAGGTGAAAGAGTGGTTACAGAAATCGGCAAGGGCAGGAGCCAGGGAGTCAATGTGGTCCTTGATGGTTTTGGAGGAAAAGGGGTGGACCTGTTTTGATGAGACTTTCATAGATCAGACTTGTCTAGAAACCTCATCTGGGGAGAACAGGGGAAAGGCAGAGAAGGAGGGAGGAGAGGTGGCAGCAGAGGGGCCGGGGGATGGGCAGTGAGGAGAGGTCGAAAGAGAGGACAAGATGTCCTGAGTTTTAGAGATGAAGTGAGAAGCCAGGGCCGTGCAGAGGGCCTGGGAAGGGACAGGCACATCAGCCCTTTAGGCATCAAACTAGTGTTTTCAATGTACTTTGCACGTGTTAAAAATACAGCACGTGAGAACTGCATGAGGAGTGGCAGCGAGGAGGAGAAGAGAGGATTCCAGTTTGGAATGCGAGGAGCGACAGTTGGAAGAGAGAGAAAGAGAAGAGACGTTTGCAGTTCATGCCCCCATTTTAGAGATATATTTTACTTATAAAATAGTTACTTATAACTTTATTGTACCATAAATAAACATATGTTATATTTCCCATATATATATTGTCCCCGTTACTTCAGTGGCGACGAGATTAGAAGAATCCATGGTGGCCGTTGAGAAGGCTCTCCGGCCACGAACGAGGTAGGAGCAATCGTTATTGTTTGCAGAGCCGCTCGCTACCTCCCTCGCAAGTTCCGAAGTGTGTTCACTGTAATTATATATTTCCATTCCGCCTCTCCGGAGCTTTTTCTGTTTTTGCCAAAGCCATCGCCTTTAATGAACTCTCTACTGATTAGCTACCGAGGAAAAGGGGAGTATACATATACGACGCAAGATAAGGTGTGGCCATCGCCCAAGCGTTGCTAATCGAAATAAAAAGAGGGGTGAGCTGACACTAAATGTGTTTACATAGAACATCGTACTGACGTTCGCAGGCACAACCTAACATTCAATTTCAGTCTGCAGGCTGCGCTCCTCATTGGAGATACGTGGTGAAACAATACCGAAAAGTTACTTACACTCGATTTGAGCCTCGTTTTGACGCATGCGAGCACAATCTAACGCCGCTCTTCAGGCTGCCTGGCTGTGCGTTTCATTGGATGAGTGCGGCATATCACTCAAAGAAGGGGCGTAGCCACCCAGCGCCGACAAGTGCACATCTAAATAGAAACCTGAGCTGATAAATGTCTTCCTAGCGGTTATACTACTAAAGTGAAAGCTTCATAAAAAAATGTTTTTAAAAAAGGGGAAATTGAACATATTCACACAACGGAATTAATTATATATGTGAGTGAAGAGTATGGGTAAATACCGCCTTGAAACACATTAGGAGGGATAAACTATTGATTGTGTTGTGCTTAATACGGCGCATACATATATATACATTTCCACCTAATTACTCTTAACCATTCTTCATCGAGTGAAGCACAAATACGAGGGAATACTGAAATAAGAGATCTCTTCTCTCTCATTTAATCTTCTGCATTTCAAGAGGAAACATCACTCCGGTGGTGGACCAAAAGGACCTATCAAGATTACCAAGTACTAACCCATAGTTATTGCATTGGTCACATAATAATCAAATACTTGACATGGCAATGCAAGGGGTTCAACCTCCACACATGTTTCTACCAGAAGTGGGAGAACCAATTCTTCCGTGGAAACGCTGGCTCAAAGCATTTGAACATTATGCCCATGTGGTGGGCGGAGCAACATACTGCATTGAAAGGAAGAAATCTTTGTTACTGCACTGTATGGGTCCGGCTGGACAAGAGAAGTATGAAGATCTGCCTGGTCTAATGGATAATGAAATAGGGGACATGAACGAATACGATGTAGCTATAATGAAACTGAATAAACATTAAGAAAAAAAATGAGTACAATTCTTGAAAGATAAACATTTGGCAAACGTGTCTAAGAACAGGATAAAACTGTAGAACAATATGTTACAGCTTTGAGAAAACTGGCCCGTAATTGCAAATTCAATCAACAATTGGAAGAACGGATTAGGGACCAGTTTATGCTTGAGTGTAGAAGCAGTAAAGTCAGAGAAAGACTATGGTCCGAAGACGATCCCCCACTTGATGTAGTTCTACGATTGGCCAAAGAAGTCGAGCACACAGAAACATGTGTAGTGACCTTGGAGAGCAGAACAAAGGACATTTCAGTCAAATCATCTGTCAGTTTAATACAATCTGACCAAGATGAAGAAATAGGCGTGATAAGAGGTGGTAGAAAAAAGAAATCAACACCTTATCACAGTGTTATGTCATCAGCTTCCAACAATATACAGCGCAGGGGTTCTGGTAATTCAGAAATGTACAGAAGCCAAATGATAGTGAAGAGACCTGAAATCAGAAAGTCTGATAGATTTGAAATAACCAGAATGTCCACGTCAATAGGAGAGTGCCAAAACAAGGGACAGCTTCCCCAGAGTGGAAGGGGGAGAACCAGGCAGAGAGGATGCTACAGATGCGGTAGCCCAAATCATTGGGCGAATAACAAAGAATGTCGGCCCTTAAAATTATCTGCAGGAGGTGCGGTGGTAAAGGACATATGGCCAAATGTTGTAGGACCAGCCAAAATGAAGATCATACCTCGAACTGGATTGGGGATGATGATGGAGAAGAGGAGTGTGTGTTCATGGTCTCCGATGGAGACACATATATTGAAAGTCCCAGAGCAAAGATTGCTGTGAATGGCTTTCCTATAGTTATGATGGTGGACTCAGGGGCCAAGTACAAGCTTATTCCAGAGGAATTGTGGAGGTCATGTGGACTGGAATACCTACATGAAGTAGATGTGAAGCTCAAAGCCTATGGTGGAGCCAGGATAGATCTAATTGGATGGTTTACGGCCAAATTAGAATTTAAAGACAGACAGGCATGTGGCCGCATTTATGTTTCAAAGAGAAGGGAGACAGCCTTGCTTAGTTGAACCCACCAGAAACTGTTGAAGGTTCGATTAGACCCCAATGCCAATGATACAGTTTATCAAGTTGATGGGGCTAATGTTGAGAATATCCAGAAAATCAAGGATGAAGTATTCAAAGATGATGTGATAGGGTGTTTAAAATGATTTTCACATCGCATTTTGCTCAAGTCGGGTTCTAAGCCAATAGCCCAAAAGCTCAGGAATGTACCATTGGCTCTCAGGACCGAAGTCAAAGAGGAATTACTTAAGTTGGAAAGGCAAGGCATTATCGAGAGGGTTGATGCTGCAAAGTGGGTTTCCCCTATGGTCATAGTAAGAAAACCAAAAGGAAAATTAAGATTGTGTGTCGATATGAGAGAATTGAACAAGTGTGCAATTCCGGATAGGCACCCGTTGCCTAACATACAAGAACTGATATCCACACTAGGACCTGTGAAAGTTTTCTCTACTCTAGATCTCACGGGCGCTTATCACCAGATCAAACTGCATGATGGCCTTAAACAATTGACGGCTTTCATTACACCAGAAGGTCTTTACCAATTTCAAAGGATGCCTTTTGGACGAATTTCTGCGGCATCAGTTTTTCAGAGAGTTATGCAGTGAATCCTAGGAGATATGGAAAGAGTTCTGTTCTTCCAGGACGATGTATTAATTTATGCTAATGATCAGAGTGAGCATAATGTGAGGCTGAATAGGGTGCTACAGAAGCTACACCAGGCAGGAATGGTTTTGAGTAAGGTCAAATCTAAAATAGACAGAAAAGAGATTGAATACTTAGGACACGTAATATCTGGAGAAGGAATCAAACCAAAGAAAGATTTAGCAGATTCCATCAAATCTTTGATTGTACCAAATAACAAAGAACAACTCAGAACATTTCTTGGGATGGCGGAATGTTATGCTAAATTCATAGAACATTTTTCAGACCATACAGTGGAACTGAGAAAACTATTAAAAATGAACAAGAAGTTTGTGTGGAACAAGAGAAGTGAAAAAGAATTTTGTTTCATTAAGGAAGCGTTAGCAAGAGCCCCAGCACTTCAAAGCTTCGTAAGAGGTAGAAAAACTGTAATAACGACAGATGCGAGTGAAGTGGGACTTGGTGCAACATTATCACAATACCATAATGGACAAGAAATGGTTATTGCCTTTGCATCCAGGCTCTTAAAAGGAGCAGAAAAGAACTATGCCACAATCGAGAAGGAGGCTCTAGCAATAAAATGGGCCACAGAGAGATTTAAGAGTTTTGTGTGGGGAGTAAAGTTCAGTATTTACGCAGGCAACAAGCCGTTAGTGGAAATCTTTATTATCATGGGTCTTGATAAAGTATCTTGTAGAATCAGGAGATAGGTGTCCAGACTACAAGAGTTCAATTTCAAAGTTAATCATATTCCTGGATCAAAGAATCCCACAGCAGACTGTCTTTCACGCCTGACGGGTTTGGATGAGATGGATGATGATTCCGAAGATCTAGAAACTGTTTGTGTGGTATCGAACCAGGCTATATCTGAAAAGGAGTGGAATGATGAAATGGAGAAAGATGAAACATTACGGGAAGTAGTGAGGGTTGTCAAAGAGGGAAGGTGGAGGAAGAATGAGGTGTTTCGCACTGAAGTCAAAGCATTCTGGGATGTACGAGATGATCTATATTTTCAAAGCGGATATTTCATGAAGGGTGATAAGATGATACCTCCAACCAACCTCAGAGAGAGGATCATGCGGATGGGTAGCGAAGGCCACCATGGCATTGTAAAGACCAAGAGAAGGATTAGAAACACCTATTGGTGGCCCGGATGTGATCGCCAGATTGAGGACCAAATCAGGAAGTGTATCCTTTGCTCCAGAATTGATAAAGTATGCATGGGTGCTAGTTACCCGATGGTGATGAGAAATATTCCTTTAAGTCTGTGGTGTATGATTGCTATGGATGTGATTGGCCCAATATGGAGTGGTGGGTGTTCGACGTATTGCTTAGTGGTCATTGACATGTTAACCAGATGGGTTGAGATTACTTTCTTGCCACAGGTTACTACACATAAAGTTATTGAGTTTTTGGAAGAACTGTGTGAGAGAGAAGGGTATCCCCAAGAGGTTCTCACAGACAATGGTTCACAGTTTAGATCCAAAGAAATGGAAAGGCATTTGAGTGAAAGGGCCATTATCATAAGCTTTGTGCAATATATCACCCACAACATAATGGTAGTGTGGAGCGATTTAACAGGGTGATTAAGGATGCCATCAAGTTAGCATGGGCAAATGGATAAGATTGGAAAAGAGTTGTTAAAGAAACTCTCTTAGCTCACAGATTCACACCTCACAGCACCAGAGGTGTCTCTCCCTTTGAGCTGAGTAGGGCCAGAAAAGCTAATACAAAACTTTTCCCAGGGTGGATGAGTGCTGTGGCAGAGAATGTGGTTAGTCTGGATGGAGTGAAAGAAAGTGTTGAACAGAGACAAATGAATAATAAAAGGCTGCATGATAGCAAGTCTTTCAGGAGAAGACCTGAGCCTCATGTGGGTAGTTTAGTGAGAATAAAACATCCAGTAACCCTGAGACAGGATGAATGTCATTGGTCTAAACCAGTTAGAGTGATAGAGGTATATTCACACGCAGTAAAAACCCAGGATGGTAGAGTGTGGAATAACGAGAGGGTTATGGTTTTGAAGGATGAAAGTTTGGAGAATGATCCTGATAATTTGATTGAGGTGAGCAGAGAGAGAAGTAGGGAATGTGATATAATAAATAGAGACAATGAAGGTGTATGGGAGGAGAATGGGAGAGCTAGGTTGTCTTGTGGAGTATCTTCCTTGGCAATTCCTTCAGATAATCATCCAGAAGAAGCCAGGAGGAAGTTTAAGGCCGGAAGACACTACAGGCGACCGAGACATCTTTCAGACTATGTGATCTAACAAATTTAATATGTGTTCCATAAGGAAAGGGGATGTGTAGTGTTTTCAATGTACTTTACACAGCACGTGTTAATAATACAGCACGTGAGAACTGCACGAGGAGCAAGAGCGAGGAGGAGAAGAGAGGATTCCAGTTTGGAATGTGGAGGAGCTATAGTTGGAAGAGAGAGAAAGAGAAGAGACGTTTGCAGTTCATATCCCCAATTTAGAGATATATTTTACTTATAAAACAGTTACTTATAACTTTAGTGTACCATAAATAAACATATGTTATATTTCCCATATATATATTGTCCCTGTTACTTCACAAACTGGCACCCTCTGGCGGTGGCACCATATACAGCTGATTATTCATGAAGAGGTAACTGACCCACAAACACATGGTCACAAGCACAGAGTCTTTTTTTCTGGCCTATCAGATCTTTGGGCTGCTTTTAGGCATACATAACTAAGCCATTGTGATGCGTCTTCTCTTATTCTATGCAACCTGGAAAATGACCTTTTACATCTCTGAATGTAATAGTCAACCAAACAAATCAGTTATTTTGTATTAAAAGAGCAGTGAAGAAAGCTGGATCATTGTTTATTTACCCTCATCTTCATATATCCTCCATAAATAATAGGAATCTGGCCAAAGTTACACCATACCAAGTGGGCCTATGTTAAAAAGCCTGCACTTTCTGGCGTCATAAATACTGTGTGGGGTGTCTTTAACTTTGTGCGCTTCGGCAGCACACGTACCAAATTAGAATGATACAAAGTAGATGAGCATGGCCCCTGCATAAGGATGATGTGCGAAATCGTGGAGTTCTGTACTTTTTATCACCTGCCAAGCGAGAAATATTCTTTACTTGTAAGTTTTATTGACCGAATAAACAGAACTCCATTCAATTCTATGTCTTGTGGCTCTAAAAATGTAGTGTTACAAAGGTATTTTTCTCTGATTATACCAAATTTGGCGCTATGGCCTTGTCGTCTTCTTGTTGCACATTTTCTATGTAGCACATGGCAGTGCATTTGTGGCTGGCTTTAGGCAGTGTTATCAAACATTGCTTAATGCTACCTCTTTAAACAGTTCTAGGCCTTAATCCTGAATAAAGTTTAGCAATGTCTTGTAGACTTTGCTTTTAGGTGTGTGATTTTCTTATTGATTTAACTATCCTTCAAACACTGCCTTATCAATTGCCACTTTCAAAACGCGCTTCAGGACTTAAAAGCTATGTGTAGCGCAGAGGTCAGGCAGAGAGAGAGCATAGATACAATTAGGACATAGGGGAACCCACGTGCTTGCATGGAAAAGCTTTCAGGACGTTTTCTAAATGGAAAAAGGCTCAGTGTCTGGTGTCTGAGCATGGAAGTGATCCTTCACACGCATAGATTTTTGGATCTTGGTTGGTTGAGGAGGGGGGAGCTAGAAGCCCTGAAGTCATGTCAGTCACTGGCTCCATTCCTGAAGTTACTGAGACGCCACAGCCTTCCTCCCGGTGTCACAGTTTATGTGCCAGGGCCTGGGCTCTGCTGCTGCTTTGGTATTCAGCCAAGCACTACAGGTTTAGTTACTCAGAGTTGCCAGTTAACCATTCCCACCTCCATCTCTATGCATTTGCAACATACTTGCTATTGTAGAGTAAGCAAGTCTAGGGGAGTGTCACGCTCACCTGATTCCCACGGAGGCGCAGGTCTGGCTTCGAGTGCTGATGCTTCTTCAATGGTGAAGCGCAGGATTCTGAAGATGGACAGGAAGGGCCCCTCTACTCTGGCTTTCCTGGCTCGCAGGAATATTCCCCTGTGCGTGAAAAGGGAGTATTACCTACTGACGGAATAATGCTCAAGCCTCCCACTCCCTTCCAACCCTCCACGATACCCTTCCACGATTCCCCGTGAAGTCTCACCTTAGGGTCTGGAAGGATGAGTTCTCCATCCTGCTTCTGATGCAGGGGCGCGTTGAAACCCAGTTACTTCACTGGATTGAGGTTTGATGGGAGTTCAAAATAAGCTTGACTATTCAGGTGAGGCGTTGTAAGAGTTCTGTTGCAAGTTCAAAAGTTCAAGCTTAATAATAATGTTCATTGTCTTTTTGCAGCAAGCGCTAATGCTTATGGGCCTCATTACGACCCTGGCGGTAAGGGGTTAGCGCCAGCGTTAGCTGCGCCGACCCCTTACCGCCAATTACGGGGTCCCTTAGCGCCATGGCGCTTTTAACACCTGCTTTTACGGTGGCGTAATTAACGCCTTCCCCACTCCCATTATGCCCTATGGGGCAAAAATGGGAATGGGGAAGGGTAAATGGGGATTGGGGACTTACCGCCCCGCCGACCTCGGAATGGGGCGGTAAGTCCGCCAACCACCATGGCGTAAACGTAGTTTACGCCATGGTGGTAAAGTCACGGCCCAGACGGTAACTTACCGCCTGGGTCGTAATGAGGCCCAATGTCTTTTTCCCCTTAGGGGCCGGGGTTCGGAATGCCGGAGATATGGCGCCGACCCGAAGTGAAACGTGCAGTTCCAGTAAATGACAGGTAAGTTCTGGATGAGCGTTCAGGTAATGTCTTTGCATTCGCTCATTCAATGTCTTTGTCTTTTTTCCCCATAGGGGCCGGGGTCCGGAATGCCAGGAAGCGGCAGGACCCGAAATGAAATGGGAATCACCCAACAAGTAAGTCTTAGAAGGAAACTGAGCCTTTCCTATTCCCTTCCTTCTCTCACCTTGTTTTCTTGTCTTTTTCTCTCTAGGCTCAGGGAAGTGGGTGCGGATCCGGATGATCGCTGCTGAAGATGGAGGCGCCCAGGAAAGGTGAGTGAAATACAGCGCTGCAGCGATCGAAGCGAAATGCTTTTAAAATGATGTCTTCCCTTTTAGGATCGTCGGTGTGATGTCTCCGTGATGCAGCTTTAGCAGGTAAGGTCTTCTTTCTCTCCAATTCTCTCTTATCTTCCCTTGCAGGCGACCCAGGATGCTGACAGGCGTGGCTGAATTCCAGGTGCAGGAGCTGACAAGGTGAGCGTCCAGAACAACGCGAAGCGTGAGTTGCTGATCGGGCGTGGTTTAAATAGCTTTGGAAGAAGTTCCAGATATGTATCCTTCCACCGATCAGGTATGTATCCTTCCCTGACCACACCCAGGTGGAAAGTAGTCCCACAGGTAAAGTAGTTCCATTCAGGCCTCAAGAGGGCCTGGATGTAGCAGCATGGTCTGCATCAGGTAAGTGCACATTAAAACACTTGAACACATGTCTAGCTTTATGAGCCTGGCGCCTAAGGCGCCAGGACAGGGGTCTAACATGAGCCTGGCGCCTAAGGCGCCAGGACTGTGTCCAAAGGGCCCCAGCTTGGGCCCGCTGGCACTTCCCTGGGGGGAATGATGCCTGCCTCTGGGGTTGCTGGGTCGGACCTGGCTCCTTGGAGGTAGGCATCGTGACAGGGAGAGAGAGAGAGAGAGAGAGAGAGAGAGAGAGAGAGAGAGAGAGAGAGAGATGGGGCTGTGCCTATGCAAATCATTTGCCATTGTCTTCTGAGGTGCCCACTTTTTCAGACGCTCGAAGCCCTGTTTGACTGCCAGCCTGTTGGAGAAGACCCAGATTAAGCCCACCAGCCAGAAAGCTGAGGCCAATCCTTTATCCGGTGTACATTTTGCCACCTGTCCATGAGTTACTGAGGTCCATCAAAAGCTCAACTGCAGCTCTCATAGTGTTACGCTCACCTGGTTCCCACAGGGGCGTCGATCGGACCAGGACAGCTGCGGTCTCCACCAGCGTGATGCGTAGTGAAGAGATGACAGTCTGGACTGGCCCGCCTAATCTTGTCTGCTGGACTTGTAGAAGTATTCTCCTGCAAGTGGAGAAAGGGATTTAGCCACCCGTGGACTTTAGTGATGGCCCCCCAACAGTTCTTGTTCTCCCCACTAATCACCTCCGATATCCCCTTTTGGTAATCTCACCTTATGTTTTTAAATGATGAGCTCTCCATCCTGCATGGCATGCAGGGGCACGTAGATACCAGTTACTTCACTGGGTTGAAGGTACTGGAGGAGTTTCAGAGGAATATTAACTCCAGTGCCTATAAAGTTCAAAGAGTTCAATATGTCCGATGTTCACTCTTGTTCCATTCCCTCGTTAGGTTGCAGCTGGGTCCAAAAGAATATTGCCTGGAGGCAGCTGATGGCGTTCAGGTAAGAGTCTGTATTATCAAACACTGTCCGGTAAAAGTTGCATGAGTTTAACTTGCTGTTTTCTCTCCCTTTATAGGTGCGGCATAGGAAGATGCGGCAAATTAAAGAATAATACCTCTGG
Organism: Ambystoma mexicanum; assembly: GCF_040938575.1. Classification (NCBI taxonomy): domain Eukaryota; kingdom Metazoa; phylum Chordata; class Amphibia; order Caudata; family Ambystomatidae; genus Ambystoma; species Ambystoma mexicanum. The sequence goes on along the minus strand of NC_090928.1, from coordinate 244,389,094 downwards.
TGGTAAAGCAGGTAAGCCTATGGTGGCAAAGAGATTGTCTTTGTTGGTTTTCTCGGCTCACCTTGTTATTCCTTTTGTTTTCCCCCCAGGTGCTGGATTTTGACGAAGAAAATGATGGCGGCAGCGCTGAGTCAAAAGATGCGGTGGACTGGTGAGTATAACGCGGTGCTGCTGCTGGCGAAGCGACGCGTGCTGAAATAATGTCCTTTCCAGGCTCGGAGATGTGCTGGGTCCGGAATCAGGTAAGGAATCAAATAATGTCAGTGATCTAACCTCTTCTCCTTTCTTTTCCTTTTGTCTAGGAGCTCCGGATTCGAGGCGGGCGTGGCAGAAGACTGGATGCTGACTTGCAGACACGGTGAGCGTCACGCTGCTGGATGCAGAATAACGCGAAGCATGGGCTGCTGTTCGGGCGTGGTTTAAATAGCCTGCAAAGTAGTCCCAGGTAAGAAGTTCCCCAGAACCACACATGAGTGAAAAATAGTCCTTGTAATAAAATAGTCCCATCCAGGCCTCACGTTGGCTTGAACTCATTTGCAGCATGGTCTGCATAAGGTAAGTAAAGTCTATGAGCCTGGCGCCTATGGCGCCAGGACTGTTTTCTATGATGAGCCTGGCGCCTAAGGCGCCAGTACTGAATCCAAACAGCCCCCAGCCGGGGCTGTTGGGGTGTTAATGAGTTTCTGGATGTCTGCTCCTGGGGCTGATGGACACAATCCGGATGCCCGGGGGTAGGCATCATGACACATAGAGAGGTCATTGGCCGATCGTGGCCGATCAGGGACGTGAAGGGCAGAGGGCTAGAGAGAAGGGTGCTCATTGCCCTGCCCAGGGACAGGCACATCAGCCCTGCTCGCTACCAGCTGTTGGGTGTGGCTGTGTATTTCAAAATTTTGCTGCCCTCGATGGCAGGATTTCTTTCCTGCCAGGATCAATGCCAAAAAATATTCTTTGCTCTGCAGGTGGGGCCTGTATCGGACAGTTGCCATAGTATATAAATGTGATATTTGTCTCCTGAACATAAGCCAAACCCCAACCCGACTCCATTAGAGCACACATGCAGGGAAATGGAAACCATTTCTTACTTTTAGGGGCCATCTAGTGAGCCTTGATGGTGAGGCTTTAGTCTGCTGCCTAGTCTTGCACTGCCATAGAATCAGCCCTGTTCATGAATGTTCGCAGCATGTCCCACCCATATAATGAAGACTCTATTGCAAAAACTGAGATACACTGGACTAAACCTTAAAGCAATTTAACAAGAAGTCTGGAAAGATGTCAAACCAGATAGGGGTGCAAGAGACAACCTCCAGGTTCACAGTCAGAGGAAGTTTACATTGCGCCACTGGCTCCTGTACCTCTTGTGTAATCCTTGTACTGCCAGTTGAGGTCCCCAAAGGTCTCCAAAGTGCCTTTCTTAAACAGGTGCTCTGATAATGTTTGCTGTACCTGATGTGATAGCATACATGTGAAACCAACTTTTCCTGTTTCTAGGAGCTACCTCTGAAGTCTAACAGAAGGCTGGTTGCAGGGTTCATTCCAGTGTTTTGGTGCTAGCAAACTGCCCTCTCTGCTACCTAGTCACTGCCTATTGCACGTGAACATATTTATGTGCTTCTCTTGATGAGTGCTTTGTGCTAGAGTGCCCTCACCCATGCCATTAATGTGGACAGCGACCCATTAAAGTAAATGGATGCATTGAATAGTCAGTTATATTAATTGTGTCAAATGAACCAAGGAGACACTTGCTAATGCAGTACATTACACAAAGGATTTATTGTGGTCACATTTTGTTTTTGTCCAGCTGTAATTCTTAACACACAGGTTACTTAGAAGTGTACCTATCCCTCTGTCTTGCATATTACTATAGGTCTCACTCTAGGGGAGACATCAATATTTTTTCAAACACATGGTGTAGGGATCACCTTTATCCAACCCAAAGGATGTTAAAAATGTCACGGAGAGAAGTACCCTCCAGTCAGGAAAGTAAACCAGCCGTGTACAGACTTCTGTGGTAAGCTAAGATATACTGACTCGAGGGTCATGATTGGGAAATGGGCCAGGTGCATTCGGATCAGATTTGGCCTATCTACAACAGACTATCCTGGGAAACACGCAAAAGGGTCAATCAGTTCACTTCTCTCTATGTCTTACCATCCATTCTCCTTTCTCTATCTGGGATGGCATATATTACCAAACTAACCTGTTGGCCTAGCTGGGCCGCTGATTTTACTCTTAACAGTCTTCTGTTCATTCATTGGGCCTTTACGAGTTTGGTGGTAATTCTTGAGGGATTACTGCCAAATTCTTTTACAGTTACCACCACTCGGTCCCTCAAACTTATAGCAGGATTTTAAGTGAGTTAACAGTTGTGTTACTCCCCATTTGGCATCCATAGGTCTACATCGCATATTGTCACATTTAGCACATATGGTAATTCCACTACTGTAAATCGAGCAGTTTTTGACCTTTAAATGGAGGGCTTACCTCCAGCAATATGCTGGAGGTCAGTCCTCCAATTTGGTGCGAAATGTATAATTTGGCGTTGTGGTAATTCAATTGCCGGCCAGAAATGTGGCTGCATGAGAATTACTGCCACTTTTCTATGGCACAGCTAAACTCATATTTAGAACTATTGGGCCTTATTATAAGTTTAGCAGTAGTTCCAGAGAAATTTCCACCAAACTCGGTTACCATTATCACCAGGCGGGTCTGTTAATTTATTGCAGGATTATCAGTTGGTAGCAGGGCTGTTAGACCCCGTTTTCCATTGGACTCGATGGGGACTTATTTGGTTTACTGCGAGCGGTAATTCCGCCACAGTAAATCTGATTATTTTTTATCTTGAAGTGAGAGATTTACCTCCAGAGTGTTTTTGGAGGTAAATCCTTCACTTCACGTCAAACCTTTAACTCGGCGGTGCGGTAATGGAAAATAGTGGCTTGGAACTGAATTACTGACACTTTTTTACAGCAGCGGCCAAACGGTTGATGAGGCCCTTTTTTCCCTACGTCCCCGGGTTCCAAATGCCTTCTAAAGGCTCTGTCAGGAGGAAGCCTGTGACAGTCTCTGTCTCAGATAGCTATGCTAAGACTGACTCCCTGCGCGGGAGAATGTTTGTGAACAGTGACGGGACAACACTACACCTAGGAGATTTGGGGCACAGGGCACTCCTTACAACAGAAGCCCCCTGTCTTAGGTGGCACATGGCCTCTTACCTGGACAAGTAAAGGAATCGTCAGATGTGTCTTCTCTCATCAGCTGCCAATAATTGTAGTGATACAATTATTGGTAGCTGATGAGAGAAGACACATCTGACAATTCCTTTACTTGTCCAGGTAAGAGGCAATGTGCCAGCTGTGCAGGGGGCTTCTTTTGTAAGGAGTGCCCTGTGCCCCATCCCTCCTAGGTGGAGTGTTGCCCCGTCACTGTACTCCCTCCCTGCTCTCACTTAAGTAATACCCCTCATTACCATATGTCGCCCCCTTTCTGGATCACCACATCCTGCTACGGGAACAACCACATTTACATTTTTGCCTGCCTTACTTTTTTTTTATGATTAATTCTTTTTATTAGAATGATAATACAATAGAATTTAAGAAAAACTTAAAATCATAAACATACTTTTTATTCATTTTAAACGGGAGCACCAGAATCTCCAGGCCGCTACCATGGGAATTATGTCAATTCTACTATTCGGGGTAATACTTACGAGGATCACTCTTTACCATGGGCCTGCCTGAAGTCCTGACCCTCAAATTTAAGTGGCATAGCCCTGTAGCAGAATATATGCTTTATACATTTACTTATAATATCAAACGCCCTCAGTTCCAACCCAAAAAAGAGTAAGTACCAAGAGCCTCACACGTTGAAAAAATTACTTCACTTCAATCTAATACCTGGTGTAAGAGATTTCCTGTGCGTATATAATGACACTAGACAGGTGGAAAATGGGCGAGGGATAGGCATCCTAAGCATGTCATCCAGATGAAAATTGAAATCAATCATAGAATACATATGTTGCCGGCAGGCATCAAACTGGCACCCTCTGGCACTGGCACCATATACAGCTGATTGTTCATGAAGAGGTAACTGACCCACAAACACACGGTCACAAGCACAGAGGGCCTCATTACGAGTCCGGTGGGAACTGAGGCGGTAAAACTGCCTGGTTACCGCCGGACTCGTATTACCTATCCGCCTCCGTGATTCCCGGAATTACCGGGGCATTACAACCCCAGTGACCTGGGAATTCCGGAGGTGGAATGCTGTAAATCCCCATTCCCATTGAGTCCCATAGGACTCAATGGGGATGGGGACCATGGAAACATCGGCACCATCTCGTGATAGTGCCGGTGTTTCCACGTCCACCTGCAGGCGGGCGGTGGTAACCCCGCAAGGTCAGACCTTGCGGGAACAACACCTCCCGCCTGCAGGACTCGAGATCGGTCAGTCCAGAATTAACTGTGGCAGCGGGTTTACCGCCACTGTTATTTCTGGACCGCCCGAACTGTAATGAGGCCCAGAGTCTTTTTTCTGGCCTATCAGACCTTTGGGCTGCTTTCAGGCATACATCACTAAGCCATTGTGATGTGTCTTCTCTCTTTCTATGCAACATGGACCATGACCCTTTGCATCTCTAAATGCAATAGTCTGACAAACAAATCAGTTATTTTGGATTAAAAGAGCAGTGAATAAACTTGGATCATTGTTTTTTTACCCTCATATTCATATCTCCTCCATAAATAATTGTTGTCTGGCTAAAGGTACACCATATCAAGTGGGCCTATGTTAAAAAGCCTGCAAATTCTGGCGTCATAAATACCGTGTGGGGTGACTTTAACTTTGTGCACTTCGGCAGCACACGTACCAAATCAGAATGATACAAAGTAGATGAGCATGGACCCTGCATAAGGATGACGTGTGAAATCGTGGAGTTCCGTACTTATCATCACCTGTCAAGCGAGAAACATTCTTTACTTGTAAGTCTTATTGAGAGAATAAACAGAACTCCATTCAATTCTATGTCTTGTGGCTCTAAAAATGTAGTGTTTCAAAGGTATTTGTCTCTGATTATACCAAACTTAGCGCTATGGCCGTGTCTCCTTCTTGTTGCATATTGTCTATGTAGCACATGGCACTACATTGCTCGCTGGCTTTAGGCATTGTTATCACACATTGCTTAACGCTACCTCATTAAATACTTAAAATGTCTTGTGGACTTTGCTTTTAGGTGTGTGATTTTCTTATTGATTTAAATATCCTTCAAACACTGCCTTATCAATTGCCACTTTCAAACCGTGCTTCAGGACTTGAAGGCTGTGTGTAGCAGAAGTTTGTTTGTTTGTTTGTTTATTTCCTTTCTATAGCGCACCTGACCCTGAGGTATCTGGGCGCAATTAGGTCACAGTAGTAGTGCTACAGACATAGGCCCTCATTACGACCCTTGCGGAAAGCGACTGACCGGACCGCCACAGCGTAAATAGCGTTTCCGCCATAGCACGAAGGAGCAAACTGCGGCCCATTCCGACCCATCGAGCACGAGCACCACGGCATGGCGGAAGTGCAAAGTCCGCGATGGCGGAAATGACCCCAAAACGGCCCACACCGCCGCCGTACGGCGCCCCAGGTGCAATACCGCCACCCCTCTTAGCGGTCACCGCAGTGTGCGCCTACCGGAAAGTACGGTGGCCGGAAATATACGGAAACGGAAGTCAAAACACGGGGCCGGAACGGGAAACATCCCGGCGTACACCTATAAATACACTAAAACCACACAACCACTAAAAACACTACCCTGAGACACACCCCACCCCGTCAACCACCCTAGCGAAACCAAGAAAAATGGGAAAAGTAGCGAAGAAAGCGTGCGATCGCAAGCGGCAGGTCCACTTCTCCCGCGAGGAACTCACCGTGCTAACAGAGACCCTCCAGGAGAATGCTGCCGTCGTCTTCAGCACGCAAATGACCAGGACGGCACTTGCAAACAAGAAGGCCATATGGGCTCTGGTGGCACAGCGTGTAAGTGCGGTGGGGACCGCACCCCGCACCCCACAGCAATGCCGCAAGCGATGGGACGACCTGCGGATACGCGTCCGCAGCATACTCTCCGCCAACCGCAACATTGCCACAGCCACCGGGGGAGGTCCTGAATCACCCATCAAGTTGACCCCCTGGGAAGAAATCTGTGCCTCCACCATCGGAATGGAGAGCATTGAGGGAGTCGGAGGGATGGAGAAAGGAGTGCAGACATCCGAAGAATCAGGTAGGTGGCCCAGATATAACAATCCACACAGTCCATCCATGTGAAGTACCATGCGTCCACATAGTGCAACAGAAACACATGTCCAGGAGAACGTCCACACACATCGGCCTGATAGCGCACGTTAAAATCCACAATAAATACATAAATAATTAAAAACCCCTAATACACGCACTACACGTGCAGCAGGCACACCCAAACTGCAGGCTGCCAAACAACTGCACCCTCACTCCACACACAAATCAAAGCACCTCCAAGTCCCCGACCCAAATCACCCTCAGGTACCACCCCAAAGCATGTGATACAATGCCATTCCAATTCCCACAGACCCATCAATAACCCTCGCCCTCCTTTACTCCACCACAGGGTCCGATCCAAACGACGAGCTACAGGACACCCCTACCAGCACACCTGCAAAGAGGGCCAAGACCAACGGCCAGAGACCCTCCACCTCAGCTGCACGCATCAAGACACGGCAGCAGCACAAATCAGGTGGCAGCACAGAGGAGGGAACATCAACAGGCACCCCAGCAGCCAGCATGGCCACAACACCACCACCACAGGTCCCCCCAACGGATGCCACAGAAGGCACTGCCTCTGGTGGCAGCAGCACCATAGGTGACACCCCATTGATGGCAGCATGCTCGGACACAGAAGACGGGGATGTCGAGGTCAGATCCATCCATGACCTGTCCCAATCCCCCTGTCTGTCCCATCCCGTACAACATGAGGATACCACGCAGGTGCAGCCACAAGACGACGACTGGCCATCCCCCCCAAGCCCTGTGGCAAGGCAACATGAGGACAACAGCCCCTCTGTGACACCACCGCAAATGGCCATGGCCCAGCAGAGGCAACAGTCCCTCGACAAGTTAATCGTCCAACAGCAGCAAATGGCCACACTCCTCAAGGGCCATTCCGATGAATGTGGGGGCACCAAGGCAGACATAGAAACATCAACAGAGACACTTAGGGCAGAAATGGAGAGAGGTACAGAGACGCTAAGGGCACAAATCGAGAGTAGCACCGAGAGCCTGAGAGTCCAAACGGAGAGTAGCACCGAGAGCCTGAGAGTCCAAATGGAGAGAAGCACCGAGAGCCTGAGGGGGGAACTGCATGCGACGTCCAAAGACGTATGTGCCGAACTTGCCGCAGTGCGCCGTGTGCTCACTGAGCTCTCGCAAACCCTTAGGGACATGCATGGACGTGAGCAGGCAGACACATCATCCGTTGCAAGTTCCGTCCAGGGCAGCCCCCAACGTAGATCAGGGAGGAACCTGCGCTCCACAGGCAGGGGTGCCCCTGATACCCGCAGAGGGGGCTTGCAATAGCGACAGGCCACTGACAATGAGCATCTTTGGACACTGGTATTCGGGGGGGAGGTAGGAGGGTGGAGGGGGTGTGTTGGGCTCACTTGGGTGGCGGGTCGATAGGGTGTTCAACATGATATCACATATGCCATAAAAAGTGCACGATCAACCAATGAGATGTGTGGACATTGATCTTTGTGTACTAGGCCATCATAGGCGTATAGTCCATATTGTGCATGTCCCAGACACACGCAGTGCCACGAGTCCCGTGTCCATGTATCAGCCACCAGGCGTGAGTGCTAGAAGCATACATCAATGAGATGCTGACGGATGTCACGGGCCTCCGGTGCCTCGCAGACTCCATGAGGTGCTGCCACATCCCCACCCTCATCATGACCATCATCAGGTGCTTGCAGTTCTGCGTCAGGGGGCATGGGCACATTTCTACGTACGCACATGTTGTGGAGCATGACACATGCCATGACCATCTTTGCAACCTTCTCATGGCGGTACAGGAGTGCCCCGCCAGACCTGCTCAGGCAGCGGAAACGAGTCTTCAGTAGGCCGAATGCCTGTTCTATGACTACACGGGTACGTGAGTGGGCATGGTTGTAGTCCTCCTCATGCTGGTCCCGTGGGTTCCGGACTGGTGTGAGGAGCCATCTCTTCAGTGGATATCCAGCATCACCTGTATGTGGACGAGAAACGTAGGATGTGGAATGCCATTGATACGTACGCACAACCCCCCCCCTTCCTGCCAGTACATTGCCAAATCACATACCCCACATCATCATGCATGCAATGAGACTCACCGAGTAGCCAGGATCTGTTCCCTGCGTGTCGCTCCATGTAGCGTGGTATGGTAGAGTTCCTCAAGACCATGGAATCATGGGTTGATCCAGGGAATCGGGCACAACAATGCGTAATGATCCTGTTGGAGTCACACACCATTTGTACATTCAGGGAATGAAATTGTTTTCGGTTGCGGTACTGGGCCTCCATGGCATGTGGGACGACCAATTCAACATGGGTGCAGTCGATGGCACCAATGCAACCCGGTATGCCGGCAAGTGCATGGAATCCAACTTTTGTGTTGGTTATTTCCTGCTCCGAGCGTGGTAGAGAGATGTAGTCGTCTGCGTGCTGCAGGAGGGCATCGAGCACTTGGAATAGTGTCCGTGAGAACAGTGGCTGAGAAATGCCATGCAACTGTCCGACTGTGTGCTGGTAGGTGCCAGTGGCCAGGAAGTGTAGTACAGACACCACCTTCAGTAGGGGTGGGATGGCGGTTGGGCTATCTATCATGCTGACTAGGTCAGCCTGTGTCATGTCCACAATGGCGGCTATGGTGTCCCGGTCCAGACGGTAGAGGGTGTGGATCTGCTCATCAGTGAGGTTGAACGGATGTGCTCGGAGGCGTGGGATTGCGGGCTGCCTGCGTGGTGGTAGTGGCTGTGCTGCTGGGCCTTGCTGGCCCTGCCTTGGCCTCCTCCTCCTCCTGCGTCTCCTCCGTGCGGCTGGTTGTAGTTGATGTTCGTCTTCCTCTTGGAGTCAGAGCACTTGCAGTGCTATCAGGTCCCCCACGGCCAACATCGCGAGTCCTGCCGGTAGCATTTCGCTGTGGTTGTGGGAGGAGACTGGCTGTGCAATTTATGTGTTTCCAGGCTGTATGGCCTCCACCTGTGGTGATTGATTCCACCTGTGCCAACTGCTCTCCCCTTTGGCCGAGCATGTCCCGCGCACGACGCTGCAAATCGGGTATTTGTATCTTGCTATTGCATTCATGTATTTGTACCCGATGGCCGTGTAAGATTGGTTGATATGTTCATTCTGCTGTGGTCCCATTGTTTCCCATACTGTCTGTGCAGTCGCGGACAGACTTGTGAAGGGTCAGTGGAACGTAGTACTCGAGTAACGGTGGGCCCTCATGCATCACTGTACTGAGTTGCAACGACGGGCGTGGCTTCCCATTCGTGGGTGAAGGCAGTTGCCATTTTCACGCACAGCCGCACTCGATGGAATAATTAGTGATTTCAAACGGCCACAGATGCCTTCTCGACGTGATGTCGCAAATGAGGAATTCGAAGGGCGGCGCTTTCGGTTTCCGGCTAGCGGCGAGGAGATGCCCACAGGTCTGTCTGCAAATATAACGTTCTTTTGTTCTATGTCCTTGAGACAGGGCCCATGGCGAGGGAGCAATGATTGATATGAATAGTTTGGGATGCGCAATAGCTACGTGGGCGATGAGGCCGGGCATTCCCAAATACATGTTACTTCACAACACTGGATTTACGGGCTGGGGCACTATGGATTTAGCAGGCTGCATTACGCACAGACTCAATGGATGTTTCTAATGTCATGTGAGTAATTATTCAGGCGTTTTGATTCCTGGATGAGGGTATGATGAATGGATGCATGGGCAGGTGATTTGATGCAGAGTTTCCCTTGTACAGGGCTTCTTGGGGTCTATCCGCCTCCCCTACGCTATGTGATGCAGGGCTGCCATAGTGGGCCCATCGTCTATCTGGCCTTGTTGAGCCCTCCCTGTCTCGACGCGCACTCAGCCACTTGTGTCCATGCACGTTAACATTCCCCTCTGATGGATTCTGTTATGGCAGACGCATGCACAGGTACACTCGTTTGTGATGGTGTTTACACCTCGATATAGAGAGTTATAAGTCGCAAGTGGTTTTGGGGTGGTGATGATCCTTTGGAGTGGGCTAGCATGCATATGGCTGTGGATTTCGTGTGCTCATTGAAGTGAGTTGTTCGTATGTGGTTCTGATGGCCATTCTGTTCTTGTTCTTTTCTTTTGGTTGACAGGTATCTCCTCCCCTTTTGCCACTGCCATCTGTATGCCACTCCTGCAGATGGATTTTACTCCCGACACCTGCTGCTTCGTGTTAATCGGTGGAGCAGCATTACGATCTTATGGGACGATCGCCAGTGGCCCACATGCCCTTACGCAGTACTGGTGGCTCGGAGCAACATTTCGGCCTTTCAGCTGGACTAGTGCCTCCACATTGGGACGGCCCTGCGGTTGTGTGCGCTTCCATGTAGCCTTTTAGTACGTGAATGTGGCTCTGTGTACCATGCTGGAACAGGGCGTCACACAAGTGGTGGATGGTCATTTCTTGCGGATGCAGCCCTCAATGGTGAAATGTGTTTTTGAGTTCGTGGCCTGATGGCTGTATGGGCTTGGTGATTTAGTTGTGCATTAAATTTCTGATCTGATTTGGCCCGTGTAGCGTTTTTCTTTGCAAGTGATGTGGCATGTGCCTATTTGTGGGGCGATGTATTGTGAGGAGATCTGCATTGGGTTCCTGCTTCGGGGTTTAGTTGCGTGGTACTGTACTGGGCGCGTTTGCCTACTGAGCCCGTGAGGTCAGGGATGGGGGCTGCCAATGTGACAGTTTGAATGTTGTCATGCTCAGGGGCGGGGGATTGGGTTTTGTGTAACAGATGCCGGTCAGCCAGGTGGACTGGTGGAATGATGTGTTTTCGGATTGTTGCTGGGCACAGGTGCCTGTGTTTGCGTGCGTTTCTTGGTGGGGGACTGTGGTCATGTCCATTGGGATGGCTTCTGTATTCGTGCCATCTGTGCCCTGCAGCTCCCATTGGCACCTCTTGTGTTGCTTTTGTTCGTTGGCATGCATGGGTGCTTTGTACTTTTCAATGGTTGCATTGTGACTTCTTTGCACCTACAGGGAGTTGTACTTTGTGGGCAGGGAGCGGTGTACAGGCACTCAGTGGGGCCGTTTACGGTTGATTCGCGATGCCGTACTTCTCACCATGGCGGAATGGTCCATTCCGCCATGCCTGATGGCGTTAGGTACATGTCCGCTAGGGTCGGAATTGGCGTACCGTTGCACCATGGTGGTGTTTGCGGTTTGGCATGGCGCGCGCGCACGTGCTTAGTGCAGTTAGCGTTGGCGTTCACTACGGTGTCGCTAATGGCTTCGTACTTTGCGGTGACGGGTCATAGTCACACCGAGCGCTATTCGATGGCGGTATTGCATTTCCGCCATCGTTTTCCCATTTCCGCCAGGGTCGTAATGAGGGCCATAGGCAATAGGCAGATTGCCGTTACATAGGTGGACGTACAAATGGCAAGAATACAGTTGAGTATGATAGTACAGTTGAGCATGACAAAAATACAATTGAGTATGGTAGTAAAGTTGAGTATGGTAATACATTTGAATTAGACAAGAGGCATGAAGTAGGCAATTAGAGGCATTTCAGCGAGGGTGAGAGTTCCTTGTCTCAGTCAGTTCTTGCTAATCAGCCAGGAAATGGCACCTCTCCGGAAGTTGGAGAATAGCTGGGTTGTCTTGGGAGCGGGTGGGAGGGTGTTCCACACTTTTGCTGCCATGACGGGGAAGCTGCTCCCTCCAGATCTTTTTAATTTGTATCTAGGGACCAGTAGACAGGGCCAGTGAGCTGATCTGGTGGCATGCGTGGTATGTCTGATGGTGAATTTGTCTGTTAGGTAGGGTGGCGCTGTGTGGTTCAGGGTTTTGAAGGTGAGGCACAAGGTTTTTAGCTCAATTCTTTCTTTATGGAGAGCCATTTGTGTTGTCTTCTTATTGATGAGATGTGCTCTCTTCTAGGTAGATTAAGGGCAGCTCTAAGTGCATTGTTCTGCAGTATTTGAAGTTTGTTGATCACAAACTTAGCAGCGCCCAGGTAAAGACTGTTACAATAGTCCAGTTTGGACAATGTAAATGCTCTGGCTAGGATAAGGCAACTTTCTGTTGAGAGTATAGGTCTGCAGGCTCTTATTAGTTTGTCTATATAGGCAGTGGCTGAGGAAGTCGCGCTGGCTTGTTTGTGCAAATTGGAGGTGGCGTCCAGGTAAAAACCTACACGGTAATTCATGGAGTAAATGTGCGCCGAAAACGGGTGCATGCACGGGTTTCCACGCGAAAGCGCCCATTTCCGTATTCATGGAACACATTGCGCGTGGCTTACCTGAGACCTGCATTGAATCCATGCGGGTCCAACACGTTACTGCGACACCACGAACGCCTTGCGCGATATGTCCAGCGAAGGCGCACACCGTCCAGTGCACACACCTAAATAGGGGGCAGAACACGTGAAATGGGGAACAACACGCGAAAATGTGGGCGTTCCGGGGGAAGCACTGCAGTAAAATCCTTGCAACGCCCACACGCGCGCTAACAACACATATTCATGGAATCGAACAGGGCTCACTGGCACGCGGCAAAAGACGCGCAAACCCGTATGCCACGCGAAAGCAGGCGGTAGTGCCCCCGCGCACCAAAATCTATGCATAAAAGTTCGGGCACACAACAGACGTGCGTATACAGCTACAAGGAATGTACCATTCCTCGCAGCAGTGATCTTGGGACACCGCAGGTGGAGGATGAGGATAGCCAGGCCCCGCATTTTTTTACCCAGGACCAGCCTTTTTGGGATGCCTGATGACCAGGTCTATGGCAGGTATAGGTTTCCACCTCACATCATCCTAGACCTGGTCACTGAGTGGGAGGATGACCTCACATCACCCACCCTGTGCTCCCAAGTACTGAGCCCCTTGGAAAAGTTGCTCAATGTACTGCATTTTTTGGCCACTGGGTAATTTCAGCGGACAACTGCCATAGTTGGGGGTGTCTCACAGCCCACATAGTTACGCTGTCTACACCAGGTGTTGGCAATCATGACTGCACGCCCCACAGTCCGCAAGCACATATACATGCCCAGGGTGGCACACTTCCCCAAAGTGCTTGGTGCCATTGATTGCACCCATGTGGCCCTATGTCCACCTAGGGCCACTGAGCACATCTATCACAATCGCAGCACTGGCATTTCATCAACGTGCAGGTTGTATGCGATGCCAAGGGAATCATTACCTCTGTCTTTTCCAACTATTCAGGTTCCACCCATGATAGTTTCATATTCAGAATGTCACCCCTAAACCGGGACCTGGAAGCTAGGAGGCATGGCTCAACATGGCTCATTGGTGAGTACAAATGCCTGTGCACATGCATGCATGTCACACACAGACAAATAGACAAACCCAACTAATGACAACCATTATCACCTTCCCAGGGGACAGTGCCTACTCTCTGGGCACCTACATGATGCCACCAATACGGAACCCCACCACACCACCCCAGGTAAGATACAACGCAGCCCATATTGCAAACAGGGCCATAGTGGAGCGCACATTCGGAGTGCTAAAGTCACGCTTCCGCTCCCTTGACCCCTCCAGTGGACAGCTACTATATGCACCACCAGTAGTGTGCAGGATCATTTGTGGCAGCATGTGTCCTGCACAATGTTGCAACACGGCAGGGCGTACTGGTGGACATGGTGGTGCCCCCACATCCCCAACCACATGCACGCCTGCTGCGCATGGGAGGGGAGAGGGCACGTGGCGAGGCTGCCCGTACCCAGTTTGGGGCACATTTTTTCACATAAATTCCCACCCCTGCGGAGTGCATACAGGCCTGGCACATTCCAGGTGACAATCAATGATGACAAAGGGACAATCAACTGTCACAACCTTACCACCCTGAGAATGTGTCCTTGGAAGTGCTACATTGTGTGCATCCCTAGCTACTTAAACCAATACAATCCTGTGTGACCAAAAGGCACACATTCAAGATGTAGTATGCCACTAACCCCATGCAGAACAGCAAATCCAAATACTGGTATGTCACCTAATCCCTCCCAAAACCCATGTCGGACGGCCGACACACCACGCCATGAAACGTAAAAAGTCACAAATAAATGCACAACACATGACACAACTGTCTCAAAGGGCACTCTGACAAATGTAAAGAGGTCACAAACAATTCCCCCTAACACATAAAAATAAAACCATACACAGGAACATCCATTTATCAGCATAACATATCACAGGACCCAACAGTGAAAATGTCAGACAGTGACCAATCACAATAGCACAAGTGCCTCAATGTGACAAAGCCACCACATGGACCCCTTCCATCTTGAGTGGGCCTCTGCTAGCTAAAGGGGGCAGGGTAATGCATACAGCATCAAGGGTATCAATGATGGAGACAGGCAAGGTAATACATGAAGATGTGACATTAAAAAATACACATTTACCTATATCCAAATCAAAATGCATGCCCAACATGCACTGGTCAAACAATCATGAATCCCCACAAGGGGTGTATACACAGGTTGGACTTCAGACTGGCCACAGAAATGATGGAAGCCCAATGCCTCTGTGTAAGTCACTGTCACACGCTGCCCTCCTTGCAAGCCCATGGAAAGGGTAAGCAGGAGTGGCATATATGTCTGGACCCCAAGCCACAAACATGAGACAAGCCTGTATGTGCCCAGCCGGAACACAAAGTGGATGCCTACGGATGCCACACACTGTTACATGAATGTACAATATAAAAAAAAAAGATACAAAAAAATAAACAAAATGGCCATGGTGGACCAGGGTGCGGGGAGGGGACTACCCAGCAGGGTGTACCTCAACACCTACATCCGTGGATGTTGAGAATAAAAATAAAAAACTCCATGGTTTTATGGCCTGCACGGCTAGCCTATAGTGGGAGAGCTCTCGCCGCTGTCGGCACCCTCTGGTGTAACATTAGAAGGTAAGTGTTGCAAGGGAGGCTGACCACGCATAGCCCTGGTATGCTCCTCAATGGCAGCAAGCATGCAGGCCTGATAGGTCTGATTCTGCATGATTATTGTACGGAGGTCCCCATGCAGCACCTCACATGTTGTATGGAGTTCCGCCTGCAAAGCCTCACGTGACGCACGGATCTCCGCCCGGGTTGCATGGAGTTCAGCCTGCAAGGCCTCACGTGACGCACAAATCTCTTCCCGGGTTGTATGGAGTTCAGCAGAGATGTTGTGTGTCGGCTGCTCCATCTGCTGTTCTGCCCGTCTACTGCTGGCAACCTCAGGTGCAGTCAGAGTAGTTCTGAGGGAGGTGTTATTTTCCCTCAGGGCATCCCTGTGGGCCTCTGCAGCAATGGCTGTGCGCAGAGCCCCCATTTCAGTCCGTCGGTCCCTGTTGGTGGCCAACATGTCCAGCCTGTGCAAGCGGCATGTGGACCGCACTGCCTGCTGCTGGAACTCCATTTGCCTTTCAGGGGGGAGACTGGAATTGGCCACCATTTCCACGCCCTGAGCCATCATCTCACATGATGCCCCCTGCTGCTGTGCAAT
Source organism: Ambystoma mexicanum (assembly GCF_040938575.1). NCBI lineage: Eukaryota > Metazoa > Chordata > Amphibia > Caudata > Ambystomatidae > Ambystoma > Ambystoma mexicanum. The sequence continues at coordinate 244,373,344 of NC_090928.1, read as the reverse complement.
GGCATACATGGAATTCTCCCACACAGCATTCCCGGGTGGCACACGGCCACCACATTGCCAGGCACCGCATTTGTCAGGCCCAAGGATACCTGGCTCTTGCTGCGCTGGTGCTGCCTGTGGCTGCAGGACTGCATTCCTCCCTTACTGAGCTGCCCCAGGAACAGGAGCAAACAGTGTGGAGCGTGACCCTGCACCCGTAACCACCACAGACAGACGTACCAACACTGACTGGCCCCGTGCGGGGTGTACCCCCCCTGCAGGTGTGTCGGACAGAACAGCACCCACAACAGAATCACTCACCTGTGACAGCAATGAGGGTTCACTGTCGATTCCACACCAGAGGCATAGGCATCCTCAGAGGTGTACTCTGAGACACCCCTGGCCAGGATGGAGCACCAATGGATTTTCGTGGGCTACCACACCACGGCCTCCACTGGTGCCTGGTTGGGACTCTGAATCCATCACCCCGACCACCATCTCCTCCACTGCATCCAGTGCCTCATCACCTGCAGAAAATCAAAAGAAGACATGAACACACATGTTAACAGCATAGGCCAAACACATAGGTATCACAATGTTGACAGCCAACACATGAACTAACACAAAGAAAAAGGGGGGAATTATCCCATAAGCAGTGAGGAAAGGGATTAAGAATTAGACTAAAACAAGAGGGTCCGCACAGGCAGACCTGTGAACAAATCGTAGGACATAGAAGAATTTTACTCCTGCCAACTCTTTTGAGAACAACTTGTGCAGTGGCCCAATACAAGCCATAAATAAAAATATTGGCTGGGATCTAGGTCACCATACAGTTGGCAGTTTGTTGTCCAGTTTCTTTTAGAATTATCTTTTGTCTACTTTGTTCAAAAGTTTGAAGAAAAACCTACATTTAAGTTTTTGTGTTTGGTGTCTCTTGACTAATAACCTTCTAACCATCGAACAAATGCATTTATATGTTTGTTATATTGCTTTATATTTAGTTGTTTATGTATTATTTACACAACTATTTCTTTGTTAAATAAATATTTTTTATGGTTTCTCAATCATCAGACTACCCTGTATGCTTTCAGAGTCTGTTATAGCCTATTAATTTGAGTGATACCTTTCTAGTACACCCTGACAAATAACTTGTTACTCGAACTAATTATTAATTAAACCCACAGCAGTGCGGACCCTCTTGTTTTAGACAGCCAACACATGAACCAGCCATGTCACACATGACACAAACTCAGGCACGCAGTGTCAATGAGATGGAATGGGAGCCTGAAAGAAGGCATGGATGCGTGTGAAATGGCAAAATAATACATGTACTGCATGGTGCATAGCACCTGCATCACACACAAGCTTGTGACTGGCATAGTCCGTCCACAAACTTGACAGATGCCAACACACAGATGGCACGTAGCATAGCTATGCCCGAACTGTCAACCAGACCCAGATGGAAGGTCAATACTACTGTCCATGAGCCATGTACAATGCATGTCATTTGACATTTCATTGAAATCACAATGATAAAACACACATGTGTCACAGGCTGCAACAACGCTAGGGTGTTGAAATACAGTGAAGGAAGGCACATGGATTCATCAATGGCAGGTCAATGTGACATCACGCAAGTGAATAGGCATGTGTAAGGGGAGAACAGGGCTCAGAAGCATGTGGGTGCAGTGCAGTACACGTGTGCGGACTCAACTATCATTGAGAACACAGACGCGGTATTATGAATGTCGTGGACTGATGGCAGTGTAATGGCAAGTGCAGTCATTCTGTGCAAAGTGCTGGTAGTGAGTTGTAGGGATACAGTAAACCCCACCCCCAAGGGCAGGGGATGGCTTGGAGGCAGTGCATGTCTCAAAATGGTTGCTCAGAGTACCGTGTTGTAGCAGACAGTGTGGGCAGGTGTCAATTGTATTCTCTCAGTCATCTGGGACTACAGCAGGAGGGAGGAGGACAGTAGGCACAACACATGAGGAAGCATCAGAAGTGCCCCCAGACCTGGAGAAGCAACAACAGCAGTTGCATAAAGGCAGGGAGGCTGTACCAGAGGGATGCTTCCGACACAGAACCCCAAACTAATGGCCATAAGGAGCAACTGACCCTGAGTGAGCAGGAAAGGGATGACCAAATACCATGAGAAGGAAGCAAATACTGGAGATGGAGTAGTATGAATTGCTTGCCCAGGACCCATATGGACTTGCTGGGAATGCACAGGGTGCAGGAATGAACACTCATAGCCACTGTGAACCTGTGCCATCTGCACAGTCCGAGTGAGATACCCTGCACCAAAGCTAAAGGACATTCGACATAGTCCAGGTCTGGCAGAGTTGCAAAGGGAAGAGTGTATCTTCACAGAAATCCGGGTACTGTCATGGATATCAGGCAGGTAGTTGGGGCCAGCTGGGTGGAGTCTTGGCAGGCCTGGCATAGGCACACAAAGAACCCATAACAAATCCCTACTTTCATTCCTTCCTAGTGTTTGTAGTATCTTCCTGGTTACCACTTCCTGATGCCAAATAGGAAGTGCATGATAGCTCATGTGCTCTCTAGTGTTTGGGTGTGGCTGGCTATATAAGCCACACCCAAGATTCTTCCAGTGCTTCGTGTTGCTTACTGTGAGCTGTATCAGCAACACACTTGCCGTGCTCTGGATCAGCCAGAATCTGCTTACCTGCTCCGGTTCATCCTGCTTCTGCTTACTGTTACGTTCACCTGGTATCCACGGGGACGCCACCCAGCCCTGGTTGGATGATTTGCACTCTCGAACCCTCTCCCGGTCCCTTGGTAAGGCCTCTGGTTAAAGATGGGTCTGCAATTTAGGAGAGCTAGATTCAATACCAGATTGTCTTTATGTTTTCCCACCTCCCTAGGCCTCAACTCCTTCCTCCCCCTTGGGCCCTCTCCTCACCTTGATATTGTAGAAGGTGGATTCTCCGTCCTGCTCCTCGTGGCAGGGGCGAGTAGATGTGGGGGGCGAGCAGCAACCAAGTTACTTCACTGGTGCAAGCACCCCCTGTGGGAATCCAGGCCTGTTGCGACTGTAGGTTTGCTGCTTTACAGTCTTTATATGCAGTTATGGTCCTCTTAGTTTGAATAATAATGTCTTGCTTCTTTCCTTTTAGGTATGGAAAGTTATTTTGGAGTTGTCATGCAGTTTGAAGATGTGCATGGGCCGGTAGGCGAAAGCGCGGTGTGCGCGATGCTGTCAGGTGAGTAATGCACGATGCGCAGCGCCTTTTTGCCTTTTATATTGCTAACCTGTGTCTTTTCTCTCCTTGCAGGTTGTGATGTTCCTCGCCGAGTGCCGTAATGTTCCAGCAATGATACTGACCAGGAAATGACTACCCAGGTAAGAATTGTGTGGCTTTCTTCATTCGGAAGGTAATGTGAGTAAACGCGTACTAATGCTGTCTTTCTTTCTCCTCTTTCCAGGTTATGGTATTCCAGGATGCATGCGGCGCCGGATGATGGAGTTCGTACCTTCAGGTGAGTGGAACTGAAGTCGGTGATGGATTGAAGACAGGATACTGTTCCAGGTAAGTTTCGTAGTGTTCTTTCTCTCTCTGCAGGTCCTTGGTTTCAAGTAATCTGGCATCAAAGAATTGGACACTGTGAGCATTACGCTGCCCACAGCAGAATAATGCAAAGCATGTTCTGCTGTTTGGGTGTGGTTTAAATAGTCTCAGGTAAAGTAGTCCAGGTGAAATAGTCCCAGGCCTGTCACACCCAAAGTAGTCCAGGTTAAGTAGTCCCAGGCCTGCCACACCCAAAGGACTAGACCGCATAGCTCAGTTCCTTGTAACTGAGCTATGTGTTTGCCTCCATGTTGGCTGAACCCCCCCCCAAGTTAAATAGTCCCAAGTAAATAGTCCCATTCTAATGTTGGTCTTCATGATGGTTATGATCCTGGTGCCAAAGGTGCCAGGACTGACTCCAAGGGAGTCTTGGATGAGGTTTTAAGGTGTCACGATTCCTCCCACGTGCACACCACTGGCCTGGGATCGTGTGGTCTCCAAAGCGCTCCCCCGCCCCCCGTCTCGCTCATCCCTTTCTCCCTCTCCTCTCCGAGACTCACGTGGATACTCATATGCCTTGCGCGCGTGGCCGCGCCTGGTCCATAACAGGACTGCTCTCAGGCTACGGCCGTTTCTTCACTGGCAGTTACCTTGGCACCTGGGATCACGAAGGACCTAGCATCGGGCTTCCGCGTCGCGGGACTGTAAGGTCGCGTGACGCGCTTGCCCGATCACGTGACCCAGCTGTGCATCACGTGACCAGAAGCGCTCATCACGTGACCAGAAGCGCAAGTACTTAAACACAGGAAACCCTGGTACTCGTTGCTTCACAGCTGTACTCTGCATCCTGTTTGGTGTTACGTACTTCGGATCATTGACTACTCACGGAATCGACCTGGCCTGCTCTACTGGACTCTTCTTGGATTTCCCCTTGGATTTGTTACTTGGTGATTATTGGCTTTCAACCACCGACTGTCTGGACTGCCTCACGGATTCTCCCTCTGGCACTTCGACTCTTTGGACTTCTTGTCTCTCAGCTCCACAGTTTACTCCTGCTAACAGGCCGATAAGCCGACTACTACTCCTTTTGGGGTAATTTAGTCCACGTGGGTCCCAGACCTCCCCATTAGGTTCATCATCTCTACCTTGACCTCCTTAGGTAAGACCTTTACGTTTTTCCTAACACTGTGGTTTATTGCTTATTGCTTGGTACTTAATCCACATTTTCTTGCAGCAGCTTGGGGTCCCAGAGGTTCGCGGTCCCGGATTTGAACATCTCCGCCTGTGGCCTCAACGGCTGCACAGAGAGTGACTTTGGGTTCTCTCTGTGCGGCATTTGAGGACGGAGGCCTCTTCTGCCTACACAACACTCAAGTCACAACAGACTGTGAAGCCTATTGTCGTGTAGGCAATGGAGGGGAACGCTGAAGATCCCATGACTGCTGTAGTCCAAGCCATCACAGTGCTACGACCCGACATGGCAGCAACCAACACGGCTATCCATCAACGCCTTGACAACATACAGAGTCTCAGACACCCTTTGCCCCCAGATGCGGAGTTCGGAGATACACCCCCTGTCCCTCAACCCGTTTCGCCACCCGTTCCCTCACCTCAGAATCCCATTCCCGTGGTGTTACCCACCCCGTTCCCGCTGGCAGCTCCTGACAGATACTATGGGGATCCCAAGAAATTCAGGACCTTCCTAAACCAATGCAAACTGCACTTTCTGTGCCGACCTCAGGCTTTCCCAGATTCCACCACAAAAGCAGCGTTCACCCTTTCCCATCTGGCTGGTGTGGCTGCTGCATGGTCCAACCTCTTGTTGAAGAATGACAACCCGGCCCTATATGACTTCGATCTCCTTGTCACTGAAATGTCCAGGGTCTTTGATACCAGACACAAAGCCCAGTCCTGGGACCTGGAACTCCTGGACTTGAGCCAGGGTAGGGGTTCCCTCATTGAATTCATAACCTGTTTTAACCAGCTCTCCGCTGAAACCTCCTAGCCCGAGAGCAAGAAGGCAGTGGTGTTCTATAGGGGTCTCAGTAATTCCATGAAGGACGCTTTATCGTTAGTCCCTTCATTACCCACTGCATTCCAGGATCTGGCTGATTTGTCTCTTCAGGTGGACGCACGTAGGTCCGAAAGTAGAGCGGAAGCGGGTTTCGCTCAGTCCACCACTCCTCACACGACAGTTCCTTCCCCTGACTCCTCACAAGAACCCATGCAGATCGGGGGCATCAGGAGCCCGATAACTCCCCTAGAAAGGGAACGTAGGAGGGTGGATAACACCTGCTACTATTGTGGCACACTAGGTCACTTTGTTAAGGAATGTCCGCGACGCCCAAACTCAAGCCACAGGGTTTTCGGACAGCTCGATCATAGTACCAGGGACGGGATCGAGCTATATCACTCACACCCCGGGCCCAACACCCGCTTTCGGGCGGATCCGCCCCATCCATGTACAAGCCACTCTACAGCCCACAGCATCTGTCACGCATCCTGTTACCCTAATTATCGATTCGGGGCAACGGGTAACTACATCAACATTTCCTTGGCCCATTCCCTGAATCTGCCCCTCGTGACCAAGACTATGCCCGAACCAGTACATGCTGTAGATGGCTCTTCTTTGATTTCAGGCCCGGTAAAACAACAACAGCCCCATTGCTATTGACGATTCAATCCAAACACAGGGAGACCATAAGTTTTGATCTCATCACCATGCCACAGTTCGGACTCATACTGGGAATCCCTTGGCTTCAGGAACATAACCCCCTCATTGATTGGAAATTGGGTTGGTTCACTTTGAGTCGGACATATGCCAACATTTCTGTCTTCCCACAGACACCGTCAGCGATAACCCTGCTCAGGCTATAGCTCAGTTAACGGTGCTTGACCCGCAGGAAACATTATCGGATCACGTAGTCGGACTAGTAGCGACAGACGTTCCCCAAGTCTACCAGGATTATGCGACAGTGTTTGATCGTGGCTCCACGGAAAAACTTCCACCTCATCGTCCATACGATTGCCCCATCGATCTGCTCCCTGACGCTGTGGTTCCCTCAGGGCGGATCTATTCCCTCTCACCATCCGAGGAATCGGCTCTCCAGGAGTATATTCGGAAGGCCTTGAGCCTAGGGCACATACGGCCATCCACCTCACCGGCAGCGAGCCCTATATTTTTTGTGCCCAAGAAAGAAGGCAATCTGCGCCCATTCGTAGACTATAGACGCCTGAATGCTGTCACGAGGAAAGACCAGTACCCTATTCCCCTCATCACGCCCTTGCTTGACCGACTCACAAACGCTACTATCTTCACCAAATTAGACCTCCGCGGAGCCTACAACCTGGTCCGCGTCCGTTCCGGGGACGAATGGAAAACCGCTTTCTGTACCCGGCTTATACGAGTATACAGTCATGCCCTTTTGGCTGTGCAACGCCCCGGCGACCTTCCAGAGGTTTATGAATGACATCTTGAGTGATATCCTAGATGTCTACGTTGTGGTTTACCTCGATGACATCCTCATTTTTTCTCAATCTCTGGAAGAGCACGTACGCCATGTTCGTGAGGTGTTGTCACGGTTGCAAAAACACTCGTTATATGCCAAGCTGGAGAAGTGTCTGTTCCACGTTGATAATGTTGACTTCCTCGGGTTCTATATCACTCCCGGAGGGTTGTCCATGAACCATTCCAAGGTAAAAGCGGTTTTGGACTGGCCTGTTCCTGCGAACCTGAAAGCTCTTCAGTCCTTTTTGGGCTTCGCGAATTTCTACAGGAGGTTCATCTCTGGTTTCTCTTCTATCGTGTCCCCCCTCACCACATTAACCAGCCCTAACGTCCCCTTTCTTTGGTCTGATACACATCAGAAGGCCTTTGATGCATTAAAGACTGCTTTCACTACAGCCCCTGTTCTCCAGCATCCTGACCCAGAACTCCCTTTTATTGTAGAGGCTGACGTCTCCTCCTTTGCTCTTGGTGCTGTCTTGTCCCAAGCATGTCGGTCCACGGGTCGCCTGCACCCGGTTGCATTCCATTCCCGCAAGTTTACTACCCCCGAGTCCCACTACACCGTGACCGAGAAGGAGCTGTTAGCGGTGATGGACGCGTTCCGCGTTTGGCGACACCACTTTTTGGGCGCCAAGCATCGAGTCACGGTATTCTCAGATCACCAAAACCTGCAGGATTTGGCGTCCCTAAAATGTCTTAACAGTCGACAGGTGAGGTGGCATCTTTTCTTCGCGGCATTCGACTTCCAGATCCGACATCGGGCTGGTTCCGCACATGGCAAAGCCGATGCATTGTCACGCTCTCCCGGGGGGGTTTCTCTGCCAGAATTCCCTGACACGTTGTTGGACAACACCAAGGTAATTTGTCTATGTACCCCCTCAGTGCCCTTAGTGGACGCGGTACGCAATTGGGTTTCCTTGCACCCCGACCAGTTATCAGAGTGGGATCCGGTATTCCATGATGGTCTCCAAATGTGTTGAACCGCCTGTTCTTGCCCACTGCTGATACACGCAATATGGCCATGGAATGGCCGCACGATGCCCCTGTGAACGGTCATCCTGGCCAACGCCGGACGTTATCTCTACTGAAACGCTGGTGTTGTTGGCCGGGCATGAAGAGGGACGTGGATTGCTACGTCAACACCTGCACCGTACGTACACAATGCAAAACCTGTAGGGGACGCCCATTGGGCCTACTTCTCCCTTTGCCCGTGCCTCCGAGACCGTGGCATACATTAACCATGGATTTTGTTACAGAACTTCCCCGGGTGCAGGGTTATGATACTATTTGGGTGGTGGTGGACTCCTGCTCAAAGATGGCCCGCTTCATCCCCTGTAAGGGTATACCCTCCGCTTCATTCCTGGCCACCTTGTTCTTTGATTCCATCTTTTGTCTATTTGGGTTGCCCTCTGTCCTTATTTCTGACCGGGGTTCTCAATTCACTTCTCGCTTCTGGCGTGCTCTGACCAGGTTAATGGGTATAGATGTCCGGTTCTCTTCGGCCTACCACCCGGAGACGGATGGTCAGACCGAAAGGACAAATCAGACCATGGAGCAGTATCTGCGCTGTCTGATCCTGCAGCAGCAGTGCTCTTGGTTGCGTGCCCTTCGACACGCTGAATTCGCCTACAACAATGCGGTTTATGCATCCACTGGGTTCTCTCCCTACTATGTCCTCTATGGTCAGCATCCCCGCACATTGCCGATCCCTGACCTCGCGGCCTCCACCAATCCGGCCGCTAGTGCCTGTCTTAGGGATCTGTCATCTATCCACGCCCAGACCATGTTGCATCTCCGTGAGGCCCAGTCTTCTATGAAGGTCCAGGCAGACAAGTAGCGTCTGTTAGCCCCTAGTTTCACGGTGGGTTCCCGGGTGTGGCTTTCTACCCGTCACTTGAGGTTAGTGGGTTGCAGGAAGCTTTTGCCCCGTTTTGTGGGTCCTTATGTGGTGTCCCGGGTAATCAATCCTGTCACGTATCGTCTTGTTCTCCCGGGGTCGTGGAGGATCCACCCTGTGTTTCATGTCTCCCTTCTCAAGCCATGTCCGGCCCCTTCCCGCTTGCGCGCCTCTGCTAACCCGGTGTCCCTGGCGTCCCCTGATGTGTACGAGGTGTCCTCCATCCTGGGCTCCCGGTTCTACAGGGGGCGCTTGCAGTATCTGGTGGATTGGGTTGGTTATGGACCCGAGGAGCGCTCTTGGGTCCCCGCTATCGATGTCAACGCTCCCCGGTTGGTGGCTCGTTTTCACCGGGATCACCCTTCCTGCCCACGGGGTCGTGGGCCTTTGGGGGGGCCTCTGTCACGATTCCTCCCACGCGCACACCACTGGCCCGGGATCGTGTGGTCTCCAAAGCGCTCCCCCGCCCCTGTCTCGCTCATCCCTTTCTCCCTCTCCTCTCCGGGGCTCACGTGGATACTCACATGCCTTGCGCGCGTGGCCGCGCCTGGTCCGTAACAGGACTGCTCTCAGGCTACGGCCGTTTCTTCACTGGCAGTTACCTTGGCGCCTGGGATCACGAAGGACTAGCATCTGGCTTCCGCATCGCAGGACTGTAAGGTCGCGTGACGCGCTTGCCCGATCACGTGACCCAGCCGCGCATCACATGACCAGAATCGCTCATCACGTGACCAGAAGCGCGAGTACTTAAACACAGGAAACCCAGGTACTTGTTGCTTCACAGCTGTGCTCTGCATCCTGTTTGGCGTTACGTACTTCGGATCATTGACTACTCACGGAATCGACCTGGCCTGCTCTACTGGACTCTTCTTGGATTTCCCCTTGGATTTGTTACTTGGTGATTATTGGCTTTCGACCACTGACTGTCTGGACTGCCTCACGGATTCTCCCTCTGGCACTTCGACTCTTTGGACTTCTTGTCTCTCAGCTCCACAGTTTACTCCTGCTAACAGGTGGATAAGCCGACTACTACTCCTTTTGGGGTAATTTAGTCCACGTGGGTCCCGGACCTCCCCATTAGGTTCATCATCTCTACCTTGACCTCCTTAGGTAAGACCTTTACATTTTTCCTAACACTGTGGTTTATTGCTTATTGCTTGGTACTTAATCCACATTTTCTTGCAGCAGCTTGGGTTCCCAGAGGTTCGCGGTCCCGGATTTGAATATCTCCGCCTGTGGCCTCAACGGCTGCACAGAGAGTGACTTTGGGTTCTCTCTGTGCGGCATTTGGGGACGTAGGCCTCTTCTGCCTACACGACACTCAAGTCACAACATAAGGCCTTTGACCTGGCCCTAACTGAAAGGCTGATTTGCCAGTGAGGGCCAGGGTCAGGGGTCATGACAGCACTCCCCCCCAAGACCCCTCTCACGGTGGCACTTCTGCCTGGTCCTGGTTTGGCTGGGTAATTCTGATGGAACTTTTTAATTAAGCGAGGTGCATGGATGTATTCACTAGGTTCCCATGATCTGTTTTGAGGGCCGTATCCCTTCCAATCAACTAAATAGTATAGTTTGGATCTGGTGTATTTTGAGTCTAGGATATCCTTTACTTCAAACTCTGGTTCTCCCTCAACTAATACTGGTTTTGGTAGTGTTGTAATCCGAGTACCGGGTTGTACCAGTTTCAGGAGTGATACAGGAAACACAGGATGAATCTGCATAGTGGGTGGTAGGGCTAATTTAACTGCCACTGGATTTATTATGGATTCAATAGAATAAGGTCCCAGATATCAGGGACGAAAGGTCAGAGTCCCTTTTATGGGCACATATTTTGATGCTAACCAGACCTTGTCTACAATTTGATAGTCAGGGGCTTTACTACGATGTTGGTCAGCAAATTTCTTTTGTCTGTTCTTGGCTTGGAGTAAATGTTCTGCTGCTTCTTTGAAGGCCTGGGAAATAGTTGTATGTAGGGTTTTAAACGCTGGCATTTCCAAAGGGGTTGGGAGATCCAATTCTGAAGTACGTGGATGCCTACCATATATAGTGTAGAAAGGGGTTTGTCCAGTGCTGGTGTGTAAAGAATTATTATAGGCATATTCAGCTATCCATAACAAGTCCTTCCAATTTCTTTCCACTTGATGTAACATGCAACGTAAGTATTGCTCAAGACTATGGTTTGTTCTTTCTGTTTGGCCATCTGTTTGAGGATGGTGACTTGTGACTAGTCGATGTCAATTTGGGCCATTGAGCAGCATTTCCTCCAGAAGTTGGATACAAACTGACTATCTCGATCTGAGATCAAGACCGATGGGAAGCCATGTATCCGTACGATTTCCTCCAGGAATACTTTTGCTAAATTGGATGCATTTGGAAGACCCTTAAAAGGAATAAATTGTGCCATTTTAGAGAACAAGTCTACAACTACTAAGATGGTGTTGAATCCTTGACTGGGAGGTAGATCTGTAATGAAATCAAGGGACAGTGTGTGCCATGGTGCGGGAGGAATCGGACTCCTGGCCGTTAGGTGATTACATAGTCATATTCAACGAAGAAAGGAGCCCACTGCGGTTGACAGGACAATTGAGCCTTTGCTGTTTTTAGGTATTGCAGGTTTCGATGGTCAGTTATGATCGTGACAGTATGTCTAGCACCAAGGAGATAGTGTCGCCATGCCTTGAAAGCTGATTTTATAACCAAGAGTTCTTTGTCTGTGATAGCATAGTTGAGTTCGGGAGGTGAGAATTTTCGTGACCAGAAGGCCACAGGGTGTAAATGGCCAGTTCCTGGGTCCCTTTGCGGGAGAACAGCTCCCATAGCCGTGCTAGAGGCATCTGTTTCAACTATATAAGGGAGGTCTGGGCAAGGATGCCGTAGAACTGGAGCAGATGTGATTTTTTTCTTAAGTTCTTGAAAGGCTTTCTCTGCTTCTTCGGTCCAATGGACCTTTTTATTTTTTTTTCTCAATAGTGATTTAATTGGATGCACTATTTGGGAAAAATCTGGGATGAATCGGCGGTAAAAGTTTGCAAACCCCAACATACTGTGGATTCCTTTAAATGAAGTTGGTGATGGCCAGTTAAGAATGGCATCTACCTTGTGCCTATCCACTCTGATACCTTTTGGTGTGAGGATAAAACCAAGGAACTCCACTTCGGTGACATGAAAAGAGCATTTTTCGAGTTTGGCATACAGTTTATGTTGGCAGAGTTTAGTAAGGACAGAGCGGACATGCCTGACATGGTCTTCTTTTGTAGCAGAATACACTAAGATGTCATCAATGTAAACCAGGGCACAAACGTCGATGAACTCCCGCAAAACATCATTCATAAAGTACTGGAATGCAGCGGGAGCGTTGCAAAGCCCAAAGGCATTACCTGGTATTCATACAAGCCGTATTTGGTACGAAAGGAGGTTTTCCATTTGTCTCCTTTCTTCACTCGAACAAGATGGTACGCCCCCCTAAGGTCCAGTTTGGTATAGATTTGGGCGTCTTTGACTTGATCCAATAATTCGGGAATAAGGGGCAGTGAATAACATTTTTTTACTGTGATCTGGTTTAATGCGCGATAGTCGATACAAGTCCTCAAATCTCCTTCCTTCTTAGGTACGAAGAATAAGGGACTGGCTGCAGGTGATTTAGATGGGCAGATAAATCCATTTGCCAGGTACTGATCAAGATAAGATTTCAAATGGAGGTTTTCTGGTTCAGTAGGGGCATAGATTCGGCCACAAGGAATTTGTGCACCAGGTATGAGGTTGATCTGACAATCGTAGGGCCTCTGCGGTGGTAAAGTATTTGCTTGTTCTTTCTGGAACACGTCCTGAAAATCTTGGTATTCATTTGGTAGAGTACTAGTCACACCTAGTACAATCGCCGCCGTACTGGGAGTAGCAGATGTACATAAGTCTGTTTTCCCCTTTTCTTGGTAATAACAGGTGCAAGCACAATAATCGGAAAAGGCCAACTTCTTGGCACGCCAATCTATTAGAGGGTTGTGAGCTACCAACCATGGCATTCCTAAGATTAGTCGAAACTGAGGAGCTTTGATGAGATTGAATGCAATAGATTCTCGGTGTCCATCCTGGCACAGTAGGGTTAGTGCTGCTGTACATTGGGTTACTGGTCCGGAAGCTATTTCTGTCCCATCAACAGTAGTAACTTTTTCAGTAGTCGATTTAGAGCATAAGGTAAGCCCCATCTCTGCTGCCAGATCTTGGTCTACATAATTCTCAACTGCTGCGCTGTCTATGTATGCTTCGACAGCATGCATCCGAGACGGTTGTTGGTGATTGATCAATATTACTGGTAATGCAAAGTGTGAGGTCTGTGGCTCATCCTTCTCGCTCGACAAGCGGATCTCTACGCTTGCCGGGCTTGGTAGTTTTCCGACTCCTTGTTATTATCTTCCTTCTCTGTGGCTCCAACAGTTCTCCTTGGTGGTTTCACTGGACATTCTTTGAGGAAGTGGCCCGATTTTCTGCAATAGAAGCATAATTGCTGTTGCCTTCTCTTGTCTCTTTCAGTTTTAGTTAAAGGGGGCCATGCACCTCCTATTTGCATGGGTTCTACCGTGTTTCCCAATGTACGTGGAACATTATACTTTGACCGGACATACACAGCTCGAGTGTCTAACCTTATCCGGTCCGCTTTTCGGTCTTGTAATCTGTGATCTAATTGCACCCCAAGGTTGATGAATTCTGCACAGTCTTTAGGTGGGTTAACCACTTGAGCAAGGACATCCTTTAGTTCCCCTCGTAGACCCCGATGAAATAGTGTGGTCCTTTTTTCCTCAGGCCACCCAGCTTCAACAACTAGTCTGTTAAATGTTGCTATATATGTAAGCAAGTCATGACTTCCTTGACGGAGTGACAAACGTTCGTAGTCTAATGCTTGGCCTTGGGTATTACGAGCAAAGAGTTTTTCCATTTCCAACTGGAAACCCCCAAAGTCATGTAACAACAGGTCATCCTGATTTACCAATGGTACCGACCAATCCGCAGCACTGCTGCTCAGATATGATAAAACAAAAGCAACCCGCGCTTGGTCGTTAGGAAAAGCCCCAGATCTGCAAAGGAAATGAAGACCACACTGGTTCAAAAACGTTGCGTACTTCTTGGGGTCCGCTGTAAATCGTTCAGGTGGAGCTAAAGGAACTGCCCCAGGAAGGGTTATTTGTACTGGATTGGTAGAAGTTGGTACAGGTGCTGGCGGAATATTACCAGGCAATGGGGTCTGTCATGCCTGTGATTGGAGCAATTGTCTACTTATTTCGTCGGTACGATCCTTAGTAACAATCAAATCCCTCCTAAGAGCATTGGTTTCTTGCCTTGCTGAATGTACTTCAGCGCATTATTGTCCCAACAACTGAACTAACTGGTCAGTCTCTGAAGTCTCCATGACGCCCAGGTGGATAATATTATTGAGGCTTTGCATTCTGTTACGCTCACCTGGTATCCACGGGGACGCCACCCAGCCCTGGTTGGATTATTTGCACTCTCGAACCCTCTCCCGGTCCCTTGGTAAGGCCTCTGGTTAAAGATGGGTCTGCAATTTAGGAGAGCTGGATTCAATACCAGATTGTCTTTATGTTTTCCCACCTCCCTTGGCCTCAACTCCTTCCTCCCCCTTGGGCCCTCTCTTCACCTTAATATTGTAGAAGGTGGATTCTCTGTCCTGCTCCTCGTGGCAGGGGTGAGTAGATGTGGGGGGTGAGCAGCGACCAAGTTACTTTCATTGGTGCAAGCCCCCCCTGTGGGAATCCAGGCCTGCTGGGAGTCCGTAGGTTTGCTGTTTTACAGTCTTTATATGCAGTTCTTATGTTCCTCTTAGTTTGAATAATAATGTCTTGCTTCTTTCATTTTAGGTATGGAAAGGTATTTTGGAGTTGTCATGCAGTTTGAAGATGAGCATGGGCCGGTAGGCGAAAGTGCGGTGTGCGCAATGCTGTCCGGTGAGTAATGCGCGATGCACGGCGCCTTTTGCCTTTTATATTGCTAACCTGTGTCTTTTCTCTCCTTGCAGTTTGCGATGTTCCTCGCCGAGCGCCGTAATGTTCCAGCAATGATACTGTCAAACATTTAGAACCATAAAAACATATTTTAATTCATTTACTTATTCATAGCACAATTATCAACAACATTGAAAAACTATACAATGTTAAAAAAGTAGTTTTTCCACCACACAGAATCAAGTACACATATGCTTGATATAATCCGCAATAGCAACTTAATTTCTCTTGTTTTCTACTGCGTACACAGCCTAGCCCCAGGACCACCTGCCCACCCACACCTGCCTCTGGGGTTCCCATGTCTGACCCATCTCCATCTGAGGCAAGTGGCAACCCCCCGGCAGAGAGGCAGAGGGCTGTCAGCTTCTCCTCCACAGAAGTTGGCATCCTGGTGGAGCAAGTCCTGAGGCATTATGATGCCCTCTTCACTGGACCATCCCGCGTCGACAAGGAAGGACGGAGTAAGATCTGGGTGCACATCGTGGGTGCCATCAATGCGGAGAAGACTTCAGGGTGCTGGGGAGACTTCAGGTCCAGGACCCTCAACAATGCTCGGCGCCTCCTCAAGGCTGCTGATGATCGGTTGTCCACCAATGAGATGAATGTCCTGGAGCGCATCGACCCAGCGCTGCACGCCCAGGTCTTGGAGTTGGTGCTCCATCTGGAGTTGACTGGTAAGTGTTCATGTGTTCTTATCTGCAATAGTGCGTGTATGTTGATGTGTGGCTGGAGTGTGCACCTTGGCCTCATGTCTGGCATGCCTCCTGTACAGTTGTCTGTGTGCATGTCCCTGACAGTGCTGCATGTGAGTCCATTCAAGCCTGACCCCCTTCTATGGTGTCTGTGTTGCAATGCGTGATGCGCACCGGCATGTAACGAGGTGCACATGTTTGCATACCTGTGTCTGGACTGGGGAATGTGAGAGGTGTGACACCTGGGTGCTAATGTCACCATCATGGACATGCATGGTGTACATGTGCGTGTGTCTGAGTAGTGAGTGTGTGACTGGCCAACCCCATGGATGCATGACACATGAGCATCTCAATGCGTGATTGACTCATGCGGCCCAGTTGTCCCCAAGTGCACTGTGATGGGAGGTCTACATGACTTGATGCATGACTGTCAGGTGATGTGTGTGTATGTGATGTGCATGTACCATGATGCATGTGAGATTCAGCCCCTCTTGTGATGTGCTTGCAGTGCCTTGTACATGTATGTGAATGTTTGTTGCACATGGCATGCATGATTGTGCATGTGTGTTGCTTGCACTGACATGTGTCTTGGGGGGATGATGGTTGTGACGTTTGACAGTGCCACTCATGTGCATTTGCTCTGTTCCAAGCACACATTTGTTTGGTACTCTGATGCTTGTGTTCAATGTCTCCCTATCCACAGCGATGACAGAAGAAGAGGGTGGAGGTGGCGCTGTGGAGCACCGCCGCAGGGATGCCTCCACCAGGCACCGACGCAAGGCCCAGTCGTCCTCCCAGGTTATGTCATCTTCTGAGAGCAAGAAGGCTGGTGCCGCGTCTGCAACAACGGCCGCAGCTGCTGAGGGAAGGCCCAAGAGGGTGAAGTTGGTCGTGGGCTCTTCGGCAGCGGGAGGACAGATGAGACCACACAGGGACAATTCCATGCGGAGGACAGTGGGGAGTCATCCAGGTTGGTGGTGGAAGCGGAGGAGACCACATCAGCACAGCACATGGGGCCTGGCGGGGTGATGAGGTAGGCGTGACTGGTGCAGTCCAGGGGCAGGGGCAGGAGGAAGTTCAGGTCATCGTGGAGGGGCCTGTGCCTAATCCTGTCCCTGGAACTACGCCTGCATCAGTATGCACCTGCAGGCATGCCTCAGGCCAGACCCGTCCGTGCAACAACTGATCTTCCCCTACCTGTGGACGAGGCAATTCGTGACAGGGTTAATGTGCTGGCTTCCAGTCGGGGGCTTGCCCATCATCACAAAGAGGTCTGTTGCCTCATGAACTGGCTAGCTCGGCTCATTGTCGCAAGTCGCAAGTTTACTACGTGTGCTGTCCACTGATGAGACACCCTCCTCCTCTTCCTCCACTGTGCGCCAGTCGTACTGCCTGCCGTCTTCCGGCCCAGGTACCACCAGGGCCCCCTGTGGACCTGTCCCAACCACAGCGGCCAGTCTGGTGGAGACCACATCCCTGCCACAGTTGGGAGTCGAAGGAGAGGTGGTAGAGGTGGTCACCCCACCAACAGGACCAGTGGCAATGGAGTTAGTGCAGGCACCTTGGAGCAGGGCACCTGCACGACTGCCCCGGGGGTTGTCATCATCCCGGAGGCAGTCCCAGAGGCACAGGCACAGGGCTTATTTGCGGCAGCAGGCTGGACGTAGGACGCGACAGTACTCGGGCCCTCAACATCACAGGGGCAGGTATAAGTCATCGGGCAGGACGGAAACGTGGACCTTGGAACATGTATGTCTTCCGTGTTGCAGCGAATGGACCAGCAAATCAGAGCAGAGCAGCAGCGGGCAGTGGAGGCACGACTCACCATGGCCAGGGCAGAGAACACCCTGCGTCAGGCTGAGAGGCAGGCAGAGTTCCTCGAGGAGACTGGTAGGGAGTTTGAGAGGAGCATGATGGAGTCCCTGCGAGCCCTTGAGGGTAGAGCAGAGGCCTGCCTCAGGGAAAGTGATGCAGAGTTCGATGATGCCCTGGCCGGAACTCTTGGGGGAAATGGTAAGACGTAGGACTAACCCGCTGCCTTTGTAAATAGTTCATTAGGGTTAGGTTTACCTTTTTATTGTTTTTATTTTGGAGTTCATGGACTTTGCTCTGCATCTAGTATATAGTTAGTTTTTATTGTAGTTTTAGGATGTTCTTGTACTTTTTGGGGATCATGGATCCGTGAACTTTGAATATAGTTTGGATCTTGTCGTTTTCCTGTACATTTTTGTACCATGGAGCAATGTTTTTATTCAGATTTTTATTTGCATTTACATATGGGACCACAATTTGGAGTCTTTCATTTTCCCATCACATTCTTTTTTTTCATGGATTTTCATTTTCATTTTGTATGATCATTATTTCACTGGTTTCATTTTTATGTGTGTCATTTGAATTCTGGATATTTAATATATTTTTATACGTTGGAGTACAAGTGGTGTCTGCTCTCAATGTTTTGGTGTATGTTTCAATGTTTCTTGTCTGTATTACGTGACGCTGATGTTGAGCAATGTGGTTCATGTGTGTGCAAACATGCATGTATGTGTGAGTCTGTGATTCCCATGCAATGGGGCATGTAATGGGGAGCAGGAACAATGGATGAGTGTTGAGGTGCACCGTGTGCGTGCAGCATTTGGTGGGATTTGGGTTGACATATGCAACATGATTGCATGGTGTACAGATGTGGAGGGTGTGGGGGACATGAGTCAGGGCCTGCCTGCAGGTTGCCGTCACTGGTGGGGCTGGGGGGACATGAGTCAGGGCCTGCCTGCAGGTTGCTGTCACTGGTGGGGGGACATGAGTCGGGGCCTGCCTGCAGGGTATGGTCACAGGTGATGGGGGGTCCCTTGTGGTGTGGGCTGCCTGCGGGGTATGGTCAGAGGTGATGGGGGGTCCCTTGTGTTGTGTGTTGCATGCGGGGTATGGTCAGGGGCGATGGGGGAATCCCTTGTGGTGTGGGCTGCCTGCGGGGTATGGTCAGGGGTGATGGGGGGGTCCCTTGTGGTGTGAGCTGCCTGCGGGGTATGGTCAGGGGTGATGGGGGGACCCTTGTGGTATGGGCTGCCTGCTGGGTATAGTCACGGGTGATGCGGGGGGTCCCGTGTGGTTTGGGCTGCCTGCGGGGTATGGTCACGGGTGTTGGGGGGTACCTTGTGATGTGGGCTGCCTGCGGGTATGGTCAGGGGTGATCGGGGTGTCCCTTGTGGTGTGGGCTGCCAGTGGGGTATGGTCACGGTTGATGGGGGGGTCCCTTTTGGTGGGCACTGTCTGCGGGGTATGGTCATGGGTGGGCTGCCTGCAGGGTATGGTCACGGGTGTTGGGGGACTCTTGTGGCGTGGGCTGCCTGCGGGGTATGGTCAGGGGTGATGGGGGGTCCCTTGTGGTGTGGGTTGCCTGCAGGGTATGGTCAGAGGTGATGGGGGATCCCTTTTGGTGTGGGCTGCCTGCAGGGTATGGTCACAGGTGTTGGGGGGTCCCTTGTGGTGTGGGCTGCCTGCGGGTTATGGTCACAGGTGATGGGGGTCCCTTGTGGTGTGGGCTGCCCACGGGTGTGGTCATGGGTGGGCTGCCTGCAGGTTATGGTCACGGGTGTTGGGGGGTCCCTTGTGGTGTGGGCTGCCTGCGGGGTATGGTCACAGGTGATGGGGGGTCCCTTGTGGTGTGGGCTGCCTGCAGAGTATGGTCAGGGGTGATGGGGGTCCCTTGTGGTGTGGGTTGCCTGCAGGGTATGGTCAGGGGTGATGGGGGGGTCCCTTGTGGTGTGGGCTGCCTGTGGATATGGCCAGGGGTGATGGGGGATCCCTTTTGGTGTGGGCTGCCTGTGGGGTATGGTCACGGGTGTTGGGGGGTTCCTTGTGGTGTGGGCTGCCTGCGGGGTATGGTCAGGGGTGATGGGGGTCCCTTGTGGTGTGGGCTGCCTGCAGGGGGTGTTTGCGGATTATTTTGCGGGTGTACGCGAGGGCCTTAGCACGCGATTTGGCTAGCACGAGTGGGGTACGCTCCCATTTTTTACGCGATTACGATGGAGGGGGGCTATGTGCTGTACCACGGATGCCATGGGGCCTTGCGCTGTATTGGGCATTTCAATGGTCTTTTGGCTGTGAATGGGGGCGTGTTGGGGGCGTAACTGGCGCTGCTGGATGTTCAATGTGCCACAGCTAGTAATGGCTCAGGAAATCCATGAATACGCGTGGCGCACAATTGCTGCTTTGCCCTACGACTGGAGCACGTGTGGCGCACGCTCCTTCTCTGTGCGCAGCGCTTGCGCTGTTTCTGCGCTGGATTCTATGAATTGGGCCCACAGTGTCTTAACCCGCACTGTTGATTGGCAAGACAGCATACATAATAGTATTACATTGGGGATGGCAGGCTACAATTTGTTTGTTCCTCAGACGTCTGTAGATTCCAGTGTGGGTACGCTGGGCTCATCTATCCATGTAGTGAAGGTCAGGTCTCTTACTCTCACAAGTTACATTGTGAAAAGTAGATAATATGCTATGCCGACTACTACATCACTACGCAATGTACCAGGAATGCTTGTGGGATGCCGCCATGGTTGAACTGTGGAATAAATACAGTCACACTGACCAACCCCTTCTGCGCTTGGTGGCATTAAACAGTGCTGGACGAGGGTGAGGTGGGGTTTCTATTGAATTTTCTTGCAGGGATGATATATCCATGGGCGTTGCAGCAACAGACACCAATCAGGAATTTTCACACATTCACGTCGCATAACATATTTTACATGGCTGTTTGAGACTGTCCTTGCTTTTCTGAAGTACTCGCATGTATCATCATCTTTTCCTTTTTTTTCTCGCATTCTTTTACAAAATCGAAACCTACCCAGTCTCTGTCTTCAATCACTGAAAACAAGCTCCTTTTGTTATTTGGCCTTGAGCGCTAGTCAGCAACTGTTTCGAAGGACACAAGTTGTCAAATAGCCAACAAAATGATAACATTTACTATATTGAGAGTCGATATTCCAAAAGTTAGTTTACACTTCTGCGATCTGTTGTTCAGAGCAGTTGTTCATCGACAGAATGTGACAATGGAATTTCCCGAAATTATGTACGTTCAAGTTTACATAATATTATTATTGGGATTAAAAACGACTAGGGTACTGTATGTATAATTCAACAATGTGTGAACTGGCCTTGTTTTGGGTTGTTAGCTGGAGCATATTGTAAACAATTATTCATTGACGTCCCACAAACACCACCGGTATGCAGGGTAGTGATATCTAAACTGCTTTGTCCCATGGAACATACCGGTGTATCCTAGAGCCTCACAAAGTCGGTGTTTGGTGTCAGTCCCTAGACTCTTGGGGGCATGGCGGCCATGCCCCAAGAGTCTAGGGACTGGCCACAACCACCACAACATAATACAGCGTTGCATCCAAGCATCTGGCCACAACTAACACGACAATTTTCCCTTAACTTCCCAATGTAAACACCACCTGCAGATATCAAAGTAGAAAGCCAACCCTATTTTTCACCAATAGCAATATCACCATATCATCTAGATTCCACTCCCCTACTCGAAGAAGCCCTCTTGCACTCCCCAAATAACCCTAAACATGTTTCTTCAACTGCCCACCAAACACTACCCAATGCAATAGTACATTCTTGCTTGCATGGCCATATGATACTACAATAGTTGTCCAAGTGCCTAGATTTTTGGGTGCATGTTCTATTTTTAACCTATGCAAACATCCGCATATCATTTACATTCCAATCCCCTACCATAATGAAGCCTGCCTGCAGTCACTATATAAGCTGTCCGCCCAAGACCCTATGCGCGGACTATGGCGGTGTCCGTGGACTGCCGGGCCCTGCACGCTCTTCTTCCACCTAAACAAATACATTATATCAACCATCTTTCACTCCCCCTCCCTGCCCAGCCCCTCTTCCCAGCATCAAATGCCCCAAAACATGTTTCCCAGCCCTGTTCCCCACTGCGCTATTGTTCTAACTTGATGGGTCCGACTTGATGGTCGTGCAGTTATGAAATGCCTCCGTCCCCAAGTACCGCTCGAGCAGAATATAAACACTGCCCAAGCAATCTTTGAGGCCACAGGAAGGAGTGTTGTCGTCAGCCTGGTATTGAGAACGCCGGAAGGACCCCTGAGCGCTATAAGGCAAAAGGTTATAATCAGGAATACACTCTATAATGGCAATAGGCAATTGATAGGAAGAGTTAAACAAGATGCAGTGACACCAGCTTACCTAATAGAGATGGAATGTAGGTAGAAAACCTACGCAGGGAAATCCACGGCAAGCTGGAATGGTGTAATAGGCACTCCTTCCCAGTACCTCGTGGAGTGTGGCAAGATCTGTAGCAAGGCTTGAAGCAATCCGAAGGTTGCAAAACAGAAGGGCAATCCAAGAGTAAGTCCAGAGTATACCAGGGGTCGGATGTCCAGAAAATCAGAGAGCACGCCAATATCCAAGGGTAATCCAATAGCAAATCCGAAAAGAGTTCCAAGGTCGAAGCAAACAAGAGCAAGGGTAATGCGTGACAGTCCTCCGTAGAAGTTGAAGTAGCTGTGAAGCAAAGAGTCTTGTTTGCCGGCCTCTTTTGAAGGGGCGAGCGGTATCACGTGACGTATCACCTGACTGCTCGCGTACGTTGCATGGAGCGCAACGTGGCCAGTGATTGGAGCCGCCGGCACTTCCTGGTATTCTGACGTTGCCGGCTGTGCAAGTGGCGCCATGGCAGACGCCAACGCGGAAAAGGGCGAAACGAGGCAGATCCGCCCAACATGGTATTCCGCCTGCCGTGTTTTCCCTGCTGGTGGTGTGAACGGGAAATACTACGGCGAGAGGCGCCTGAGGAGGAGAGATGTGAAGAGGGAAAGGACGTGTGAGAGGGCGTGACAGAGCCCCCCCTCAAAGGCCCACGACCGCGTGGGCTGGAAGGATGCTCTCGAAGAAACTTGGCCACCAGGCGAGAAGCGTGAACATCTCGAGCAGCAACCCAGGAGCGATCTTCAGGGCCATAACCCCGCCAATCCACCAGATACTGCAGCCCACCCCTGTGTATACGGGAACCCAGTATTCCCTGGACCTCAAAAACATCAGGAGAAGAGACAGAGACCGGAGCAGGAGGGGCAACTAATCGGGTAGGACCAGGACAGGGCTTAAGCAGGGAGACATGGAAAACTGGGTGGATTCGCCAAGCAGGAGGTACCGCCAGACGCATAGCCACCGGATTCAGAACCTTGGCCACCTTGTAAGGACCCACAAAGCGAGGGAGAAGCTTGCGACAACCAGGAATGTGTAAATGCCGAGTGGAGAGCCAAACCCTGTCCCCCACCTTGTATGCAGGAGCCTCTGCCCTCTTCCTGTCAGCTGTGGATTTCATGGAAGATTGGGCCTCACGCAAATGGATCAAAGTCTGGGCATGTACTGACACTAAATCCCTAGCGCAGGCCGAGGCAGCGGGGGTATCAGAAGAGGAGTGATCTGGCAGAGGAAGAGTACGAGGATGTTGGCCATAGAGAGCGAAGAATGGTGAAAAACCAGTAGCAGAATGCAAAGAGTTGTTATAAGCAAATTCGGCAAGATGCAATAAATTAAGCCAAGTGTCCTGATATTGTAACGTTAGGCAACGTAGGTATTGCTCCAATGACTGGTTAACCCTCTCAGTCTGCCCGTCACTCTCTGGATGGTAAGCAGAGGAATAATGAGCATCAATTCCCAACAGAGAGGTGAGGGCCCGCCAGAAACGAGAGGTGAACTGTGTGCCTCGATCGGACACCAAAACATGAGGCAGGCCAAAGAGACAGAAGACAGACTTAAAGAAGTGCCTGGCCAAAACCGGGGCTGAGGGTACTCCCTTACATGGTACAAAACGAGCCATTTTGGTATAGGAGTCGACAACAACCCATATAGTATCGAAACCCTGTGTGCGTGGCAAATCAGTAATTAAGTCCATTGAGACCGTGTGCCAGGGACGTGGAGGAACCGGGAGAGGAAGAAGAAGACCCAAAGGCCGGCCCCTACGTGACTTGCCCTGAGCACAGACTGGACAGGTATTGACATAATTCTGTACGTCTCGTTTCATAGCCGGCCACCAACACCATCGTTTGAGTAATTCTAGGGTACGATGCTGCCCGGGGTGACCATTAATGGCAGCATCATGAGACCATTCCAACGCCAAATTCCTGGTTTCACTCGTGGGAAGAAAAAGCTTCCCATGTACAAAGGGCAGCCCATCCTGCATAACGGGATCCCATTCTGCTAGTGACTGTGGATATCGGGAGACCCATTGTCGTATGGTGGACTTCAATGAAGGTGATGGTGTGCAAACACAAACTACGTGAGACTCACTCAACAAGGTTTCAGGGAAGGATGGTAGAACTTCCCCCCCAGGAGAACGAGACAGGGCGTCTGCTTTCCCATGCCCTACACCAGGTCTATGTTTGACCACGAAGTCGAACGCGGCAAAGAAAAGGTGCCAACGTACTTGTCGACTATTGGTACATTTCAAGGAGGCAAGGTCTTGGAGATTCTTATGGTCTGAGAACACCACCGTCTGGTGTTTTGCACCTAGAAGGTGATGTCTCCAGGTCTGTAAAGCGTCCTTAATGGCCAATAGTTCTTTTTCTGTGACTGTGTAGTGTAATTCACTTGTTGTGAACTTGCGAGAGTGAAATGCTACCGGATGTAGCCGACCAGTGGCAGGACATGGCTGGGACAGTACAGCTCCAAGTGCATAAGAGGATGCGTCTGCCTCAAGGACAAACGGGAGTTCAGGGTCAGGGTGTTGTAACACCGGAGCAGTAGTGAACATAGTTTTCAGAGAATCGAAAGCATTTTGTTGTTTTTCGGACCAGACATAGGGAACTGAAGGACTAGTGAGCGCAGTGAGCGGTGCTACAATAGAAGAAAACCCAGCTATGAACCGTCGGTAAAAGTTGGCAAAACCCAAAAACGACTGTAATTGCTTGAGTGTGGTCGGAATCGGCCAATCGTTTATTGCCCGGACTTTGGACTGATTCATGGAGAGTCCTCCAGGAGAGATATGGAACCCCAAGAACTCAACCTGGCTGGTATGGAAAATACACTTTTCAGGTTTAGCAAATAGTGCATTGGCTTGCAGACGTAACAACACTTCCTTGACATGTTTGATGTGTTCGTCGAGAGAGGAAGAGAAGACCAATATGTCATCTAAATACACTACTACGTATGTGTTCAGGATATCGCCAAATACGTCATCCATGAAGAGCTGGAACGTAGCAGGAGCATTACAGAGACCAAACGGCATAACTGCATACTCAAACAGCCCTTGTCGTGAGCAGAAAGCCGTCTTCCATTCGTCTCCCTCTCGTATGCGTATGAGGTTGTATGCACCCCGTAGATCCAATTTGGTGTAAATTGTGGCATGAGTAAGTTTGTCCAACAACGGGGTAATAAGGGGAATAGGATAGCGGTTTTTTACCGTGATGGCGTTCAAACGCCTATAATCAATGCAGGGACGGAGATCCCCTTCCTTCTTTGGCACAAAGAAGATGGGACTTGCAGCTGGAGAGGTTGATGGGCGAATATGACCTAGACGCAGAGCCTGCTGTATGTAATCCTGAAGGACTCGCTCCTCTGTTTGGGTTAAGGAGTATATCCGCCCCTTTGGGATAGAGACGTCTGGGATTAAATCAATGGGGCAGTCGTAAGATCGATGTGGAGGAAGGCCTTCTGCAGAGCCTTTGTCAAACACTGCCCGAAATTCATAATACTCAGGAGGTATGTTATTTGTGATCGCCCCTATCATGTGTGAGTCTGGGGAATCGGACCTGTCTTCTATGTCTAATGAAGCGACTATCCCTAGGATGTCTGCGGGACTGGAAACCTGAGGTGTCTCAAGCAGGCAGTAGTATTCACATGTTTCGGATTCAAAGAGTACCTGACCTGTACCCCAGTTAATCAAAGGATTATGCCTCTTTAGCCAAGGAATGCCCAGGATAACACCAAACTGAGGCATAGCTATGAGGTCAAAAGACATGGTCTCTCTGTGGACTTCTTGTATGACTAATTCCAGAGGGGCTGTCTGGTGTAAGATCGGTCCAGAGGTTAATGACGTCCCATCTACTGCATGAACTGGTTCGGGTTGTTTCTTTTGGACCAGAGGTAAGTTTAGAGCATTGGCTAGTGCTATGTCTATAAAGCAACCAGTAGCACCAGAGTCGATCACTATTTGTATTGCATGGGAAACTCCTGCAGCTAGGTTTAAGGAAGCTTGCACCACCACAGGTCGAACGGGACCAAAAGCAAGATCAGAAGTATTAGGTATAGGACTCGCCCCAACCCCTGATCTCAAGGGCGAGTCTTCGGAAAACCCGGAGCTTTGTTTCTTGGTCGACGGGGACACTCCTTTACAAAGTGCCCATTGAGTCCGCAGTAGTAGCAAGCGTTGTCTGCCCTCCTGCGCTCCCGTTCGGCATGTGTGATAGGACTGCGTACCCCGCCGATCTGCATGGGTTCAGGTAAGGTGCTAGATGAGGTTGAAGGTGAGCTCTGGGATATCCCTGCTTCCCCCTTACGTTCTGCCCGTCTGGAGTCGATTTGCAAGGTTAAATCCACCAGATCAAGATAAAGTGTGGGAAGGGAGGGCACTACAGACAAAGCATCCTTCATGGAACCACACAGACCCCGATAATAGATCACTGCCTTCTTATTCTCTGGCCATGAAGTCTCGGTGGCGAGTTGATTAAACTTGGTAATATACTCAATGAGAGTAGATCGACCTTGAGTGAGATCTAAGAGCTCCATGTCTCTGGATTGGGCTTTATATCTAGTGTCAAAAACCTTAGCCATTTCTTGAGTCAATAATTCGAAATCGTACAGAGCGAGATGATAACTCTCCAAAAACGGATTGGCCCATGTGGCTGCTACACCCGACAAATGGGAGAGTAGAAAAGCCGCTTTAGAGACTGGGCCAGAGAAAGCTTGAGGTCGGCATAAGAAATGTAGTTTGCACTGATTTATAAAAGTGCGATATTTCAACGGATCTCCCTGGTACCTCTCAGGGGCTGCTAGGGGAAATGGAGTCTGAACCACCACAGACGGGACTGGCAGAGTAAGTGGAGTGATGGGGGTGTTATGAGATGAGGCAGCATCGCCGAACTCAGCGTCAGCAGGTAAAGGATGTCGGGTGCTTTGCATGGCATCAAGACGATGGTTCAGTGCAGTGGTGGCAGAGGCTAAATCAGTGCGGAGGGCAGTGGTAGCAACTGCCATATCTGTCCTAAGCGATGTCACTGCGTGCATTAAGGCAGTCACAGGGTCCCCGGCTGAAACATCCATAACTAGACGACCATAAGGCTTCACAGTCTGTTCTAACTTGATGGGTCCGACTTGATGGTCGTGCAGTTATGAAATGCCTCCGTCCCCAAGTACCGCTCGAGCAGAATATAAACACTGCCCGAGCCATCTTTGAGGCCACAGGAAGGAGTGTTGTCGTCAGCCTGGTATTGAGAACGCCGGAAGGACCCCTGAGCGCTATAAGGCAAAAGGTTATAATCAGGAATACACTCTATAATGGCAATAGGCAATTGATAGGAAGAGTTAAACAAGATGCAGTGACACCAGCTTACCTAATAGAGATGGAATGTAGGTAGAAAACCTACGCAGGGAAATCCACGGCAAGCTGGAATGGTGTAATAGGCACTCCTTCCCAGTACCTCGTGGAGTGTGGCAAGATCTGTAGCAAGGCTTGAAGCAATCCGAAGGTTGCAAAACAGAAGGGCAATCCAAGAGTAAGTCCAGAGTATACCAGGGGTCGGATGTCCAGAAAATCAGAGAGCACGCCAATATCCAAGGGTAATCCAATAGCAAATCCGAAAAGAGTTCCAAGGTCGAAGCAAACAAGAGCAAGGGTAATGCGTGACAGTCCTCCGTAGAAGTTGAAGTAGCTGTGAAGCAAAGAGTCTTGTTTGCCGGCCTCTTTTGAAGGGGCGAGCGGTATCACGTGACGTATCACGTGACTGCTCGCGTACGTTGCATGGAGCGCAACGTGGCCAGTGATTGGAGCCACCGGCACTTCCTGGTATTCTGACGTTGCCGGCTGTGCAAGAGGCGCCATGGCAGACGCCAACGCGGAAAAGGGCGAAACGAGGCAGATCCGCCCAACATGGTATTCCGCCTGCCGTGTTTTCCCTGCTGGTGGTGTGAACAGGAAATACTACGGCGAGAGGCGCCTGAGGAGGAGAGATGTGAAGAGGGAAAGGACGTGTGAGAGGGCGTGACAGCTATCTGCGAATATCCGTGGATACAAGATGGAGGGTGTTTCGGAAATATATGACGCACATCATGCTTTTCACCAGCCAATCATGCGGCGCATTGAATGTATGCAGACATCACGGCGCCGACCGGACCAATCAGAGTCCTGTCCGCGGAGCGAAAAAGGGAAATGGGACCGCAGAGCCAGATATCACAAATTTTTTGGGACCTACATTTTGCCCGGTTTAAAGAAAACTACTGGACGGATTTACACCAAAGCATGCTTTTGGGACCAAGCCACCGCTGTTGCTTTAAATTTGGTGAAAATCCATCCAGTGGTTTGGGCTGTAGGCATGAGCAAATTTGTTTTTCCATTGTGTTTATGGAAGAAAAAAAATACCCCCCTACAACTTTGCCCCCCCTTAACGAAACCTGACCAAACTTGCCAAAAAAATTCAGAGCGGGCCATATTCTTTTTTGCAAAGTTTGGTAAGGATTCCTGCAGGGGGAGTGAAGTTATAAGCCGCCCAAAAAGTGCTCTTCCTATGAGTTGAGCAACTTAACCATAACAATAGGGCCACTACTGCAGGCCCTGTAATATAATGCACTTCTTTACACATTTATTAGTATTCTGTGACAATCGATGAAGGTTAGATATGGCATGGAATATAGGGAACTACTAAAGTGAGTATTTTTCTACTTATTTGGTAGTTCTCATGGGGAGATTTGAAATGCCTTATGAAAGTAAGGTTGGACACAGACGGTGCACAATGAGGTGTGCAGCAGACAATGTTATAGTTGTAAAATTCGTGGCATGCTGCTAGGCAATTTAAAACGGAAAAGCTTTTACTTTTGATTATATAGGTGCTGAGCTATACCGCTGGAATGCAGGATGTTTGGACCTATTGCTAGAAGGTCTGGTAGGTGAATGTGGACATTGTCTGGAGGCTACTAGAGGTAGCATATCATGTTGAGTGCACTTTGAGGTGCTCAGTGCAGAGGGATTAATATAGTGAGTTTTTACTGTGCTTCACTGGGAATAAATGTGTAACTTAGTCATACAGTTTTGCGCCTAGAAACACTTGCGTGCAGGTGCGTTATAAATGACTTATCATATCATATCATATATCTTACTATTTATCACACTTGGGTGAAGGGCTTGATTTGGAAAGCATTGACTGATCATCACATCTGATGTGAAGACAACCGTCGCTTTTATTTGTACTATTATTGATTTTGTATATATATATATCCCGGGAGAATAGCTCAGCGGCAACGTGCTCGCCTTGGAAGCAAGCCAACACGAAGCAACACAGGTTAGATCCCCGGGTCTGCGCTTAGAAACCTCTGGGTATTTAAGCGTGTTATAAATATGCAACTAAGACAAAAAAAACAATTACGCAACTAAAAAACAAAACAATTCCTGAAACAGCGCCTCGATGCCTGCGGGCTGTGTGAGCGCTTTAAAAATGCAAAAAAATAAAATAACATATCAATGTTAAAACGTTGTTAAAGGGACGTTATGGTTAACTTGCACTAATAAAAACCTATGAAATTCAATGAAAAAACTTTGTTAAGGGGACGTTATGGTTAAATTGTGCTACTAAAAACCTATGAAATTCAGTAAAAAAAACTTTGTTAAAGGGACTTTATGGTTAAGTTGCTTTACTAAAAACCTATGAAATTCAGTAAAAAAACTTTGTTATGGTTCCAAGTAAAACCGAAAAAACCCTGAAATTCGCCATTTCATTGAATTTCATAGGTTATTAGTGCAACTTAACCATAATGTCTACGAACATCTTACTTGTTTGCAGACCTTCCGGAGAGTGCCACATGACCATATGCTGGCGCACGGCATGATGACGTGTCCGAGAACCCGTACGCACTTCACGATAAGATATGTGCTTCACAGACAATTCGGAACTGCATTTTCTACTGATCTAGGAACTTTCAACTTCAACCTTTCCCTTGCACAGCTCCAACACCTATTCCTACTCATCCATTAACAATCTAGTACACAGTACATACTTTTAGCAAAACTGCTATTTATCTTAAATTAGAATCAGCTAATGCCATCCCTCTTCCCCAAGAGACACCACCACTGCTGTAATCAAGGAGCATGAGAAACATTGCCCCCTAACTTAGAAATAACACACGCGCAACATTTTTCCCTGTCCACCTGCCCCTCCATATTAGTGTTTGGTGCCTCTTCCCTCATTTCCCTCCCACCTTTCGTTCCAAGCTCTCCTGCCCAAAAAAATGCATCCAAAAACAAAATAAATGTTCCTTTAGGAACCACCTTTCACAGTTAAAAAATAGAACTAAAAAAAACGTATAGACTCCATCTACTTCATATTTCTCAGTAAAGTACATAGACTCAATAAGATTTTCCAACATTTCCATTTGCATTTTGTGTTATGCTAATGGGAATATTGTGGCGTTCATCCTCCGTTCCAGGGACTGGAATGGTGGATACTGGCCCAGGAGCCCAAGTTATCAGCCCAAGCGAAGCGAGGGTGGATAACCAGGTCTCTGGACCATTATCCCCCCATTCCAGCCCCTGAAATGGGAGATGAAGGCCATTAGCAACCTAGGTTCCCAAAACGGAAACCCGAGGTGCTAAAAAAAGAGGATTTTGCTTCCTACACCGAGACGCTTATGGCGTCCCGGTGTAAGAAGGAAAATCCTTTTCCAACATGGCCACCATGGAAAGAGAAGGCAAGGGTTCCATGCAGGGCCCTCTTCGCTTTCCATAGCAGCCTGCAGAAGGCAAAAAGAGAACCCTATGATCATATTACCACAAACACATTTTTCTTCCCTTTCAGATCTATCCTAATTTCGAATAACTTCACCACAAAGCCAGTGCCAAGTGGACATGGACACTGTAATCCTATGTTTTGTCCCTTGTGGTCATGGCCAGTAGCCAGATTGTCCGGATCATGACCTTATTCCATGAACCAGACAATCTGACCCCTCAGTCACTAAAGGTATACCACTATTTTTTGTAACTACATTATGACACTTGTTAAATAATAAAACAATGGCACATTTGCAAAACCATACTTGTAGATCCTTGCCAATGCGCCTTACACAAGTTTGCTGGAAATCCAACCACGTTTTATTTTTTCAAAAGTGTCAAATGAATGCACATACAATCGTCATATAACCTAGCGCCCACTTCACAAAATCCATTCAGACTTTACGAAAACGTTTATATCTAGATCTATAATCTTTTTGCAAACCTTTGTGTAGATTTGTCAAATGGCACCACATTTATAAGCCTTTACATTATTTTGGCACGCCCCCCCCTCTAATTTTGCCCCCTCTTTACAAAATCCCACCAAACTTCACAAAAACATTTATATCTAGATCTATTATCAGTTTGCCAAATTAAGTGTAGATTCGTCAAATGGCACCTCATTTTTAAGCCATTACATTATTTTGGGACCCCCCCTCTAATTTTGGCCCGTCTACACAAAATCCCACCAAACTTTGTAAACTCATTCGAAATCAGGTCAGAAATATCCCATCCCATCCTCATCACCCCTCACCTGCCCAGAGATTATTTCATAAGTTTGACCAGTGCAATGCTCAGAAAATATTATTGTCCCGAGGTTTCGGCTATGTATTTTTATACATACGTTGATCTATCGCAAACATTTCCACTGCACCTTACCTCACTTTTCCTCTTTTATAAACATGCGAAATCTGTCAGCAGGGCGCGTCCATCTTGTGCTATTCTTATCCATTGCTGCATCGGCCTAAGGTAAACTGCCCTGACGTCACTAAATCATATGCCCCGCCCCTGAGCCTCACATCACCAAACCTAGTGATATTCTCCACCTTTCTCTGTGACGTTCCTTGTCAGCGTAGCCAAACGCACCGATAATCACCTACGTGATGTGACGCAGAACCTGAAAATCAACACACATGGACTCACAACACAGCACGTCACAATTTGGAACATTAAACCGTACTTTAAAAGAAAACAACAACACTGTACAATTTGTAAAGTACTTTTATTTCACAATAAACGCTCCAAGAACATCCGGCTATTGCCATATTCAAACAAATTGCAAATTTGTTTCTTCGCACGCGATCCAAAATGTTTATCGTGAGGCACGCGTTGTTCTTTTTGCATACACAAGGTGTTCGTTTTCGGTAAAAGAAGCGCTTGGGTCGCACAGTGAATTCCAGTGCTTCTGCATCAACTTGGGCCTAGACCACCATAAAGGATGTTATGTTGCTCCTAATCGCTAGTACAGCCTAAGGACATATGGGCCCATGGCGATCATCCCAAAATATAGTCACTGTGATCCAGTTATTTACAACGATCTGCAGCTGCGGATCAAAATAGCCGTCAGTTGGCATCTGGAATCGATGACAATCGCAGAATGGCAGAATATATCTGTTTCGAAAACATAACAGAAATTGTGTCTCACTACCCGAACTTGATTACAATTTATCTATCGACTTATTAATTCGGCATAGAGTTTAAACTAACGATTAGCACAGACATCAAACAATCTCAACAGAAAGAAAACTGTGTGGAAAGTGATACACAATTCGACATGGTCATACATGACATTTTAATGAAAGATTAGCGCTGAACCTGGGGGAACCGAGTGGTGGTCTACATGCACCTCGATGCTGAACTCCCCATTACCACGTTAAAAAGACTACACACAAAGATTGTACTTGCGTTTCATTGCAATAAGCCACACAGAACCGACAAATATAATTTAACCCAAAAATAATCTTCAGATAATAATAAGTTAATGCTTGTTCCGGTATACAATCGTCTAAAATCAAACTTACATTATATTCACCATTTCCATTCTCTTGGCGTAACTCAGACTGTAAAGCTCACTGCGTTCGCACCAACGAATCTTCATAAACTAAATTTACATGTTCCTTACACACTTTTGGAATGCATAACCTTCTCATATCTTCATTATTACAAACCTCCTTTCATTGAATCCCTGTCGGAATGGTCCCTTTCTCTCAAGGTCAAAAAACAATTGAACCTTATACTGTGTGTCCGATGCCTGGGCTTCCTTAGCTCGCAACCAAAAATTCAAAGCTGCTGACCTTCACTCAGAATCAAAATACATTCCTACTTCGCAACAACTTGCCTCACCGCATACATGAGAAGTGTTATTCTTATCCGCATCCATCAGGCACTGCAGGTGGCTGCCTGACGTACCAGGCTCTAGGGGGTGCCAGTCTGACTCCATTATTATTTTAATTACATTTTAACACTGACACTTTAGCCCTTTATTTGCCGCGCTCTGGGTGTACCACCATCACATCAATTTATAAACATCAAGCGTTTTAATTAAGAGTGTAAAATAACCCGAAATTGCTTCTATTTAATATTAATAAATATTGGGCAACCAATATAAACAATATAGAGGAACGGGCATTGGGGATGTAGTATTACTCTGTAATACAACAAGGTAAGGTTGGGATTGTAGACTGCAGAAGCAACAATCTATATTTAAAAGTCCACAATTCCATGATTATACATCTCCATCCCTTGAATGCTAAAATGCAATGTCTTTCGCCTGTACTTTACGCACATATTGTGGAACACCTCCAAATGTACAGTGTGACTTTCGCGACAAAAAAACACGTTTTTTGCTTCTTGCAGCCATATCCCATCCCATCCTCATCACCCCTCACCTCCCCAGATACTATTAGATAAGTTTGACAAGTGCAATGTTGTGTTTTTTAATATGTTTTTACTGTGATGTCCGCGGACACCAAACACAGATCCAAGATGGCGGGCGCATCGGAACAATCTGACTCACTTCACGCTCTTCACCATCCAATCAGCGAACGCGTCACATGTCCGCGGACATGATGCGAGCCGATTAGCCAATCGGTGTCCTGCCCACGGAGCGAACAGGGAAGTACGTTCGCAGAGCGGACATAGATATCACTAATTTTTTTAGACCTAATTTTTGATAATTTTAAAAAAAAACTACTGGACGGATTTTCAACAAATTAACAAAAGCACCCTTTCGGGACCAAGCCGCTGCTCCTGCCGCAAATTTGGTGAAAATCCGTCCAGCGGTTTGGGCTCTAGGCGTGAGCAAAGTTTTTTCTCCATTCAGTCTATGGGAAAAAACATTATTTTGGAACCCCCCCTATAACTCCCCCCCCTCACCAAACCTCACCAAACTTTGCAAAAGAATTCAGAGTGGGCCATATACTTTTTTCGCAAAGTTTGGTGAGGATTCGTCCAGGGGGAGCGAAGTTATAAGCCACCCAGAAAGTGCTCTTCCTATGGGATTAGCAACTTAACCATAACTACACAGCCACTACCGTGGCTGTGCAATATAAGCCTCACTGGACATGAATCATTTTAAAGGTTAGTGGTTGAGAGTTAATCTAACTTTGTGAGATGTAGTGTTAATAATTTGATGCAAATGACAGTAACTAGTGCATTTTCTGCGTATGTTTTAATGTAGATGAGAGTCTCTGAGCAAGTTATCTGAGCTCCAAACGTCTCAGGCAGCTTATAAGAACTTGCATATCATCACAAAGAGTGAAAAACGGTGTTTTGCAATTTCAATGTGTATGAAACATCCTGTTATAAGTATTATTTTTCGAAAATTATTAACATTATTGAACAGCATTTGGACATTTAAGTCAATGGGCAGTTAAATGCCCATATCATTCAAAGGAAGCAATTACTGTGTATAATTTATGAAAATCATTGGTCAATGATAAAAGGGCAGTGTCTGACAAATATCTATGTCGAATGATCGATGTGGCCAATACTACAGGTTTAGATGGATCCCTAGCTCTTTGGATCTTTCATTTGTTGGCATCCCCCTGCTGAGTATAAATATAAAATGACATGCATCACTCTCAGGGTGCACAATTATTAGACATCACAGCGGAAGCCTCTGTGCCATTTGTACAGTATGAGACACACACCACGTGTGTGGCTCTTGCAGAGATGGAGGTTTGTGCAAAGTTAGTGATGATGACACCCCCTACTGCCAGCCCGGCAGATTGCTGCGCTCTAAATCATTCTGCAGGTAGGCATGCTAACAGAGCATGTGCATACCCAAGTGGATTTCTCCATTACAAACACAGGACTACAAGTCCCAGAATGCACAATTAAAACCAGGACTGGAAAAGTGTCTCCCGAATGGAATGGATCATATTGCCATGCATGCACCATGACTTTGCTAGCACGCACCTCCCACTGGTCACATAGCTCACCATGTATCTATGTAATTGTGATACGTTTCTACCATTTGTCAGTGACTTGGATGGGTGAAAACAGCTGTTCTAATCCAATTGGATTTTCTCTCTTCTGTCTTTTCATTCTGCCTTTTCTCTCTGTTTTTCACTCTATTCTCTTCCTTTTCGAGTTCACTAAAGGGCCTGATTCACAGAAGCGTTTTGTAATGGCACAATCCCATAGCAACACGCTCTGTGAATCAGGCCTACGTGTTCTCTCTCTTCTATGTCACCTATTGCACGTTTTCACTCTTTCCCTCCGCTCTTCGTTTCCTTTCTCACACACTCGCATCGTTTCTTTTCATTCTTTCCCCTGTGTCTTCATATCCAAGTTGAAAACATGCCCCCTCTCTTATTGTTCTTGTTTACGCGTTTTGGGGCGCTTTCCGTCAAAATTAGCGATGGGCGCCCTTCTCTCTCTTCTATATCACCTTTAGTGTTTTCTTTCTGTCCCCCTCTCCTTTTTCACTTGCCGTCTTCCCTCTGCGTCTCCCTATACGGTTCCACACTCTGATCTGTGCAGTTTGTCCTTTTCTTGCGACGCATATTGTTTTTCAAATGAAATCGTCCTTCATCCCGTTACAATGTAAAAAAACAATGCACTGACGACACATACATATTTTTCCATCTCGAATTACGTTTATATCTAACAATGTAAATTATTAATTGGCAAGTAGAACTTTTATGATGGAACTTCTCTGCCCTCTACTGGCTGTTTAGCAAACATGCTACTCTTGTTCTCCCTTTTCCAATTTGTGTTCATAACTTATTGTTTGTTTCTTCTTTACCGGCCCTTTTTCATTCTGTAAAGTGACGCTTAGACTCAATTATATTTTTCTGTGGTAGGAGGGGGGAGAGCGGAGGGAGCCTTAATCAGCCAAGAATGGTTTGGGTGTTCCCCCGCCCCGGAATAATTTTTCATATTTTTAATGTTGGGTTAAAATGGTGTATTATGCAGCTCACTTTCTGTGAAAAACTAAGTTATGTTTTGTTATGTTACTTGGCATTTATATAGCGCTCTATATATCATTGGTATGACCGCAAAGCGCTGGCAGTTTGAACGCCCTCGTGAACCGTAGTTCTGGTCAGTAGAGAGAGATTGTGTCGTAGGGGGCGTGGGTGCACCGGATATGTGTGCAGCTGATGTAATTGCCGGGTGGTAGCTGCATCCTAGCGTTAGGCGTGGTGCAGGAGATATCAATTGGATGTGTGCAGTCTGGTGGGTGGACACCTAGACTGGGCTCTGGCTGCGATAGGCCTGAAGGACGCATATGTGAGCAACTACGCCGAAATGTGCTCGGCTAGCTGCGTTTTATTAGGGTGATGAGGTGTTCATGGGGTCATATTCATATGTGAACAGCTATGCCGAATCAATCAGGGGTAGAGCTGTGTTCTAGTTGAAGGATGGTGTATAGTAGAGAGTAAGCGTAGTGATGTGATATGATGGTTATCTTTAAAGCACCCGAGACCAGGCACGTGAACAGGATGGCAGGGAACAGAGCGACACACGGACACAGAGACAGAGGGCTGGGCTGGGCTAGCAACAGTTTGCAATTAGTTTTGTAGGGTAACTCCAATCCAAAAATCCAATAGATGCAAGTCACCAACAGTGCAGAGGAGCATTTCCTAACGCATTTTCATGATGCCTTTGCCCACAATATATGCCTGTATAAAAACATTTTCACACTGGCTACATTTCAATGCTGGCTGTTCCAATATATACGATAATCCGTATATCTGAAAATACTCACGCTTGCTTTGTACATAATGCCAGTAATCATCCTATAAGAAAACATGTCTACAGTGGCTCTGCAAGTACATGGCAGTATCCACACATAATGACACACTCCTGCTGGATTTACCTTTGAAAATGCCATGCCACAAAAAGAAAACATGTCTAAATTAGCTGCACAATGTAGTCCAGTCAAGACACATAACACACATCATGCTTGCTTTATCCTTGCTGGCCAGAATAAAACACCATGCCACAGTTAGAAAGGGCTACAGTGGCAGCCCCCAAATGTCAGTCTAGCCAAGTAATAACACATACCTTGCTTGGTTTATTATATGCCCAGAAAAAGAGTTACGCTCAGTAAGAAATGACTAGACTGGCTGCCCCAAAATGCCTGTCTAGCCATGTAATATAACATCCTCCTTTCTTTTATCAACTGGAGTTTGCGAAAAGACAGGATGATTGTTTTTTTACTGGTGATCTACGATAGATGCCCATTCAAAAATGTCCTGTTGCTGCACCCTGAACCCCACCCCAAAAAAAACACCATCTCCCTGTCCCAGCACAAAGTCACACGCAACACATACACACACAGCATTCACTCATGCACCCATACATCATACATTCACTCATCCACACACACTTTACATAAACATTAAAATGATTACCCCATCTTAGCTCTGGTACGCGAGTAGGAGCTGGAGCAGTAATGACGTGGCGTTCCACTCTTCCCTGTGTCGTTTGTATGTACGGGGAGGCGCAGGAGCCTATGCAAGGCTGGAGAGGCAAAACATCCTAGCTTTGCATGGCCCACTGGACATGTGTGGCTGGAGTACGAACTGTCAAGGAAAAACAGTGTTTCCCCATGACAGTTTAAACCAGCCCTTGAGCGCTTCCTCTGCTGCACCAAGCAGCTGAGGCAGGGCTCTTGTGCTAACATGGCTCCTCCATGATGGGCAAAGGTTTTGGTGGGTCGATGCCCTCCACACCAATTGTGGAAGCGCTGACCCTGTGTTGCAGACCTTTTTAAAAAACGTTTTATTTGTTGAGATGCATTAAAACACATTACAAACCAGTATCATCTGACTATAAACATCAGAAAAGCCCAAACTATTTTCATGACTTTCTTTTCCCATAACCAAATAATTGCATTCACCCCCACTCTCCCCAACTTATAAATAGAAAAGGGCACCTTGTCAACTCAACATCATCAGGTGGATACTAACTTCAAACATATTCAATGCTCTCAGTCTGGCTGGGTGTCATGGCCACTGGGCAAGGACCACAAGCTCCACTACATAAAAGGTCCAGTTGGACCCAGTCCTGGCGCCTTTGGCGCCAGGCTCATGAGTAAGTGTGCTCTGCACACTTTCTTCTGGTGCACGTGCCTTATTTTTCCTTGCAGGGCCTCCACGTACTTCCAGGTCGGGCGTGGCCATAGGAGTTAATTGGGCTGCACATGCAGCATCCTCTAGGGGTGGCAGGGTGGGGCCACGAGTCGGAACAAATGGGCGTGGCCAGGACCAGGTTATTTAAGCCTGCCCCGCCCCCATGCAGGCGCTTCGTGTTAGTCTGCTTACAGCAGCGTAACGCTCACCGCCGCCTGAAGTGCATCCTTACCTGCAGCAGCTTACCTGATTCCAGCAGCTTACCTGATTCCAACAGCAACCTCAGTCGGAACCCATCCTTACCTGATTCCAGCAGCAACCGCAGTCGGAGCGTATCCTTACCTTATTCCAGCTCCCAGCCAAAGCACTACTCAGGAGTCCACTTTCGACCAGCTTCATCACGGATCCAGGCATTCTTCATCCGCCGGCAGATCTCCGGATAACAGCATTCCAGTCCGACATCACCAGGCCATCTCTGCAAGAGAAAAAGACAAAATAAGGTTAGAAAAACTATAAAGACATTAGGCTAAGGTCGCGCTCAAACCAATACTTGTGCTTGACCTAAGAACCAAACTTACCACCTATTGGGACATCGTGAACTCCCTTTTTCTCCGTTGGGGCTTGCTTCTTGCACCGCAACTACCGCTGGGCTTCATATCACCTATTGGGGGAAAAGGAAAGACATTACAAGAGATACAGACAATAATCATTATCGAAGGATACTTACCTTTGAAGTAGTTCAGCCACAGCCGGTCTGGGCTGCCATGCACATGGACCAGTGAAGAAACTCTGTCTATCTAAAAGTGTCCCTGCAGTGAGAAGCAGGACGTATTCTCGCAGGGGTAGTACCAACAACCAGCGCAGTCCACAACACAGGAGCAGGGGAAGAAGCCTGACCAAGGGGAGCCAGTTCCAGGGAGGGCTGCAACCGTGCCCCAACGTCTCCGCAGAGACCAGGTGAGCGTAACAGTGGGCATGTTAAAATACTCAAGTTTCTTTTTTGCATAATCTAAAAATGGGTCAAATTCACAACAATTGTTTCCTACTATCCCTGAGGCCTGCCGTAATCTTTTACACCGCTAGCCTATGCCAGACCTTGATTAACCACAGCAGGACAGACAAGAGAGTGTGGGGTATCTTCTTGCATAAAGCTGTTATTGACTGCTTTCCAGCTAGAATACTCAAGAGAGTAGTCGGCCACCTTGTGGCCAAGGCATTAACACTCAGTCACAACCCCCTCCCAGAAAAATAAGCAATGGATTTCCTTCCCTAATACATTCTTAGGCCCTCATCATGAGTTACTGCCACTTTGTTTAAGATACCACCGGATATGGTGGAATTAGCCGTGGCAGAATTAGCCCCAGTGGAATTACCATCAACATCTGGCAGAATTAGCACCGGAGCTAAATGCCCCAGTGCAATTACCGGCGAGATCCAAAACAGTATTTTTGCTGTATTACAAGTTGAAGTACCAT
Source organism: Ambystoma mexicanum (assembly GCF_040938575.1). Taxonomy (NCBI): domain Eukaryota; kingdom Metazoa; phylum Chordata; class Amphibia; order Caudata; family Ambystomatidae; genus Ambystoma; species Ambystoma mexicanum. The sequence continues at coordinate 244,333,653 of NC_090928.1, read as the reverse complement.
CAAAATACCACCAAAAATGGACAGCAATTCCGCCAAAAACACAGTGCAGTTACCTCCAGCTAAGAGGTGGAGGGAAATCATATAGGTGATGGAAAACAAGTTACAGGTGCACCCAATCCAGCCTTTAGACTACAAAAGGCCTGCACCTCACCCAAATACACTTACCAACATTACACTGCCACTAGCTGTTGCTAACTATGACATGCAGCTGTTCTTGCTCCACATTGAGCTGCAGAGACAGGAACAGCAGCAAAGGGCACAGTGAGGAAGAGGAGACGCCATGCAAGGCGAGGGCGCATTCCCTGGGTCAGGCCCTCCCCTGGACCTTAACTTATAACCAGATGATTACTCTGTACCGGCTGAACAGGGAGACCATTGCAGAGTAACTCACCCTGATCCATGACGACATACAGAGCAGGATTAAAATCAGAACTGCCTTACCCAAGCTGCTGAAGTTTGTGTCAGTAAGTAAAACAAAAGAGGTGATAGCTGGAAGGTTCGTTCAAAATTATTCTTAACCTCTGGCATCACTCTGGGCAACCCAGTAAAGTCATTTCAGAAAGGGGAAAAGCTATATGCAAATCAGGCTTGGTACCACCCCAAAGGGGCAGTCCAGCCCAAACTGCTAGGTCACATCCCTTTTGCACGAGACCACAAGCATACCCAGGAATGGTTCAGCCTCATTGGGCCTCATGCGTGAGAAGTAACTTGGGTCTCTAGTAGCACATTTACTTGCAACTGGCACTTTCCAGCACACTGTGGGCATGCTGCATGACATGCCCCAGCCCACATTTCCATGTGTGCTTGTGGATGTGCTGGAATCAGCCCTGTGCCATGCCTCCGAGCACATTTCCCAGCCCACCACCCCAGCACAGATAAATGCCACAAAGGCACATTTTTTACACAGTAGCCCACAAGTGCACCGTAATTGCTGCTCTCGATGGCAGCCATGTGGTGTCGGTCACCCCCAGGCATCCGAAGAGGCATACTGCAACAGGAAGCAGTATCACTCCATGAGGGCCCAGGTGAACTGCGATGCTGACATTGTAATCACACATTGCTGTGCCTACTTCCCTGGCTCCACACATAATGCCATGGTCCTGTGGACAGCACACCCCTGCATACATGGAGAGTTACAGAGGCCAACGGACATGCATACTGGGTGAATACAAGTGCTATCAAACAAACTGATCCTGCAGCACCAATGAAATGCTATGTGAAGGGGGGGCATTACCAGAACAGTAAAATGCATGCCATTTCAATGCCTTGTACTTGCAGGACCTGCTCTCTCACCCAACACATGACAGCCACCAACCCACAGGACTAAGACACGCAAGACAATGTAGTAGTATGTTGGTGATGCAAATTTCCTCAAATACCAAGCAATACACGCACAGAGGACTACAAGACCAACAATGCAAGGGGACACATACCTACACATTCAATGTCACAGCTCAACAGTGCACAAAGACCATGCAACATTGGCAGAAAGTAATGCCATGTAACATGGTAAGCATGTATGTGAAGCCATAATGGAAGGAACGTAGAAGGAACGGAGCGCAAGAACAACAAATCACCTACCAGGGCACATGCATGATAGCAACGCACAGGCCCAATACAGGCCATCTGCACACTGCAATTTCAATCACAGACCATGAAAGTGATGATTGCCTGATGTGAGCTGCACGCATGGTGTAACATGATAATGCATATGTATCTCCATAGTGAATGGCACTGCATGCATCAACTGGTATGGACAACTGGGTCGTAGAATAATACATAGAAAATGCATACACAGAGGGCCTCATTACGACCCAGGCGGTAAGTTACCGCCTGGGCCGTGACTTTACCACCATGGCGTAAACTATGTTTACGCCATGGTGGTTGGCGGATTTACCGCCCCATTCCGACCTTGGCGGGGCGGTAAGTCCCCAATCCCCATTTACCCTTCCCCATTCCCATTTTTGCCCCATAGGGCATAATGGGAGTGGGGAAGGCGTTAATTACGCCACCGTAAATTACGGTGGCGTAATTAACTCCATGGTCCCTTAGCGCCATGGATTTTAACACCTGCTAAAAGCAGGTGTTAAGTCCGCCATGGCGCTAAGGGACCTCGTACTCAGGCGGTAAGGGTCGGCGCTGTTTACGCCGCCGTAAAACCCTTGCCGCCTGAGTCGTAATGAGGCCCAGAGTGTCCACAAATATGCACTTACAAAAGGCAACACATAAACCATGCACTGTGACTGACACCTGTGACCTTTTCCCTTGCAGGTGACTCTGGATACCCCAAGATACCATAGCTAATGACACCTGTGGGCAATCCATGTGTGACTCATTGTAGGCTACAGCAGGTGGCCTACAATGAGTCACACATCAGGACCAGGCTGTGCATAGAGCTGACCTTTGACCTGCTGAAGGGTTGTTTTTGGTGTCTCCACCAAACCAGAGGGGCCTTGATGTACAGGCCATAGAAGGTTGGAGAAATATTTCTTGCCTGTGCCATGCTACACAACCTCTGCCTCAGGCAAAATGTCCCCCAAACCCCTGATGAGGACATCCCTCCCTCAGAAGACGACTCACTACCTTTAGGTGCAATGCTGCCACACAGTGAGTGGGAGGAGGGAAGGGATGTCTGTTGCAGCAAGAACTAATAGACAATTATTTCTGATCAAATCGATAATCACATCTGCTCATCTTTGTACATAGCCATGCATTGCATACATCACACTTACACAATAAGGAGTGTCCTAGTATTGCTTCAAGTGAACTCGAATATAATACTAAGTGTGAAAAAGACATCCCCAAAACCCATCACCCCTCCCTTCCCCAACACACCATCCCCAACACCTCGCCGTCCCCAACACCCAACAGCCCCCACCAACCTCCCACTCCCCAACACACCCCTCACCTACCTCCCCAATACACTCTTCCCAACACGCACACCCACCCACCTCCCCCCTCCACAACACACCCTTGGGCCTATGTAGCTCCCTTGTGCCTATGTACAGAGTGCCATGAAATGTCACTTATGTGGCCTCTTGCCCTTGCCAGCATGCTGATTGCCTGCAGATGCTGCACCTGCTGCCTTGCCAGGTGTTGCATGGACACCCGGCACTGTCCATGGCACCCAGTCTCACCCATATCACTGCCAATGCATGCTGGGGTGCTGGTTGTGGGCTCTGAATCAGGACAGGGCTTAAGCAAGCTGACCTGAAGCCTGTGTCTTCCTTATCCTCCTCCACATCTGGAGCGCCATTGCTTCCTTTGTCTACACCAGCCTGGTGCTGGTGATGCCATTGTGTAGCATATGGGTGGTGCAGGTGTGTGGCTGGCACTCTTAGGAATCTCCACAAGTGCCGGCCATCTGCATGGCTGGTGGAGGGGCCACTGGGCACTGATGTGGGGATGGTGAGTGTCCCCACGCCTAGCACAGCTGACACTGTTGTGGTATCATGTGGCCTTGTTTTCTCTCCCCTGCTCTTCCTCCCACTGCTCTCACGTCCGGTCTGTGCAGGGGTGGCGGTGGATCCACTGCCAGCAGTGGAGGTTTTCCTGGCCAGTGGATGGCCTGGCCTCTTCTGTGTCAGTCGATTGTGTACCTGTTGGGTGGATAATAACATGCTGTCAGTCATCCTGCATACATGTAAATGGGCTAGCAAAACATTCATGGAACATGATGTTTGTTTTTCCTACACACATTTTGTATGAGGGGAATGTTTCTGCTAGGTGGGAGAAGTGACTGCTGAGGGTGTACTTGGTGCATGCATGTCCACATTGCCTGGCAATGTTGCTTGTTGTAGTGCCATGAGGGGTTGACTTGGCAACATGGACTGTCACAGCACACATGGATGCTTCTCATGGCTCTATGGCTTCACATACACATTTCCCCTACAGTGCATGTGCATTACTACATTATTCCACCTTCCTTGGTACATGCATGTAGTCATTGTACCTTTGTACTAACTGCCAAGTGGTTGCCCATTCCCGTGCCCATTGTGCTCATCTGTGCTGGGGGACACAAGGTTTTGGCCAGTGCCTTCACATGGGAGGGGAGACTGATAGACTCACTGCCATCCCCTTGGCTTGCTGCTCCAACTTCCATGCTGCCGATCCCCTCTATCCCTTCCATGTGGAGTATGGAGCTGGCCCTCCTCCGATAGAGTCAGGGCGAGGAGTTGCATGGTGCCACCTCCTGTGGCTGAGGTCTCTATCTTGTGCCTGGCAATGAGGCTGCTGACCTGCTGCTGGCGCTGATTCATGGTTTCCCTTTCTATCAGTGATCCTAGTTTCCCTCTGCATGCTTTTGTGCACCCCACATAACACATAGGAACATAGTCACCTGATTCATGGCAACAGGGGAGGTCCATGCTCTTATCAACTGCGCGTTTGTGATTTGTGAACCCCATCCACTGACCAACAGATAGGACACCAAGACATGGCAAACCTGCATGGAAACCTCTGATTGCAATTGTCCATTAACCCACTTTGGGAAAAAAGACAGACAAGTATCTTATGCCACGGCTCGTTCGTAATCCACTTGTTAAGAGACTCAAAACATTCACTACAGCAGTCATCGTTTTTGGGGACTGAACACAAGAGCAGTTGGCCACCATCTTCGAATTGCCTGACTCCAAAATGGCCATGTCTCACGTTATAGTCCCAGCCTGCAGATCTCAGGCGATTATGATACCGAAAACAATCTTTAATGGAGCAAAACACCCACATCTCTGAAAGAATGGGGAGGAAGTGGACCTGGGCAGCTAAGACCAATCCGGGGAGCCGGCATTGACAGGAAAACAGACCCAAAAATGAGAACCTGACCTAAGCCAATCTTGCAATCAGACTCAGTATAAAAAGGAGCTAGAAAGAGATCAGAGCATGGGTGTTGGGCAGGGGGAAAGGAGATGTCCCTGTGATGCAAGGAGGGGAGAGCAGAGAGAGGAAGCAAATGCTGTTTAGCTATTTTAGGGTGACGCTGCCAAAAGGTCCAAAGTGAGAGCCAGTCACAAGAAGAAGCAGCGTTAATCCAAGGTAGAGAGTTTTTAAATACAGCTTTGGTCCAGAGCTCAAACTAATAGTCAGGCTCCTTAATAGCTACTGCAGCCGGTGAGAGGATCTATAAGGAAAGAGTAAGCTAGCTGGAACTATAGTCCAGAAACTGGTGGCGCAGGCAGACCACCAGCCAAAGAAAAGGGCTTCCTAAAAAATAGAGCTGAGACCTAGATGGAGGGCATACGTTCTGTTCAAAACAATCCACATGTGGGGCATGCCAACACCAGAGAAGCAGAAAACAGCCAATGGCCCAAGTGGTGAAATACCTTGCCTTTCATTTTGCAGGAGGCTGCTGGCTTGTCGTTTGAGGCTGCGGCTTCTGGCAGGAGGTTGTCATTTCATTGTCCGGAGGGAAAAGATACCACCAACCAAGCCACTGGACATCACCCAAGGAGCCTGACTCACTGAGGACTACTGGACTGCGTCCAAGCCATGCTGCAGAATCAGCATATGGCCAAATGAAGGGTTCTATTCACTGGAGTTCAGCTGGTCATCATCCTGGGATAGCTTGGTGTTTTTGTTTTCTATTGGCATGGGACTTTAGGACATTGGTCCTTTAAGAGCAGGCCTAGTTTTTAGGATAGACACTCACAGATCGGGCCTTATCTCTGAACCTTGAACTGCTCGTCTTATAATTTTTTCCCTCTTATGTTACCCTATAGACCGTGTTCCAAACCCTACCTTGTGCAGACATTTGAAAAAATGGGATGCTGCTAATGTCCATGTTGTATGTTTAGTCTCAGGGATATAGCACCCAACATGCTTCTTAACACTTCACAAAACCCAGTGCCAAGGATATAGCGCCAAGCACACTTCTTGCAGCTCTCCGGGATGTAGTGGCAAGTACACTTCTAGGGTTACTGTTCCCAGCTCACTTACAGGGGTGTATTACTCAGGTCACTTCCAGGGATATAGTGCCCTGCTCACTACGCATTTAGGGATGCTCTCTTTTCCATGTGCCCAGTGTTGTAGCTCCCAACTCGCTCTGCAGCCAACTCCAGATATCCTCACCCTCTGGTTGCGACACGCCACTGGACAAGTTTTATCACAATGTTCTCTCTGGAGGACCATGCTCCTCAAGGTTCTTGAGTCTCTCCGATCTAGCTGAGAGGATTTATAGCTCCTTGCTGTGAGAGGAAGCAGCTAGAAGGTAATACAGATGGGATACTGACAAACATGTAATGGGGCCCATAGACCTAAAGAAAACCCACCACTCATTGGCCTCAGATCTTACTTCTTCTAACACCAGGTGAATGAGCAGAGCTTGGAAGGCCAGTCGCTGCAGCAACAAGCCCAGAATTCGCTCCCCAATACAGTGGAAACACAAAACGTACATACTCATTGACCATAGATTTTTATCGCTGCCTGACCACTTCTGCTGAATGAGCAGTACCCGGGTCGTGTAGCAGGTCAGGTTTGGGAGGATGAGGGAGTGTCATATTACTTGCTGGCCCAATCACTGTTGGGAAGCTGTCAAGGGGATTTTAGTATCTGACTGAGAAGGCCATTCAGAACAAATACCAGTCTAAAATGAACCTGTCCCGTCCACCCCCCAAATACAGTTGAAACACAAAATACCCACACAGATTAAGGCTCCTCTACTGCCTGGCTGCTCCTGGTAAACGAGTAGTGCCGTGGTTCTGTAGGAGGTTAGCCCTCGTCGGTTCGGGAGTGCTCATGCGACTTGCCCGCCCAATCATGTCATGTATAACATTAACCTGCTGTAGAGGAGCAACAGAATGCCTCTGCAGGAAGTCTGGCTGCTCTCCCACCTATATGCTTGAAGCCTGAAATTGTGCCATGCTTGAACCAGCGATTGTGACCATTCCGCAGCGAACATTCGAAATGAACCCACTAAGAAAACCCTATCAGATGTATTCCCGAAGAGATGACAATCTTGTGGAGGAAGTTCCTGAAGAAATATGAAAGAACAAGAAAAGGAGCTGGTGATCTCACAAGAAACTAACGTGATGCATGGAGAAGACTGAATGAAGAAGAGAATGTATGAATCTTATAGAAACTGATGACGAAGTAAAGAATTCAGTAAACTTTCATATGCGAAAAGAAGATTGCACGTGTGAAGAGCACTGCAGAAAATGCAAGTCGTTCAATAACTGTACAGATGCAGTAACGCAAGTAGACTAAGTGATCATAGAACCTGGCTATATGTAGTGAATAGACTGCAGGCGGAGCCACCATTATGTAGAAGCTGGACATATGTGTCACAACTTTAGTAAGTTCAAATCCATGGAGAGAAGGGCCGAAAGCTGTGTCGCAGCAAAGAATTAGTTGGGATTGTGGAAGGCAATGAAAGGTCTGTCTGGCTTGGTGTCAAGGCTGAAGGAGCCAAGACTGGTTATCTATTCTTGAAGGCAGTGAATGTGAGACGCTGAATCATCCCTTGTTAAGGTGAAAAGAAAGAATACCATGAGTGCCAAGTTTTATTCATTTAAGACAATGAAATGCTGCGAGATGGGGTGAATTGTGGTCTCCTGTCATGTGAGCCAAGGATGGAAATAAAGTTGTGCATGCAGTTCCAGAACTACAATAGCATGTGCTCACACTCCCCGATATTCTCAGAGGCAAGGATACTTTGCAAGGGCAAGTTCAAAGACAATCTTCATGGCAGAAGGCATGGGTGATGAGATGATGGGCTAATTGGGTGGGGAGGTACAGTCAAGTCCACCTCCTGACACCTGGGGTATGAGCTTATGTGCTGCTAGTGAACCGAGTGTTCCAGACTGGCACGAATGTGCCAACCAATTGTAGAGGGCCCCATAACAAAGGTTTGAGAGCCAATAATACGCTGTGTACTTAATACTTGTTGAAGGTGACTTGCACTAGGAGTGGGCATGAGTTGTCCACCTGATAGTAGATGTCCAATCACAACCCAACCCCATATAGAAAATATATTTAGCTGTGCCCCTTGTGCGCATCACAACCCCCATACGTTTTTCTTATTTGCCACATAGTATGATGTCACATATGATGAATATTTACTATGTAAGTGTGATTTTTTATGAAATGCTTTGAGAATGTTTGTGCAACGTCCGTTGATATCCGTTGTAACTCTCTGTTTAGACAACTGATAATAAAACAGACCAACTTGCCGACTTCCTGAGTTGGTTCCATTATTTGGTGCACGAGTTACTCTGCTTCCCATCCACTGCATGATACGCTACCCAAAGGACCATGGGCCTCATTACGACCCAGGCGGTAAGGGGTTTACGGCAGCGTAAACAGCGCCGACCCTTACCGCCTGATTCCGAGGTCCCTTAGCGCCATGGAGGATTTAACACCTGCTTTTAGCAGGTGTTAAAATCCATGGCGCTAAGGGACCTTGTTGTTAATTACGCCACCGTAATTTACGGTGGCGTAATTAACGCCTTCCCCACTCCCATTATGCCCTATGGGGCAAAAATGGGAATGGTAAATGGGGATTGGGGACTTACCGCCCCGCCAACCTCGGAATGGGGCGGTAAGTCCGCCAACCACCATGGCGTAAACATAGTTTACGCCATGGTGGTAAAGGTACGACCCAGGCGGTAACTTACCGCCTGGGTCGTAATGAGGCCCCATATGTTCACTGCCATGAAAAGGACACAAAAAATACCATTGTTTTAAATGGCATACAAAAATATCAAAAAAGCAGAGACATGATATGAAAACTGGACAATGGTGCTCAGAGTGTTTAAAAGTCCTTCATTAAATTGTACACAGTGAAAAACAACATTATACATACTTCCTTTTTTTCCCTCCAAAATCACGTTTTTTATTCAAAATATATTACGCACCCAGTATCCTTCAGAACGGTCAACGCAGTCTTCAAAAGTAAATACAGATGGATATATTCATCAAAATGTTTATGAGTCAATGATTGATGCTAGAAAAAAATAAAAATTAAAGACAATAAAGCGTCTGCACCACTACAAGGCCAAAAGTAAAAGTGAGCCCTATTTCTTCCCATCTCTTTGCTCCATTATCTGTTGAACTTACTTCTTTAAGCATTATTAATGCCTAAAATGATATCTTGTTTCCTAGTATCCAAAAACTTAAAAATCAAAAAGTCCCAAAGCTCAAAGTCGTGTGGGAGATGTGTAGTCCTTATTTTTATCTTTAACAAACCTTTCATGGAGTAAGTTACCTTATGTTTATAATAATTGACCACATCTTTAGAAATCAATCTTCTATAGCTCGAGTCGATTCTCTTTTCACCAAAGCATTGATATATGTATGTCATTGATCAGCGGTAAATATGTTTCGAAAGAAAGTCTCCTGACTTTCTATAAAGTGGAAACACCTATATAACTGGGAGGCCCAATGAGCGCAGCTAAGATCTTTAGGAAGGTTAGGAACTCTTGTAACGTGTATCAGAGAAGTGATCTAAGAGGAAAACTATTTATTGTATTATTATGTTTACATTTTTGCCAACGCCCGAACCCAAGGGTATCACAGCGTTAGTGCAGCATAAAAGTGAGAAGCAAATACAAGAGCCAGCCGAGACAGGATGGTATAGAGGAGCAGTTGTTACACATATGTGTCAAACAACCAAGTTTTGGTAAGTTTTTTAAAAGCATGGAATGATTGTTCATTACGGATGTGAGCGGGTGGAGCGTTCCAGGGCATTGGAGCTGTTACACAAAAGCTATCTCCGCCAGCCCTTTTTCTCTTGGAAACGTGGGGTCAACAGGGAGATGCTCAAGTTTGATCAGAGTTTGCGAGCAGGTGTGATTTGGGTGATGGAGGTACTGGGGTGCACCCTTGTGGATATAATGATGAGTGATGGAAAGTGTTTTAAATTCTGCACGCGCTTTGACGGGGAGGCAATGGGCGTCACGTTTGGTCGCAGAAATGTGGTCAGAGCGCTTGAGGCCGAGGCCAGAGCGAAGTGCTTTGTTTTGGAGTAGTTGCAATTTTGACATGTTGGCATTGGAGGTGCCCATGAGAAGGACATTTCAATAATCGAGTTTAGATAGGATAAGAGCCCAAGCAAGTGTGATGCATTTGCTTGTAGAGAGGAACTGCCTGCTCAAGGACACGAGTCTAGCAGTGTAGGCCATGGAGGAAGCAAGAGCATTCATCTGTCTGGTCATGTTAAGGTCAGCTTCGAGGTAGACCCCCAAGGTTTTTATTTGCTTGGATAGTCATCTATGCTGAATTATGAATAGGTATAATAAAGGTTTCTGGTCCGATGTGGGGAGCCTATGATGAGAAGCTCTGTTTTTTCATTATTCGGACATAGGTTGTGGGTGGCCATCCAACTTTGGATAGTGCCGTAGACAGCATTCATTTGGACGGTATCCATGTTGTAATCCCCAGAGAGCGGGACAAGAATCTGTGTATCGTCTGCAAAATTGGTATAGATGATTCCTCTGGAATCAAGCAAATCAAACAGGGGTGTTGTATAGGTGTTTTAAGGGTAGGCGAGAGACAAGACCCTTGTGGAACACCTACTGGGGCTGGGATAGTATCAGCAGCGGAGTCTCCTATGAACACACACGTGGTCCAACCAGAGAGGAGGGATTATAAAATCAAAATATCCTCTGAGAACACCTCAACCAACACTTCCACTTCTCACCGGAAGCTACCAAGTGGATAACTGCTCGGTAGCTTCCGGTGAGAAGTCGAAGTGTTGGTTGAGATGTTAGCAGAGGATATTATTATCAACAAAATCAAAGGCCGCAGAGAGGTCGAGTAAGAGCAGGATTGCTAGGTTACCCGAGTGCCGAAGAGAGTCCATTTGTATTTTTAGATCCAGTAAGGCGTTTTCTGCGCTGTGCTTCGGTTGGAAGCCTGATTGCCTTTTGTCTATCAGATGGTTAGTTTCTAGGAATTGCTGGACTTGAGCGTAGGCTAGGTGGTCAAGGGTTTTTAATAAGAAGGGGACGCTGATGATGGGACGGTAGTTATTAGGGATAGTAGGGTCCAGCGCGGTTTTCTTTTGTAGAGGAGTGACCCAGGCCGATTTGATCAAGGTCGGCACTGTACTCATTGTGAATGATGCATTAGCAAAGTCGGAAATGATAGGTGTGAGCGTGGGTGCGCAGAGCTTCACGGTGTGGGCTGGGCATGCGTCACCTTTACAGTTAGATGATTTTAGTGTTCTAATGATCGCTGCTACTTGCTCAGGTGTGACTTGGTTAAAGATAAAAAAGAGGGATGTTGCTGGTATGCTCCTGGATGGTGTGGATAATCTGGTCGTGCACCTGTGACTTTTATTTCTGTGAGTAGAGACTCCATTTTGTGGGAGAGAGCTTCTTGAATGGTGGTGCACCAAGCTTTGTTGGCGTGAGTAATACTCATAGGGGGTATGGGCATTTCCAATTCCCGGAGGATTGTAAATAATTCCTTACTATTGGAACTAGCATTAGCAATACGATCGTTATAACTATTAGATTTGCAGGTGAGGACTGCTTTCTTGTATTTTAGGGACACCGGGCCTCATTACGAGTCAGGCGTTAAGGGGTTAATGGCGCCGTAAACGGCGCCGACCCTTAACGCCTGATTCCGAGGTCCCTTTGCGCCATGGTGAGTTTAACGCCTGCTTTTTGCAGGCGTTAAAATCCATGGCGCTAAGGGACCATGGTGCTAATTACGTCACCCTAATTTACGGTGGCGTAATTAGTGCCTTCCCCACTCCCATTATGCCCTATGGGGCAAAAATGGGAATGGGGAAGGGTAAATGGGAAATGGGGATTTACCGCCCCACTCACCTTGGAATGGGGCGGTAAATCCGCCATCCACCATGGTGTAAACATAGTTTACACCATAGTGGTAAGGGTATCACCCAGGCGGTAATTTACCGCCTGGGTCGTAATGAGGCCCCACGTGTGGCAGGCTTGACACTTCTTGTGTGAGGGTTTTTTCTTGCATAGGTGTTCGAGGGATATTTTTCTCTGCGCAAGTGGAGCAGCTCCTCAGATAACCAGAAGTTATTGGTTGTATGGGGTTTGGGAATTTTGGATTTGAGGGGAGTATGTAGGTCCAGGGCCTGGAGCAGGCATGTGTGATATTGGGTAGCCAAGACATGGGCTGGAAGGCTGGTGATAGGTGAGTAAGAGCACAGAGCAGTGAGGGGGGATGTTTGTAAATCCTCATGCTTCAGCTTCCGAGTGTTACGGACCGGGATGGGGCTTAGTGGCATGAATGCGATTTTGTGGAGCTTCAGAATGTGAAATGAAGTCTATAATGTAGTGGTCTGACCAGAGTACTGGTTCGATGGTATCAATGTTGATGTGAACATTGGCCTTAAGAATCCAATCCAGGCTGCGACCTTTGGAGTGGGACGGGTAGGAAATGAGTTGGGTGAAACACATATCACTAAGGGACGCTGATAATGCTGTGACTTTGGGGTTGGAGATATCATTAAAACCAAGGTTAATGTCTTCTAATATGATATATTTAGTAGCTGGTTTCATGAGAGGCGTGATAAGAGAGGAATATCGAGATCAGGGCAGCTGGGACCGTTGGGTTGTCTGTATAGTAAAAGGATATTAATTGTAGTTTCGTACCCCGTAGTGGGGGGCTGAGGGCATGTACTGATATTTAGTGAGGACTTGTATATGAGGGCTACTCTCTACTTTTGGGCATTTCCGCCATATTTATAGAAAGGTGCCTAATCCACTGCATCACCTCCCACAAACACCTGTTTCTTCTCGTTGAAAATGTGTCGCCACTGCTGAGATGGCCTGCCACCAACAGATCATTTTGGAAAGGATTACACAGCATCCTCCCCAGGTGTAATCAACAAAGAATAGATTTTTCAAAATGAGCCAGTTAATATGTTCAGAGGACAGTATCAGTTGTTGAGGGCCTATTTATGCTTGAGCGTACTTCCCAATGGAGAAGCCAATGGTGAATGTGACAATAATGGAAGCACCCCTTACATCAATTCCTAATATCTCTTTCCATTGGGAAAAGGGGCAGATTTGGGCCCAATCAAACATATAAGATGATCATTCACATCCTCTCCTTTCCAATGTTTCAACTCCCCATGTTCTGCACACTGGGGTGAATTGTGGATTGCTGTGTATGGGTCTGAAGGGACCTGGAAACATAGTTAAAGATTTATTTAAACTTAGTTTATCCCATACTCACATATGTGTCTTAATAACCAGTGATTCATACACTGATAATAGCCTGTCTCTCTTGGGTAGCCACAGTGTGCCATATCCTTTCCGCATTATAAGTGCACGGTGCGGCTTTGGTTTAGGGTAAAAGAATCGAATACAAAGGGTCGAAATGCAATTGTTTCGAATCAAAAGGACCAGAAAGAAAAAGATGAAATGCACTTTTAAGAAAAAAAGATTTTTGGGGGACCCCCCAAACCCCTGTTTTTTGCTCAAAAACCACAAATTTAACCTATACAAAGGCCCAGCATTTTTTTTTTTTACAAAAGTCACTCGATAATTTTTTTTCCGGTCCTTTTGAGTCGAATGTATTGTATTCGACCCTTTTGAATTCCACCCTTTGGGCCTCATTACGACCCTGGCGGAAATGGAAAAATGATGGCGGAAATGCAATACCGCCATCGAATACCGCTCGTTGCGATTATGACCCGTCACCGTAAAGTACGATGCCATTAGCGACACCGCAGTGAACGGCAACGCTAACTGCACCAAGTACGCGCACGCGCGCCTTGCAAAACCGGAATCACCGCCATGGCGCAACGGTACGCGAATTCTGACCCTAGCGGACATGTACTGAACGCCATCAAGCACGTCGTAAAGTACCATTCCGCCATGGCGAGAAATACGGCATCGTGAACCAACCGTAAATGGCCCACTGAGTGCCTGTACTCCACTCCCTGGCCACATTGCACAACTCCTGGCAGGCGCAATGTACTCACACTATGCAACCAGTGAAATCTACAAATCACCCATGCATGCCAACGTAGAAATGCATGCAGGGGCTCAAAGCGCCCCGTGAGTGGGCATCCATGTACGGCATGTCACCATAGCCGTACTGATGCAGCACAGGCATGTGAAGGTACAATACATCAAAATGAAAATCAAGAACACATGACACAAAACAACAGTAGTCCCCCATCGCTTGCCACCAGCGCAAGGCAACATCCAAAACAGCATCCTGAGGGGGATTGCACCAGCCCTGTACTCTTGCCAGTAAACAAACCAACCATCAGCAGAAGCATGTACCACACAAGTTGGCAGAGTGACTGAGCAGCCAGGCTCATCCCAAGAGGGGCCGATGGGAGCTGCAGGGCACAGATGGCATGAATACAGAAGCTATTCCAATGGACATGACCCCAGTCCCCCTCCAACAAACGCACGCAAACACAGGCACCTGTGACTAGCCACATTCTGAACATCCCATCATTCCACCAATCGACCTGGCTGACAGGCACCAGTCGGCCAAAAGCCAATCCCCCGCCCCTGAACAGCACATCATGTAAACAGTCACAATGGCAGCCCCTATCCGTGACCATACTGTGCTACGTAGGCAAACGCGGCCAGTACTGTACCACACAACTCAACTCAGAAGGCGGAACACAATGCAGATCATCTCGCAATACATACCGCCACAAATCGAAAATCGCCACATCACCTGCAAAGAATAACGCAACACGACAAATATCGGAATACAATTTAAATGCACATCCAAATGACAAAGGCCCCACAGCAATTTGCAAAATAACACCAAAACATCCATCACCACCGAGGGCTGCATCTGCAATAATTGACCAGCTTCCACTTGTGTGACGCCCTGTACCATCATGGCACACAGGGCCTACATCAACGTTCCAAAAGGCAACATGGAAGCGGCAAGAACCGCAGGTCCGTCCCATGAGGCAGGCACTAGTCGAGCTGAAAGGCCGAAATGTTGCACCTAGCCACCAGTACAGCGTAAGGGCATGTGGCCCATTGGCGATCGTCCCATAAGATCGAAATGGTGCTCCACTGATTCACCCGAAGCTGCAGGTGTCGATAGTAAAACCCATCTGGAGGAGTGGCGTAGAGATGGCATCTGCAATAGGGCAGGAGATACCTGTCACCCAAAAGAAACACAAATTAACCGATTGCATTACGGGACTCATGATGCATTACAATCTTCATTCAACACACCAAATCCACACCCATATGCATGCTAGCCCACTCCAAAGGAATATACACACCCCTAAATCAGTATCGATTCATAACGAAATCAATCGAGGTAAATACACCATTGGCAACGTCGGTTACTGTGCATGCGTCCGTCAAGATAGAACCCATGACATGGGATTAGTAACGTGCCTAGACACAAGTGTATGAAGGCGCGTCGAGACAGGGAGGATCCGACAAGGGCAGATAGACGTAAGTCCCACTATGGCAGCCTTGCATCACATAGCGCAGGGGAAGGGGAGTGATTCCAAAAACCCATGTACATGGCAGACCCTAAATGGAATCATCTGTCCATGCATCCATTCATCATTCCCTCATCCCGCAATGAAAACGCATGAATATACACTCACATAATATGCGAAACTTCCATCGCGTCTGTGCGTAATGCAGTCTGCAAAAACCACTGTGCTCCTGGCCGGATCTGTAGTGTTGTGAAGCAAGATGGATTTGGGAACGTCCTGCCTTATCGTCCACTACGCTATTGCGCATCCCATTCAATTCATATCATTCATTGCTTGCTCGTTATGGGCCATGTCCCAAGGACATTCTACAATAGAACGTTACATTTCCAGCCAGACCTGTGGGCGTATCCTCGCCGCTACTTCAAAACCAAAAATGCTGGCCTTCGAATTCCTCACTTGCAACATTACGTCGAAAAGGCTTCTGTGAACGCTTGCATTCACAATTACATCAATGTAGTGCGGCTGTGTGTCATAATGCTAACTGGCTGCAATCACAAATGGGACGCCACGCCCGTCGGTGAAGTACGTTACTGTGCTGCATGAGGGTCGGCCATCGATCGAGCCCTACATACCACTGACTCTTCACAGGTATGTAAGCGGCTGCAATTATAGCATGTGTAACAATGGGAGCATAGCATGAAAATCAGTCAAAGTACATCACACTGCCATCGGGATTTGATACATGATTCCAATCCCAAGATGCCATGCGGCCAAATGCAGCCTTACGTGCGGGACGTGCTCGGCCAGAAGGGATTGCATCTGCCACAGATTCATTCAATCAGCACAGGTGGAGGCCATACAGGCCGACAGCACATATATAGCAGACCCAAACCCCTCCCACAACCACTCCCACTCCAAAATGCTACCGGCAGGACTAGCGATGTTGGGCCTGGGGGACCAGATAGCACTGCAAGTGCTACTACTACAAGAAGACGACGAACAACAACAGGTACAACAACCGGGCGCACAGGGGAGACGGAGGAGAAGGAGGAGGAGGAGGGCAAGGCAGGGTCAGCAAGGCCCACAAGCACTGCCACTGCCAACACGCAGGCGGCCCGCAATCCCACGCCTCCGAGCTGATCCGTTCAACCTCACTGCTGAGCAGATCCACACCCTCTACCGTTTGGACCGGGACACCATAATCGCCATTGTGGACATGACACATGCTGACCTCGTGAGCATGATAGATAGCCCAACCGCCATCCCACCCCTACTGAAGGTGGTGTCTGTACTCCACTTCCTGGCCACAGGCACCTACCAGCACACAGTGGGACAGTTGCATGGCATTTCTCAGCCACTGTTCTCACGGACACTCTTCCAAGTGCACGATGCCCTCCTGAAGCACGCCGACGACCACATCACACTACCACGCACGTACCAGGAGATTACCAACGCAAAAGTGGGATTCCATGCACTTGGCGGCATCCCGGGTTGCATTGGTGCCATCGACTGCACCCATGTTGAATTGGTTGTCCCACATGCCATGGAGGTCCAGTACCGCAACCGGAAACAATTTCATTCAATCAATGTGCAAATGGTGTGTGACTCCAACAAGATCTTTACGCATTGTTGTGCCAGATTTCCAGGATCTACCCATGATTCTATGGTCCTGAGGAACACAAGAATACCACGCTACATGGAGCGACACGCAGGGCACAGATCCTGGCTACTCGGTGAGTCTCATTCCATGCATGACATCGTGGCCCATTTGATGCGTCAATGACCTTGCAGGAGGGGGGGGGGGCTACTTAGCACTATCATTCCACTGACACCCTTTATTCGTCTCATACAGGTGATGCCGGGTATCCACTGAAGAGATGGCTCCTTACACCAATCCGGAACCCACAGAACGAGCATGAGGAGGACTACAACCATGCCCACTCACGTACCCGTGTGGTCATTGAACAGGCATTCGGCCTACTGAAGGCTCGTTTCCGCAGCCTCAGCAGGTCTGGCGGGGCACTCATGTACAGCCATGAGAAGGTTTCTAAGATGGTCATGGCATGTGTCATGCTGCACAACATGTGCATACGTAGGAATGTGCCCATGCCCCCTGACGCTGTACTGCATGCACCTGAAGATGATGATGATGATGAGGGTGGGGATGTGGAGGCACCTCAAGGAGTCCATGAGGCACAGGATGCACGTGCAATCCGACAGAGCATCATAGATGCATGCTTCTAGCAACCACGCATGGTGCCTATTACACGGAAAGGGGACCTGTGGCACTGTGTGTGTGTAGTACAGGCACATTGTGGACTGTACGCCTATGAAGGCCTCGTACGCAAATATCAATGTCCACACATGTCATTGGATGATAATGAGGTGCTGTATTGTTAATGTGATTTGATTTATACACCCTATGGACCCGCCACCCAGTGAAGCCCAACACACCCCCTCCACCCTACTACCTCCCCCCCCAACACCAGTGTCCAAATATGCATGCTGTCCGTGGGTAGACGCTATTGCAAGCCCCCTCTACGGGTATCAGGGGCACCCCTGCCCGTGGAGCGCAGGTTCCTGCCAGATCTGCGTTGGGGGCTGCCCTGGACGGAACTTGCCACGGATGATGTCTCTGCCTGCTCGCGTCCATGCATGTCTCTGAGGGTTTGTGAGAGCTCCGAGAGCACACGGCGCACTGCGGCAAGTTCAGCACATACGTCTTTGGACGTCGCATGCAGTTCCCCCCTCAGGCTCTCGGTGCTTTTCTCCATTTGTGCTCTCAGGCTCTCGGTGCTTCTCTCCATTTCTCCCCTGAGGCTCTCACTACTTTTCTCTATTTGTGCCCTGAGTGTCTCGGTGGATGTTTCCATGGCTGCCCTGGAACCCCCGCATTCATTTGCATGGTCCTTGAGTAGCGTGGACACTTCCTGCTGTTGCTCGATCAGCAGGTCGAGGGACTGTTGCCTCTGCTGGGCCATGGACATTTGCGGTGGTGTGACGGGAGGCTGCTCAACACATGTTGCCTTGGCACAGGACTTGTGGGGGTTGGCCAGTCGTCGTCTTCAGGGTGCCCCTGCGTGGTTTCGTCATGGTGTAGGGGATGGAACATGCAGGGGGATTGGGAAAGGTCATGGATGGTACCTACGTCGCCAGCACTGTTTTCCGTGTCGGAGCATGCTGGCATGACAGCTGTGTCACCTATGGTGCTGCTACCACCAGAGGCAGTGCCATCAGATACGTTCTTTGGGGGGACCTGTGGTGCTGGGGTTGTGGACTTGCTGGCTGCTGGGGTGCCTGTTGCAGTCCCCTCCAGTGTGCTGCCACTTGATTCCTGCTGCTGCCGTGTCTTGATCCTTGCACCTGAGGTGGAGGCTCTTGGGACGTTGGTCCTGGCCCTCTTTGCAGGCGTGCTGGTAGGGGTGTCCTGCAGCTCGTCGTTGGTATCGGACCCTGTGGTGGAGTAAAGAGGGGCGAGCGTTAGTTATGGGTCTGTCGGATTTGGAATGGCAACGTATCAAATGCATTGGGGTGGTACATGAGGCTGATTTGGGACTGGGCCTTGGAGGTGGTCTCATTTTCGTGTGGATTGAGGATGCATTCATTTGGCTGCCTGCAGTTAGGGGGTGCATGCTGCACATGTAGGGGTTGTTTATGGCATCTTGATTGATTTGTTTATTCATTCTGACTTTTAGAGGGCGCTGTCAGGGCAGAGTATGTATTGCACTATGGGGTCACATGGTACTGCACATGTTCGTGTTTTGTGGATTTCGCATTGTTTCTCTTGGCCAACCTACCTGATTCTCCGGATGTCGGCACTCCTTTCTCCATCCCTCCGACTCCCTCTATGCTCTCCATTCCTATGGTGGAGGCGCAGATATCCTCCCAGGGGGTCAACTTGATGGGCGACTCTGAACCCCCCCCGGTAGCTGTGGCGATGTTCCTGTTCGCAGAAAGTATGCTGCGTACGCGGATCCGCAGGTCGTCCCACCGCTTGCGACATTGCTGTGGCGTGCGGGGTGTTGTCCCCACCGCACTTACGCGCTGTGCCACCAGGGCCCATATGGCCTTCTTGTTGGCAAGGGCCGTCCTGGTCATTTGACTGGAGAAGACGACGGCGGCATTTTCCTGGAGGGTCTCGGTGAGCACGGTCAGTTCCTCTCGGGAGAAGTGTACCTGCCGCTTGCGATCACACGCTTTCTTGGCTACCTTTCCCATATTTATTTTTTTAACTGGGGTTGCTAACGGGTTGGGATGTGTGTCAGGGTCGGATTTTTAATGGTTGTGTTGGGATTCGGATTTTATAGTTGTGCGGCGTGCTGTTTCCCGTTCCGGCCACATGCTTTTACTTCCGTTTCCGTATATTTACGGTGCCCGTAATTTGCGGTGCCCGCTCGTTACGGTGACCGCTCATTACGGTGACCGCTAAGATGGGTGGCGGTATTGCACCTGGTGCAGCGTACGGCGGCGGTAAGGGCCGTTTTGGGGTCATTTCCGCCATCGCAGCCTTTCGGATTCCGCCATGGCGTAATGCTCGTGCCCGATGGGTCGTAATTAGCCGCACTTTGCTCCTTCGTGCAATGGCGGAAACGCTATTTACGCTGTTGCGGTCCGGTCAGTCACTTTCCGCCAGGGTCGTAATGAGGCCCTTTGACTGGACACCGCATCTTTACCGTGCCACACTTGCAGTTCAACAAAGTATGATGCATTAGGGAGTGTGTGTGTCGGGGGGAAGGCTGGCGAAAGGGTAGTTTGGTGGGCAGGGAGCGTGTAGGCCGCTGAGCCAGGGACATCACACGTCCCGTGATGTGGAAGAGGAAGCAGTGGTGCAGCTAAGGAACAAGGGAAGTGGAGGGATCGTGGAGGTTTTTGTTGGGACGGGGGCCAAATGGAGGTAGAACTCCCCCATCATCCTTTTGTGGGTGTTGGAGACAGAGGGTGAGGGGTAAAGGAGGAGGAACCCCAATTGAGGAAGGGAGGGACCGGACGGTGAAGGGAGGGTATTGATGTTTTTACTGCAGGGGAGAGAGACATGTTGTAAATACCATTGATGCAAAACCATGGAACCCCCACAGCACACAATCACCCTATCGTTTAAGAGCTTCCATGAAATGGACGTCTTGGGGGGTCAGCCAATAGTTGAGTATTTTATGTTGTGTTGCCTGAAAATATTCTATGAGGTTAGGGCATGGCAAACCCCGGAAAGTATGTGGTAGGAAACGGATTTGCTTTGCTCTTCTTGGCTAAGCATCTTTCCACATACATCTCTGACTGTCCTTTTGTAGTAATTCCTGTAATTTCACGAGGAATCAGTATGGAAGGGCCTGGAACACAGACAAAACCATGGTAAAATATTGATGTTTACTGATATTACTCTGCCTACTCACAAGGTGCCAAAAGCCACCATAATTGTACGTTATTGCTTGTTCCTGTAAAGAGGACTGGGTAGTGGGCAGTAGGAAAGTTCCAGAGCTTTTTTAGTTGGGTTCATTGCTAATTATTTTAATGTTTTATTGATTGCTTGAAAAGTGGTATATGTTGTATTCCTCCCCCTCTTGGGCCTTGGAGGTGCCCAAAAGCAGGAGCTCTGACTTGTCCCGATTCATTTCCAATCCAGACGCATTCATGAAGTCTCCTAACATCGCCAACAAGGGGGAAGAGGGGGAATTGAAGAAAAGAAGGGGAATTGAAGAAAAAAGTGAGGCAAAGTCAGCAGAATTTCATCTGCAAATTGTGAGGCCTTATATTCCATCCTTTCATATTCCTCTCATATTCCTTTCCCAAAGTGCTTTGATCTTCTCTAACTGCTTGTGCCAATGGTTCAACTACCAATGGAAAAAGCAATGGCGATGAACGGCCCCCTTGTTTAGTGTCCCTTGTCAAACGGAGACAGTCTGGCAACTAGGCATTCATCTGAAAGAAAACTTGCTTTCGGTTTATTTTATATATGGCGAGAACAGCTTTAACGAATTTAGCCCTCATTACGGGGTTGCCGGTAAAACCCGCTGGTAGGCGGTGAGTTCCCGGCAACCCTGTAAGACTGTTTCTGCCGCCTGACTACTCAGTGCCACCGGGATATTATGGCAGGCGGCAGAACCAGTAAATCCTCAATGGGGTCACTGAAGCACCGGCACTATTGTTAACAGTGCCGGTGCTTCAGTGAAAACACTGCTGGCCAAGGCCTGAACTCCCGCAAGGTCAGGCCTGCTGGGAGGTCTGTGCCTATAATGAAGTGAAGGATCCGACCATTGGGAGCTCTGGAGTGGCCCAGCATCACAGCAAGCAGAGGACAATAGGATGATGTCACCAGGGAGTGAATGAGTTGATTGACAGTGATTCAGAGCCAATAGGTTGAGGTGAAGGAAGTAAGGTGTCTTTCTCTAATTCTGGCGTTGATGTTTTTTTTTTTTAAACAGGGACCGAATCCAGAGGAAGAGGAACCGTCATATGAATGGGCG
Organism: Ambystoma mexicanum; assembly: GCF_040938575.1. Classification (NCBI taxonomy): domain Eukaryota; kingdom Metazoa; phylum Chordata; class Amphibia; order Caudata; family Ambystomatidae; genus Ambystoma; species Ambystoma mexicanum. The sequence continues at coordinate 244,311,843 of NC_090928.1, read as the reverse complement.
TACTGAAAGGCCCTAAGTAAATCCCGTTGAAAAGGAGTTGATCTGGCACCTGTTGTGCCGATATTGATGTGGAGGAAGCCCGTTGGCCGAAATCCGCAAGTTGAGAAGACACGGGTTGTGTCCTGTTATAAGAAGAGTGAGCGAGTGAGCAGCTCGCCTCGGCCCCCTCCGTTGTGTGGGAGGAGTTTGGAGGAGAAATCCCGATGACGAGCGGTTGGCCGGGGAAACCCCGAGAAGACGCGACGCTACGAGTAAGAAAACAGCTGATGTGCTGCTGATCGAGAGAGTGAATGACCGAGGAGCCGGAGAGTCGTCCCACGGCGTTGCAGCGGCTGATCGAGTGGAGAGGTGTAATCCGGAAGGGAATTACCACAGCTGCCGAGGAACTCGTACGAAGGAAAGTGCAGCGGAATGACAGACGGTGAGCCGCTCAGCATATGGGGAGAGGCCCTGTAACGAAATTCCTGAGTCTATCTGTGCCTGAACACAGTGGCCAAAAGGGGGGAACTGCAGCCATACTAAAGTATAAACTGGGGAACAGCTGGGGAACTAGGATCCCGTGGGAGACGTCCGGCATACCCTGAAATACTGTAAGGGAAAACATCTCCCTCCCCATCTCTGCAAAGACACTCAATATTAAGAAGGGGGAAAATTAACAGAGATAAGTGGGGAATAAACAAAGAACCTATCTGAGGGCAGAGACTGTTGGGATCGTATGTTAGCACAAAGTGGAGAAATGACGGGAGAAGAGGATAGATCGTCTTCCTAAAAGAAAATCCTTAAGCTAGAGTATCTAAGAAAACTCTTCAACAGGATAACTCGCCACCTACCACAGATTCCTACGCAGAGTCCTTACTTCTGATGAGACTTCTTTTTTTTATTTCACTTCATGTTAGGAGTTGTCTGAATAAAAGAAATCTGTTGAATTAACCAAACGGCCTCAAGAGTGTTTATCCCTCCCGCTAAGTTGTGACATTTGGTGGCAGCGGTGGGATAAACAAGGACCATGGAGGAGCTAATCAAATCATTGTCCGAAGGACAACAATTGTTACAACAAGCGCTCCAAATGCAGGGACAACAAGCACAGGCCGACCGGCAGGCGTTCCAGCAAGCCTTGCAACTACATCAAGCTCACTGATGGAAACAACCAGTTTGAGGAGACATACGCAGGTGCCTACCTCTGTGCTACAGAAATTTACAACGGGAGAAGATCCAGCTCACTTCTTTGTGAACTTCGAGAGAGTGGCTCGGAATGCCCAGTGGCCTGCAGACAGGTGGTGCCATTATGTAGCTCCCCTAATGACGGGGGAGATGCAAAGTGCATACCAGGCAGCTAACCCCGCAGGAGACACCCCATATGGAGATATGAAGCGGGCTGTCCTGGAGAGGTTAGGTCATGATGAGGAGGCCTACCAAATTAAATTCTGAGAGATCCGACTACTCCCCGATGAGACTCCCCGTCAGTTGTATTACCGGGTGAAAGAAATAGGGGACAAATGGTTACAGACAACCACCTCCACTGCCCATGAGATGTCGGAGAAAATAGTGCTAGAACAATTCCTCGAGGCATTACCCCTACCGATCCAGAGATGGGTACGGCAACATCATAGACCATCTCTGGTCGAAGCTGCAAATATCGCCTCCGCATATCAGAAGGCAAGCCAGGGGAAGCTGTTAACCTATCCGGCAGTCCAGAAGGGGATGGCGGGAACCTCTGGTACTGGCCCGAAACTCTCTGGTAGTTCATGGTGGCCGAACTCAATGATCCGAAAACCCGATTGGGAGGGACTAAAGACCCGACCTCCCAGCAAAGGCTTACCGACCTCATTAGTTCCCAGACCCCCTAGCCTCAGTGCCCGGGGACCCCAATGTTTCGAGTGCGCAGAATGGGGGCATCTAGCCCGACTATGTCCCAAGAGAGGAAAAGCAGAGCCTATGGATGTGGGGTTAATGGAGGTCGCAAAGGAAAGCAATCAAGCTGAGGTGGGCTTTGGAACGAAGCCTTCCTATCCCTATGTGTGCGATGCAGAAGTGGAGGGCCGACCTACCAGAGCCATGATTGATTAGGGAAGCCTGCAGACCGCTGTCAACCCGGAACTGGTAGGTGGTATGCCAGAGATGAATGAGACTGTACCGATACACTGTGTGCATGGGGATGTCAAAAGATACCCAACTAAAGAAATTCACTTAAAGCCAGTCGGGGAAGAGATAGGGGTACGAGCAGCTGTGATGCCAGTGCTTCCGGAGCCCCTTTTAGTCGGATCCGACGTACCAGACCTACCGCGTCTTATCCAGAAAATTGAGAGAGGATGGTTGAAAGAGGCGCCCTTCCACCACCAAGAGATCACATCGAGATCAAACAAACCGAGGAAGAGTCGTGTAGAAAAGCGGAGAGAGAAACGAGAATGGGTTACACGAAACATGTGTCCTGTAACAGTGGATTGGACTATGGAGGATCAGGGGGACAGTTTCCGTACCGCACAGGAACTTGATCCCCTATTAAAAAACGCTAGAAATTAGGTAGGAGAAACGACAAGTGGGAAGGGACCATACTTCATTAAAGGCAAAGGACTATACTATAGGGTGGTCACCGACCCCACCGAAGGAGAAATTCGACAACTGCTGGTTCCCAACAAATATACCAGGTCCGTGCTGGAAGTGGCGCATGTGCAGTTAGGAGAAGGTCATCTAGGAGTGGAAAAAACTACCAGGAAGATACTCGCTAGGTTTTTTTGGCCAGGGGTATATGGACAAGTGGCACGCTTCTGCCAACAGTGCCCTGAGTGTCAAAAAAAGAATAAAGCTAATGTCAAGAAAGTACCTTTACAAACGATGTCACTAATACTGGAACCGTTTCATCGGATCGGGATGGACATAGTGGGTCCACTAGAGCCTACAAGCAGAGGTCACAAATACCTACTGGTAATCGTAGATTATGCAACTCGATACCCAGAGGCATTTCCTTTACGATCCATTAATGCGCAACAAGTCTGTGACGTATTGGTCCCATTTATTACAAGAGTCGGCATCCCCAAATAAATTGTAACGGACAGGGGCACCAATTTTATGTCTGCCGTGTTAAAACAGGTGTGTGACACCCTCCACATAGAACAGATTAAGACAGCAGTGTACCACCCCCAAACAGATGGTCTGGTGGAGAGATATAACCAAACCATAAAACTAATGCTAAGAAAAACAATATTACCCGAAGAATGTAATTGGGACAGACTAATTCCTTGGATTCTGATGGCCTTAAGGAATACACCACAGTCTTCGACAGGTTTTGCGCCATTCGAACTCTTGTTTGGCAGACCGGTGAGAACTTTATTAGATATCTTACGAGAAAACTGGGAAGAACAACCCAACTCAGAAGTTACGATTACAGAATATGCTTTACAATTGAAGGAGAGGGTGGAGAAACTTCAAGCGGTTGCACAAAGTCATCTTCTACAAGCTCAATTTAACCAGGAACATTACTATAACCAAAAGACTCGCATGAGGAGTTTCCAAGTGGGAGACAGAGTTTTAGTTCTCCTACCTACCACGGAGAACAAAATGTTGGCTTCCTGGAGAGGACCTTATACCATCGAAGAAGTCTTGGGTCCCGTAACGTATCGGGTTCGTCAACCTGGAAGGAAGATACAGCTCCAGACCTATCACATTAATATGTTAAAAAAGTTGGTCGATCCTGTGCCAACCATAGCCATGATCAACGTGGAAGAAATGACGGAAGAGAGTACGCCTAACAGTGGGGAGGAAATAGGCAAGGAGGCATTGAACATTAATCCGGAATTGACTACTAGTCAGAAGAATGAGTTGGCGAACTTGGTGGAAGAGTATGCAGAGATATTTTCGTCACTTCCCTGAAGAACAACATTAACTTGTCATCAGATCCAAACCGACCCGGGAATCAAGGTGCGACTTAGCCCATACAGAATTCCCGAAGCAAGGGTCCAGGCGGTTAACCAAGAAATACAGGAAATGCTCAAATTGGGGGTAATTGAGCTGTCTTATAGTGAGTGGTGCTCTCCCCTAGTCCTCGTACCCAAAGCAGATGGGACATCAAGGTTCTGCATGGATTTTCGAAAGCTGAACGAAATATCGAAGTTCGACGCATATCCCATGCCACGTATTGAGGAACTTCTGGAGAGATTGGGGAAAGCCGAATACCTAACAACGATAGATTTAACCAAAGGTTACTGGCAGATCCCTTTGAATCCAGCAGATAAAGAAAAAACGGCTTTTGCTTCTCCCACCGGCTTATATCAATTTACTGTGCTACCATTCGGCCTTCATGGGGCTCCGGCAACGTTCCAAAGACTGATGAACTTTCTAATAAAGGGACATGAAGGTTATGTGGGAGCATACTTAGACAACATTATTGTCTACAGCCAGAGTTGGACAGAACATTTAAGTCATTTAAGGGCCATACTACGCACACTACTATATGCAGGATTACACATTAATCCGAAGAAATCTCACCTTGCCAATTTCCATACTAAATATCTGGGGTACCAGGTGGGTCAAGGACTAATTAAGCCCCAGAAGGAAAAACTAGAAGCCATCCAGCGTTTGCAATTTCCAGTAAATGCTCGGCAAGTGAGGGCGTTTCTGGGATTTGTGGGTTATTACCGACGTTTTATCCCACATTTTTCAACGATTGCGGCTCCATTGACTGATCTGTTGAAGTCAACGGCTCCACGTCAAAGGGAGTGGAGAAATGAGAAAACTGAGAGGGCTTTTGAAGGTCTAAAGAATGCCCTCTCGAACGAAGCAGTGTTAAAATGTCCCGATTTCCAAATGCCATTCTTCCTGCATACGGATGCCTCAGGTTATGGTCTGGGGGCCGTCCTTTTTCAGAACGATGGAGACAAAGAAATACCAGTTCTGTTTATAAGTCGCAAACTATTACCCAACGAGATGGGATATGCCACCATCGAGAAGGAGTGTCTGGCTGTAAAGTGGGCAATAGAAGCCCTAAAATACTATTTGCTAGGAAGGTCATTCACTTTGGTGACGGATCATGCTCCCCTAGTGTGGCTTTCTAGAAACAAGGATACGAATCCTAGAGTGTTAAGGTGGTTTCTATCACTTCAGCCATATTCACTTAAGACGGTACATCGACCTGGTCGTGGAATGGCAGAAGCAGATTTCCTTTCTAGGATGCATGCTCTTCCCGAACGTAAGAGCCCGGAAGAGAGGGTCTGTAATGAAGTGAAGGATCTGACCATTGGGAGCTCTGGAGTGGCCCAGCATCACAGCAAGCAGAGGACAATAGGATGATGTCACCAGGGAGTGAATGAGTTGATTGACAGTGATTCGGAGCCAATAGGTTGAGGGGAAGGAAGTAAGGTGTCTTTCTCTAATTCTGGCATTGATGTTGTTTTTTTTTTGACAGGGACCGAATCCAGAGGAAGAGGAACCGTCATATGAATGGGCGTACTGAAAGGCCCTAAGTAAATCCCGTTGAAAAGGAGTTGATCTGGCACCTGTTGTGCCGATATTGATGTGGAGGAAGCCCGTTGGCCGAAATCCGCAAGTTGAGAAGACACGGGTTGTGTCCTGTTATAAGAAGAGTGAGCGAGTGAGCAGCTCGCCTCGGCCCCCTCCATTGTGTGGGAGGAGTTCGTAGGAGAAATCCCGATGACGAGCGGTTGGCCGGGGGAAACCCCGAGAAGACGCGACGCTACGCGTAAGAAAACAGCTGATGTGCTGCTGATCGAGAGAGTGAATGACCGAGGAGCTGGAGAGTCGTCCCACGGCGTTGCAGCGGCTGATCGAGTGGAGAGGTGTAATCCGGAAGGGAATTACCACAGCTGCCGAGGAACTCGTTGAAGGAAAGTGCAGCGGAATGACAGACGGTGAGCCGCTCAGCGTATGGGGAGAGGCCCTGTAACGAAATTCCTGAGTCTATCTGTGCCCGAACACAGTGGCCAAAAGGGGGGAACTGCAGCCATACTAAAGTATAAACTGGGGAACAGCTGGGGAACTAGGATCCTGTGGAAGACGTCCGGCATACCCTGAAATACTGTAAGGGAAAACATCTCCCTCCCCATCTCTGCAAAGACACTCAATATTAAGAAGGGGGAAAATTAACAGAGATAAGTGGGGAATGAACAAAAAACCTATCTGAGGGCAGAGACTATTGGGATCGTATGTTAGCACAAAGTGGAGAAATGACGGGAGAAGAGGATAGATCGTCTTCCTAAAAGAAAATCCTTAAGCTAGAGTATCTAAGAAAACTCTTCAACAGGATAACTCGCCATCTACCACAGATTCCTACGCAGAGTCCTTAGTTCTGATGAGACTTCTTTTTTTTATTTCACTTCATGTTAGGAGTTGTCTGAATAAAAGAAATCTGTTGAATTAACCAAACGGCCTCAAGAGTGTTTATCCCTCCCACTAGGTTGTGACAGTGCCCCTGCTTGCAAACCCGCAGCTTGGCAGTACAGAAAGGGTGCCCGTACGTTGCTACTGCCCCCCTTGTTTCCAGACCACCAAACATGAAATGAGGCCCCTTGTCTCTGCCACAGGCCATGTTAAGTACCTCTTTAAGAATGCTCCACACAGTCAAATGGTTTCTCTGCATCACGCAACAGCAGTGCTACTTGAATTTTACTCATTTGTGCAATATCTGCCAGGTCCATTGCATTGCACCCATTATCAGAGGCCTGTCTTTCTAGCATACAGACACATTGGTCTTCGTTAACTAGGCTCCTGAGTAAGGGCTGTAACCTGCTGGCCAATCTAACAATATAATAAAAGGCTAGATGTATGTTTGTCCCTGTATGTTTATCCGATACAGTCATAGCTTCGTCTGTTGTCACCGCTAGAGGGAGCTGTTGCCTTAGGATACATAGAGACATTGCCAGTTTGCATAGCTTTGCCTGTTGTCGCCGCTAGAGGGAGCTGTTGCTTTACGATATATAGTGGTCCTACTGTGTTAATGAAAACCTGCTCTTTGGCCCATGTACACAGGCTTCTACACTAGTATTTAATACTATAATTTCTCAATGGGCCTGTATGAGTAGCAGAGTATAGGATCTCTCCCTGGTTTAGTTAATATGCTTATTGTTGCTTCACCCATGCTATTTTGTAATTCGGACCTGAGTTTTAACATGATTAAACAAGCTTCTTAAAAAACAGAGGAATGACCCCATCTGGCCCAGGGGCTTTGGTGGTTGTGAGGTCCGTAAAAGCGTTCATAATTTCTTCCATAGAAATAGGAAATGACAATTTCGTCCTATCTGGAGATGAGTCTGGGGGGTTTCGCTTTTACCAAAAAGGAGTTCTTGTCGAGTACCATCTTCAGACCCATTTAATTGCTGTGCAGTACTCCCCTAAAAGTCTCAATGTATCCTTTTTTGCCTCTTACTTTCCTACCCAGGGAGACTCAGCTACCTACTCGTGTTAGCCCCTACTCTACCTTTAAGGTGGAAAGCCAATAATCTGTTCATCTTGCTTTTTTGGCGATTAGCAATTTCTTGTGTCCTCTTCTGGAGCCTCCTATTGTGTGCTTTCGTTGTGCAATTGTATTGAACCCTTTTTCTTCTTTGCAAGCCCTTATTTGTTTAGGCATCTGGCTTTCTCAATTAGCTGTCTCCTTATTAATGCTATACAAGTGCCCCAGCTAATGCTCTCTGATGTGTATTGCTCATTATTGTTAATAAAATATTCAGTTATATTATCCCTGAGTTCCTTCAAATTCACTGGGTCATTCAACAACCATGGCCCAAACTTACATAGTTTTGGTCCTTTTTCCTCTTTTCAGTCCTGTAAATGACAATTGACCAGCGCATTTAATAAAATAAACTATCAAATAAAATGATCCAAAGGTATCCGCAGAAATAATCGAATCCAAAAATACCTAATGAGAAAGTACTATATTTACTTGGTTGAATTTGTTAGGTATTTTTGTACATTTTTAATAATATATAGATGTGGGGTGGGGTAAGGGGTATAGGTGAAGGTAGGGGGAAGTGGGGTAAGGGTGTCGGGGGTCTCCGACCTGCATTATTAAAACAAATGTGACCAAAAGAAATGAGGTCATTTCTCACAAGGTTTTTTTCCCGGTCATTTCATGGGAATCCGATCCAAAAATATAATCTGACCAATTGTGGTACATAACCTATCCTCTTATCCAACATAATTAAATCTATTCGAGAATAACACAGGGGTACATCATCTCAGGCCCATGTCCTGAAAGGCTTTCATTACCCTTAGTGGATGGAAGACAAGTCCTTCTGCCACCAATCCGGTCAGTGTATTTCTCAAACTGGCAGAATATATCCGAGACTGGCAATGATGGTCAGATGATGAAGAACAAGGAAACCAAGGCATATAGTAATACACAGGAAGGAATGCTATTCAGCTGCCTGGGGGAAGGTAGGAGAGCAGATTCTACAATAGGCAGCGATCCCTGGCAGTGGTTCACATTGAAGGGGTAGGAAATCAGGCAGCAGACTGGTCGAGCCATGAGTTTCCTTCTCCCAGGATTTCTATCTGTCCGGCAAGGCACTCCGGACATCTGCAAAGAGTATGGACTACTGAGGGTAGTAGAGCAGATTCTACAATAGGCAGCGATCCCTGGCAGTGGTTCACATTGAAGGGGTGGGAAATCAGGCAGCAGACTGGTCGAGCCATGAGTTTCCTTCTCCCAGGATTTCTGTCTGTCCGGCAAGGCACTCCGGACATCTGCAAAGAGTATGGACTACTGAGGGTAGTAAAGCAGATTCTACAATAGGCAGCGATCCCTGGCAGTGGTTCACATTGAAGGGGTAGGAAATAAGGCAGCAGACTGGTTGAGCCATGAGTTTCCTTCTCCCAGGATTTCTGTCTGTCCGGCAAGGCACTCCGGACATCTGCAAAGAGCATGGACTACTGAGGGCCCGCCTCTCTGACTTAATTTCGCATTAGTTCAAGATAAAATCAGGTACCATAGATAGAAGAACCCCATCCGTTGCATCGTGCCATTATCGTCGTAAATTCATTATTGCTTAAAAGAAATGATTTAGTGGTACCAATTTTGAGGTATGCTGGATCTGTGTTCATTATTGTCACTGATTATACAGAACTGTGCATGAGCACTATGATGATCTAAAATGGACGCCAGCCTTAATGAAGGCAGTCAGGGGTGGGGCCACCGCAGTGTCTGTGAACCTGAACTCATGCTACCAGTGACCAGTCCAGTATCAAGAGTAAAAATCACATACCTAAATGTAGTTGCGAGTGACGTGTCCTAGGGATTGTTCATGCCCTTATATTAGGGGTCCGCCAGACTGATGACGGTGGGACGCTGGTCAGAGTGGAGGTGCCGAGCAACAGCAGTTTGGACGAAGGAGACTGGTGGAGTAGGGCGGGGTGGGGACTGGAGAAGGTGTAGTTGAAGGAACAGAGGGGAGGTTGGAGAAAGGAGGTTGGAGATCAGGGGAAGATCAGAGGAGGTGATAAGCCTGGGGAGGTGGTAAGACAGGAGATGCTGAGACATCAGAGGTTGGTGGTCGGACAGGATTAACAGGGGGCAACTCAGGAGGCAGTGACAACTAAGGAAGGTAAGGAGTATAGGAAGAAAGTGAAGAAAAGCTCAAGACGTGCGGGAAGACCCAGAGGCGGGAAACAGTCAGAGAGGCAGAGAAGTGATGCCCAGAGCAAAATTGGACAAGTACATAAGAGCATGCGAAGGAGACAGAAGGTGACTTTAAGAAGTGGTGGAGAAGGAATACTCATAGACAGAGCGGAAGCAAAGAATGAAAGGAGATGCAAAGTGGCCATGAAAGGTTAAGGAAAGAGGGGCGACTAAATGGCACGTCATCCATCTGACATAATAGACTTGAGGAGGGGATGATGTTTGTGCATGTGACGAGACGGAGAGGAGGTGTAAGGGGAACCGCGTGAGGACCAGAGGGCTCAATAGCTGAGATGTGTTTCCCCGGAAATTAGACTTTTCTATCCAAATTGTCAAGGAGTAAGAGGTCCCCTCGGCCAGGAATAAGAGAGTGCCAATCCATACAGCCTACCAAAGTAACCTATTCCCACATGTAAACTTTGAGGCTTAGGCTCGGTGGCATCAAGCCTCCTCCCTGTCACTGCCATTGTCTGGCGGGCAGCGGCCAATGGTCACTCAACGTGGACGGCCTCAAAACTCAAGGTATCAAGAGGGGAAACAGAAGATGTTACAGGGAACAGTGAAAAGACGTGCAGGGACACGCAAAGCCCCAGACTGTGAATGACTGAGAAATATCAAGGATTGTGGGGCAGGCGTCTGCACTGAAAGACTGTTTAACGATTCCAGAGAACCTTTGCCCAGTGGAGCCTAACAAGACGCCATTCTGCTGTTTTGTTTAGGTTCTTACGAGCCTATGTTAATCCAAATAAAGCCATATTCATTTGAACCCCACTCTTCTGGTTTGGACCTCTCAGCCTTTTGACACATCCCATGGCCTTGCCATAACTATCTTGCAAATGTTGTGGGCAGCAGAAAATGCTTCTGTGGGTGATCTGGAGGTTTTGGAACCACTGGTATTGGGATTATGCAAATGGTTGGCTATTTTAAATCCTCCTAGGGATTTAACTTTGTTTTTGAAAACTACTTAGCAGAATCCTCCTTTCTATGCTTAGCAGCAGGTATCTTTCGAATGATTGTTCTACTAAGTTCTGTTCTTGGTGTATGTGACCAGAGGCGTAGACAGGGTAGGGCCTGAGCGGGACAGGACTACCCACAATCTGTAAATGTTCACTCAGCATCACTGTGTAGGCCTTGTCACTGTGGTGGGCCCAACTACATTAGCTTGAGGCCCCACTTGTCAGTCTCGGGAGGATAGCTCAGAGGCAAGAAGCAAGGCGAGCGAGCAACACAGGTTCGATCCCTGGGTCCGCGCTTAGAAACCTCTGGGTGTTAAGTGTGTTACAAATTACCCTTTATTATTATTATTAGACAATCCTGGCTACGCCTCTGTATGTGACCTTGATTTGCAGGTGGAATACTTTAGGGATTTTGACCTATTCATGTTTGTATTTCAAGGTGTTGCCAGGGATACTTTTAAAATCGTCTTCTTTATTTCTATGGCCCAGGGGGGTGATTCTTCTGATATTATGCCCTCATACAGTGCTCCAGGAAGACATGGGTGCCATTCATCAGAGGTGAAAGGGTGAGTGTTGTCGTCTCTTTGCAGGTTGAATGATTTCATAACGTGTGAAAGTTTTAGAAGTAAACACAAAGCTGAAGGATTGGGTTGACAGTTGCCTGAGCAAATGAAGAGATGAAGCTCTGCTTGTTCTAGTGGGTCTCGGCTGTTGCCATAGGAGAGTGTCTGCTCTTCGGCATAGGGGCTGGGGTTCTATTTTTTGGATTGGTGCAACATAGTGTGTGGGTTCCTTGTCCTTCACTTGCCATTGCAAGCTGCAGGTGGGGGCTCCCAAGGGGCCTTTTCTGGAGTCCTTAATCATATGAACGTTGTCGTTATAATAGGAGTTTCATGAATGCACTGTGCTTAGTCAGAATCAGGAGATGGACAAGGAGCATTATTTTCTTAAGTTATATTCTCTCTTCCGACTCGAAAGACCTAATCTTTCCGGAAATCTGTGATACTAAACCCTACTTTGTCTAAATGAAGGTCAGAAAGTGAGCTTGTTGGGCTGTCAAGATGGCTAAACATAAATGAAGCACTCTGTCCAGAAATCCTATTCTCACCTCCTGTCTCTCCCCACTACTCAAAAGAAAACATAAAACAACCAAGACATCGTTTTGGGCTGCACCTAATGAAAGGGGTGGCTGATGGCTTCTGACCTCCAACCCTGTGTCTCTTTGCCATAGACCCTTGCCTATGTTCACAGTCTTACACATATAGTTTGTGTACTGCTGGAGTGCCATCCCAGGTCTCCAGCCAGGTCGCTCTGGTGTCCCTTTTGACTGCTGTTTCTCACAGTCTTTCTCCCTTCTGGGAGACTTTATTTTGCCTCCCCCAATCAGGGTCCTTTCTGTCTCATTCTCCACTCTGGGTTATCTCGGTTCCCTCCTGATACCAGGGCTTGTCTCAATCTCTCTCTCCACTCTGCGGCTTCTTGTATTGTCGCCAGACAGGGGCTTGTCTTTTTCTTTCTCCCTGCTCTTGAAGTTTGCCTTGTTTTCCCCGCTCTGGGGCTTTCCTCATTCTCTCTCCCCACTCCGTGGGCCCTCTATGTATTTCACACCACCCTGGGGTTTCTCAGTTCTTTCACCGCTTTGGGGCTTGTGGCAGTCTCTCTCCCCACTCACGGGCTTCTTGGTATTCTCGCTAGTCCGGGGCTTGTCTCATTCTTTCTCCTTATTTCTTTCCCCACACTGCGGCTTGTCTCTTTCTCTCTCCCCGCTCTTGGGGTTCGTCGTGGTTTCCCCGCCACAGGTCTTTCCTCTTTCTTTCTCCACACTTTGATCTCCTCTTTATTCTCTCCACTCTGGGGCTTCACTCTCTCTCTGTCTTTCTCCCCACCCTGGGGTTTCTCAGTTCTTTCGCTATTGCAGGGCTTGTTTTTCTCTCTTTCCTCACTCTGGGAGTTCTCTGACCTCTCCCCCCCTCAGGGGCTTTTCTGTGTTTGTCTCCCCATCTTGGAGTTTCTTGGTTCGTTCTCTGCGCCGGGGCTCATTTCTCTCTCTTTCCCCACTCTGGTGCCTCTCAGATCTTCTCTCTGTCTTTTTCTCTACCCTGAGATGTCTCTGTCTTGCTGTGCCCTCCACCTCCAGCACTGCTAGAGCCACCAGATACCCCTTTCTGATGTCCAGTGTACCTGTGGAGCCTTGTGCAGTCAGACCAGCGCTCTTCTCTCCGCTGAGCCACTTACGCGACTGCTCAATTGGATTCTGCTTCAGTTGGTAGCCTCCCTTTTTTCCTGGTCTTTCTATCTGAGTACCGGTAGGCGGCTCCTCCTCGGGCCTGTCCATAGCCCTCCAAGGTGCTCTGCTTCAGCTCACGTTGTTGTGTCGGACGGTTCCCATTAACCATCAGTGAGGTCTTGCTGCATTCGCTGAGGTCACTCCATTGCCCAGGACACCTCGCCTGGTGTTCTCTACCTCCTGCAGGCCACACCACCCTAGGATGTTCTTGAACTCTGCTGGCTTAGCGGATTCTCTCCAAGACGCTGTTCTTTCTGTCTTTCTGCTGTTTCCCATTAGGTCTGAGTAAAGTTTGGGTTAGAAGCACAGCCAGCCATTAAAGGCTCAAAGGGTTATCATGCACCTTAGTTCCTACATACTCCATAAAGGTGTTAGTCTCTGGGGGGGGGTCCAGCTTACCCTCTCCTCTAGCAGGTGTTATGCATAGCGGGCTCACCTGCCTAGTCCCAAAGGGGGTTTGGGTTGCTTTTTTATTTTTATAGCGCGCAAAGCCCTGAGGCATCTAGGCGCTTGGCATAAGAATACGGTTACAGTAAGTGCAATAAACAATTACAGGCCTGCTGTACATAAGCCAGGGAAGTGCAGACATAGCATATAAGGTACAAATGAATATATATTAGGGAAATCTCACCTCATGTTAGTGGGAGTTGCAACCGGTACATAATGTCATAATAGGTACAAAGGAATATATACTTGGGCAAGCTGACCTCATGTTAGGGGGAGCTACAACAGGTACATAAGGTCATACGAGGTGCAAAGGAATATATACTAAGGCAATCTCACCTCATGTTAGGGGGAGCTACAACAGGTACATAAGGTCATAATAATAGGTACAAGGAATATATACCTGGGCAAGCGCACCTCATGTTACGGGGAGCTACATCAGGTATATGGTGTCATAATAGGTACAAAGGAATATATATACTTGGGCAAGCTCACCTCATATTGTGGGGAACTACATCAGGTACATAGAGTCAAACAGATGCATAAATCAGTTCAAGTGGCAGAGACATGCAGACCGACCCCATGGTGCCGGGTGGCAACAGCACATAAATGCTGTAAAGTAAAATCAGGTGGCAGTGAGATGGGAGGGTGATGGAAACCACCACACACAGGTGAGCATATGGGGGTGTGGGGGGCTCGCACAGCACATAGGTGACCATACGGGGGTAGCTGTGGCGTACCATGGTAGACAGGGGTAGACCGGGCCTTTGTTGTGGGCCTTAGGTGTAATGGCTGGCTCCCGCCTCCCGGTTGCTGGGATTGGCTTAACAAACCAAGTGCAACCAATGGGAGGGGGAGCAGGGCCAGGCCAGGCAGCAAAGTCAGGTGAAATAATAAAGCGACCATGTTGGAGGGCCACAAACAACAAAGCAGAGTCAGTAGGTGCCTAGGATAATGGCACAAAACATTCAAAAGCAGCACAAAGGACATGCATTGTCCAACAGATGGAATCTACGACGGCCGCTTCACATTGTGTCACATTTAGAAGCATTCTCCCTTTGGGGAGAGGTGACAAACTCCTTGGATTCGTCACAGCACAATCACGGATGTACATATGAACTGAGTATGCATTTCATAGTGGAATATTGTTGCATCCTGGAAAAATGCATGGGCATACCCTTATTATTTGAAGAATTTGAGAAGGAAGAGAAACGGAGGGGCAATATCCTGATTACTTAAGAGGAACATGTGTTCTCAACATCTGTACGTAGCACCCCTTTTATTTGACCCCTAGCCCACTAATCTGACTGTGCTACCCACCCAGTGAAGGGGCCAGAAGACGGCCCTGGTGGCCAGCCTCTCTCCCAAGACGGCCTCCGGCAGGATGCCATCTAACCTTACACTCCCACTCCAGGGCACCTAATACCTATATCAGTTATATTCACCTTACTAGCATTGTTTTATTTTTATTTTTTTGTTTAATAATCTTTATTGAGATTATGAGAGGTTAAGAACAATACATATTGACATTGTTAACTAAATAGCCCCACCTCTTAATCATAACACGAATAAAACAGTAGATCACCCCCAATATGCACCTAACGATACACACACACAAATAAATAGCTATACAAATAACTAGATACACATATCAATAGCTTCACAAATAATGGGCGTGACTGCTGCAGGCATCCCATCACATCCCTCCAACTCTTTCTCGGTACCACCACACGGTACCATGATGTTGTTGCAGCTTAGCTGGTGATGATGGAGGCTGCGCCGTCCCATCCGAGCAGTCTCTGAGTGCCCACCCCAACTGCTGTTGTCTGTTGATGTGGCACACCCATATCCCTTGGTGCGATGTTTGTAACACCACTGCAATAACTGGAGAACTGTTGTCATCCTTGCTGTGTCCTCATGGGGCACTGCAAGCACCGTCGCTACCCCTGAACTCCATCCTTCTTCATGTGGTGCCCCGTTGCCTTGAGGGCGCCGTGCTTGTTCACCGCTGTTGGCACTCACACAGCCTGGTCCCCGGGCAGGCTGGCATGCTCTCAGGCCCAGTGGGTACCCGGTAGGCACCGGCACTTCTCCTCTGGCACACAGTTAACGCCAAACTGCTCCTGGCATATGCAGCCTGGCTCTTCAAGTTCTTAGGTTCTGGGGGTTAGCTCGAGGCCACTTCCCCGCAGGAAGCTGGTTTCTCTGCCTGCTGGTCTCTCTCTGCCTCTAGTTGCTGTTATTTGTTCTGTTTTTCTTCAGTTCTAAATTCTCTCCCCCTACGAAGCCCATTTTTTGGACAGGTAAGGTCTGTCCCATTGTTCCTTTGCACCATCGAAATCCTATTCAGCCCCACGGTGGTGCTGGATGGTACAATCCATGGTCGTGGGAGAGACACAGGCAAGTACCTGCACTATAATAGCAGTGTCTGGCAAATGCCTAATACTTAAACAAAAGCCAAAACTGTTGCCTCTGCCAATGCTTGTTTTTTAACAGCACTTCAGTAAAGTACACGTATAGTGCTTATAATTCGAGTGGCTGAAGGCAGACATAGCTATGACATTTTTGTTACAATAGTAGCACGCTTACAGCACCAAGAAAGACAGGAACTCTCAGAAGACTGTTGAAAAAAAACACTGACATGCCCTTCAAGCACAAGGTTTGATGGGAAGGTTTGATAAAGCTAGCTCAAAGTGACCTCAGGAGCATGTGTTTTGGGCGGGAAAGGGCAGGAAGTGAGTGGGGGGCAGGGGGTGGCCATAGGGATTAGCATAGTCATGGAGGTCAATGGGTGGGTAAATAACCAAAGAACACCTACACACTTTGTGTCCCTTCTCACATGCCATTTCTCCCTAGCCGTACTCCACTGCAATAGTTTTGGCCTATATAGCGCCACCTTATAGCCAAGATTTACAATAGCAGTCCTGGATGAGCATCTCCTAAATGAAATGGGCCATGTTGGCATATATCTTGAGGATGCACTGGCATAAAGTGATAAGGTCATTGATTAATGTACCTAACCTAGGTGTTGGCCTTAACGCAAACCTGTCTCCCACTCTTTGCAGGCCTTTTACCTAGAAAGTGCCCTTTCACTCAGATAACCTGCTGTGTGTTTTCACGTGCCCAGAGCAGAAGGTTTCCTTCCCCTGCCCCCTGCGCCCTGTATGCAGACGCCGTTCATATTTCAGAGCGTGCCTCGCTATTCTATGGCAAGACAGGAGGCTCATATTATGCATTTACAATCTTTACTCTGAACCACAGCAGCAAAGAAGTATAACTTTGTAAAAAAACGAAATTTTTGTAAACAAAACAATGTTGTCTGAACAATGCACAAGGGAAACATCCCAGTCCAACATGGTGGGCAGGTCATGCCCTGGAGGTAGCCAATGGGCTGCGAGCCAGCCCCATATACGTCCATTCCTCTAGCACCACCTCCTCTTTCTTTGCTGCTGTCCCACAGCTAAGTCACACCTCCAGTTTTGTTTAGCGTGTACACTGTTACATTGTAGCATTGCTTAATATCGTTGCTTAATATCTTTGTTATACTGGCAGCAGCGTTCGCTTTGGAGAGTGTTTCCCTTGAATTGCTTATTTGCATATTTTCTTTCCTCACGCGAGCGTGGCGTTACTTTATTTGGGCCCGCTTTGCTTCTGGTATTATTGTGTGCCGCATGAGGGCGTCGCGTTTCCTCATATGCTTTGAAGTGTTTCTGGCAATATTGTTGCAAACGCTTTCAGCGTTCTATTCAGACTTGCGTCCCTGTACAGGGCCGCGGCGTTCTCATTTGTTTGTTGCGCTCCGGCCAGTGTCAGGAAGTTTACCTTCTGACTGGCTGCCCGCGTCTTCACACAGAGCTCTCTGGCACACACAGTTAGCCGTTTGCTCTGTATAAGGTTTGCGGTTCGAGCCTGCTATCCACCTTGTGAATTTATATGTGGACATTAATTATTTTCATTGCATTTTATGTTATAAATAATTACAATTGTATTTTGTTGTAACACAGGTTTTTTCATATTTGTCCTCTCACGCTGCTCGCGTGATTTTGTCTGCCAGACTACAGGCATTGCCTGTGTGTTGCCTAGGAGGCCCTTCCCTGAAAGTTTTGCACCCTGTTGGATTAAGGGGTTTCAGCCTGCTCGGCTTTGAGTGGTACATCAACTGAACCTGCTGTTTATTGATATAAAATATATATATACATTTACCAAGGGAAATATTGTTTAAGTGCTGTCATGGATAAGGGGGTGCTTCCCTTCTCTGCAGATGCCAGCACTCAAGTACGTACTGCCAAAAAAAGTGATAGGTTGGGAGACAATATGGGGGATCAATCCTGTCATGCCCATCCTTCAGTGGTGCAAGCTATTCAGTCCTCTTTGGAAACAGCCTTAACAGGTTTAAATAACACCTTGGCATCAGCTTTTGACAGTTGAATTACCCGCATTGCGGATTTTCATCCCTCCCAAGATGCTGACCCATCTGTTGCAGTCCAGGCCCCTAAAAAGTGCACGGCCAAAACTAAACATATCCAGGGACAACTCAGTCCCCCCATTGCCATATCACCTATTTCTTCCCCTAGGAGAAACCTAAAGCGCGGATGGGAAGAGCCCCGTCAACCTATATCTTCCACCCCGTGGCCAGTCCCCGCGCCTTTCGCGCCGGTGGAACCCCCTATTGCTGTCACATCCTCAGAGAGTTCAGATGATTCTGATTCGCCCCCAAAGAGGCGGAAAAGGAAGGTGACCTCAGTTGCCCCTCAGGAGGGTCTCATTCTTGATGTTAGGGGGTCCCATTCTTTGATCCTGCCCTGATACAACACCCCAGGTCGGCCAAGTGGCAGCCCTCTGAGGAGGTTTCCTCTTTCCTTAAGTTCTGGATCAGATGCCCTATGCCCAGAGAGGAACGTAATAAGTTAAGCTCAGAATGTCCCAGACCTATGCTCGCCAACAAGGTGGCTTTAACACCAGAAATAGACCAATCTATGGCGGCTTTTCTTTCCCAGAAGGGGAAAGACCCCAAGAAGGGGGTCGACAAAGTGTGGCGTAGCTGTCAAGATAGACTGTTGGACATCCTAGGTCCAGTCACGCAGATTTTTGAAATGTCAGAAGAGGCAGCGTCCTCTAATACCCCGGTGGATGTTAACGCATTGAGGGGTGGATCCAACGCACGGTTTGCCTGCTCGGCAACGCTAATGCCTCCATATCTAAGGAGAGGAGAAAATCATTGTTAATGAGGTTGGATTCAAAACTGGCGGACATGTCAGAGAGGGAAGGGGGCCCTTCGGCTCAAGGTAATTTGTTTGGGGATACTTTCCTCAAGGATCTTTCGGCAGATGTGCATACATACGGCGCTGGACAAAGCGCAAACTAATATAAAAAAGGTATTTGCCCCAAAGGTTTTTAACAAGGCTGGACGAGGTAGGGCCCGCTCCTACGTCCGGTTTACCCAGGGCTCCTCCTGTCCCTACCAGTTTGCGCCTCGGGGTGCATACAATCCCTCCTCTGCTCGAGGAGCACACAACCAGTTTTACCCTCAACAGAATTCGAGTTGGAGAGGACGTGCCGGCAGAGGCGCCAGAAGATCAAGAGGGGCATCAGGTACTTTCTCAGGTGTTAAACGTTTTTTCCCTCAAAAGTCTATGGGGCAGACAAGCCAGATTTCTTCTGCAGTGGGAGGCCCTCAGTTCGGATCCATGGGTGTTACAAACTGTTCAAGGTTATCGGATAGAATTTTATGCCCCTCCTTGCCAGTTGTCTTATCCCCTTCCGTTGGTGTTCGACGGGGTCAAACAATCCCTCATAGATGTGGAAGTCAGGGATCTCATCTCCAAGGGGCAGTAGTCGTAGTCCCGGCCTCTTATAGGGCCTCTCAGTTTCTGAGTACCATTTTCCTAGTCCCGAAGCCAGACCAGGGGTTTCGCCCGGTAATCAATCTAAAAGCCTTCAAGTCTTTTGTGGTATACCACCACTTCAAGATGGAAGGGATTAATTTGCTCAGGGACACCCTTTTCCCGGTGGACTGGATGGTCACATTAGACCTCAAGGACGCTTACCTAGTGGTTCCCGTGTTTCCCACGCATCGGGAGTTTCTTCAGTTTCAATGGAGGGGTCGAGTGTGGCAGTTTGCATCCCTTCCGTTTGGCCTGTCCTCTGCCTCATGGTGTTTCACCAAGCTCATGAGACCTGTGATGGCTCTCCTCAGATCCAGAGGGATTCGGATCATAATTTATCTGGACGACATGCTTCTCCTAGCCCAGAATTATCAAACTCTGTGCTCTCATCTGAAATTCACTGTGACCCTTTTACAGGATCTAGGTTTTTTGATAAATGTCAAAAAATCCATATTGAAGCCTACGCAATGTTTTCAGTTTCTGGGCTTCAATATAGATTCAAAGCTGTGCATCCTTCTTCTCCCGGACAGCAGACTTTCCAAGATAAAGAAGGAGATTCGTCTGCTCCTCAGGAGAGGGAGGATCTCTCTCAGGCAGTTAGCCAGGGTTGTGGGAATGCTGTCGGCATCCATTCAAGCTATCTTCCCTGCTCCCCTACATTACAGAGCGCTACAGCGTCTGAAGGCCAAGCATTTGTGCAAGTGTCTCTCTTACTCGCAGATGGTGGAATTGCCTCCAGAGGCCAGGTTGGAACTCCTGTGGTGGCTCAGGCACATGGAAACCTGGAATGGCAAAGCAATATTTGATCCATCTCCGGATGTCATTCTGGAGTCAGATGCAAGCAGAGCGGGTTGGGGAGCCAGATTGGGTCAGGTTTCCACAGGGGGGAAGTGGTCGGAGTCAGAGAAACAACTACATATCAATTGTCTAGAGTTGTTAGCGGGGTCCTTTGCTGTTCGAAGTCTCCTCAAGGATCAGGGAAATTGTGTTCTCCTCCGCATGGACAACATCTCTGCGGTGAGGTACATCAATCACCTGGGGGGCACCAGGTCCAAAGCCCTGGCGGATTTGGCAAGAGAGTTTTGGCACTTTTGCCTCGACAGGGATATTCTTTTGAAAGCGGAATATCTCCTGGGAGTCAGCAACGAGGTTGCAGATTGGAAGTCCAGGGACCTGCAAGACAGGAGCGATTGGATGTTGAGCAGGGCTCTCTTTGCCCGCATAGCGTCCCTCTGGGGTCCCCTTGCGATAGACCTGTTTGCCTCAAGACTAAATTGTCAGGTTCCCAGGTTTTACAGTTGGAGACCAGATCCGTTGGCTCTGGCCACCGATGCTTTCCTGCAGGATTGGTTGGGTCAGTTGGGGTGTGCCTTCCCTCCTTTTGCCATGATAGCTCAGGTTCTGGTTCAGTTTCGCAGACAAGCAGTGTCTCTGGTTCTGGTTACCCCCTTTTGGCCTTCTCAGGTTTGGTTCCCGGCCCTTCTGGAATTGGCAGTAGATGTTGCCCGTCTTCTCCCTCTCGATCCCCAGTTGCTGCTGGATACGGGGGTCTTCCTCACGAGTTGGTCCTGCAGGGACACCTTGCCCTTATGGCTAGGAAGAATTCAGCTCTTCCTGGTGCTTCAGAGGACTTTCGCAAGACTCTATGTCAGTCAGCAGGGACTCCTGGGCGCCCTCTACTAAGTCTGGGTATTCCTCAGCATGGAACTGCTGGGTTAGCTGGTGTGTGGCTAGGCACCTCAATCCCGTTTCTGCCTCTCCTGTAGAAGTGGTTCATTTTCTAGTGGAGTTGTTTAAGGAAGGGAAAGCCTACAGGACTGTTAATGGTTTTAGGTCAGCTATTTCAGCGGGTCACCTTTTGTTTAAAGGAGAGCCGGTGGGTAGACACTTTTTGGTGCATAGGGCGCTCAAATCTATTCATATTAAGGTTCCACCAAAACCGAAGTATTCAGTTCTTTGGGACGTTAATATGGTACATCAGCTCTTCAGGTCCTGGCTGTTACGCTCACCTGACTCCCACGGAGGCGCTGGCCTGGTTCGCACTGCTGTGACCTCTTCTAAGGTGATGCGCAGGGTTCGGAAGACGGACTGGACCGGGCCCCCAAATCTGGCTTGTCTGGCTCGCAGAAGTATCCTTCTGTAGGCGAAAATAGGGGATTAACTGTCTGCGGGGTAATGCAATCGGCCTCCCACTTTCCCCTCTCACCCTCCTTGAAACCCTTCTGTGATTTCTCGTAGTATCTCACCTTAGGGTCTGGAAGGACGAGCTCTCCATCCTGCTTCTGATGCAGGGGAGCGTTGGTATCCAGTTACTTCACTGGATTTTCAGATTGGTGAGAACCAAACTTGCTTGGCTTCCAGGTAAGTTTTTGATAAGAGGTTCCCCTTGTGTCCATGCATTAATGTACTAATGCTAGTGTCTTTTTCACCAAAGGGGCCGGGGTATGGAATGCCGGGGAACAGGCACCGACCCGAGATGAGAGGTGAAATCCTTGTAGAAATCAGGTAAGTCTTTAATGAGCGTTTTTTGGTAATGTCTTTTCATTCGCTTATTAACGCTGATGTCTCTTTTTCCCCTTAGGGGCCGGGGTCCGGAAATGCCAGGATGCGGTGCGGACCAGAACAGGTAAGTCTTAACGTGGAGATTTAGCTTTCCTTATTCCCTTCTCTCTCTCACCTTTTGTTCCGGTCTTTTTCTCCTTAGGCGCTGGGGCGTGACTGCGAATACGGATGATCGCTGCTGAACATGGAGGCGCCCTGTAAAGGTGAGTGGAATGCGGCGCTGCAGCGATCGACGCAATGAGCTTTTAAGTTAAAGTCTTCCTTTTCAGGATTGTCGGCGAGATGTCTCCGGGATGCGGATTTAGCAGGTAAGGACTTTTCCTTCTTCTGTTCTCTTCTTCTCTTCCTTTGCAGGTGATCCAGGATTCTGGCAGGCGTTGCAGAAGTCAGGATGCAGGAGCAGACACGGTGAGCGTCCAGCTGCTAGATGCAGAACAACGCGAAGCACGTGTGGCTGTTCGGGTGGGGTTTAAATAGCCTTGGAAGAAGTTCCAGGTATGTATCCTTCCTCCAATCAGGTATGTATCCTTCCCCGACCACGCCCGGATGGTAAATTAGTCCCACAGGTAAAGTAGTTCCTTTCAGGCCTCAAGGAGGCCGGGATCCTGCAGCATGGTCTGCATCAGGTAAGTGCACCCAAGCATTCCCATAATGAGCCTGGCGCCTATGGCGCCAGGACTGATGTCTTTTAAGAGCCTAGCGCCATAGGCGCCAGGACACTGTCCAAAGGGCCCCTATATGGGGTTGCTGGGTCCTTCCTTGGGGACTGGATGTCCACTTTCGGGGACGCCGGGCTTGAACCGGCTCCCCGGGAGCGGGCATCATGACAGCACTCCCCCCCAAGGTTGTTCCCTCTGGGGGTTTTGGTTTGTCTGGTAAGAGTCGGTGGAATTTCCTGACTAATCGAGGTGCATGCACATGGTCGCTGGGTTCCCACGACCTCTCCTGAGGTCCGTACCCCTTCCAATCAATTAGGTAGAACAGTTTTGACCTAAACATTTTTGAGTCTAAAATGTTCTTCACTTTGAATTCGGCCTCCCCATCTATTGGAATAGGTTCTGGAGGTTTGAGTAGTCGGGTTCCGGGTACCACTGTTTTCAGAAGTGACACATGAAAAACAGGGTGAATTTGCATACTAGCTGGTAAATCAAGTTTAACAGCCACTGGGTTCATTATTGCCGTAATAGAATAAGGTCCCAGATATTTTGGGTTAAAAGTTCGAGGCCCTTTCAGTGGTAAATGTCTGGTAGCTAACCACACTTGATCCCCAATCTGATACGGAGGTGCTTCACTCCGATGTAGATCAGCATTCTCCTTGTATTTTCTCTTGGCTTGTTCTAAATGCATAGTTGCCTCTTTGAAGGCTTGGGTAATTGTAGAATGCAGATGTTCTACTGCAGGCATTCCGAGGTTCTGAGGTGAGTCAAGGTTTGAGGATCGAGGGTGATGCCCAAACAAAGTATAAAAAGGACTGTGGCCAGTTCCAGAGTGTACCGAATTATTATATGCGTATTCGGCTATCCAAAGAATGTCTTTCCAGTTGCTTTCAGATTGCTGTAACATACACCGTAAGTACTGTTCAAGGGTCTGATTTGTCCTCTCGGTCTGACCATCGGTCTGAGGGTGGTGACTGGTCGATAATCTTACGTCGATCTGCGCCATTTGACAACATTTGCACCAGAAGTGGGAAACGAATTGGCTTCCCCGGTCAGAGATTAGTATAGATGGGAATACATGTAGCCGAACAATATTTTCGAGGAATTCTTTGGCTAGGACAGAAGCTGAAGGTAAACCTTTCAAAGGAATAAAGTGGGCCATTTTGGAAAACAAATCCACAATTACCAGAATAGTATTGTACCCCGAACAAGGAGGCAAGTCCGTAATAAAATCCATTGATAGGGTGTATCAGGGTGCTGGTGGTATGTCTAGAGGTTGAAGGAGACCGGCTGGTCTTTTCTTTTGACTTTTATTTTGGGCGCAAACACCACAGGACATCACAAAAGATTTAACATCTTTTTGCCAAGAGGGCCACCAAAATTGTTGTTTCACCTTTTCCTCTGTCTTGGCAATACCGGGGTGTCCCTCTATTAATGTATCATGATAACCGGAAATAACTAGTTTGTGTAATTCCTTATGTGGCAGGAAT
The DNA here is from genome assembly GCF_040938575.1 of Ambystoma mexicanum. Lineage (NCBI taxonomy): Eukaryota > Metazoa > Chordata > Amphibia > Caudata > Ambystomatidae > Ambystoma > Ambystoma mexicanum. The sequence goes on along the minus strand of NC_090928.1, from coordinate 244,287,938 downwards.
AAGCGTCCTTGGAAATAAGGTAAACCATTATCTATGATAAAGTCTGATCCCTTTTGTATCCATTCCTGTAAGGTTGTAGGGTCCAGGAGTTGTTTCACTCTGGCTTGAATGTCTTCAAGCGTCTGTAACGAGGTCATGCCTAGAATCCTCTGTTCGCGAATTATTGGTACTGGTTCTGAGTTTGTATCAGATTCTCCCATTCCAATTCGGGATAAGGCGTCTGCTTTGCCATTCTTGCAGCCAGGTCGATAGGTAATCACAAAATCAAATTCAGCGAAAAACAAAGCCCATCGGAGCTGCCGTGATGACTGAGCCTTGGCAGTTTTCAAATACTGTAAATTCCAGTGATCAGTGATCACTGTGATGGTATGTCGAGCGCCAAGCAGATAATGCTGCCAGGCTTTAAAAGCGGACTTAATGGCTAACAGTTCTTTGTCCGTGATTGCATAATTAACCTCGGGTGCCGAGTATTTTCTGGCCAAAATGCTACGGGATGCAGTTGGTTGGTTTCGGGATCTCTTTGGGACAGGACAGCTCCCATGGCTAGGCTGGATGCGTCAGTCTCGACGACATAAGGGAGATCTGGACGCGGGTGTTTCAATATAGGTGCGGAGGTAAACTTAGCTTTTAAATCTTGAAAGGCCTGCTCGGCTTCTTCAGACCATTCAAAACGTTTATTTTTCCTCAAGAGTGCAGTAATGGGTTGTACCACGCGTGAAAATTCCGGGATAAACCTGCAATAGAAATTGGCAAAGCCGAGCATGCTTTGAACCCCTTTTACAGAGCTAGGTGATGGCCATTTGAGGATGGCATCCACTTTTCTTGAGTCCATTCGGACTCCTTTGGGTGTCAGGATGAAACCTAGAAACTCGACTTCTGTGGTATGGAAAACACATTTCTCCAATTTAGCAAATAGTTGTTGGCGCAGTTTTTCAAGTACTGCCCTGACGTGTTTTCTGTGATCAGATTCCGAAGAGGAGTACACCAGAATGTCATCGATATATATACGACAACACAAACATCGATGAGTTCCCGAAGGACATCATTCATGAAGTATTGGAAGGCAGCCGGCGCGTTACACAATCCGAAAGGCATCACCTGGTACTCGAATAATCCGTATTTAGTACGGAAGGCAGTTTTCCATTCGTCGCCTTCTTTAACTCGTACCAGATGATAAGCCCCCCGGAGATCTAACTTGGTGTATATGCAAGCGTCCTTCACCTGGTCAAGGAGTTCAGGGATCAGAGGCAGAGGATAACGGTTTTTAACCGTTATCTGGTTCAATGCGCGGTAATCGATACAAGTTCTAAGGTCGCTTTCTTTTTTGGGCACGAAGAACAAAGCCGAGAATGCCAGGGACTTTGACGGGCGAATAAAACCATTAGCTAGGTATTGATACAAATATTGTCTCAAATGCAGATTATCAGGTTCGGTAAGGGCATACATCCTGCTACAAGGGGGTTGTGCACCGGGCACCAGATCGATTTGGCAATCGTACGATCTGTGAGGAGGTAACGTGTTGGCCTGTTCCTTTTGGAAGACGTCCTGAAAGTCTTGGTATTCCGGAGGTAGTTGCATGGAGGCAGAGGTTACAGATGCTAGATTAATCTTCAGGTTTTCTGGGTAGCAGGTTTGTGTACAATCCGGGAAGGTTATTCTCTTAGCTCGCCAATCAATTCGAGGATTATGTGTCCCTAACCAAGGGATTCCAAGAATAACCTGAAACTGTGGAGCCTTGATTACATTAAACACAACACCCTCCCGATGGCCGTCGCCATAAGAGTCACCTCAGTAGTGGAATGTGTTACCGGTCCAGAGGCAATTTCAGTTCCATCGACTGTGGTGATGACATCTTTGCTGGTTTTAGGGCGGAGAGGGAGGTTAATCCTAGAGACCAATTCACGATCCACATAGTTTTCAATAGCCCCACTATCGATGTATGCCTTTATTGCATGCAACGGCTTAGGCTGTTCTGGATCTACGAGAACCATTGGCACAATGAAATGCGAGGTCTGAGAGTTAGTTTTCAAGCTCGGCAAGCGGACCCCTACACTTGTCGGGCGGAGTCGTTTCCCGAAACAGAGTCTTCATGGTTTTTATCAGCGGCTCTTACCGCCTTTCGGGGCGGTTTTGCCGGGCAATCTCGTAGAAAGTGTCCACAATTCCCACAATAAAGACATAACTTTAACTGCCGCCTCCTTTCACGTTCCTTTTGAGTTAAGGGTCCTTTAACCCCTCCAATTTGCATAGGCTCAGAGACATCAACTCCCTTGGGATTAGCATGGGTCTTGACCAACACCCGGGTCTCAAACCTGGACCGATCTGCTTTTCTGTTTTGAAGTCTGTGATCCAATTGGACCACTAAGTCTATATACTCTGTGCATTCTTGGGGCGGATTTACAACTTGGGCCAAGACATCTTTAAGTTCTCCGCGAAGGCCTCGATAAAACAACGTGACTCTTTTATCCTCTGGCCATCCCGTTTCCACAATTAGTCTATTAAAGGTTGCAATATAGGATAGGATGTCCTGATTGCCCTGTCGCAGGGATAGAAGTTCGTCATCCAGAGCCTGCCCCTGAGAGTCGAGCAAATAACCTTTCCATGCTTGCTTGAAACCTTTGAAAATCACGGAGAATCGGGTCATCTTGAGTAACCAGTGGAACTGACCAATCGGCAGCGCAGCCGCTGAGATATGACAATACAAAGGCTACCTTGGTCTGATCATTAGGGAAGGCCCCAGGTCTGCATAGGAAGTGCAAACGACACTGATTCATGAATACAGCGAATCGTTTGGGGTCCCCAGCAAAGCGTTCGGGTGGGGCCAGCGGCATGTTTCCAGGTAGATTAATCTGCACAGGGTTACTGGAAACCACAGGAGCGGGGTTCCCTCCGGAGCCAGGTAGAGGAGTTTGCCCAGCTTGACCTTGCAAAAGCTGTCTGGCCAGATCATCAGTTCTTTCCTTTGATATTATTAATTCCCTCCTGAGGGCATTAGTCTCTTGACGAGCGGCATGTACTTCGGCCCGTAATTCCCCCAGTAATTGGGCCAACTGATCAGTCTCAGAACTTTCCATAGCGCCTGGGTGGGAATTTGTAGGAAGGCTTTACGTTCTGTTACGCTCACCTGACTCCCACGGAGGCGCTGGCCTGGTTCGCGCTCTGTGACCTCTTCTAAGGTGATGTGCAGGGTTCGGAAGACGGACTGGACCGGGCCCTCAAATCTGGCTTGTCTGGCTCGCAGAAGTATCCTTCTGTAGGCGAAAATAGGGGATTAACTGTCTGCGGGGTAATGCAATCGGCCTCCCACTTTCCCCTCCCACTTTCCCCTCTCACCCTCCAACCCTTCTGTGATTTCTTGTAGCGTCTCACCTTAGGGTCTGGAAGGACAAGCTCTCCATCCTGCTTCTGATGCAGGGGCGCGTTGGTATCCAGTTACTACACTGGATTTTCGGATTGGTGAGAACCAAACTTGCTTGGCTTCCAGGTAAGTTTTTGATAAGAGGTTCCCCTTGTGTCCATGCATTAATGTACTAATGCTAGTGTCTTTTTCCCCATAGTGGTACGGAATGCCGGGGAACAGGCACCGACCCGAGATGAGAGGTGAAATCCTTGTAGAAATCAGGTAAGTCTTTAATGAGCGTTTTTTGGTAATGTCTTTTCATTCGCTCATTAACGCTGATGTCTCTTTTTCCCCTTACGGGGCGGGGTCCGGAAATGCCAGGATGCGGCGCGGACCCGAAATGAAGAGGGAATTAATCAACAGGTAAGTCTTAACATGGAGATTTAGTTTCCTTATTCCCTTCTCTCTCTCACCTTTTGTTCTGGTCTTTTTCTCCCTAGGCGCTGGGGCGTGACTGCGAATCCGGATGATCGCTGCTGAACATGGAGGCGCCCTGTAAAGGTGAGTGGAATGCAGCGCTGCAGCGATCGACGCGATGAACTTTTAAATTAAAATCTTCCTTTTCAGGATTGTCGGCGAGATGTCTCCGGGATGCGGATTTAGCAGGTAAGGACTTTTCCTTCTTCTGTTCTCTTCTTCTCTTCCTTTGCAGGTGATCCAGGATGCTGGCAGGCATGGCAGAAGTCAGGATGCAGGAGCAGACACAGTGAGCGTCCAGCTGCTAGATGTAGAACAACGCGAAGCACGTGTGGCTGTTCGGGTGGGGTTTAAATAGCCTTGGAAGAAGTTCCAGGTATGTATCCTTCCTCCAATCAGGTATGTATCCTTCCCCGACCACGCCTGGATGGTAAATTAGTCCCACAGGTAAAGTAGTTCCTTTCAGGCCTCAAGGAGGCCGGGATCCTGCAGCATGGTCTGCATCAGGTAAGTGCACCCAAGCATTCCCATAATGAGCCTGGTGCCTATGGCGCCAGGACTGATGTCTTTTATGAGCCTGGCGCCATAGGCGCCAGGACACTGTCCAAAGGGCCCCTATATGGGGTTGCTGGGTCCTTCCTTGGGGACTGGATGTCCGCTTTCGGGGACGCCGGGCTTGAACCGGCTCCCCGGGAGCGGGCATCATGACACTGGCCTCCTAATGAAGATCTGCCCTTGCAACAGTTATTTTCCAAACTAGCTTTGTTGCTATGCCTGGTGTCTATTAAGAGGGTGTCTGATATCAGGGCTATGGATGTGGATAATAAGATGTTCACCCCTCAAGGGGTTACTTTCTTTAACTCACGAAGGACTAAATACTTGACTTCCTCAATATCCTATCCAGCTTTTCCTGAAGATTTCTAAATTATGTGTGGATAACTGTTTGAAATGTTTTGAGTTTAAAACTGAAGGTTTTAGGCCTCCAAGTACCTCTCAGCTGCTGATTTCCTACAGGAAACCCCATAAGCGAGTCTCCCCTTCTACTTTGGCCAGATGGGTCAAGTGGGTTATGCGGGAAGCGGGAGTTGACACGTCCTCTTTTGGTCCCCATTCAGTCCGAGGCGCTATGGCCTCTAAAGCAGCCTTCCTGGGGGGGTAGTTTGGAGCAGATTCTTAAAGCAGCTGACTGGCCAAGGGAGTCAACTTTCAAAATGTTTTATCATAAACGTATTGCTCATGTTGCTGTGAAAGTCATGCAAGGGCTTTGAACTTGCATAATATGACACTCCTGTCTTGCCATAGAATACCTAATCCCCACACTAGCGTGAGAAGGGGGTTTAGATTCGATAAAAGACAAGGAGGCAAGTATTATCCCTCCCACCCACCCTTACTGGTGTTTGGTTGTTGTTTCAGCTTTCGGTTGAGGAGTTTGTCTCAGGAGGAAGCGGGATACTCTATTACAAGTTGCAGAAGGTTTCAGCTCCCGCAGTTTTTCATGGGAATGTGTTCTTCGTTCTGCGTGGAGAGAGTGTTCGGTGGAAGTGGGAAGAAGATCAGCGACATAAAGAGGAGGTGGTGCTAGAGGAATGGACCTATATGGGGCTGGCTCGCAGCCCATTGGCTACCTCCAGGGCATGACCTGCCCACCATGTTGGACTGGGATGTTTCCCTTGTGCATTGTTCAGACAAGTTGTTTTGTTTACAAAAATTTTGTTTTTTCACAAAGTTATACTTCTTTGCTGCTGTGGTTCAGAGCAAAGATTGTGAATGCATAATACTCGCCTCCTTGTCTTTTATAGAATCTAAACCCCCTTCTCACGCTAGTGTGGGGGATTAGGTATTGCTCTCCATCCCTCCCTCCCCTCAGCACTCTCACCCTCCCCTAAGCACTCCCGCAGGCAGATCAAACTAACTGGTAACAGCTGTGTGATCAAAACTCGAGACACACTGGGCTAGAGTTACTCAGAAGCAGGTCGCCGCTACCTGCCAGCGCCTCGCCTCACTAACCTTCCGCGGACCCTGCTCCACTCAGTGCATTAAAAAAAAAGGAAAAAGACATTCTTTTCGTCTTATTTGCACTCCCGCCGGATTACCGTGTGTTTACACATGCTGCTCGGCTCTGTGGATACTGTATTAGGCAGGCATTTTTTGTGTGGTAGGTCAGAGAATCGCATTAAGTGCCCTAATCCTACCAGGTGAGGTAACTTTGACAGATTCTGGGCAAAGGCCACCAGCCAACTAAAGAGCCTGACCTACTTGAGAGCTGCAGGATGAAGGGAGTCTGCAGACGGATTCAGAGGGTTGTGCGTGCGCTTTCTATGACTTGCTAGACAGCTTCAACGTGAATAGGGTGCATTGATGTCTCCTGGACACCCCTTTGCCAATGCCGGGCTTGCATTTAACAAACACATGCATTGTGGGGTGTGTAGTCTTGGTTACCTTCATCATAGGGCGCTTTGAAACACAATTTACTTGTTGGGTAAGAGGCTAACAAATGCACAATAAATAAATAAATAAATACATTGAAGAAAATGGTGCAAAGGAACACGTTGTCCCAGGGGTTTGGGGGGCGGTTTATCGAGTCTCCTGGTTATCCTGCTAATGCCATATGTGACACTTTCAGCCGCCAGGTCTACCATGTTACCCATCAACACTTTGCCAGACCGGACCATAGCAGCAAGCAGCTAGAACGTGCACACTTGTACACACAGGAATGTTGATATGATACTGAATGTTGTCTCAGACTTACATACCCCAACATTCTCAGCGTTCTCATCGTGCACATTACAAGCGCCCTTAGTACTGGAGTAATACATGCAGTGGTCGAAGTGTGCGGGAACGGTTGGGAGCGGTGTTCCATTACTTTGATTTTTTACTGTTAATAACAGCTCCACTACTTTTTGTAACCATTTTCAACAATCCGGAACTGTTCTTTGGGAAATTAAAAGCACACGTTTCCATTTTACCACCTGATATCAGTTACAGGTAAGCTGCAATCTATTTCAACTCAATTGGCTGTCAACCAGCATGACTGCAACCCTTGAAAAACGTTTTGAACTTTGCTCCCTGCCTACCCTGTCCCTCGCCGCAGTCAAAGTTCCACTACTTTTTTGGTGCACTTCTGTCACTGAAAACATGAGACTCAAATATCACCCTCGAAGAACACTCGCGGTCCTCCCTTGATGCCTTCACGACGCCCCTCCTCCCCTAACCACCTCTCTTTATTGTGCCCATAATTGCCCATCGTGCCTACACTGCTCATTCTAGCCCAGTGCTGCCCATTTTCTGTTTAGTCCTTAAGGCCAGTTTCAAACTTTAAAACCCATTTTTTACCTACAGGACCTCTCTGCCACTTTACCCACCAACAGGGCCAGGTTGGCTCCTCCCCTCCACCCTGTTTGTTTTGAACCTATAATCTCAAAATATTTCATTTAAAAGAGTTGGAAAAGCTTTTCACTGGGGATTGATCTGAGATTTCCTCCTGAAATGCTGCTATCAATGAGGGCAACATGAGCCTTAACGGAACCATGTAGCAAGACTTTCAATTGAAAAGGTACCACTCTGCCTTCTTGCGGCACACACTAATACTATCCATAACGTTGAAGTAAAACATGAACAACTTGCCACACTTAAGAGCATCAACCTCTCTCCCATGCCTTAACACTGCCTCCACTTGTGATGAATAGCTCCTTAACCACCTAACTGCGGGAGTGGCCACATCCTACAATGATTTCTCATTGGAATTCAGGACAAACATAGACGCCCTTAGCACTGTCCATGGCTTGTCTTCCATGTCTACGGCGTTGTTAGGCGGAAACCTGTGCAGTTCCCTCTGGGACCACTGCAAAAGATTTAGGACTACAGGCGTTTGGCGGTGAACCTACTTGGTAGCAGTCTGCGCCACACAGATTCACTTGGTAGCTGTGGCTGAGCAGTCAGACTTCTCTCAAGAAAAGTTGAGCAGTATGTGGAGTATACAAAATAGGGCAATTCTTCACAGCAAGACAAGCAAACACGCAACGAGGCTTAGTGTAAAGATATTAAGGTATTTATTTATAACAGAACATCTATGAAAAACACTATAGCACTATCACGGCAAACAAATCAAACACAATTACTCTACGAAGCAGAAAACGATCAATCCCCCTAGCAATATTTCGACAACTCTAGGTTCTACTGGTACCACTTATTTTCAGACAGAGGTGTATACCTCAACCTAGATGACACTCGAACATTAGTTAGGACGGGAGAGAAAAAGATAGGCAGGTTATGAAATCAACACAGTTCAATCCTTCGCGGATAAAATGCAAGGCGGGAAGGCAAGAATCACAATAGATCATAAAGTTCAGAGGCCAGGCCCACTCGGAGAGAGGAAAGGCGCGATGTCCCAAAAAGTCTCTAGTGGAGATGCATTCAAGCCTTTGTAGCAAATTGTTATCAGCAGATTGAACTAGTTCAGAACAATAAATGAGAAAAGCTTGGAGGCGACCCAAGGGAACGGAGAGGATTAAGACACCTCACTCGAACCGATCGAAAGGGAAGCCAGGCGGACACGGTACCTTGTTGTGGAGGGCAGCTCCGGCGGGGGCAGTTGTTCCTGGTGGTGGATGCAAGTCCGGTGCACCATCAGGGAAGAGACCAGCCGCGGAGTGCTCCGTCACAAGGCACCACCTTTTGGTCGCGGTACAGGGGTAGTGACTATCAGGTTGCCGAGGTGCTCTGCACGGGCAATTCGACAACTGCGTCCTGAGGCGAATAAAAAGCAAAGGGGACTGGTTGTTCCCACCAGCCAGGGGAAGAGACTCTCCGGCAGGGAGATCTCCTCTGTCGTCGGGAAGTGGTGAGTCGGTTCCGCAGAGCTCCACCGGAGGTGTCGTCGTGCAGGTCGGCTCAGCGTTACCCTCGTCGGATTCTTAGGTCCTGTGGCGACTTCTGAAGATCCAGTCCCAAAAGCCCTGCTTTTATGCAGAAAACCCCAATTCATTCAGCCTAGCTGCAATCAACACATGCTAAGTGGTGAGCGGGAGTGCGACCGGAGTTGGCAAGGCAACTCAATCCAGGGTGCCTAAACCCCCTCCCACACCCCTGTGGTAACCCAGACAGAATGGCACCACTTTGGAGGGTCTCTCTCCAGAGGCCCGCCAAAAGTGGAACAAAGGGCTCAACCTTTGGTTTAGGAGTCACAGAGACGAACACAGACGCCATTTTAAAAACCGAGTTCTGGCAGAAAATCCCATCCGATAAACTTATTTAAGATAAGGAGACCGGTGGTACGTTAGAGATTAACGAGAAAAAGGGTCAATCTCCAACAATGGGACGAATCCCATAGGGTTATGTTCGGGGTCGAACATAACAAGTAGTTTCCACTGCCACCAGCCAAAACTCGACGAGGGGGGACGGGACAGTGCCCCCTCGAGTAACAGATCTAGGAGTAATCGAATTACCCCTACTAGTACGTCCACAATAAGATGGTTTGTACTAGTTCTGTTAGTAAATTTAGGTCTAGTAAAGCCAATGGTGACTTTACATGCCCGGGGAGACAGTAGTCAGTCCCCGGGTATGGAGTCTATGGTGGGGGTCCGCTAGGACGCCCCAGTGTTACGGCACGTAGGGTGCATTGTAACACACATAGAAAAACATATGAGACCCTATGGAGTAAAAGACCCCATAGCCCATCGAACACATTGACATTTCAAAGGAATTACACACATACATGTCCAAGAGTGGGCGAAAAGAGTCGCACTCTTGGCAGGATGGAAAAAAACAAACTCCAGAAATCCAGCAAAGCTGCTGGGGGACTCACTAGGTTAGGAAATTCAGCCTAAACAGAGAATTCTCCCTAACAGGCGTTCCATCCTGGCCTACGGCGTTCCATCCTGGCCCACGGCGTTCCATCCTGGCCCACAGCATTCCATCCTGGCCTACAGCATTCCATCCTGGCCCACAGCATTCCATCCTGCCCTACGGTGTTCCATCCTGGCCTACGGCGTTCCATCCTTGTTAGGGAGAATTCTCATAAATTGCTAATTTCCCTTACCTACTGAGTCCCTCAGCAGCTTTGCTGGATTTCTAGGATTTATTTTTTTCACCTGGTAAGAGTGTGAGCCTTTTCTACATTGTTACATGTGTTTTACTGAGTGTATTTCTACTTTTTGTGTGATCTTGGGCGCTGGAGCCTCACTTACTCCTTAGCCCCATTTTCTTCATGTGTGTTACACAGCACCTTCAGTGCAGTGACACAGGGTTTTCTTTGAGACTTCCCACTGACTCCATTTTCTGGGGCTGACTACTGTCCCCCAGAAATATAAAGTTGACATTAAGGGGTCGATTCATGGAATTAATGTGCGCCGAAAATTCCCGCGCAGAGTGCCAAAACGTTTGATTCGCAGTAAAAGTGCGAAAATCGCAGTGCAAGTGTGAAAATCGCATGGAAACCAGCGCACATCGATTCATGGAAGTCCGTGCGCGAGAAAAACAATGGATGTGCGCTGAAAAAGTGCGCCGCACACGCTGGTGCACAGGTCATCCAACAGCGTGCGTCACGGCCACTGCGAAATCGCACATAGCGCGGCGCACATCACAAAAGTAGGTGGAACACGGGGCGTAACACTCGGAATGGGGAACAGCACGTTAAAATATGGGCGTCACGGGGGAAGTACAGGAGGCAAGTACGCGGAACGCCCACATGCTCGCCTACAACCCGTATTCATGGAATCGAATAGGGCAAACCAGCGCACAGTGAAAGACGTGCACAGGGTCACACAAGTACGCCACAATAAAGCAGGCGGTAGCGTCCCTGCGCCTGAAATAAATGTCCGCCAAAATGTGTGCTAACAAAAAGCACCCATATACAGCCATGATGAATGGTCCATACAGTGGCCCTCTAGGACAAATGAGGTGCAAAGGGGTACCGACAAACACGGACACCCGCTGTGTGAAAAATAGCGTGTGCGTGTGTTTCTGGGTGCGCGGGAAGTTCCACACGCGATTAGCCTGGGTACGTGTACTTTTGAGTGCGCGGGAAGTTCCACACGCGATTAGCCTGGATACGTGTGTTTCGGGGTGTGCAGGAAGTTCCACACACGATTGGCCTGGGTACATGTACTTCGGGGTGCGCAGGAAGTTCCACACGCGATTAGCCTGGGTACGTGTACTTCGGGGTGTGCGGGAAGTTCCACACGCGATTAGCCTGGGTACGTGTGTTTTGATGTGCGTGGGAAGTTCCACACGCGATTGGCCTGGGTACGTGTACTTCGGGGTGCGCGGGAAGTTCCACACGCGATTAGCCTGGGTACGTGTGTTTCGGGATGCACGGGAAGTTCCACACGCGATTGGCCTGGGTACGTGTACTTCAGGATGCGCGGGAAGTTCCACATGCGATTGGCCTGGGTACGTGTACTTCAGGATGCGCGGGAAGTTCCACATGCGATTGGCCTGGGTACGTGTATTCCGTGGTGCGCAGGAAGATTCACACGCGATTTCAGCAGGGTACGTGTATTTCGGTGGTGCCGGGTAATGCTACACGTGATTTGGCCGTGTGGGTCTTCCCAGGTGTTCCCTCTACACCATCCACGGCCCCTGCAGGCAGCCCACACCACAGGGGACTACCCTGCACCCCTGCTCATGTCCCACAGGCAACCCATCCACCATGGCCATGCCCCCCAGCCAACCCACATGTCACCTTGCACTACTGATCACCAACACATGTCTCCCAGCACCCCCACCCCCCAGCACTGTGGGGCACCCTCCAACAGGCTCCCACTCATGTCTCCCATCACCCCCACCCCCCAGCAGTGCAGGGCACCCTCCAGCAGGCCCCCACACATGTCCCCATGCACCCCCACCCCCCAGCATCCAGGGGCACCCTCCACCAGGCCCCCACGCATGTCCCCCTGCACCCCCACCCCCCAGCAGTGCAGGGCACCCTCCACCAGGCCCCCACACATGTCTACCAGCACCCCCACCCCCCAGCAGTGTAGGGCACCCTCCGCCAGGCCCCCACTCATGTCTCCCACCACCCTCACCCCCCAGCATCCAGGGGCACCCTCCACCAGGCCCCCACTCATGTCTCCCACCACCCCCACCCCCCAGCAGTGCAGGGCACCCTCCACCAGGCCCCCACTCATGTCTCCCACCACCCCCACCCCCCAGCAGTGCAGGGCACCCTCCACCAGGCCCCCACTCATGTCTCCCACCACCCCCACCCCCCAGCAGTGCAGGGCACCCTCCACCAGGCCCCCACTCATGTCCCCCTGCACCCCACCCCCCAGCATCCAAGGGCACCCTTCACCAGGCCCCCACACATGTCTCCCAGCACCCCCACGACCCAGCAGTGCAGGGCACCCTCCACCAGGCCCCCACTCATGTCCAACTCATGTGTCCCATCACCCTCACCCACCAGCATCCAGGGACACCCTCCACCAGGCCCCCACTCATGTCTCCCATCACCCCCACCCCCCAGCATCCAGGGGCACCCTCCACCAGGCCCACACTCATGTCCCCCTGCACCCCCACCCCCAGCAGTGCAGGGCACCCTCCACCAGGCCCCCACTCATGTCCAACTCATGTGTCCCATCACCCCCACCCACCAGCATCCAGGGGCACCCTCCACCAGGCCCTCACTCATGTCTCCCATCACCCCCACCCCCAGCATCCAGGGGCACTCTCCACCAGGCCCCCACTCATGTCTCCCACCACCCCCACCCCCCAGCAGTGCATGGCACCCTCCGCCAGGCCCCCACTCATGTCTCCCACCACCCCCGAGCAGTGCAGGGCACCCTCCAGCAGGCCCCAACTCATGTCTCCCACCACCCCCACCCCCCAGCATCCAGGGGCACCCTCCACCAGGCCCCCACTCATGTCCCCCTGCACCCCCACCCCCCAGCAGTGCAGGGCACCCTCCACCAGCCCCCCACTCATGTCCAACTCATGTGTCCCATCACCCCCACCCACCAGCATCCAGGGACACCCTCCACCAGGCTCCCACTCATGTCTCACATCACCCCCACCCCCCAGCATCCAGGGGCACCCTCCACCAGGCCCCCACTCATGTCTCCCACCATCCCCACCCCCCAGCAGTGCAGGGCACCCTCCACCAGGCCCCCACACATGTCTCCCAGCACCCCCACCACCCAGCAGTGCAGGGCACCCTCCACCAGGCCCCCACTCATGTCCAACTCATGTGTCCCATCACCCCCACCCACCAGCATCCAGGGGCACCCTCCACCAGGCCCCCACTCATGTCTCCCATCACCCCCACCTCCCAGCATCCAGGGGCACCCTCCACCATGCCCCCACTCATGTCTCCCACCACCCCCACCCCCCAGTAGTGCAGGGCACCATCCACCAGGCCCCCACACATGTCTCCCTGCACCCCCACACCCCCAGCATCCAGGGGCACCCTCCACCAGGCCCCCACTCATGTCCCCCTGCACCCCCACCCCCTCAGCAGTGCAGGGGAACCCTCCACCAGGCCCCCACTCATGTCCCCCTGCACCCCACCCCCCAGCATCCAAGGGCACCCTTCACCAGGCCCCCACACATGTCTCCCTGCACCCCCACCCCCCAGCAGTGCAGGGCATCCTCCACCAGGCCCCCACACATGTCTCCCAGCACCCCACCCCCCAGCAGTGTAGGGCATCCTCCACCAGGCCCCCACTCATGTCCAACTCATGTCCCCCTGCACCCCCACCCTGCAGCATCCAGGGGCACCCTCCACCAGGCCCCCACTCATGTCTCCCATCACCCTCACCCTCCAGCATCCAGGGGCACCCTCCGCCAGGCCCCCACTCATGTCTCTCACCACCCCCACCCCCCAGCAGTGCAGGGCACCCTCCACCAGGCCCGCACACATGTCTCCCAGCACCCCCACCACCCAGCAGTGCAGGGCACCCTCCACCAGGCCCCCACTCATGTCCAACTCATGTGTCCCATCACCCCCACCCACTAGCATCCAGGGGCACCCTCCACCAGGCCCTCACTCATGTCTCTCATCACCCCCACCCCCCGGCATCCAGGGGCACCCTCCACCAGGCCCCCACTCATGTCTCCCAGCACCCCCACCCCCCAGCAGTGCAGGGCTCCCTCCACCAGGCCCCCACACATGTCTCCCACCCCTCCACACCCCCCAGCAGTGCAGGGCACCCTCCACCAGGCTCCAACTCATGTGTCCCATCACCCCCACCCACCAGCATCCAGGGGCACCCTCCACCAGGCCCCCACTCATGTCTCCCATCACCCCCACCCCCCAGCATCCAGGGGCACCCTCCACCAGGCCCCCACTAATGTCTCCCACCACCCCCTCCCCCCAGCAGTGCAGGGCACCCTCCACCAGGCCCCCACTCATGTCTCCCACCACCCCCACCCCCCAGCAGTGCATGGCACCCTCCACCAGGCCCCCACACATGTCCCCCTGCACCCCCACGCCCCAGCATCCAGGGGCACCCTCCACCAGGCCCCCACTCAGGTCTCCCACCACCCCCACCCCCCAGCATCCAGGTGCACCCTCCACCAGGCCCCACACATGTCTCCCAGCACCCCCACCCCCCAGCAGTGCAGGGCACCCTCCACCAGGCCCCCACACATGTCTCCCAGCACCCCCACCCCTCAGCAGTACAGGGCACCCTCCACCAGGCCCCCACTCATGTCTCCCAGCACCCCCACCCCCCAGCAGTGCAGGGCACCCTCCACCAGGCCCCCACACATGTCTCCCACCCCCCACCCCCCACCCCCCAGCAGTGCAGGGCACCCGCCACCAGGCCCCCACTCATGTCTCCCACCACCCCCACCCCCCAGCAGTGCAGGGCACCCTCCACTAGGCCCCCACACATGTCTCCCACCCTCCACCCCCCAGCAGTGCAGGGCACCCGCCACCAGGCCCCCACTCATGTCTCCCACCACCCCCACCCCCCAGCAGTGCAGGGCACCCTCCACCAGGCCCCCACACATGTCTCCCACCCCTCCACACCCCACAGCATCCAGGGGCACCCTCCACCAGGCCCCAACTCATGTGTCCCATCACCCCCACCCACCAGCATCCAGGGGCACCCTCCACCAGGCCCCCACTCATGTCTCCCATCACCCCCACCCCCCAGCATCCAGGGGCACCCTCCACCAGGCCCCCCACTCATGTCCCCCTGCACCCCCACCCCTCAGCATCCACGGGCACCATCCACCAGGCCCACACTCATGTCCAACTCATGTCCCCCTGCACCCACATCCCCCAGCCGTGCGATTTGCCTGGGTACGTGTATTCCTGGGGTGCGCGGGTAGTCTCCCATGCGATACCATCAGGGTACGTGTATTATGGGTTGGCGGGAAGTTCCACACGCGATTGCCCTGGGTACGTGTATTTCGGTGTGCACGTGAACTTCCACACGGGACTGGGCCTGTGAGAGTGGGGTACGTGTATTCCAGGGGTAGGCGGGAATATTTACTTGCGACTGGCCTGGGAGAGTGTGTTACGTGTATTCCTGGGGTGGGCGGGAAGATTCACACGGTCGCCTACAACGTGCAGAAAAATAAATGGTCCAATCCTGAAACACGTACGCCAGCATGAAGCAGGCGTACGTCGACCCGCGCAGCATAAAAGTGCGCGCAAGCAACAAACAAGCTCAGACGCCAGGATGAATATACCGTTCCTAGCAGCAGTGGCCGGGGGTTACCAAAGGAGGAGGAGGAGGAGGATAGTGAGGGCCCGAATTTTCACTCCCAGAACCAGCCTGTTTGGGATGCCTGATGACCAGGTGTATGGGAGGTACAGGTTTCCACCACACATAATACTGGACCTGGTCAGTGAGTGGGAGGATGACCTCACATCACCCACCCTGTGCTCCCAAGCACTCAGCCCCCTGGAGAAGGTCCTTAATGTACTGCACTTCTTGGCCACAGGATCATTTCAGCGGACAAGTGCCATAGTGGGTGGGGTGTCACAGGCCACGCAGTCACGCTGCCTACACCAGGTCTTGAACATCATCACTGCACGCCCATCAGTCCGCAGGCACATATACCTGCCCAGGACACCTGCAGAAAGGCAGGCTGCCGCCCTGGATTTCTACGGTGTGGCACATTTCCCCAAAGTGCTAGGTGCCATTGACTGCACCCATGTGGCACTACGTCCCCCCAGGGCATCTGAGCACATCTATAGGAACCGCAAGCACTGGCATTCCATCAACGTGCAGGTAGTATGTAATGCCAAGGGAATCATCACCTCAGTATATGTCAACTATCCAGGGTCCACCCACGACAGCTTAATTTACCGAATGTCTACCCTAAGCCGGGACCTAGAAGCTGGGCGGCACGGCAATACATGGCTGCTTGGTGAGTATGAATGCCACTGCACATGCATGCATGTCAGATGCAGAGTTATGTCACTACCCCACTAATTATACCCATCACCTCCTCACCAGGGGACAGTGCCTACCCTCTGTGTTATGCATCGACGGCGGACTTGGTCGGTTTGGCACCGTTGGCGTCACATCTCGTCAACATATCGCTTTAAACCCAAGTTGACGTATAGTTTTTCCAAAATGGCGCATCGAACTGAGAGTAACAGTCTAGTCCTGCAGAATGGCGGACAAGAGGCTCCTCCCTCTTTCCTGGAGACGGTACATCTGAAGCAGAAGCCAGGAGGAAGGTGCGTTGCTTCTGCTTACTGTAGCTACGTTACGTGAGTAATCGAATAGTTCCGAACTTTCCTCCTGCTTCCCTACCTTTCCGCAACTCCTCTGCTTCTTACCTTTCAACTCCTTTATATTTCCAGGTATTCTTTTCCTCCTCGCCCAACAAGCACAGAGAGTACTCCCACGGCCCCAAGCTTATCGCAGGAACCCTTTCAAGCAGCGTTCCCCGTTGTTAAGGAAGATTCTTTCCAAGTAGGTCGCGTACCTCGTCAGATACTTGACTCCCATCAGGCTACTTTTTGCTGTTAGTAATTCTCGACCCTTTCAGGTTGTGTTCCTTTCTGCTAACGAGGATTCGTGGTATCAGACTACATTTCCCATAACCCCTTCTCCACAAGTCACGAACCTTGTCCTTGTCATCTTAGGTAAACTAAACTCCTCAATAGGTATTCTGAGTAAGACTTCCTACTCCCTTCTTTCTAACCTCTCTTTTTCCTTACTCTTTTACCCAAAGGAGTCAAGCGTGTTTCAAACAGCAGGAGTTCCCATCCGTCTATTCTCCCGTTCTAACAGAAATACAGTCCGGAAAGGTATCCTCATTTCCTATATCCTTTGACATACCTTTCCGTCAAGAACATCTTAGTAATTCTCTCCTTATATTATAGTTACCTCCACGTGAAGTAGAATACACCTGCTAGACATTGGGGATCAAACTACGCTCTCTAGCCACGCACCCCAATTTCTATTGACCAGCGCTCTCAAGCAGCCCAGGGTTTTTTACCTTTCAAGGGTTTCCCTGCTGTGGTCTCCAAGAGCTTTAATTACAAGCGCGAGGAGAGTGCGGCAGGTGAACTTTCATCTCTTCCTTCAGCTCCGAAGACAAGGTAGGCTGTACTTTGATTGTGTTGCCCATCGGCCAACATCAAGAGTGAGAAATAGATCATTTGATTGGTATCCTATAATTTATTAACAGATAGCAACGCCTGAATATCACCTAGTGTTGGCGGTTGGAGAACGCAACCGAGTGTAGCCCTACTATGGAGCAACAAGTGCAACAGTTGGTTTCTGCCATGCAAGCACTATCGGCGGAAATGCAACAACTTAAACAAGAAAATCTCAGTTTACTTCAGACTGTAGGGCAGTCAGGACAGAGTTCAGGGGTTCCCCCGGGTCCCTTGCCTTGTGGCAGATTTGATGGAAACCCTCATATGGTGAGGGAATTCTTAGAATCCTGCACAGTCCAATTTACTTTCAAAGCAGCGTTTTTTCCTACCGACAGGGATAAGGTAGGTCACATGATCGCCCAGATGACGGGAGCCGCTTTGGCATGGGCCACTCCTCTTGTGACCAACAACAATCCCATTCTCGACTCTTATCCCGCCTTTTGTAATAGTGTTAAAAGTATGTTCGGGAGACAAGAAGTTACCATTGTATCCCAAGAGAAGCTATTGGCTTTAAAACAGGGAAATCAAGATATCCTAACATACATAACCAAATTTAAACAAATGGCTGCAGACACCTCTTGGGCAGACGATGCTCAGATCACCATATTTAGGCGGGGTCTTTCTGAGGAACTTAAAGACGAGGTATCCAGAGTAGCGAGACCACACAACTTGGCCGAATTCATTTCCTTAGTAATGCAACTGGATTTTCGTCTACAAGAACGGAATAAGGAAAGAAGGAAGGGACGTACTTTTAGACAGCTGACAGAAGGTGGTACTTCCTCAAACAAAGGCACTTCATCTGAAGAACCTATGCAGTTGGGGACTACCAGAGGCCCCCTTTCGGCAGAAGAACGAGTTAGGCGAAAGACACAGGGACTTTGTATGTACTGTGGTTCCAACACCCATACTGTGAAAGAATGTACTGTGGCTCCACAAAGGAAACCGGGAAACGCCAAAGCCCGACCGTAAAGGGAACGACGGGGCAGGGCTTTCTTTCAGTTACCGGTTCCCTACTTAAGAAGGAGTCTCATCCTCCCAACTTCATCAATAATTCCATGGTGGTTCTTGAAGTATCCTTGTCTTGGAAGAACATTAGATTAGAGAGAGTATCCGCATTGATAGACAGTGGCGCTGCAGGTAACTTTATAGATGACTCTTGGTCTAGAAATCATGGGATACCCAGAGAAACCAAATACGTGGAAATCCCAGTTGAAAGTGTAGATGGTAGTCCATTAACATCTGGCCCTATTAAGGAACAGACTTGTTCCCTTGGTCTTCACATATCTGCCCACCAGGCGATAGTGGTCCTTGATATAATTCGCACTGCACATTATCCGATCATACTCGGACTACCTTGGTTGAGGAGACACAACCCATACATCAACTGGTCAGCGGGTACGCTTTTTTTGGGTTCAGAACATTGTGTTCATCACTGTCAAGAAACGAAAAGATCTCCAGATGACTGCATTTCCAGCAAGATACTTAATCAGGTTTCTTCAATACCCCCAGAATACCAGATGTACCAGTCAGTATTTTCTCAGTCAGAATATTCATCTCTCCCACCACATCGAAGGGACGACTGTGCTATCGAATTGCTTCCCGACTGTCCCTTGCCCTTCGGTCGCATGTATATCCTATCAGCCAAAGAGAAGGAAGCCTTAAAAGAGTACCTTCATACCCATCTACAAAACGGTTTGATCACGGAATCAACCTCCCCAGCGGCCGCGTCTTTGTTTTTCATTCCAAAGAAGAACACAACGGAACTTCGTCCGTGTATCGATTATAGAGGACTAAACAAAATCACAGTACCTGATAAGTACCACATGCCGCTTATACCAGACATCTTGGAGGCGATCAGAGGAGCCCAAATCTACACTAAACTCGATCTACGGGGTGCGTATCATCTGATTCGCATATATACTGGAGACGAATGGAAGACAGCGTTTTGAACGCCCTTTGGACATTTTCAATATCGTGTAATGCCCTTTGGCTTGGCAAATGCCCCCGCAGTCTTCCAAAGGTTTATGGATCATGTTTTTTCAGACATTTCTCTTCATTATGTTATCGTCTACTTAGATGATATACTGGTGTTTTCTCCTTCCTTGTCCGAACATATACGACATGTGCGTGAAGTCCTACATCGATTACAACAAAATCACCTATTATGTAAACTGGAGAAATGTGAGTTCCATCAAACAACGGTCGCCTACTTGGGTTATATTCTATCCCCTCAGGGTATCGCTATGGATCCAACAAAAGTGTCAGCCATCATTGAATGGCCCTCACCAAGATCGGTAAAGGATATCCAGAGATTTCTAGGTTTCGCAAATTTTTACAGGCGCTTTATACCCCATTTTTCTAAGCTTATCATGCCTTTAACTCATTTGTTGAAAAAAGGAGTTGCCTTCAATTGGTCTTCTGAAACACAAAGGTCTTTTCAAGACCTGAAAGGATTGTTTACTGCTGCACCTATCTTATCGGTCCCTGATCAAAGGAGACGTTTCATTGTGGAATCCGATGCTTCTCATCACACCATCGGCGCTATACTTTTACAACCGGACCATAGAAACAATGAGAAACCCATCGCCTATCTTTCCAAGACTCTGACCCCTGCGGAATTGAACTATACAGTCCTCGAGAAAGAACTCTTGGCCATCAAACGTGCCTTTGAGGAATGGTGCCATCTCTTATTAGGAGCACAACATCCTGTTGAGGTGAGAACGAACCATCAAAACCTCCGCACCTTACAATACGCGCAAACCTGCAACAGCAGACAAGCGAGATGGGCACATTTCTTTTCTCCTTTTCGCATCGTTTTCACCTTCATTCCAGGAAGAAACAACCAAAGGGCGGACGCACTATCTCGACGGGATCCCTGGGAGAAGACTGCTTTTCAACCTGAACCTTTGTTTCCCAAGACGCTTTTCATTTCAGTCCTCCATAACTTCTTGCAAAGGATGAAAGACCGAAGCAAGATTTGGGTCCCTTCTAACCCCGAGATTATCGCACGACATGGTCTTACACTTAGCAAGGGATTGCTGTTCAAAGATGAAAAGATGTTTGTTCCGGAGGAAATCCTGCAAAAAGAAGTCTTACGACTCTGTCATGATTCTCGTGTTGCTGGACATCGGGGTTTTGTAAACACTACGGAATTGATCCAGAGACATTTCTGGTGGCCTTCTCTGCAACAGGTCGTACGACTGTACATCAGTTCCTGCCCGGTCTGTCTTCAAACCAAGTCATCACGTCAACCCCCCATTGGTGAATTGACTCAAATGCCACTCCCCAATAAGCCATGGCAAATACTCTCCACTGACTTTATAGTGGATCTCCCTTTGTCAGAGGGTTGTAACACGATTATGGTCACGGTTGACTCTCTGACCAAGATGGCTCATTTTATTCCTCTCTCTTCCGTACCTTCAGCAGGTACGATGGCTCGAATTTTTCTGGACCATATTTTTTCATTGCATGGACTCCCTGATACTATCATATCAGACCGTGGTCCGCAATATACCTCCAACTATTGGCGCTACCTGTGTAACACCTTAGGGATCTCACGAGCTCTGAGTTCGGGCTACCACCCACAAACCAATAGGCAAACTGAGCGTCTCAATCAGACCCTAGAGGGTTACCTCAGATGTTACATATCGTCGGCCCAAGACAATTGGAAGGAACTTCTACCGTTAGCAGAATTTGCGTATAACAACGCACAACATTCCGCAACCCGTTCCAGCCCCTTCTATTGTACATATGGATTTCATCCGTCAGTATTTCCTGCTTCTCTGCCTCAATCCCTGCCTATTCCGAATTTGGAGAAACTCGCTGACGGAATCCGACAGGGACACGTCAAAGCGGTTACGGCCCTACAAGCTGCCCAAGAAGCAAGCAAGAGGCAAGTGGACAGACACCGGACTCCAGCACCGCTTATAAATATCGGAGACAAAGTATGGTTGGCAAGCAAGTTCCTGCCCAGAAGACTGGTCCCTTCCAAATTGTCACCTAAATTTTATGGCCCATTCACTGTATTGGAAAAGAAGGGAGCAGCGGCTTATCGTTTACAGTTACCATTGTCATGGAGTCGCATTCACCCTACCTTTCATGTGTCTCAATTGAAACTGGATGTGAGGAGTCAATTTCATCCTAAACACTCTGGTATGCCTCCCCCTGTTTTGCTAGACTCTGCCCCTGAATACGAGGTGTCGGGAATTTGTGACGCCCGCTACTATCGCGGGGGTCTTCAATTCCTGGTGGACTGGAAGGGATATTCCGTGGCTGAGCGCTCTTGGGAACCCGCTTCAGCGGTTCATGCCCCGCGCCTGGTTCGCTTGTTTTACAGAAATCATCCGGGCAAACCGGGGGGTTCTTCCCTTGGAAGGGGGCATACTGTTATGCATCGACGGCGGACTTGGTCGGTTTGGCACCGTTGGCGTCACATCTCGTCAACATATCGCTTTAAACCCAAGTTGACGTATAGTTCTTCCAAAATGGCGCATCGAACTGAGAGTAACAGTCTAGTCCTGCAGAATGGCGGACAAGAGGCTCCTCCCTCTTTCCTGGAGACGGTACATCTGAAGCAGAAGCCAGGAGGAGGGTGCGTTGCTTCTGCTTACTGTAGCTATGTTACGTGAGTAATCGAATAGTTCCGAACTTTCCTCCTGCTTCCCTACCTTTCCGCAACTCCTCTGCTTCTTACCTTTCAACTCCTTTATATTTCCAGGTATTCTTTTCCTCCGCGCCCACCGAGCGCAGAGAGTACTCCCACGGCCCCGAGCTTATCGCAGGAACCCTTTCAAGCACCGTTCCCCGTTGTTAAGGAAGATTCTTTCCAAGTAGGTCGCGTACCTCGTCAGATACTTGACTCCCATCAGGCTACTTTTTGCTGTTAGTAATTCTCGACCCTTTCAGGTTGTGTTCCTTTCTGCTAACGAGGATTCGTGGTATCAGACTACATTTCCCATAACCCCTTCTCCACAAGTCACGAACCTTGTCCTCGTCATCTTAGGTAAACTAAACTCCTCAATAGGTATTCTGAGTAAGACTTCCTACTCCCTTCTTTCTAACCTCTCTTTTTCCTTACTCTTTTACCCAAAGGAGTCAAGCGTGTTTCAAACAGCAGGACTTCCCATCCGTCTATTCTCCCGTTCTAACAGAAATACAGTCCGGAAAGGTATCCTCATTTCCTATATCCTTTGACATACCTTTCCGTCAAGAACACCTTAGTAATTCTCTCCTTATATTATAGTTACCTCCACGTGAAGTAGAATACACCTGCTAGACATTGGGGATCAAACTACGCTCTCTAGCCACGCACCCCAATTTCTATTGACCAGCGCTCTCAAGCAGCCCAGGGTTTTTTCCCTTTCGAGGGTTTCCCTGCTGTGGTCTCCAAGAGCTTTAATTACAAGCGCGAGGAGAGTGCGGCAGGTGAACTTTCATCACTTCCTGCAGCTCCGAAGACAAGGGAGGCTGTACTTTGATTGTGTTGCCCATCGGCCAACATCAAGAGTGAGAAATAGATCATTTGATTGGTATCCTATAATTTATTAACACTCTGAGCACCCACATGATGACGCCAATTCGGAACCCCATCACGCCTCCCGAGGTAAGATATAACACACCCCATATTGCAACCCGGGGCATAGTGGAGCGCACATTCGGAGTGCTCAAGTCACGCTTTCGCTCCCTTGACTGTTCTGGCGGGCAGCTGTTATATGCGCCCCAAGTATTGTGCAGGATCATAGTGACAGCATGTGTCCTGCACAATGTTGCAACACGCCGGGGCCTGGCTGTGGACATGGTGGTGCCCCCACATCCCCAACCACATGCACGCCCGCTGCGCATGGGAGGGGAAAGGGCACGGGGTGAGGCAGCCCGTACGCAGCTGGTGGCTAATTACTTCACATAGAAATCACACCCCTATGGAGTGCACACAGCCCTGGCACATACCATCTGATAAGCAATGATGACTCGACCTGACAATTATGACGAACAAAGGGACAGTCAACTGTCAGAACCATAGCAGCCTGAGATTGTTCATGTGTAAGTGTCAGAATGTGTGCATCCCTATCTACACAAACACCACCAATGCAGTGTCATCAAAAGACACACTTCCATGCTGCAAAAATGAATACCCACTTGCAAAATACTACATGAGAACAGTGCCATGTCACCCAACCCCTCCCCGGCACGGCCATACAACACACCATGGCATGTCATGCAATGTGAGAGCAAACAAATTAATCCCCACAACATGCCCCAAGTGTCACCAACTACAGTGCCCCTAATGGAAACATGGCCACACATGAAATGCTCACAGTAATGCAGGACCTACAACACACATTACCAAATACTTACCAAGAATACCAATCACCTACACAACCTCCAACCTACCTTAAACATGACATTACAGACGTAAAAAATGGTAGCCTCACTACCTGATAATGCCAGCATTTCGAAAACACTTCCAAGTATACAGTGTTAGCGCCACGCAAGAGTGTAGGTGCACTGCTTACAACATGGACTCCAGTTCCAAGGTGGACCGCCTTGTGAAGACATGAGAAATGGACCTGCAAATTAGGAGGATGAGATGGATGCAGAGGCACATATCAATACACCATGCAGTGTACAATACAACAATATGCACTAGGAATGTATACACAGTATTGACTACAGACTGCCCCACACATCAAATGGGAGTCCAACGTCACCATGTACGTCAATGTCACTTGGGCACACCCTTTGCAAGCCCATGGAAACGGGAAGCAGGAGGGGTGTGTGTCACACAAACCCAAGCATCTGAACCAAATTCATGATAAGCCTGCATGTGCCCAGCCACAATACAGCGTATGCCCACGGGAGCCACACAAGGCAACACACTGTCCAAAAATCAAAAATTAAAAAAAAATAAAAAATAAAAAATCAAAAATGGCCATCAATGGGCCCGGGGGGGTTGGGGGAGGCCACCCAGGAGGTCCGAGGACAGGGTGCACACCAAAACCCACCTGTGTGGATCTTGCGGAAAAAAAACACCTCCATGGGCTCATGGCCTGCACGGCTACCCTATTGTGAGAGAATCACTGCTGTCGCTCTCCTCACCCTCTGCAGCTGCATCAGGAGGTGGTGGCACTATGTGAGGCAGCCCGCGCAAAGCCCTAGTCTGTTCCTCCATGGCAGCAAGCATGCGGGTGTGGAAGGTCTCGTTCTGGAGGATGATTGTGCGTAGGTCCCCATGCAACAACTCACGGGATGCCTGGACCTCCGCCCTAGTTGCCTGCATCTCAGCTGAGAGCGTATGTGTGAGATGCTTCAGCTGCTGTTCTGTCCTTCTGTCTGTTGAAGCCTCAAGCTCAACAAGAGTTGTCATGAGGTGAAGGAGTTCCACCCTCAGGGCTTCCCTGTGGCCCTGGGACTCTATGGAAATGGCTTCCCGCAGAGTCCTCGGTCGGGCCTGAGACCCCTCCTGGGTCTGCACCATCTCCACAACCACAGCAGTATCAAGTGCGTCATCCCCTGCAAAGACATAAAAGAAAACAAATGGAAACAGGCATTAGCACTATGGCACACAATTAGGGCTGAGAAGCTACAGAAACAGTACTTGATTGACACATGTCCCACATGACTAAAACCCTCCCATGCATGCACCGTGACTGCGTGTGAAGGGGAGGCAGATGGCACACATTGATGACACCAAGATGGAAGATGAACACATTTGCTGCATGCTGCCTAGCAGTGGCATCACACATTGGCCTGTGATTGGCAGGTCAAATACACATGCCATCACACAGATGGCATGTACCCTAGCCATGAAGTGAAGAGGGAGAGGAGGGCACCAATTGTTCATTCAGTCTAGTTTGCTCATGAAATTGATTTTTTCATTGAAATGGTTCAAATGTTTAACCTGGAGCTGCCAATCCAAAATGGTCCTATAGCACAGGGACATGTCTAAACAAATCATGTCCAGGAAACAAAGCCAGTCCACTGTACCATAGCCATGTCAGACATGTGACAATAGGACTGAGAAATGCCTAGTAAAAGTGGTGGTATGCAAACAATCTGCCTGAATAAACAGAGGAAAATAAGCAACAATGTTGTGGCAAGATGACACTTCAAGGGCAACTGGCATGGTGTTGGGCTGGATGTCTAATGTTGGCAGAAGGGATACTGCTATACCCAAATGCTGGTCCGCAGAATGTATTGGATGAGGCACATGGGTGACCCAAACCACTCAGGCACACACACCCTCACCTGGCACCCAAACAGAAGCCCTCACACACACACCATGCACATGGATGACACACACATGCATGTGCACTCACCGGACAATGCCTCGTAATCTGCCAGTTCTCCCATGCCGTGGATCTGTTCCTCCGTGACGTAGGTCCCAGCAACCTGCTCATGTGGAGTGAGTTCAATGTCCTCTGCTGGAGACCCACCTCCAATCACTAGAGTAGCGGCATGACTTGAGGCCAGCTTATTCTTTGCCCTGCGCTTCAGGTCATTCCAGCGCTTGTAGCATTCAGTAGCTGTGCGCCTCACAATTCCAAGGGCACTTATGATGTCCGCGATGGTCTGCCAGTGTGCCTGACGTTGTGCAGGTGTGGTTTTGGATCCTGCAACAATCACCATTTCGCGGTCATGTGCGGACACATACTCTACAAGTGCATTCAGTTCGGCCTCATTGAAGCTGGGCTTCCTTGACGGGCCGGACTGTGTAGCCGTGTCTGGGGCATCAGCCTCTACTGGACGAGCACTCTTCCTCTTCCGCTTGGAAGGTGGTGGGGATCCTGAGTGTCCTACACCACTTTGGACACTAGGGGCAGGAGCCCTGGTGGACTCTGTACTAGGAGTGTGGGATTGCACACTCAGCATGGGAGTTGGTGCATGCATTAGCTCAAGTGTGATGGTGTCAGGGGAAATGTCAGCAGGATGGACTTGGACCGACACTGTCCTTGCTGGGTGTGTGAGAGGTGGGGTGGATGGAGCCGCAGCTGCACCTGCAGCCTCCCCAGCCTGCCTACGTGGGGCAGCAGATGATCTAGCTGCCCCTGATCCACGTGGCCTGATGACACCAACGTGCACCGGCGCACGTGGCCTAGACCGGCTGACCTGGAAGTCAGCCATGGAGTCACCCAGGTCTGGTTCCACAGTGGGCTGGTCCAACAAGGGCTGAGCATGGATGGTGTCAGCCACGTTACCCTCAACCAGGGGGTGGGGGGGGGGTGGGTGTCCCTGACTGCTCCTCCACACATGGGGGGGCTAGGGGCACCCTGCAAGTCACGGCCACGTCCCCTACCGGATCCACCACGGCCACCACTTGGGGCTCGGCCTCCTTTGCCACCCTTACGGCTTGTTCGCCTCCCAGCCATGGCACTGATGTTATTGTGCGTATGGGAGTCGATGTGAACTATTGTCCTGGGTAATTGGGGGTCAAAGGGGTTGGGTACCAGATGGTAATCGTACCCTAGTGCTCTAGCAAGGCTGTATGTCACCCCTGGGGAAAGATGACGGGTCACGCAACGCACAGGCACCCCAAAAAAGGGAAGTAAGGTGCACGCAACCCCTCCTAGACCACGTGTGTGGAAAAATAAACCTGCACTACGCTGTGGCACCCAGAAACACAAGAATGAACGTATGCTTGTCGCACGCAGCCTAGAATGACCTCTGAAGGGGTATGCGACACACGGGGCAAGCACAGATGTTAAATACGTGCGCGACTCACCGTCTGCCAGGAACAAAAGCGTGAAAAATATGCACGTGTGCGCTTTGGCAACACCCCCGCCAAAAGTAGAATTGTACGCTGTCTGAGGAGACAGGACAACAGTAGAAGGGAACGCTGTTTGAGGAAACAGGCCCAGGAAAAAGAGGAAAAGAGGAAAAGAGAAAAAGCTGTCAGAGGTAACAGGGAGTACGAACTTGAAACGTTGTGAAGTAAATCGCGTGTGAACCGACAAGAAGTACAGATTTCACCCACTCGCTCTCCACGAAAAGCACGTACAAGGAAATGGCGTTCTACACGTACCTTTTATTCACACGTCACAGACGCGCATACGCGATGAGGCCATTTCCACCAATTACCCGCTTTGACACTCGGACGTATATCTTCTTTTTTACACGCGCCATTCTCTTCGGCCATGCGTGTGATGTCATGGCTGCGCATGGGGGCCTTTGGGCCAATGAAATCGCGTATGCTTGCAGATGCGCTTACGCGCTAAGGGCCTTTCCTCAAATTACATGCAGACGTGCAGGATTTTCACGTGCCAAATCACTCCGTATCAAGCTGGCCACGCGTAAGCACACGGAAGACCACGCTCCTGCCCAGAAAGCCGATTTACTGCCCCCCAGAGCCCTGAGCACGCTCCCACCTGCCTTCTGCTGCTGCCTGACTGCCTGACTGCCTGCTGCCCACGTGCCCTGCCATTTGCTGCCTGCACATCAGCCAGGGGTGCTGTTGCTGTGACCACCCCTGCTGGAACCGAAGACTCCCGACTGGGATTCCATCGCTCCACAGCCCAGCCCCAGGACCCAGTTGCCCACCCACTCCTGCCTCTGGGGTTGTCATGTCGGGCACTGCAACATCTGGCACCACTGACAACCCCCGGACAGAGAGGCAGAGGGGTACCAGCTTCAGTGCCAGGGAAGTTGGTGTCCTGGTGGAGCAAGTCCTGGGGCAGTATGATGCCCTCTTCAGAAGTGTGCGCGCCAACAAGGAAGGACGGACTCGGATCTGGACGGACATCGTGACTGCCATCAACGCGGAGGGGGTGGCAGTCCGCGACTTCCAACATGTCAAGAAGCGCTGGGAGGACTTCAGGTCCAGGACCCTGAACAAGGCCCGGCGCCTCTTGAAGGCAGCGGATGCTAAGGGGCGCCGGGGCCACTTGTCGGAAGATCAGATGAGGGTCCTGGAAAGCATATCCCCAGCGCTCCACGTCCAGGTCCTTGAGAGACAGACCCGTCTGGAGTCGAGCGGTAAGTGTACATGCATCATGATTGTAAGCTGTGCATGTGGTGATGTGCCAGTAGTGTGCCGGTTGCACATCTGTTTGTATGGGGCCGAGTATGGGTGGGGGTGTACAGGGCCGTGAGGCTAACACATGCGTGGGCTGTCATGTGTGAGACATGGATAATGCTTATGTGTGTAGGCTTGCATGCCAAATGCAATTGTGTGGGCACACATGTTTGGATGAATGTGTATGTAAGTAGGCATGTTCGTGATGTCACGCATGTATGTTGTTTTCAGCTCCATGTATCAGCACTGTGTACATGTGCATGTGTGTGTATTTGACAAGGGTGCAACAGTGATGCAACATGGATGCATGTGACAGCGGGATGTGGAAGCCTGATTGGCAGATGTGACATGGATGCCCATCTGAACACTGCGACAGTTGGCTGAGGTGTACACATGCATGCAAGTGTGGTGTGTGAGTGCATGTGTAGTGCACTCCCTGTGTTGCATGTGATGTCTGGCTCACCTTTGCCAGCTCATGCTGTTGTATGTGTATGGATGGTGCTGGCAGTTGCGATGTGGCTGTGGTATGGCTCATGTGTGCAAGTTGAAATGACATGTGTGTTACCAATAGTGATGCCATGTCTGAGGTTTGCCAATGCCATAAAACAAAAAGTGTCTAAACTTAAAGACACTCCCGTCCCCTGCACACCTTACAAGCTGAAATAAATCAGTCAAATTTCATAACATTTGCACTTTTATATATAGAAAGAATTGTCAATTTAGAACATAGGTAACAAAATATCTTCATAAAAGTACAGAAAAAAGCTATCAACTGACTTCCAATATGGCCAGCATGAAAAACAAATCAAACCAGACAAAGAAATAAGCTCCCAATTTTGAACTGCAGCTTCAAGCTCTACGCGTTTCGGGGACTATCCCCTTCTTCAGGAGCAAAAATATCTGCAAGTATAGATATATATACAATTAGAGGACATCTCACATATCATTAAAAGTTTGGACAAACTAAACACATTAAATAAAGAGAATACATTAAATAATTATGTACACATAAATCGAACCACAATTCTACATAGCATACACAAGTGGTTGTATATTCACAGTGGTACAACTGGTATGGCTCCAAATGTAAATCTCAAAATGCATTAAAACCTAAAACACTTATTCGTATGTACCTCACAGTGGGAATGTTGTCAAAGAAAATAGAGTCTCTGTCTGTGCATCTGTCTGTGCACGACGTACACATAACCAGGATCCCTGCGAATACTCCTGCCGTCCTCAACAAGTGAAATGTGATTGCCGAACTCTGGAATACCAAAGTATATCTATCAGCTCCAATTACACGTAATTAAATCACCAAACCTTAATGACTAAACAACTAGTTCAAAAAACACCTATTACTCATTGGCAACTAATCTGTGCAGCTCAACGATCACCAAAATCCACAACCTTGTGCCACCACCTCATCTTTGTGCCAACACATCAACTTAACACAGAAAGTTAAAAAGCCCAAATCCTCAAAGAAACCCAAAATTTAAAATGTGCAACTCTTCCAACATATATTATTTACCTAAGGCAAATCAATAGCCAATCCAATCCAAATTCAGGACTTCCAGTACTCCGCATCCAATGTAAAGCATCCTGCTGATTATAGATATGTATAATGCAACTAAAAAACAAACACAAAATATACCATTTACAAACTAACACCACCTTTCCAATACAAACATAAATAAATATAAACACATCCACACAGCTTAAACTTACTTCCAGAAGCGCACCTCTTCACCTCAGATTCAACGGCTCCTCTCCAATTTACACGTAACAGATCCCAACCCACAACACACTTCCTGGCTCATTTTATACTGTTTCCTGGTAGTCACATGATAAAGTCACGTGACCCGCCGGCACTGAATACTAAAAGAATGCACAAAACTCCCTGCAACCTGCCAAATACACAGCTAATGCTAACTAAGCACACAGGTACTAAGTGAGTAAATCAAACAAAATAAAAAAGACACCAAAGATAAATGTGTATGTAGTTAAAAAGGAGATAGACATAGAAGAAAGACTGCATTTTTGAAAAAATAAAAAAATAATAAATAAGTGCCTTAAAACTATTGCTGTCCATCAACCATACTTAACTACGCGGCAAATTCAGAAATAACCAAGTAAACTAGTTATGTACTAAAGATAAATGTGTATGTATTTAAAAAGAAGATAGACATAGAAGAAAGACTACATTTTTGAAAAAATTGAAAAAATAATGAATAAGTGCCTTAAAACGATTGCTGTCCATCAACCATACCTAACTACGCAGCAAGTTCAGAAATAACCAAGTAAACTAGTTATGTACTAATTACCCAAACCCAATAACTACTATTCCATACACCTCTAATGGAACAACCAGTATGTAACACCCGGAAAACACAAATCCCTCCATGTGACCTCAAACTCATATCAATTTATGCATTATGAACTACGCGGCAAATTCAGAGATAACCAAGTAACCTAGTTATGTACTCATTACACAAATCCAATAACTACTCTTCCATACACCTCTAATGGAACAACCAGTATGTAACACCCGGAAAACACAAATCACTCCATGTGACCTCAAACACATATGAATTTATGCATTATGAACGACTTAAACCATTCACCAACCATACCTCGACACCTACACAAAACAATTCAAAGAGAACTCTTCATTGAGCCCTCTTGGAGATAAAGTCCCCAAGAGGTCAATCCAAAACATCTCTCTCTGAGCTAATATTCTCAAAAAGTCACCTCCTCTGGGTGGTTTCTTCACCACTTCCAAAACATTAAACCTCAATTGTGCAATAGTATGTCTAGACATATTAAAATGCCTAGCAACTGAAGATTTCTCATTTTTACACCGTATTTGAGATTTATGTTCAGTCCATCTTTCACGTGCGGATCTGGCTGTCTGTCCAATATACATTAATCCACACGGGCACTTAATGCTGTAAATCACCCCTGTGGATCTACATGTGGCAAAATCTCTAAGAGTGATTTTTTTGCCCGTCTGGTGGAGATGGAAACAATCCCAGAAGTGTATGGGATTGTTTCCATCTCCACCAATGATGGTGTATAGAAGAGGTAGGAACCTGAGAGATAGGGTTGTGAGAGCCGAAAGAGGCCCGAAGGAAATTTAGATGACATTGGTGACTAAAAAAAAGGGAACATTTCCTTGTTTGTCGTGTAGTCATTGTAACAATGTGGCTAAAGGAGAATACATTCTTCACCCGCAGACGGGCAAAAAAATCACTCTTAGAGATTTTGCCACATGTAGATCCACAGGGGTGATTTACAGCATTAAGTGCCCGTGTGGATTAATGTATATTGGACAGACAGCCAGATCCGCACGTGAAAGATGGACTGAACATAAATCTCAAATACGGTGTAAAAATGAGAAATCTTCAGTTGCTAGGCATTTTAATATGTCTAGACATACTATTGCACAATTGAGGTTTAATGTTTTGGAAGTGGTGAAGAAACCACCCAGAGGAGGTGACTTTTTGAGAATATTAGCTCAGAGAGAGATGTTTTGGAATGACCTCTTGGGGACTTTATCTCCAAGAGGGCTCAATGAAGAGTTCTCTTTGAATTGTTTTGTGTAGGTGTCGAGGTATGGTTGGTGAATGGTTTAAGTCGTTCATAATGCATAAATTCATATGTGTTTGAGGTCACATGGAGTGATTTGTGTTTTCCGGGTGTTACATACTGGTTGTTCCATTAGAGGTGTATGGAAGAGTAGTTATTGGATTTGTGTAATGAGTACATAACTAGGTTACTTGGTTATCTCTGAATTTGCCGCGTAGTTCATAATGCATAAATTGATATGAGTTTGAGGTCACATGGAGGGATTTGTGTTTTCCGGGTGTTACATACTGGTTGTTCCATTAGAGGTGTATGGAATAGTAGTTATTGGGTTTGGGTAATTAGTACATAACTAGTTTACTTGGTTATTTCTGAACTTGCTGCGTAGTTAGGTATGGTTGATGGACAGCAATTGTTTTAAGGCACTTATTCATTATTTTTTCAATTTTTCAAAAATGTAGTCTTTCTTCTATGTCTATCTTCTTTTTAAATACATACACATTTATCTTTAGTACATAACTAGTTTACTTGGTTATTTCTGAATTTGCCGCGTAGTTAAGTATGGTTGATGGACAGCAATAATTTTAAGGCACTTATTTATTATTTTTTTATTTTTTCAAAAATGCAGTCTTTCTTCTATGTCTATCTCCTTTTTAACTACATACACATTTATCTTTGGTGTCTTTTTTATTTTGTTTGATTTACTCACTTAGTACCTGTGTGCTTAGTTAGCATTAGCTGTGTATTTGGCAGGTTGCAGGGAGTTTTGTG
This sequence comes from Ambystoma mexicanum, assembly GCF_040938575.1. Classification (NCBI taxonomy): domain Eukaryota; kingdom Metazoa; phylum Chordata; class Amphibia; order Caudata; family Ambystomatidae; genus Ambystoma; species Ambystoma mexicanum. The sequence continues at coordinate 244,255,196 of NC_090928.1, read as the reverse complement.
CATTCTTTTAGTATTCAGTGCCGGCGGGTCACGTGACTTTATCATGTGACTACCAGGAAACAGTATAAAATGAGCCAGGAAGTGTGTTGTGGGTTGGGATCTGTTACGTGTAAATTGGAGAGGAGCCGTTGAATCTGAGGTGAAGAGGTGCGCTTCTGGAAGTAAGTTTAAGCTGTGTGGATGTGTTTATATTTATTTATGTTTGTATTGGAAAGGTGGTGTTAGTTTGTAAATGGTATATTTTGTGTTTGTTTTTTAGTTGCATTATACATATCTATAATCAGCAGGATGCTTTACATTGGATGCGGAGTACTGGAAGTCCTGAATTTGGATTGGATTGGCTATTGATTTGCCTTAGGTAAATAATATATGTTGGAAGAGTTGCACATTTTAAATTTTGGGTTTTCTTTGAGGATTTGGGCTTTTTAACTTTCTGTGTTAAGTTGATGTGTTGGCACAAAGATGAGGTGGTGGCACAAGGTTGTGGATTTTGGTGATCGTTGAGCTGCACAGATTAGTTGCCAATGAGTAATAGGTGTTTTTTGAACTAGTTGTTTAGTCATTAAGGTTTGGTGATTTAATTACGTGTAATTGGAGCTGATAGATATACTTTGGTATTCCAGAGTTCGGCAATCACATTTCACTTGTTGAGGACGGCAGGAGTATTCGCAGGGATCCTGGTTATGTGTACGTCGTGCACAGACAGATGCACAGACAGAGACTCTATTTTCTTTGACAACATTCCCACTGTGAGGTACATACGAATAAGTGTTTTAGGTTTTAATGCATTTTGAGATTTACATTTGGAGCCATACCAGTTGTACCACTGTGAATATACAACCACTTGTGTATGCTATGTAGAATTGTGGTTCGATTTATGTGTACATAATTATTTAATGTATTCTCTTTATTTTATGTGTTTAGTTTGTCCAAACTTTTAATGATATGTGAGATGTCCTCTAATTGTATATATATCTATACTTGCAGATATTTTTGCTCCTGAAGAAGGGGATAGTCCCCGAAACGCGTAGAGCTTGAAGCTGCAGTTCAAAATTGGGAGCTTATTTCTTTGTCTGGTTTGATTTGTTTTTCATGCTGGCCATATTGGAAGTCAGTTGATAGCTTTTTTCTGTACTTTTATGAAGATATTTTGTTACCTATGTTCTAAATTGACAATTCTTTCTATATATAAAAGTGCAAATGTTATGAAATTTGACTGATTTATTTCAGCTTGTAAGGTGTGCAGGGGACGGGAGTGTCTTTAAGTTTAGACACTTTTTGTTTTATGTTTAACACATGCTCCAGTGTCAGGGCGTGTATTCCTCCCCAGCACCCAGAATTGTAATAAAATCTCTCTAAATAGTTATTTAGTTTTTGAGTAATTAGGTGTGCTCTGATAGATACTTCTTTTTGTAGTTTGCCAATGCCACTCATGTGCAACTGTCATGTGTTTGTGTCCATTGTAAAGTGCCCTGATGCCTGTGTTTTATTTCTCCATGTCTGCAGCGTCAACTGATGAAGAGGGCAGAGAAGGTGCTGTGGAGCACAGCGGCGGGGATTGCACTGCCAGCCGGAGACGCAAGGCCCGGCTCCCCTCCCAGGTTGTGATCTCGTCGGGGAGTGAGGAGTCCGGTGCCGCGTCCCAGGCCGCAGCTGCCGGGGGGAGGTCCAAGAGGCGGAGGTTGGAGTTGGACTCCTTGGCAGCAGAAGGGGCAGCTGGGACCCCACAGGGCCCAACGGGGGAAGATGGCACGGAGTCATCCAGGTTGGTGGGGGGTTTGGTGGAGGAGGAGGCTGTGTAAGCTACAGAGACGGGGTCTGGAGGTGGGGATTCCACTGGTGCTAGTGGTGCAGTGCAGGACCAGGGACAGGAGGCAGCACAGGTCGCCGCGGAGGTGCCTGTGTGCAATCCTGTCCCTGATCCTGTCACTGCATCATCTTGCACCAGCAGGGATGCCTACGTCCAGACCCGTTTTCAGGCAGGGGATGCGCTCACGACAACTGGCCTTCCTCTGCCTGCAGACCTGGCTATCCGGGTCCGGGTTGAGCCTGTCCTGACTGGTGTGGCGTTGCGTCAATGGGCCATGCGAGGTGACCTGCAGTCTTTTCATGAGGAGACTGCACGTCATCTCGAATTGCTCGTTGACCGCGTTGGCCTACTGGGACAGGTCACCCAGGCCGGATTCCTCCGTTTGATGGGGCTTGCTCAGACCCCTTCCTCAACTGAACCCCCTATGCGCCAGTCATCCTCTGTGCCATCTTCCCACCCATTAGTCACCTGGGTGCCCTGTGGAGCTGCCTCTGACGGTGCGGCCAGGCTGGTGGAGGAGGCATCCCTGCCACAGTCGGGAGTCGGACGTCCAGCAGGGGTGGCCACATCAACAACTGCACCCCAGCCAGCAGAGGATGTGCAGGCAGCAGGAGGCAGTGCACGGGCAGAGGCACAGCAGCAGCAGCAACGTGGTTGGAGCCATGATGGCTCGGGGCCTTCGACATCGGAGGGGCAGGCATCGGCTGGAGGGCAGGAGGACCCAGGACGGGTAGTGTCTTCCTTGTGGCAGCGGTTGGGCCACGCCATAGATGCGGAGCGGCAGCGGGCGGAAGAGGCACGGCTCACGATGGTCAGGGCAGAGAACTCCATGCAGAGGGCCCTGAGGCGGGCCGAGTGCCTTGAGGCAATCCGCAGGGAGTTTGGGGTGAACATGTCGACGGCCCTGCGGACCCTCGGGGCCATGGAGGAGGACCGCCTCTGGGACATTGAGCAGGAGTTCGATGATGCCCTGGCCCGGAACATCCCAAAGTGAGCCGTCGGACTAGCCCGCTGCCCTTGTAAATAGTTCTGTAGTTAGTGTTAGGTTTCCTTTGGTTTTGCATTTTTTTTTAGACCTTTTGGACAATGGGCCACATTTTGGATATAGTTTTTTTTTTTTAGGTAGTGTTATTAGATAGGTTTCATTTCTTCTGTTGGGATCATGGACCCTGGATTGTTTATCTGTATATAGTTGACTTTTGGATTATCATTTTTTTTTATGATTTACCCATGGAGCAATGGTTTTCGATTTTTTTATTTTTTTATTTATTTGATTTAGCTGAAATCAATCAACTTTTCAAACTTACATGTTAATACAAAATAAAATCAATACACAATTCAAACTTCAATAAACAATTCAAACTACACATTGGGACCAGCAATGTTAAAGGACAAAGAGGGACATGAGAGCAACTTAAAATTACATATATGCGTAAGATACACAAAAACACATGTGCATATAAAATCTTCTCAGGGGAAACCAAAAAACGATTCATCCATGTTAAATAAAAATGTTAAATAAAAGCCCATATTAAGTGGGAAACAAACATACATATATGGACTTGTAATATAACAATAACACATTTTAAAAATGAATTTCCGTTGGTAAAATGGTTTCCAAGAAGTGTACCATGGACTTTAAGATCGAGAATCTAGGACTATTTACTAAAATACTCCATGTCTCATCTTCGTCCCGTGCCAAATGCACATTTGTTAGCTTAGTGAATTGTTTGAAGTGTAAGGCATTTAAATAAGGACATGTTACTATCAAGTGCTGCAGTGTTTCTATGACAGTAGCAGATTCACAAAATCGACAGTATTTTTGATCAGCGGGTATAATTTTTCGCCTCACCAGGACTTCCCTCGTGGGCCATAAATTCAATCTTACGCGTAAAAACTGATTCCTAATTTTTGCCGAAAGACACTTTACAAGATAGCCGGCCATTTGCCCCAGACGTTTAGTGCCAAAGATCTTTATATTGAAGTCTCTGTACTTCGCACAGTTTTCATAGTTGTGGATCCACGCCCATTGATAGTATTTAATTTTGGCTCTAGCTGGGTTCTCTATTAAATACTGTAGAGAAATATCAGCTTCTAATAGAGTGTTCAAGACTGAACAGCGCCATTTGATGGGAAAGTACAGATTGGAGAAGATCAGATAGCTGGCAACCGTGCTTAATATGTTGTTATTGGTGACCCCAAGCAGACACTTACGAAAGAATGCACACATGCTCCATTTGACTCTGCTGGATAAAGGTTTAATGCCCAGTTCGAGACGTAGGAGCGGCATGGGCACACAGTTTGGCAAGTGGAGCACCTTTCTCCAAAAAGTTGCCTCTAGCTTGTCCTACATCTGATCATTAATGTATAATTTTGATTCAGCACCGTACGTAAGTATGGGAATTTTTTGCTCGTAAAACAGGAGCAAATGATTTAGAGAAAATTTGCCGTACTTGTAAACTAGAATTTTGGCCTGAGATGTGAGAGACATAAGTTTTACTCGCAGTTTGTTTGGGTAACATGAATCACCCGCACTATTTTGGATGAGCAAACCCAAATACTTGTATTCTGAGACTATGTCCATCGGTTTTTGTTGCAGGTGCCATACAGCATTTTGTAATTTGGCTCTTCCTGGGGGCCTACAGACCATAATTTGCGACTTCTCAGTGTTTATAGTTAAATGATTCTCCAAGGCATATTTGGATAAAGCAGATAACAGATTCTGCAGGCCCATAGGGGTTTGAGAAATTAATACCAAGTCGTCAGCGTAAAGCAGCCACGGAATACGCTGACCACCTATTTCAGGGGCATCTGAAAGTATTTGAAGGAAAGAAAAACCCATATCAAAAATAAACAAATTAAACAGAAACGATGCCAAGATACAACCCTGTTTTAATCCGAGAAAGGTAGTAAATGCTGCAGAGAGAAGACCCTCAATAGAGAGTCTTACACGCATAGAGGTCTCAGTGTGTAGCTGGATAATAATTGCCAACAAGGAGGAGGGACAACCAAGAATCTTTAACTTATGAAATAATAAGTTACAATTTATGGAGTCAAACGCTGAACGGAAATCAATAAATGCAAAGTATAAAACTTGATTCCTGATAGCATATTTAGGCATAAGCATATTTAGTGTTATGATGTTGGGGAGGGTACCTAAGCCACTGACAAAGCCTGCTTGCAGGGGATCTACTTTGGAGTCTCGGAGTGCCCAATCTTTCAACTTCTTTAATATTATTCAAGAGTAAATCTTCCCAGGCACGTCAAGGAGTGAGACGGGGTGATAGCTTGCTGGATTAGCTCGCTCACCCTTTTTGTAGATGGGAACAACAATCGACTGTTTCCAGGACAAAGGAATCTTCTGTGTGACATTAATGGTTTCAAATACGAGGAAAAGAATGTCTGCCCAAATGTCCGGGAAACATTTAAGATGTTTGTTCGAAAGACCGTCTCGGCCAGGGGCTCCCGACTTACTTGCTTCCGATATACATAGGAGGATGTCATCTCTATCAAATGCAATGTGAAAAGATAGTAAAGGACCAGGGCTAGCTATATCCAACCGATTGGGCGGAGCAGCGAATGAGGCAGAATAGTATTGAATCCACCTGTCCTCCGTTACATCATTCATCTGAATAGCCACTTGATGTCCTGTTGTGGCTTGATTTATGATGTTCCATGCCTGCGCAGAGTTCTTAGTAGCCAAGGCTTTCAGCATGTTGTTCCCATCAATTTGGTAAAGCTTGGCTCTTAAACCTCTTACCCAATTTGTGTATTTGGTTTTAATGTTGGTTAGGGCAAGGGTGCGCAAAGATGGTGGAAGCTTGGCAATAATTCTTTTGTCAGCCCGGAATTTGGCTTTTCTCGTTCTTATTTCATGGTCATAAGTGTGAAAGTGAGGAGTCTGCCTGTGCTTATGTGCAGTTGACCCAGGTTGAAAAAGTTGCATTAGATCATAATAGATTAGATTATCATGGCCAAAGCCCCCATTTCTAGTTCTCAACTCGGATTGATAATGATTTCTAAAGGCTGCCAGGGAAGACTCAGTCCATGTCAATCTATTCCGAGTAGAATTTACATTACAGAAGCCCGGAAAGAATACAGAAGTAGACTGATTTGTATCAGAAGTTGAAGTCCAAATCATATGTAGAATGTTATGATCAATTACTTCTGTTTGAATGACTTGAAAGGCTGTAACATTATTTAGCATGCGAGCAGTGGCATACATAAAGTCTATGATTCCCATGGACCCGTTTCGATGCCAAGTTGGCCTCGGAGGAACATCCTGTGGCAGAACTCCATTCAGCATAAGCAAACTCCTTGACTTCACAAAGGAAGACCATTTATCAAGTCGAACCCTTTCAGATTTGCGTGGAGGACCCAAACAATGAAGATTTAGGTCACCAGCTACAAGTATTTGTTCCGTGAGTCCTTCAAGTGTGACAATATCAAGGGCCTTAGCCATACAATCCAAAATGTTTTACATGTTTTAGGAGTTAATAATTGGTTTTGTTTTGAAGTATGAATTGGATTAAAAGTCTGGGTACAATTTGGTTGAGAGTCTGTGGGGTCCGCCATGGTCTGGAGCTTAAGGCCCAACTCAAACAATTGAGTTTTCACAGCCCATATGGTGTTCACCACTATCCTCGAATTAAACCAAAGATTGACAGATGTGCGGTTTGATTAACAAATTCAACAAGTTCAATGTCAATCCTTCCAATGTCATCTAACTCTGGAATTTCCCCAAAGATTGCGAGGACAGAGGCTCGATTAAGATTTTATTGTTTTGCTGGTGCGGGCAAACAGGTAAGTGTCAAGACATGAACCGCCGGACGCTTAAATCCTACGGTTGTTTTCTTCTTATTTCCTGTTGGTGGCAAAGATTTAGGGTTTTGTTGATTTTCTGGACAAGCTTTAGTTTGGGAAAAGCTGAAGTTCTCAAAGAACTTAACCAAAGAAGACTGAATCAGCAAATCCATGTCTCCCGCAACAACAGATTCACAAGGGGATGTAGTTGGAATGGTTAGAGAAGGCACTTGTGCGGGCACTTGGGGGTCAGGTTTTCCAGATACAGTGTTCGAGGCATTCTGTGAGACTGTTTGCAGTCGATGTACATCAGATGTAGCAGTTTCTGGAGCTATTGTTATGTCATTTGTGCTAAAAGCTAAGCTTCTAGGGGCTGGTTTAAGTGCCATATACTCATCAATGGCATGCCTCAATTCCTTGCGTCGTGTTTCTTTGTTCACGCAAGGCATTGATGGTGCCACATTAAATGGAGATGTGTTGGAAACCTGTTTTTGTTGAGCATTTTTAGACATGTCAGAAGCAACACGAATCAAGTCATTTAATGGACTATGATCAGGAGCTGGAGTTGTCGACACTGGGAGGGCGCTAGCTTTCCGGCTTTGCCATTGAGAAGAATATTTTTTAGCAATCGCTTTGGCCGCAACTACAGAGTTAACAGCCGGAATGGGAATGTTTTTAACAAAGAGTTTAGTTTGCGAGGGACGTTTGGCCATAGCTTTGATGTTTTTAGATTTTTTTACAGAAGGAGGCTTTTTGAATCCCAAATTGCTGTTATCAACGGAGTTTAGATTTGAGTCAAACAAGGGATATATAGCTTTTTTAGGGTGTTCCACAGCAGTGTCAATTGGGCCACACGAATGATCAGTTATGGGATTCAAGAAACAAGGAATAGTCTGGTAAACGTGTGAAGACGCAAGAGCTGGAAAATAGGTCTGGGATGTTATTGACCTTCTGAAATTTGAAAGAGTATCGGCTTACAACAGGTTTTCCAATTTGTTGGCAAGTGTGAGATGCTCTGCCAGTAGTTGATTCAATTGAGTGGAATGCAAATCTGCCATTGTTACTAGAGCCTCAAACAACTTAGCTAAGGCCAAGATGGCCGTGTTCATAGACATGAGGGCAATTCCTGTGAATACACTAGGAGGATCAATCAGCCCTGCTTCTTTGATGTTCTGGGTAGGAATTTTGCGCGGGGTAGGGGCTATAAAGGACAGATTAGCAACCGACTGAGCCACACTGACATTTGTAAACAAGATAGGAGATTTGGACAAATTTTCTGAACGGGTGTAAGAAGTAAAAGCTGTAGCATTATAGTCCAAATCAATGACAGGCACAGCCCCGGTATTTGGAGTGGAATTTGGACTATGAAATGTTTTTGACTTCGAAGAATCACTTATGGACAAAATAGCAGGCTCAGATGTTTCAACAGGTGGAGCAATGGTGCCTGTCAACACATTTTTTAACAAAATGCTATCTGTGAGGGACACGTTTTCTTTGGCAAAGGTCACAGAACCAACTGCAACAAAGGCGGCTTCCACTGCCTTTTTTGTTGTGCCTTCCTCCGCTACCATCTTGATTCCAGGTGCCACTGAGTCAATTTTATGATCCAGTGAAAGAACAGACATGGGGTCGGGAAATGGGGGTTCGTTGTTAGCTTTAACATGTAGTAACGGGGTTGGAAGAGTTGAGTCACAACAGAAGGGGCGAATGTCCATGCCTGCCAATATTTCCGCTTTTGTTTTAAATTTTGAACTCACGTTACTCACACGAGGAGTGGAACTCAAACGTGGTTTCTTGGATTTTGCGGCTGACAATTTTTCAGCAGGGTTTTCATCATTTGAGAAATGTGAGACTGATGCTGGGGGCATACCTGCTTTTAAGGAAGCAATGCTGCGTTTCATTTTAATTCCAAAGTAACAGTGCTAAACAAAATAAATAATCCTCACCCAAATAATCAAATTAAATAATTTCGCCAGACGCTACGACAAGCGCGGCAAAGCGGGTAAGCGGGACTTGACCGGGACTTTGCTCCGGTGCGCGCGCACTCAACATGCTTTATAGCACCGCCCACACAAAGAGAAACAAAGCCTAAAAAAGGAAAGGCGTATTAATTAAAGTCCAAAATATGCTTATATATGCTCGTGTTGAAGATGATAGGTTCAGCAATTATTCACCTTCTGGGCGTTGTAGTATACGCCGTCCGAAATTTGATAGTTCATCAAGGAAAGTCCAGAGCAATCAGCAGGGAGCTGCGGGTAAGCGGGACTTGACCGGGGCTTTGCTCCGGTGCGTGCGCGCGGTGCGCGCGCTCAACATGCTTTATAGCACCGCCCACACAAAGAGAAACAAAGCCTTCTGGGCGTTGTAGTATACGCCGTCCGATATTTGAAAGTTCATCAAGGGAAGACCAGAGCAATCAGCAGGGAGCTGCGGGTAAGCGGGACTTGACCGGGACTTTGCTCCGGATTTACTTTTGTGAACTGTGACTTTGGACACCTTTCCTTTGGATTATGATTTGTGGTTTTGCATTATTTCACGGACCTGCTGGTTTATTTTTTTTAAATTTCCATTATTGTTTGTTTATTTTTGATTCAATTTATGTTGCTTTTAATACATATTTTTTCGTCAAACTTCAATGTGTAGTATCATCTCATTGGTTTCATGCATATCATGATATGGGTTTTGACATTCACTGACACCCATTGGGTGTATGTGAGGGACATGTGTTCATTTCCAAACTTGCAATTGGGGTTCTATCATTTTATTGCCATTTCTAAGTGGGTGGATGCAATACTCGGGTGGGTGTTTGGCATTTGGAGGCTGACCATAAGGGCCAGGGATCTAGATTGTGATGACATGTTGGCTGGGGGACATGAGTGGGGGCCTGGTGGAGAGTGCCCTGCACTGCTGGGGGGTGGGGGTGGTGGGAGACATGAGTGCGGGCCTGGTGGAGGCTGCCCCTGGATGCTGGGGGGTGGGGGTGCAGGGGGACATGAGTGGGGGCCTGATGGAGGGTGCCCCTGCACTGCTGGGGGGTGGGGGTGGTGGGAGACATGAGTGGGGGCCTGGTGGAGGGTGCCCCTGCACTGCTGGGGGGTGGGGGTGGTGGGAGACATGAGTGGGGGCCTGGTGGAGGCTGCCCCTGGATGCCGGGGGGTGGGGGTGGTGGGAGACATGAGTGGGGGCCTGGTGGAGGGCACCCCTGCACTGCTGGGGGACGGGGGTGATGGGAGACATGAGTGGGGGCCTGGTGGAGGCTGCCCCTGGATGCTGAGGGGTGGGGGTGCAGGGGGACATGAGTGGGGGCCTGGTGGAGGCTGCCCCTGCACTGCTGGGGGGTGGGGGTGATTGGAGAAATTAGTGGGGGCCTGGTGGAGGGTGCCCCTGCACTGCTGGGGAGTGGGGGTGATGGGAGACATGAGTGGGGGCCTGGTTGAGGGTGCCCTGCACTGCTGGGGGGTGGGGGTGATGGGAGACATGAGTTGGACATGAGTGGGGGCCTGGTGGAGGGTGCCCTGCACTGCTGGGGGGTGGGGGTGGTGGGAGACATGAGTGGGGGCCTCGTGGAGGGTGCCCTGCACTGTTGGGGGTTGGGGGTGCAGGGAGACATGAGTGGGGGCCTGGTGGAAGGTGCCCCTGGATGCTGGTGGTGCAGGGGGACATGAGTGGGGACCTGGTGGAGGCTGCCCCTAGATGCTGGGGGGTGGGGGTGCAGGGGGACATGAGTGGGGGCCTGGTGGAGGGTGCCCCTGCACTGCTGGGGGTTGGGGGTGATGGGAGACATGAGTTGGACATGAGTGGGGGCCTGGTGGAGGGTGCCCTGCACTGCTGGGGGGTGGGGGTGCAGGGGGACATGAGTGGGGGCCTGGTGGAGGCTGCCCCTGCACTGCTGGGGGGTGGGGGTGGCGGGAGGCATGAGTGGGGGCCTGGTGGAGGGTGCCCCTGCACTGCTGAGGGGTGGGGGTGATGGGCGACATGAGTGGGGGCCTGGTGGAGGCTGCCACTGGATGCTGGGGGGTGGCGGTGCAGGGGAACATGAGTGGGGGCCTGGTGGAGGCTGCCCCTGCACTGCTGGGGGGTGGGGGTGATGGGAGACATGAGTGGGGGCCTGGTGGAGGGTGCCCCTGCATGCTGGGGGTGGGGGTGATGGGAGACATGAGTGGGGGCCTGGTGGAGGGTGCCCCTGCACTGCTGGGGGGTGGGGGTGATGGGAAACATGAGTTGGACATGAGTGGGGGCCTGGTGGAGGGTGCCCTGCACTGCTGGAGGGTGGTGGGAAACATGAGTGGGGGCCTGGTGGAGGCTGCCCCTGGATGCTGTGGGGTGGGGGTGCAGGGGGACATGAGTGGGGGCCTGGTGGAGGGTGCCCCTGCACTGCTGGGGGGTGGGGGTGGTGGGAGACATGAGTGGGGGCCTGGTGGAGGGTGCTCTGCACTGCTGGGGGTTGGGGGTGCAGGGAGACATGAGTGGGGGCCTGGTTGAGGGTGCCCCTGGATGCTGGGGGGTGGGGGTGCAGGGGTACATGAGTGGGGGCCTGGTGGAGGCTGCCCCTGCACTGCTGGGGGGTGGGGGTGGTGGGAGACATGAGTGGGGGCCTGGCGGAGGGTGCCCTGCACTGCTGGGGGGTGGGGGTGGTGGGAGACATGAGTGGGGGCCTGGTGGAGGCTGCCCCTGGATGCTGGTGGGTGGGGGTGCAGGGGGACATGATTGGGGGCCTGGTGGAGGGTGCCCCTGCAATGCTGGGGGTTGGGGGTGCAGAGAGACATGAGTTGGACATGAGTGGGGGCCTGGTGGAGGGTGCCCTGCACTGCTGGAGGGTGGGGGTGATGGGAGACATGAGTGGGGGCCTGGTGGAGCTGCCCCTGGATGCTGGGGGGTGGGGGTGCAGGGGGACATGAATGGGGTCCTGATGGAGGGTGCCCCTGCACTGCTGGGGGGGTGGGGGTGGTGGGAGACATGAGTGGGGGCCTGGTGGAGGGTGCCCCTGCACTGCTGGGGGGTGGGGGTGGTGGGAGACATGAGTGGGGGCCTGGTGGAGGCTGCCCCTGGATGCCGGGGGGTGGGGGTGGTGGGAGACATGAGTGGGGGCCTGGTGGAGGGTGCCCCTGCACTGCTGGGGGGTGGGGGAGGTGGGAGACATGAGTGGGGGCCTGGTGGAGGCTGCCCCTGGATGCCGGGAGGTGGGGGTGGTGGGAGACATGAGTGGGGGCCTGGTGGAGGGCACCCCTGCACTGCTGGGGGACGGGGGTGATGGGAGACATGAGTTGGACATGAGTGGGGGCCTGGTTGAGGGTGCCCTGCACTGCTGGGGGTGGGGGTGCAGGGGGACATGAGTGGGGGACTGGTGGAGGCTGCCCCTGCACTGCTGGGGGGTGGTGGGAGACATGAGTGGGGGCCTGGTGGAGGATGCCCTGCACTGCTGGGGGTTGGGGGTGCAGGGAGACATGATTGGGGGCCTGGTGGAGGGTGCCCCTGGATGCTGGGGGGTGGGGGTGATGGGAGACATGAGTGGGGGCCTGGTGGAGGGTACCCCTGCACTGCTGGGGGGTGGGGGTACAGGCAGACATGAGTTGGACATGAGTGGGGGCCTGGTGGAGGGTGCCCTGCACTGCTGGGGGTGGGGGTGATGGGAGACATGAGTGGGGGCCTGGTGGAGGCTGCCCCTGGATGCTGAGGGGTGGGGGTGCAGGGGGACATGAGTGGGGGCCTGGTGGAGGCTGCCCCTGCACTGCTGGGGGGTGGGGGTGATTGGAGAAATGAGTGGGGGCCTGGTGGAGGGTGCCCCTGCACTGCTGGGGAGTGGGGGTGATGGGAGACATGAGTGGGGGCCTGGTGGAGGGTGCCCCTGCACTGCTGGGGGGTGGGGGGTGATGGGAGACATGAGTTGGACATGAGTGGGGGCCTGGTGGAGGGTGCCCTGCACTGCTGGGGGGTGGGGGTGGTGGGAGACATGAGTGGGGGCCTCGTGGAGGCTGGCCCTGGATGCTGGGGGGTGGGGGTGCAGGGGGACATGAGTGGGGGCTTTGTGGAGGGTGCCCCTGCACTGCTGGGGGGTGGGGGTGGTGGGAGACATGAGTGGGGGCCTGGTGGAGGGTGCGCCTGCACTGCTGGGGGGTGGGGGTGGTGGGAGACATGAGTTGGGGCCTGGTGGAGGGTGCCCTGCACTGCTGGGGGTTGGGGGTGCAGGGAGACATGAGTGGGGGCCTGGTGGAAGGTGCCCCTAGATGCTCGGGGTGCAGGGGGACATGAGTGGGGGCCTGGTGGAGGCTGCCCCTAGATGCTGGGGGGTGGGGGTGAAGGGGGACATGAGTGGGGGCCTGGTGGAGGGTGCCCCTGCACTGCTGGGGGTTGGGGTGATGGGAGACATGAGTTGGACATGAGTGGGGGCCTGGTGGAGGGTGCCCTGCACTGCTGGGGGGTGGGGGTGCAGGGGGACATGAGTGGGGGCCTGGTGGAGGCTGCCCCTGCACTGCTGGGGGGTGGGGGTGGCGGGAGGCATGAGTGGGGGCCTGGTGGAGGGTGCCCCTGCACTGCTGAGGGGTGGGGGTGATGGGCGACATGAGTGGGGGCCTGGTGGAGGCTGCCACTGGATGCTGGGGGGTGGCGGTGCAGGGGAACATGAGTGGGGGCCTGGTGGAGGCTGCCCCTGCACTGCTGGGGGGTGGGGGTGATGGGAGACATGAGTGGGGGCCTGGTGGAGGGTGCCCCTGCATGCTGGGGATGGGGGTGATGGGAGACATGAGTGGGGGCCTGGTGGAAGGTGCCCCTTCACGGCTGGGGGGGGGGTGATGGGAAACATGAGTTGGACATGAGTGGGGGCCTGGTGGAGGGTGCCCTGCACTGCTGGGGGGTGGGGTGGTGGGAAACATGAGTGGGGGCCTGGTGGAGGCTGCCCCTGGATGCTGTGGGGTGGGGGTGCAGGGGGATATGAGTGGGGGCCTGGTGGAGGGTGCCCCTGCACTGCTGGGGGGTGGGGGTGGTGGGAGACATGAGTGGGGGCCTGGTGGAGGGTGCCCCTGCGCTGCTGCGGGGTGGGGGTGGTGGGAGACATGAGTGGGGGCCTGGTGGAGGGTGCCCTGCACTGCTGGGGGTTGGGGGTGCAGGGAGACATGAGTGGGGGCCTGGTGGAGGGTGCCCCTGGATGCTGGGGGGTGGGGGTGCAGGGGGACATGGGTGGGGGCCTGGTGGAGGCTGCCCCTGCACTGCTGGGGGGTGGGGGTGGTGAGAGACATGAGTGGGGGCCTGGTGGAGGGTGCCCTGCACTGCTGGGGGGTGGCGGTGGTGGGAGACATGAGTGGGGGCCTGGTGGAGGCTGCCCCTGGATGCTGGGGGGTGGGGGTGCAGGGGGACATGATTGGGGGCCTGGTTGAGGGTGCCCCTGCAATGCTGGGGGTTGGGGGTGCAGGGAGACATGAGTTGGACATGAGTGGGGGCCTGGTGGAGGGTGCCCTGCACTGCTGGGGGGTGGGGGTGATGGGAGACATGAGTGGGGGCCTGGTGGAGGCTGCACCTGGATGCTGGGGGGTGGGGGTGCAGGGAGACATGTGTGGGGGCCTGGTGGAGGCTGCCCCTGCACTGCTGGGGGGTGGGGGTTATTGGAGACATGAGTGGGGGCCTGGTGGAGGGTGCCCTGCACTGCTGGGGTGTGGGGGTGATGGGAGACATGAATGGGGGCCTGGTGGAGGCTGCCCCTGGATGCTGGGGGGTGGGGGTGCAGGGAGACATGAGTGGGGGCCTGGTGGAGGCTGCCCCTGCACTGCTGGGGGGTGGGGGTGATGGGGGACATGAGTGGGGGCCTGGTGGAGGGTGCCCCTGCACTGCTGGGGGGTGGGGGTGATGGGAGACATGAGTTGGACATGAGTGGGGGCCTGGTGGAGGGTGCCCTACACTGCTGGGAGGTGGGGGTGGTGGGAGACATGAGTGGGGGCCTGGTGGAGGCTGCCCCTGGATGCTGGGAGGTGGGGGTGTAGGGGGACATGTGAGTGGAGGCCTGGTGGAGGGTGCCCCTGCACTGCTGGGGGTGGGGGTGGTGGGAGACATGAGTGGGGGCCTGGTGGAGGGTGCCCCTACACTGCTGGGGGGTGGGGGGAGGGTGGGAGACATGAGTGGGGGCCTGGTGGAGGGTGCCCTGCACTGCTGGGGGTTGGGGGTGCAGGGAGACATGAGTGGGGGCCTGGTGGAGGGTGCCCCTGGATGCTGGGTGTGCAGGGGGACATGAGTGGGGGCCTGGTGGAGGCTGCCCCTGGATGCTGGGGGGTGGGGTGCAGGGGGACATGAGTGGGGGCCTGGTGGAGGGTGCCCCTGCACTGCTGGGGGGTGGGGGTGATGGGAGACATGTGTTGGACATGAGTGGGGGCCTGGTGGAGGGTGCCCTGCACTGCTGGGGGGTGGGGGTGCAGGGGGACATGAGTGGGGGCCTGGTGGAGGCTGCCCTGGAACTGCTGGGGGGTGGGGGTGGTGGGAGACATGAGTGGGGGCCTGGTGGAGGGTGCCCCTGCACTGCTGGGGGTGGGGGTGATGGGAGACATGAGTGGGGGCCTGGTGGAGGGTGCCCCTGCACTGCTGAGGGGTGGGGGTGGTGGGAGACATGAGTGGGGGCCTGGTGGAGGGTGCCTTGCACTGCTGGGGGGTGGGGGTGGTGGGAGACATGAGTGGGGGCCTGGTGGAGGCTGCCCCTGGATGCTGGGGGGTAGGGGTGCAGGGGGACATGATTGGGGGCCTGGTGGAGGGTGCCCCTGCAATGCTGGGGGTTGGGGGTGCAGGGAGACATGGGTTGGACATGAGTGGGGGCCTGGTGGAGGGTGCCCTGCACTGCTGGGGGGTGGGGGTGATGGGGGACATGAGTGGGGGCCTGGTGGAGGCTGCCCCTGGATGCTGGGGGGTGGGGGTGCAGGGGGACATGAGTGGGGGCCTGGTGGAGGCTGCCCCTGCACTGCTGGGGGGTGGGGGTTATTGGAGACATGAGTGGGGGCCTGGTGGAGGGTGCCCCTGCACTGCTGGGGGGTGGGGGTGATGGGAGACATGAGTGGGCGCCTGGTGGAGGGTGCCCCTGCACTGCTGGGGGGTGGGGGTGATGGGAAATATGAGTTGGACATGAGTGGGGGCCTGGTGGAGGGTGCCCTGCACTGCTGGAGGGTGGGGGTGGTGGGAAACATGAGTGGGGGCCTGGTGGAGGCTGCCCCTGGATGCTGTGGGGTGGGGGTGCAGGGGGACATGAGTGGGGGCCTGGTGGAGGGTGCCCCTGCACTGCTGGGGGGTGGGGGTGGTGGGAGACATGAGTGGGGGCCTGGTGGAGGGTGCTCTGCACTGCTGGGGGTTGGGGGTGCAGGGAGACATGAGTGGGGGCCTGGTTGAGGGTGCCCCTGGATGCTGGGGGGTGGGGGTGCAGGGGTACATGAGTGGGGGCCTGGTGGAGGCTGCCCCTGCACTGCTGGGGGGTGGGGGTGGTGGGAGACATGAGTGGGGGCCTGGTGGAGGGTGCCCTGCACTGCTGGGGGGTGGGGGTGGTGGGAGACATGAGTGGGGGCCTGGTGGAGGCTGCCCCTGGATGCTGGTGGGTGGGGGTGCAGGGGGACATGATTGGGGGCCTGGTGGAGGGTGCCCCTGCAATGCTGGGGGTTGGGGGTGCAGGGAGACATGAGTTGGACATGAGTGGGGGCCTGGTGGAGGGTGCCCTGCACTGCTGGAGGGTGGGGGTGATGGGAGACATGAGTGGGGGCCTGGTGGAGGCTGCCCCTGGATGCTGGGGGGTGGGGGTGCAGGGGGACATGAGTGGGGTCCTGATGGAGGGTGCCCCTGCACTGCTGGGGGGTGGGGGTGGTGGGAGACATGAGTGGGGGCCTGGTGGAGGGTGCCCCTGCACTGCTGGGGGGTGGGGGTGGTGGGAGACATGAGTGGGGGCCTGGTGGAGGCTGCCCCTGGATGCCGGGGGGTGGGGGTGGTGGGAGACATGAGTGGGGGCCTGGTGGAGGGTGCCCCTGCACTGCTGGGGGGTGGGGGAGGTGGGAGACATGAGTGGGGGCCTGGTGGAGGCTGCCCCTGGATGCCGGGAGGTGGGGGTGGTGGGAGACATGAGTGGGGGCCTGGTGGAGGGCACCCCTGCACTGCTGGGGGACGGGGGTGATGGGAGACATGAGTTGGACATGAGTGGGGGCCTGGTTGAGGGTGCCCTGCACTGCTGGGGGTGGGGGTGCAGGGGGACATGAGTGGGGGACTGGTGGAGGCTGCCCCTGCACTGCTGGGGGGTGGTGGGAGACATGAGTGGGGGCCTGGTGGAGGATGCCCTGCACTGCTGGGGGTTGGGGGTGCAGGGAGACATGATTGGGGGCCTGGTGGAGGGTGCCCCTGGATGCTGGGGGGTGGGGGTGATGGGAGTCATGAGTGGGGGCCTGGTGGAGGGTACCCCTGCACTGCTGGGGGGTGGGGGTACAGGCAGACATGAGTTGGACATGAGTCGGGGCCTGGTGGAGGGTGCCCTGCACTGCTGGTGGTGGGGGTGATGGGAGACATGAGTGGGGGCCTGGTGGAGGCTGCCCCTGGATGCTGAGGGGTGGGGGTGCAGGGGGACATGAGTGGGGGCCTGGTGGAGGCTGCCCCTGCACTGCTGGGGGGTGGGGGTGATTGGAGAAATGAGTGGGGGCCTGGTGGAGGGTGCCCCTGCACTGCTGGGGAGTGGGGGTGATGGGAGACATGAGTGGGGGCCTGGTGGAGGGTGCCCCTGCACTGCTGGGGGGTGGGGGGTGATGGGAGACATGAGTTGGACATGAGTGGGGGCCTGGTGGAGGGTGCCCTGCACTGCTGGGGGGTGGGGGTGGTGGGAGACATGAGTGGGGGCCTCGTGGAGGCTGGCCCTGGATGCTGGGGGGTGGGGGTGCAGGGGGACATGAGTGGGGGCTTTGTGGAGGGTGCCCCTGCACTGCTGGGGTGTGGGGGTGGTGGGAGACATGAGTGGGGGCGTGGTGGAGGGTGCGCCTGCACTGCTGGGGGGTGGGGGTGGTGGGAGACATGAGTTGGGGCCTGGTGGAGGGTGCCCTGCACTGCTGGGGGTTGGGGGTGCAGGGAGACATGAGTGGGGGCCTGGTGGAAGGTGCCCCTAGATGCTCGGGGTGCAGGGGGACATGAGTGGGGGCCTGGTGGAGGCTGCCCCTAGATGCTGGGGGGTGGGGGTGCAGGGGGACATGAGTGGGGGCCTGGTGGAGGGTGCCCCTGCACTGCTGGGGGTTGGGGGTGATGGGAGACATGAGTTGGACATGAGTGGGGGCCTGGTGGAGGGTGCCCTGCACTGCTGGGGGGTGGGGGTGCAGGGGGACATGAGTGGGGGCCTGGTGGAGGCTGCCCCTGCACTGCTGGGGGGTGGGGGTGGCGGGAGGCATGAGTGGGGGCCTGGTGGAGGGTGCCCCTGCACTGCTGAGGGGTGGGGGTGATGGGCGACATGAGTGGGGGCCTGGTGGAGGCTGCCACTGGATGCTGGGGGGTGGCGGTGCAGGGGAACATGAGTGGGGGCCTGGTGGAGGCTGCCCCTGCACTGCTGGGGGGTGGGGGTGATGGGAGACATGAGTGGGGGCCTGGTGGAGGGTGCCCCTGCATGCTGGGGATGGGGGTGATGGGAGACATGAGTGGGGGCCTGGTGAAGGGTGCCCCTTCACGGCTGGGGGGGGGGTGATGGGAAACATGAGTTGGACATGAGTGGGGGCCTGGTGGAGGGTGCCCTGCACTGCTGGGGGGTGGGGGTGGTGGGAAACATGAGTGGGGGCCTGGTGGAGGCTGCCCCTGGATGCTGTGGGGTGGGGGTGCAGGGGGATATGAGTGGGGGCCTGGTGGAGGGTGCCCCTGCACTGCTGGGAGGTGGGGGTGGTGGGAGACATGAGTGGGGGCCTGGTGGAGGGTGCCCCTGCGCTGCTGCGGGGTGGGGGTGGTGGGAGACATGAGTGGGGGCCTGGTGGAGGGTGCCCTGCACTGCTGGGGGTTGGGGGTGCAGGGAGACATGAGTGGGGGCCTGGTGGAGGGTGCCCCTGGATGCTGGGGGGTGGGGGTGCAGGGGGACATGGGTGGGGGCCTGGTGGAGGCTGCCCCTGCACTGCTGGGGGGTGGGGGTGGTGAGAGACATGAGTGGGGGCCTGGTGGAGGGTGCCCTGCACTGCTGGGGGGTGGCGGTGGTGGGAGACATGAGTGGGGGCCTGGTGGAGGCTGCCCCTGGATGCTGGGGGGTGGGGGTGCAGGGGGACATGATTGGGGGCCTGGTTGAGGGTGCCCCTGCAATGCTGGGGGTTGGGGGTGCAGGGAGACATGAGTTGGACATGAGTGGGGGCCTGGTGGAGGGTGCCCTGCACTGCTGGGGGGTGGGGGTGATGGGAGACATGAGTGGGGGCCTGGTGGAGGCTGCCCCTGGATGCTGGGGGGTGGGGGTGCAGGGAGACATGTGTGGGGGCCTGGTGGAGGCTGCCCCTGCACTGCTGGGGGGTGGGGGTTATTGGAGACATGAGTGGGGGCCTGGTGGAGGGTGCCCTGCACTGCTGGGGTGTGGGGGTGATGGGAGACATGAGTGGGGGCCTGGTGGAGGCTGCCCCTGGATGCTGGGGGGTGGGGGTGCAGGGAGACATGAGTGGGGGCCTGGTGGAGGCTGCCCCTGCACTGCTGGGGGGTGGGGGTGATGGGGGACATGAGTGGGGGCCTGGTGGAGGGTGCCCCTGCACTGCTGGGGGGTGGGGGTGATGGGAGACATGAGTTGGACATGAGTGGGGGCCTGGTGGAGGGTGCCCTACACTGCTGGGAGGTGGGGGTGGTGGGAGACATGAGTGGGGGCCTGGTGGAGGCTGCCCCTGGATGCTGGGAGGTGGGGGTGTAGGGGGACATGTGAGTGGGGGCCTGGTGGAGGGTGCCCCTGCACTGCTGGGGGTGGGGGTGGTGGGAGACATGAGTGGGGGCCTGGTGGAGGGTGCCCCTGCACTGCTGGGGGGTCGGGGGAGGGTGGGAGACATGAGTGGGGGCCTGGTGGAGGGTGCCCTGCACTGCTGGGGGTTGGGGGTGCAGGGAGACATGAGTGGGGGCCTGGTGGAGGGTGCCCCTGGATGCTGGGTGTGCAGGGGGACATGAGTGGGGGGCTGGTGGAGGCTGCCCCTGGATGCTGGGGGGTGGGGTGCAGGGGGACATGGGTGGGGGCCTGGTGGAGGGTGCCCCTGCACTGCTGGGGGGTGGGGGTGATGGGAGACATGTGTTGGACATGAGTGGGGGCCTGGTGGAGGGTGCCCTGCACTGCTGGGGGGTGGGGGTGCAGGGGGACATGAGTGGGGGCCTGGTGGAGGCTGCCCGGAACTGCTGGGGGGTGGGGGTGGTGGGAGACATGAGTGGGGGCCTGGTGGAGGGTGCCCCTGCACTGCTGGGGGTGGGGGTGATGGGAGACATGAGTGGGGGCCTGGTGGAGGGTGCCCCTGCACTGCTGAGGGGTGGGGGTGATGGGAGACATGAGTGGGGGCCTGGTGGAGGGTGCCCTGCACTGATGGGGGTTGGGGGTGCAGGGAGACATGAGTGGGGGCCTGGTGGAGGGTGCCCCTGGATGCTGGAGGGTGGGGGTGCAGGGGGACATGAGTGGGGGCCTGGTGGAGGCTGCCCCTGCACTGCTGGGGGGTGGGGTGGTGGGAGACATGAGTGGGGGCCTGGTGGAGGGTGCCTTGCACTGCTGGGGGGTGGGGGTGGTGGGAGACATGAGTGGGGGCCTGGTGGAGGCTGCCCCTGGATGCTGGGGGGTAGGGGTGCAGGGGGACATGATTGGGGGCCTGGTGGAGGGTGCCCCTGCAATGCTGGGGGTTGGGGGTGCAGGGAGACATGGGTTGGACATGAGTGGGGGCCTGGTGGAGGGTTCCCTGCACTGCTGGGGGGTGGGGGTGATGGGAGACATGAGTGGGGGCCTGGTGGAGGCTGCCCCTGGATGCTGGGGGGTGGGGGTGCAGGGGGACATGAGTGGGGGCCTGGTGGAGGCTGCCCCTGCACTGCTGGGGGGTGGGGGTTATTGGAGACATGAGTGGGGGCCTGGTGGAGGGTGCCCCTGCACTGCTGGGGGGTGGGGGTGATGGGAGACATGAGTGGGCGCCTGGTGGAGGGTGCCCCTGCACTGGTGGGGGTGGGGGTGATGGGAGACATGAGTTGGACATGAGTGGGGGCCTGGTGGAGGGTGCCCTGCACTGCTGGGAGGTTGGGGTGGTGGGAGACATGAGTGGGGGCCTGGTGGAGGCTGCCCCTGGATGCTGGGGGGTTGGGGTGCAGGGGGACATGAGTGGGGGCCTGGTGGAGGGTGCCCCTGGATGCTGGGTGTGCAGGGGGACATGAGTGGGGGCCTGGTGTGGAGGCTGCCCCTGGATGCTGGGGGGTGGAGTGCAGGGGGACATGAGTGGGGGCCTGGTGGAGGGTGCCCCTGCACTGCTGGGGGGTGGGGGTGATGGGAGACATGGGTTGGACATGAGTGGGCGCCTGGTGGAGGGTGCCCTGCACTGCTGGGGGGTGGGCGTGCAGGGGGACATGAGTGGGGGCCTGGTGGAGGCTGCCCCTGCACTGCTGGGGGGTGGGGGTGGTGGGAGACATGAGTGGGGGCCTGGTGGAGGGTGCCCCTGCACTGCTGTGGGGTGGGGGTGATGGGAGACATGAGTGGGGGCCTGGTGGAGGGTGCCCCTGCACTGCTGAGGGGTGGGGGTGATGGGAGACATGAGTGGGGCCTGGTGGAGGCTGCCCCTGGATGCTGGGGGGTGGGGGTGCAGGGGGACATGAGTGGGGGGCTGGTGGAGGCTGCCCCTGCACTGCTGGGGGGTGGGGGTGATGGGAGACATGAGTGGGGGCCTGGTGGAGGGTGCCCCTGCACTGCTGGGGGGGTGATGGGAGACATGAGTGGGGGCCTGGTGGAGGGTGCCCCTGCACTGCTGGGGGGTGGGGTGATGGGAGACATGAGTTGGACATGAGTGGGGGCCTGGTGGAGGGTGCCCTGCACTGCTGGGGGTGGGGGTGGTGGGAGACATGAGTGGGGGCCTGGTGGAGGCTGCCCCTGGATGCTGGGGGTGCAGGGGGACATGAGTGAGGGCCTGGTGGAGGGTGCCCCTGCACTGCTGGGGGGTGGGGGTGGTGGGAGACATGAGTGGGGGCCTGGTGGAGGGTGCCCCTGCGCTGCTGGGGGGTGGGGGTGGTGGGAGACATGAGTGGGGGCCTGGTGAAGGGTGCCCTGCACTGCTGGGGGTTGGGGGTGCAGGAAGACATGAGTGGGGGCCTGGTGGGGGGTGCCCCTGGATGCTGGGGGGTGGGGGTGCAGGGGGACATGAGTGGGGACCTGGTGGAGGCTGCCCCTGCACTGCTGGGGGGTGGGAGTGGTGGGAGACATGAGTGGGGGCCTGGTGGAGGGTGCCCTGCACTGCTGGGGGGTGGGGTGGTGGGAGACATGAGTGGGGGCCTGGTGGAGGCTGCCCCTGGATGCTGGGGGGTGGGGGTGCAGGGGGACATGAGTGGGGGCCTGGTGGAGGGTGCCCCTGCACTGCTGGGGGGTAGGGGTGGTGGGAGACATGAGTGGGGGCCTGGTGATGGGTGCCCCTGCACTGCTGGGGGGTGGGGGTGCAGGGAGACATGAGTGGGGGCCTGATGGAGGCTGCCCCTGGATGCTGGGGGGTGGGGGTGCAAGGGGACATGAGTGGGGGCCTGGTGGAGGCTGCCCCTGCACTGCCGGGGGGTGGGGTGGTGGGAGACATGAGTGGGGGCCTGGTGGAGGGTGCCCTGCACTGCTGGGGGGTGGGGGTGGTGGGAGACATGAGTGGGGGCCTGGTGGAGGCTGCCCCTGCACTGCTGGGGGGTGGGGGTGATGGGAGACATGAGTGGGGGCCTGGTGGAGACTGCCTCTGGATGCTGGGGGGTGGAGGTGCAGGGGGACATGAGTGGGGGCCTGGTGGAGACTGCCCCTGCACTGCTGGGGGGTGGGGTGGTGGGAGACATGAGTGGGGGCCTGGTGGAGACTGCCCCTGGATGCTGGGGGGTGGAGGCGGAGGGGGACATGAGTGGGGGCCTGGTGGAGGCTGCCCCTGCACTGCTGGGGGGTGGGCTGGTGGGAGACATGAGTGGGGGCCTGGTGGAGGGTGCCCTGCACTGCTGGGGGTTGGGGGTGCAGGGAGACATGAGTGGGGACCTGGTGGAGGGTGCCCCTGGATGCTGAGGGGTGGGGGTGATGGGAGACATGAGTGGGGGCTGGTGGAGGGTTCCCCTGCACTGCTGGGGGGTGGGGGTGATGGGAGACATGAGTGGGGGCCTGGTGGAGGCTGCCCCTGGATGCTGGGGGGTGGGGATGGTGGGAGCCATGAGTGGGGGCCTGGTGGAGGGTGCCTCTGCACTGCTGGTGGGTGGGGGTGATGGGAGACATGAGTGGGGGCCTGGTGGAGGGTGCCCCTGCACTGCTGGGGGGTGGGGGTGATGGGAGACATGAGTTGGACATGAGTGGGGGCCTGGTGGAGGCTGCCCCTGCACTGCTGGGGGGTGGGGGTGGTGGGAGACATGAGTGGGGGCCTGGTGGAGGGTGCCCTGCACTGCTGGGGGGTGGTGGGAGACATGAGTGGGGGCCTGGTGGAGGCTGCCCCTGGATGCTGGGGGGTGGGGGTGCAGGGGGACATGATTGGGGGCCTGGTGGAGGGTGCCCCTGCAATGCTGGGGGTTGGGGGTGCAGGGAGACATGAGTTGGACATGAGTGGGGGCCTGGTGGAGGGTGCCCTGCACTGCTGGGGGGTGGGGGTGATGGGAGACATGAGTGGGGGCCTGGTGGAGGCTGCCCCTAGATGCTGGGGGGTGGAGGTGCAGGGGGACATGAGTGGGGGCCTGGTGGAGGCTGCCCCTGCACTGCTGGGGGGTGGGGGTTATTGGAGACATGAGTGGGGGCCTGGTGGAGGGTGCTCCTGCACTGCTGGGGGGTGGGGGCGATGGGAGACATGAGTGGGCGCCTGGTGGAGGGTGCCCCTGCACTGCTGGGGGGTGGGGGTGATGGGAGACATGAGTTGGACATGAGTGGGGGCCTGGTGGAGGGTGCCCTGCACTGCTGGGAGGTGGGGGTGGTGGGAGACATGAGTGGGGGCCTGGTGGAGGCTGCCCCTGGATGCTGGGGGGTTGGGGTGCAGGGGGACATCAGTGGGGGCCTGGTGGAGGGTGCCCCTGCACTGCTGGGGGGTGGGGGGGTGGTCGACATGAGTGGGGGCCTGGTGGAGGGTGCCCTGCACTGTTGGGGGTTGGGGGTGCAGGGAGACATGAGTGGGGGCCTGGTGGAGGGTGCCCCTGGATGCTGGGTGTGCAGGGGGACATGAGTGGGGGCCTGGTGGAGGCTGCCCCTGGATGCTGGGGGGTGGGGTGCAGGGGGACATGAGTGGGGGCCTGGTGGAGGGTGCCCCTGCACTGCTGGCGTGTGGGGGTGATGGGAGACCTGAGTTGGACATGAGTGGGGGCCTGGTGGAGGGTGTCCTGCACTGCTGGGGGGTGGGGGTGCAGGGGGACATGAGTGGGGGGCCTGGTGGAGGCTGCCCCTGCACTGCTGGGGGGTGGGGTGGTGGGAGACATGAGTGGGGGCCTGGTGGAGGGTGCCCTGCACTGCTGGGGGTTGGGGGTGCAGGGAGACATGAGTGGGGGCCTGGTGGAGGGTGCCCCTGGATGCTGGGGGGTGGGGGTGATGGGAGACATGAGTGGGGGCTGGTGGAGAGTGCCCCTGCACTGCTGGGGGGTGGGGGTGATGGGAGACATGAGTGGGGGCCTGGTGGAGGCTGCCCCTGGATGCTGGGGTGTGGGGGTGGTGGGAGCCATGAGTGGGGGCCTGGTGGAGGGTGCCTCTGCACTGCTGGCGGGTGGGGGTGATGGGAGACATGAGTTGGACATGCGTGGGGGCCTGGTGGAGGGTGCCCTGCACTGCTGGGGGGTTGGAGTGGTGGTGCAGGGGGACATGAGTGGGGGCCTGGTGGAGGGTGCCCCTGCACTGCTGGGGGGTGGGGGTGATGGGAGACATGAGTTGGACATGCGTGGGGGCCTGGTGGAGGGTGCCCTGCACTGCTGGGGGGTGGGGGTGGTGGGAAACATGAGTGGGGGCCTGGTGGAGGCTGCCCCTGGATGCTGTGGGGTGGGGGTGCAGGGGGATATGAGTGGGGGCCTGGTGGAGGGTGCCCCTGCACTGCTGGGGGGTGGGGGTGGTGGGAGACATGAGTTGGGGCGTGGTGGAGGGTGCCCCTGCGCTGCTGCGGGGTGGGGGTGGTGGGAGACATGAGTGGGGGCCTGGTGGAGGGTGCCCTGCACTGCTGGGGGTGGGGGTGATGGGAGACATGAGTGGGGGCCTGGTGGAGGCTGCCCCTGGATGCTGAGGGGTGGGGGTGCAGGGGGACATGAGTGGGGGCCTGGTGGAGGCTGCCCCTGCACTGCTGGGGGGTGGGGGTGATTGGAGAAATGAGTGGGGGCCTGGTGGAGGGTGCCCCTGCACTGCTGGGGGGTGGGGGTGATGGGAGACATGAGTTGGACATGAGTGGGGGCCTGGTGGAGGGTGCCCTGCACTGCTGGGGGGTGGGGGTGGTGGGAGACATGAGTGGGGGCCTCTTGGAGGCTGGCCCTGGATGCTGGGGGGTGGGGGTGCAGGGGGGCATGAGTGGGGGCTTTGTGGAGGGTGCCCCTGCACTGCTGGGGGGTGGGGGTGGTGGGAGACATGAGTGGGGGCCTGGTGGAGGGTGCGCCTGCACTGCTGGGGGGTGGGGGTGGTGGGAGACATGAGTTGGGGCCTGGTGGAGGGTGCCCTGCACTGCTGGGGGTTGGGGGTGCAGGGAGACATGAGTGGGGGCCTGGTGGAAGGTGCCCCTGGATGCTCGGGGTGCAGGGGGACATGGGTGGGGGCCTGGTGGAGGCTGCCCCTAGATGCTGGGGGGTGGGGGTGCAGGGGGACATGAGTGGGGGCCTGGTGGAGGGTGCCCCTGCACTGCTGGGGGTTGGGGGTGATGGGAGACATGAGTTGGACATGAGTGGGGGCCTGGTGGAGGGTGCCCTGCACTGCTGGGGGGTGGGGGTGCAGGGGGACATGAGTGGGGGCCTGGTGGAGGCTGCCCCTGCACTGCTGGGGGGTGGGGGTGGCGGGAGGCATGAGTGGGGGCCTGGTGGAGGGTGCCCCTGCACTGCTGAGGGGTGGGGGTGATGGGCGACATGAGTGGGGGCCTGGTGAAGGCTGCCACTGGATGCTGGGGGGTGGCGGTGCAGGGGAACATGAGTGGGGGCCTGGTGGAGGCTGCCCCTGCACTGCTGGGGGGTGGGGGTGATGGGAGACATGAGCGGGGGCCTGGTGGAGGGTGCCCCTGCATGCTGGGGATGGGGGTGATGGGAGACATGAGTGGGGGCCTGGTGGAGGGTGCCCCTTCACGGCTGGGGGGGGGGGTGATGGGAAACATGAGTTGGACATGAGTGGGGGCCTGGTGGAGGGTGCCCTGCACTGCTGGGGGGTGGGGGTGGTGGGAAACATGAGTGGGGGCCTGGTGGAGGCTGCCCCTGGATGCTGTGGGGTGGGGGTGCAGGGGGATATGAGTGGGGGCCTGGTGGAGGGTGCCCCTGCACTGCTGGGGGGTGGGGATGGTGGGAGACATGAGTGGGGGCCTGGTGGAGGGTGCCCCTGCGCTGCTGCGGGGTGGGGGTGGTGGGAGACATGAGTGGGGGCCTGGTGGAGGGTGCCCTGCACTGCTGGGGGTTGGGGGTGCAGGGAGACATGAGTGGGGGCCTGGTGGAGGGTGCCCCTGGATGCTGGGGGGTGGGGGTGCAGGGGGACATGGGTGGGGGCCTGGTGGAGGCTGCCCCTGCACTGATGGGGGGTGGGGGTGGTGAGAGACATGAGTGGGGGCCTGGTGGAGGGTGCCCTGCACTGCTGGGGGGTGGGGGTGGTGGGAGACATGAGTGGGGGCCTGGTGGAGGCTGCCCCTGGATGCTGGGGGGTGAGGGTGCAGGGGGACATGATTGGGGGCCTGGTTGAGGGTGCCCCTGCAATGCTGGGGGTTGGGGGTGCAGGGAGACATGAGTGGGGGCCTGGTGGAGGGTGCCCTGCACTGCTGGGGGGTGGGGGTGATGGGAGACATGAGTGGGGGCCTGGTGGAGGCTGCCCCTGGATGCTGGGGGGTGGGGGTGCAGGGAGACATGTGTGGGGGCCTGGTGGAGGCTGCCCCTGCACTGCTGGGGGGTGGGGGTTATTGGAGACATGAGTGGGGGCCTGGTGGAGGGTGCCCTGCACTGCTGGGGTGTGGGGGTGATGGGAGACATGAGTGGGGGCCTGGTGGAGGCTGCCCCTGGATGCTGGGGGGTGGGGGTGCAGGGAGACATGAGTGGGGGCCTGGTGGAGGCTGCCCCTGGATGCTGGGGGGTGGGGGTGCAGGGGGACATGAGTGGGGGCCTGGTGGAGGGTGCCCCTGCACTGCTGGGGGGTGGGGGTGATGGGACACATGAGTTGGACATGAGTGGGGGCCTGGTGGAGGGTGCCCTACACTGCTGGGAGGTGGGGGTGGTGGGAGACATGAGTGGGGGCCTGGTGGAGGGTGCCCCTGGATGCTGGGAGGTGGGGGTGCAGGGGGACATGTGAGTGGGGGCCTGGTGGAGGGTGCCCCTGCACTGCTGGGGGTGGGGGTGGCGGGAGACATGAGTGGGGGCCTGGTGGAGGGTGCCCCTGCACTGCTGGGGGGTGGGGGGAGGGTGGGAGACATGAGTGGGGGCCTGGTGGAGGGTGCCCTGCACTGCTGGGGGTTGGGGGTGCAGGGAGACATGAGTGGGGGCCTGGTGGAGGGTGCCCCTGGATGCTGGGTGTGCAGGGGGACATGAGTGGGGGCCTGGTGGAGGCTGCCCCTGAATGCTGGGGGGTGGGGTGCAGGGGGACATGAGTGGGGGCCTGGTGGAGGGTGCCCCTGCACTGCTGGGGGGTGGGGGTGATGGGAGACATGTGTTGGACATGAGTGGGGGCCTGGTGGAGGGTGCCCTGCACTGCTGGGGGGTGGGGGTGCAGGGGGACATGAGTGGGGGCCTGGTGGAGGCTGCCCCGGAACTGCTGGGGGGTGGGGGTGGTGGGAGACATGAGTGGGGGCCTGTTGGAGGGTGCCCCTGCACTGCTGGGGGTGGGGGCGATGGGAGACATGAGTGGGGGCCTGGTGGAGGGTGCCCCTGCACTGCTGAGGGGTGGGGGTGATGGGAGACATGAGTGGGGGCCTGGTGGAGGGTGCCCTGCACTGCTGGGGGTTGGGGGTGCAGGGAGACATGAGTGGGGGCCTGGTGGAGGGTGCCCCTGGATGCTGGAGGGTGGGGGTGCAGGGGGACATGAGTGGGGGCCTGGTGGAGGCTGCCCCTGCACTGCTGGGGGGTGGGGTGGTGGGAGACATGAGTGGGGGCCTGGTGGAGGGTGCCTTGCACTGCTGGGGGGTGGGGGTGGTGGGAGACATGAGTGGGGGCCTGGTGGAGGCTGCCCCTGGATGCTGGGGGGTAGGGGTGCAGGGGGACATGATTGGGGGCCTGGTGGAGGGTGCCCCTGCAATGCTGGGGGTTGGGGGTGCAGGGAGACATGGGTTGGACATGAGTGGGGGCCTGGTGGAGGGTGCCCTGCACTGCTGGGGGGTGGGGGTGATGGGGGACATGAGTGGGGGCCTGGTGGAGGCTGCCCCTGGATGCTGGGGGGTGGGGGTGCAGGGGGACATGAGTGGGGGCCTGGTGGAGGCTGCCCCTGCACTGCGGGGGGTGGGGGTTATTGGAGACATGAGTGGGGGCCTGGTGGAGGGTGCCCCTGCACTGCTGGGGGGTGGGGGTGATGGGAGACATGAGTGGGCGCCTGGTGGAGGGTGCCCCTGCACTGCTGGGGGTGGGGGTGATGGGAGACATGAGTTGGACATGAGTGGGGGCCTGGTGGAGGGTGCCCTGCACTGCTGGGAGGTGGGGGTGGTGGGAGACATGAGTGGGGGCCTGGTGGAGGCGGCCCCTGGATGCTGGGGGGTTCAGGTGCAGGGGGACATGAGTGGGGGCCTGGTGGAGGGTGCCCCTGGATGCTGGGTGTGCAGGGGGACATGAGTGGGGGCCTGGTGTGGAGGCTGCCCCTGGATGCTGGGGGGTGGAGTGCAGGGGGACATGAGTGGGGGCCTGGTGGAGGGTGCCCCTGCACTGCTGGGGGGTGGGGGTGATGGGAGACATGAGTTGGACATGAGTGGGCGCCTGGTGGAGGGTGCCCTGCACTGCTGGGGGGTGGGGGTGCAGGGGGACATGAGTGGGGGCCTGGTGGAGGCTGCCCCTGCACTGCTGGGGGGTGGGGGTGGTGGGAGACATGAGTGGGGGCCTGGTGGAGGGTGCCCCTGCACTGCTGTGGGGTGGGGGTGATGGGAGACATGAGTGGGGGCCTGGTGGAGGGTGCCCCTGCACTGCTGAGGGGTGGGGGTGATGGGAGACATGAGTGGGGCCTGGTGGAGGCTGCCCCTGGATGCTGGGGGGTGGGGGTGCAGGGGGACATGAGTGGGGGGCTGGTGGAGGCTGCCCCTGCACTGCTGGGGGGTGGGGGTGATGGGAGACATGAGTGGGGGCCTGGTGGAGGGTGCCCCTGCACTGCTGGGGGGGTGATGGGAGACATGAGTGGGGGCCTGGTGGAGGGTGCCCCTGCACTGCTGGGGGGTGGGGTGATGGGAGACATGAGTTGGACATGAGTGGGGGCCTGGTGGAGGGTGCCCTGCACTGCTGGGGGTGGGGGTGGTGGGAGACATGAGTGGGGGCCTGGTGGAGGCTGCCCCTGGATGCTGGGGGGTGGGGGTGCAGGGGGACATGAGTGAGGGCCTGGTGGAGGGTGCCCCTGCACTGCTGGGGGGTGGGGGTGGTGGGAGACATGAGTGGGGGCCTGGTGGAGGGTGCCCCTGCACTGCTGGGGGGTGGGGGTGATGGGAGACATGAGTGGGGGCCTGGTGGAGGGTGCCCCTGCACTGCTGGGGGGTGGGGTGATGGGAGACATGAGTTGGACATGAGTGGGGGCCTGGTGGAGGGTGCCCTGCACTGCTGGGGGTGGGGGTGGTGGGAGACATGAGTGGGGGCCTGGTGGAGGCTGCCCCTGGATGCTGGGGGGTGGGGGTGCAGGGGGACATGAGTGAGGGCCTGGTGGAGGGTGCCCCTGCACTGCTGGGGGGTGGGGGTGGTGGGAGACATGATTGGGGGCCTGGTGGAGGGTGCCCTGCACTGCTGGGGGTTGGGGGTGCAGGGGGACATGAGTGGGGACCTGGTGGAGGCTGCCCCTGCACTGCTGGGGGGTGGGGGTGGTGGGAGACATGAGTGGGGGCCTGGTGGAGGGTGCCCTGCACTGCTGGGGGGTGGGGTGGTGGGAGACATGAGTGGGGGCCTGGTGGAGGCTGCCCCTGGATGCTGGGGGGTGGGGGTGCAGGGGGACATGAGTGGGGGCCTGGTGGAGGGTGCCCCTGCACTGCTGGGGGGTAGGGGTGGTGGGAGACATGAGTGGGGGCCTGGTGATGGGTGCCCCTGCACTGCTGGGGGGTGGGGGTGCAGGGAGACATGAGTGGGGGCCTGATGGAGGCTGCCCCTGGATGCTGGGGGGTGGGGGTGCAATGGGACATGAGTGGGGGCCTGGTGGAGGCTGCCCCTGCACTGCCGGGGGGTGGGGGTGGTGGGAGACATGAGTGGGGGCCTGGTGGAGGGTGCCCTGCACTGCTGGGGGGTGGGGGTGGTGGGAGACATGAGTGGGGGCCTGGTGGAGGCTGCCCCTGCACTGCTGGGGGGTGGGGGTGATGGGAGACATAAGTGGGGGCCTGGTGGAGACTGCCTCTGGATGCTGGGGGGTGGAGGTGCAGGGGGACGTGAGTGGGGGCCTGGTGGAGACTGCCCCTGCACTGCTGGGGGGTGGGGTGGTGGGAGACATGAGTGGGGGCCTGGTGGAGGGTGCCCTGCACTGCTGGGGATTGGGGGTGCAGGGAGACATGAGTGGGGGCCTGGTGGAGGGTGCCTCTGGATGCTGGGGGGTGGGGGTGTTGGGAGACATGAGTGGGGGCCTGGTGGAGGGTGC
This sequence comes from Ambystoma mexicanum, assembly GCF_040938575.1. Lineage (NCBI taxonomy): Eukaryota > Metazoa > Chordata > Amphibia > Caudata > Ambystomatidae > Ambystoma > Ambystoma mexicanum. The sequence goes on along the minus strand of NC_090928.1, from coordinate 244,224,552 downwards.
CCGTGCACTGCTGGGAGGTGGGGGTGATGGGAGACATGAGTGGGGGCCTGGTGGAGACTGCCCCTGGATGCTGGGGGGTGGAGGCGGAGGGGGACATGAGTGGGGGCCTGGTGGAGGCTGCCCCTGCACTGCTGGGGGGTGGGCTGGTGGGAGACATGAGTGGGGGCCTGGTGGAGGGTGCCCTGCACTGCTGGGGGTTGGGGGTGCAGGGAGACATGAGTGGGGACCTGGTGGAGGGTGCCCCTGGATGCTGGGGGTGATGGGAGACATGAGTGGGGGCTGATGGAGGGTGCCCCTGCACTGCTGGGGGGTGGGGGTGATGGGAGACATGAGTGGGGGCCTGGTGGAGGCTGCCCCTGGATGCTGGGGGGTGGGGGTGGTGGGAGCCATGAGTGGGGGCCTGGTGGAGGGTGCCTCTGCACTGCTGGTGGGTGGGGGTGATGGGAGACATGAGTGGGGGCCTGGTGGAGGCTGCCCCTGCACTGCTGGGGGGTGGGGGTGGTGGGAGACATGAGTGGGGGCCTGGTGGAGGGTGCCCTGCACTGCTGGGGGGTGGTGGGAGACATGAGTGGGGGCCTGGTGGAGGCTGCCCCTGGATGCTGGGGGGTGGGGGTGCAGGGGGACATGATTGGGGGCCTGGTGGAGGGTGCCCCTGCAATGCTGGGGGTTGGGGGTGCAGGGAGACATGAGTTGGACATGGTGGGGGCCTGGTGGAGGGTGCCCTGCACTGCTGGGGGGTGGGGGTGATGGGAGACATGAGTGGGGGCCTGGTGGAGGCTGCCCCTGGATGCTGGGGGGTGGGGGTGCAGGGGGACATGAGTGGGGGCCTGGTGGAGGCTGCCCCTGCACTGCTGGGGGGTGGGGGTTATTGGAGACATGAGTGGGGGCCTGGTGGAGGGTGCTCCTGCACTGCTGGGGGGTGGGGGCGATGGGAGACATGAGTGGGCGCCTGGTGGAGGGTGCCCCTGCACTGCTGGGGGGTGGGGGTGATGGGAGACATGAGTTGGACATGAGTGGGGGCCTGGTGGAGGGTGCCCTGCACTGCTGGGAGGTGGGGGTGGTGGGAGACATGAGTGGGGGCCTGGTGGAGGCTGCCCCTGGATGCTGGGGGGTTGGAGTGCAGGGGGACATCAGTGGGGGCCTGGTGGAGGGTGCCCCTGCACTGCTGGGGGGTGGGGGGTGGTCGACATGAGTGGGGGCCTGGTGGAGGGTGCCCTGCACTGTTGGGGGTTGGGGGTGCAGGGAGACATGAGTGGGGGCCTGGTGGAGGGTGCCCCTGGATGCTGGGTGTGCAGGGGGACATGAGTGGGGGCCTGGTGGAGGCTGCCCCTGGATGCTGGGGGGTGGGGTGCAGGGGGACATGAGTGGGGGCCTGGTGGAGGGTGCCCCTGCACTGCTGGCGTGTGGGGGTGATGGGAGACCTGAGTTGGACATGAGTGGGGGCCTGGTGGAGGGTGTCCTGCACTGCTGGGGGGTGGGGGTGCAGGGGGACATGAGTGGGGGGCCTGGTGGAGGCTGCCCCTGCACTGCTGGGGGTGGGGTGGTGGGAGACATGAGTGGGGGCCTGGTGGAGGGTGCCCTGCACTGGTGGGGGTTGGGGGTGCAGGGAGACATGAGTGGGGGCCTGGTGGAGGGTGCCCCTGGATGCTGGGGGATGGGGGTGATGGGAGACATGAGTGGGGGCTGGTGGAGAGTGCCCCTGCACTGCTGGGGGGTGGGGGTGATGGGAGACATGAGTGGGGGCCTGGTGGAGGGTGCCTCTGCACTGCTGGCGGGTGGGGGTGATGGGAGACATGAGTTGGACATGCGTGGGGGCCTGGTGGAGGGTGCCCTGCACTGCTGGGGGGTTGGAGTGGTGGTGCAAGGGGACATGAGTGGGGGCCTGGTGGAGGGTGCCCCTGCACTGCTGGGGGGTGGGGGTGATGGGAGACATGAGTTGGACATGCGTGGGGGCCTGGTGGAGGGTGCCCTGCACTGCTGGGGGATGGCGGTGCAGGGGGACATGAGTGGGGGCCTGGTAGAGGCTGCCCCGGCACTGCTGGGGGGTGGGGGTGGTGGGAGACATGAGTGGGGGCCTGGTGGAGGGTGCCCCTGCACTGCTGGGGGGTGGGGGTGATGGGAGACATGAGTGAGGGCCTGGTGGAGGGTGCCCCTGCACTGCTGAGGGGTGGGGGTGATGGGAGACATGAGTGGGGGCCTGGTGGAGGCTGCCCTACACTGCTGGGGGGTTGGAGTGGTGGGAGACATGAGTTGGACATGAGTGGGGGCCTGGTGGAGGGTGCCCCTGGGGGCTGGGGTGCAGGGGGACATGCGTTGGTGGGCAGTAGTGCAAGGTGACATGTGGGTTGGCTGGGGGGCATGGGCATGGTGGATGGGCTGCCTGCGGGACATGTGCAGGGTAGGCCCCTGTGGTGTGGGCCGCCTGCAGGGGCCGTGGAGGGTGTAGAGGGAACACCTGGGAGGACCCACACGTGCAATTCACGTGTGGTGCTCCCCGCGCACCCCTGGAATACACGTACCGTGATGGAATCGCGTGTGATACTTCCTGCGCACCCCTGAAATACACATACCCTGCTGCTTTTGCGTGTGATACTTCCCGCGCACCCCTGGAATACACGTACCCTGCTGCTTTGGCGTGTGATACTTGCCGCACACCCCTGGAATACACGTACCGTGATGGAATTGCGTGTGATACTTCCTGTGCACCCCTGAAATACAGGTACCCTGCTGCTTTTGTGTGTGATACTTCCCGCGCACCCCTGGAATACACGTACCCTGCTGCTTTTGCGTGTGATACTTCCCGCGCACCCCTGGAATACACGTACCCTGATGGAATTGCGTGTAATACTTCCCGCGCACCCCTGAAATGCACGTACCTTGCTGTTATTGCGTGTGATACTTCCCGCGCACCCCTGGAATACACGTGCCCTGATGGAATCACGTGTGTTACTTCCCACGCACCCCTGATGTACACGTACCCAGGACAATCGCGTGTGAAACTTCCCGCGAACCACTGAAATACACGTTCCCCGCTTGGCTTTTGCTGTTTGGCAGCCCTGTGAACTGGTCCAGGGTTAGCGCAGCCCTTTGCGATGATTTGGGAATTTTGAAGGCTTTTCCTTGCGCGAGGGCGTTCTTGGGGGCGTAACTGGCGCTGCTGCAGGGTCGCTGCGCCACTCTGCGCCACGGCTGGTTTCGGAGGCTAAAATCCATGAATACGCTGTGCAATGAAAAGGATTTTTTCGCACGCGGCTGGCGCAGTGTATCGCACGGGGACACTGTGCGCCAGCCGCGTGCGCCGCTTTTGTGCGAATTTCTATGAATTACCCTGTAACTTTATTATTAGTCACTTTTACCACAGATCCAGTACACCCCAACTTACATGGAGTATTGGAAAGGGTTAACTCTTATCCCTTTTTATCTGTGTCTCTGGAGCATTGTTTCGCTCCCTTTACAATAAGACATGGCTGGTGGCAGTGGTATCTACCCTATTTTTTATACCGCAATTATCTTAAATAACCATGGTATTGTTTTAGGCTATTATATTAGCCTCAAACATAAATCCGCTTGACCATATATATTTTATTATGGTTCCGGCTGGGTTTATTCGCCATTTCTTTTTGTAAATGTCTTTCTTGTGTTTCGCTCTGCACGCCAAACCAGGTCTGGTCCATTTGTTCATAGCCTTTTTGCGGGCTTCCATGCAGAAGCCCTCCTTTAGGCGCCTGAAATTCTGGGTAGGCAGGATGTGAGGGAGGGGTTTTGGGCCCCTGCCATGGGTTCCCTTGGTAACCCAAGTCGCAACTCCTGTTTGATTGGCTGGGTGACTATTCTTGCCAGGACAGCCACCCTGCTGTGTGATTGACAACCAGGCTGTATGAATGGGGGAAAACTGCATAAAAAGCAGGTCTCTGGGACTGGAAAGGCAGAGTCGCCACTGGAACAAAAGAACTGGAAGAAGAGGACCCCTACCATGACTGAGCAGCCCAGTGAAGCCCTGCTGTAGGTCCGAATCGCCAGAATCCGCCGACAGAGAAGATCCTCCAGGAAACTTCTTCCCTTGAGCTGGTGGGACCAACCACTTTGCCCAAACTTCAAGCCAGGACTCCTCCTCTGGTCGAATTCGCTATAAAGAGCTACAGTGGGCCATATAGCCAGGAAGGTCGTACCCTGATTGGGTTTTAAGGAGCGCACCTTTTATTTGTTGCTTTGCTCTGCTTGCTGGTTTCTTCCCTGGATAGCGCAGGACCCTCCAGTCTTCCTACTTCTGATCAGTCCGACAGTCGCTTCAGGAACTGTGAGCCTGCAGGAACTACCAGGAACGTCTGCCTCAGCTGCAGCTCCCTCTCCATTTTAAGGTACTGTGCAAATCCGGTTGTTCGTTTCGTTCAGCCGCAGTGAAAGTGTTTGAAATCTTTCTCCAAACCGAGGGCTTGTCCTTCTCTTCTCTTTGAACTAACTTTTCTACCAACCAACCTCGTCCGGAATCCGTGGCATGAACTTTACCGCAAACTCCACTGAACTGTGTGATATTGAGCAAAAGACTTTTGACCTAGTGACTTTGGCCCTAAGCCTTTTTAACCTGATTCTATCATTGAAATTCCTCTTGTTCAATTGCCCTGAATACTTACCTGTTGGTGTGGTTCATTTTCTGCTAACTTTGTTTTACCCTCCCTTTTAAATTGCTGGAGTGCCATTTTGCTTCCACTTCATTTTGTGAGCTTAACTTGTCTGGAATTTAAGGGAAGTGGTGTGGTGTATTAAGAGTGTGATTTTTAACTTTCTTAGAATAGTGAACTGTTATATAACTGCAGAGTGAAATAAATATATATTCTTTTACTTGAAAACCTTGAGTCAGTATTTGCCTGAATCATAGTAATTGCTGGCCTTTGTGTAACTATTTGATACTGCTCACTTACTCTTGAGATAAGTCTGACTGCTCAGCCACAGCTACCACTTTAACTGTGTAGTACAGGCTTGTACCAAAGGTGAATTTGTACTGTGACTTGTAGTCTTAATTGTGTGTGGTGTTCCCAAAGGGTACTGCATATAATTCTGCCTAACAATCCTGGCCTATGGCGTTCCATCCTGGCCTACGGCGTTCCATCCTGGCCCACAGCATACCATCCTGGCCTACAGCGTTCCATCCTGGCCCACAGTGTTCCATCCTGGCCTACAGCGTTCCATCCTGGCCCACAGCGTTCCATCCTGGCCTACGGCGTTCCATCCTGCCCTACGGTGTTCCATCCTGCCCCACAGCATTCCATCCTGGCCCACAGCATTCCATCCTGGCCCACAGCATTCCATCCTGGCCCACAGCATTCCATCCTGGCCTACGGCGTTCCATCCTGGCCTACGGCGTTCCATCCTGGCCTACGGCGTTCCATCCTGCCCTACGGCATTCCATCCTGCCCTACGGCGTTCCATCCTGGCCTACGGCATCCCACCCTGGCCTACCTGCTCCTTTTTCTTTTTTTCACACCCATGAATGACATCAGTCATACTTTAAAACTTCAAGTTTACTCATCTTTTACATCCCTGTCTCTCTACCACCTTACACACTCAAGGGGCAACCCTTACCATTGTCGAATACTACATTTAGCATTTAATTGTCTTTTTACAGTATTCGAAGACTATAGCTAGCCTTTTTTAGTATCCCATAGTATTCTTTTTAAGCAGAATACTAAATGATGACAAATATTGCATGTGCTGAATACTAGTCGATTACTAACAAAATACTAAAAAAATACTTGTTTCGGGTCTTTAAGTCTTCATTTAGCATTGAATACTACATTACCACCGTTGACCACTACTGACAAGACAACAAAAATAGATGAAAAGAAGAACTTCCATTTTGGTGAGGAAAGGATGTCCCCTCCCGAAAATATCTTTAGCTTTTAAATCTGTAACTTCAAAACATTAAAACTAAAAACAGTGGAAGATCCCTTTCTGGCACATGGAAAAACGCCCTCAGATGGTGTAATTTTTGGTTGTTAGGTACAGTGTTAAAATATTGCTCACAAAGTTGTTCACCCCATCAATTTTCGTATAGTCCCATGCCCAGCGTCAAACAATAGACCCTACACTGTCAATAGAGTCCTGGAAATCCTGCCTCGACCTCTTCCTGGTTCAAACACTTCAAACACGGTTGGTGCCCCTCACCTTGATCTCCATGTTAACTGTCAGCTGCGCCCTGTATGAACTCTTCTCCAAACATTCCCAGGCAGCAGAATTTCCCTCAAAATCTCAACTCCCAGGTCCTGGCCAGCTGGTTCGCAATCCCCCTAACTCCATCTTAAGGACCTACGTTGATCTCGACTATGCCTCCTGAATCCGGTCATTGCCACCCAGATGTATGAGCGACAAATATGGCGTCCACTTTCTCGATTTATGCAGACGACCATTGGCATAAACTGTCCCCAACTCATCCTGCCTCTCCCCGACAATGTTACCTCGCCTAAGCTTTACTACAACTGTTTCCTACCAAATCTTTATCATTGTGTTCACAACAACCTTCTTCACGATGAAATGGCCGCTGATCTCGATCTGTTTGTCCCGTTCTTCTGCAATCCTATAAAAGAGAATCGCAATCAGTACCTTGCCGCCACGGTGTGCCAGAACATTCCTTGCATGCTATGATCCAATGGAACCCTTCTGTCCCTTTGTCCTCCACTTCTAAAAATGCATGATCTCTGCTCCACCCAAAGCCAGCAGCACTCCCACTGTGCCCCCACCCCCACGCCCCGCAAGTCGGAACACATGAGTGCTGTAATCCTTTGGATTCACAACCAGACCTTCAGTGCATTTCACTATCCTCCCAACAATGGCTCCCCTTCCAGACCTATGTTCTGTAGTTTAACAAAACAAACCCAATCCTTCCCGTTTCCCTTGTTATTTAGATATTTCCTCAACACACCCACAAGAAAAAACACCTATAAACATCCTAATCCCACTGTCTGTCCTCTCCCCTCCGTATCAGTCTAGAAACATTTTACTATAACTATTAAGCATGGCCTCCCCTCAGAAGCCCTCCTCTTTCCACTTTCGTCTAGCTCAGAGTCCTGAAATGCACCACAAAAAAATATGTGTGTCCGAAAGAGTGTAACGTGAATTCCAAAAACATGCACCAGAATCCCTTCTAACCAATACAGATGGTCATTCTCCTATCCATTTCCCGCCCTTTGGCCCATATCTTCAGAACCATTTCCACCTTGTGTCAAGCCTCTGCATGTGCCACAGGAAATGTTTCCTCCAACAGCAACATGGACACAATGTTTTGTTTATTTTTTTTTTATTTTAGTATACAGCATTTACAATTAAATCCAAAACCTCCAATTGTATGTTAAAAACACAAACTTAACAGAAACAATTGTATGTACATTAATGAAATTCCCAAACCCACCCACCCCAAGATTCACATCATATGTAATTGATCAGTACAATGTAAGTAATTTCCCACAGATTCTTTCAAATAAAGCAAGTTTTTTATCTTTTTTTCGATTTCGAAATATAACTCTTTCCATCTCTGCCAAATCATGCATTTCATCAATCCATACATTTATGGTAACTGGATTCACCATGGACACTATGTTATAGTCCCTTAGAAAGCTTTTCCAACACATTAAAAAACTCCCTAATCCTGCTCGTAATTGTGTTGCTCTGATGCAGTGTCTCTGTCCTCGTTGGACAAAAGCCATGCTACTGGAGCAGGGGGGCGTGACCTGGCGAGCCTACTGACAAGATGGCCCCTGAAGCTGATGGAGGACAAACGCCTGTAAAAGTGCCGACTCCTGATGTGCTTTAGCATACCAGCCCTGGTGGCATCCCTGTGATGGTCCGTGCGGTGGGGGACGCAGTTTCAGCTCTTTGGCTTCAGTGTTTAGGTGGATGATGCAGAGTAAATTCCGCCTGCTCTTTGACAAGAGCCTCTCGACGCACTGGACCACGATCCCTGCCTCAATGCTTTGCTGCAGTGGCATGTGCTGCTGGAGGGACGGGCCTACTGGCCAGACATTTTTGCCTGCACCCAAATCCCTGGTGGAGCAGGGATTTTCGCTGGGCATCCCGAGAGGGGCCGTTGATTGCGCTTTGATCTGGAGGTGGAGCTACTCCGACGTCCCCACATTGGCCTTCAGCTCAAGTGAAGTGGAGTGATGATTTCTTCCAGGGATTGGCCTTGTGGGCTGAGAGCTCGGAATCTGTCCCCAGCTGCGCCTCAAGACTTGGTGAAGCGCATCAACCTTGGTTGCCGTTTCCAGCTGCCACCTGTGTCACGCTGATGGGCCTCCTCCTGAATTTGGTGCTATCGCTTGACTTGGGGCTGTGGTGGCTCCCTCCTGCTGGGGGAGGGGGTGGATTCCGCATGTGGCTGAACAGATCTTGTTGGCTGATTTGGTGCATCCCCACCTACATCTGTAAAGCGATTGAGCTTGCTCTCTGAGCTTTAAAGGAGTCAGGATTGGACGTGTTGTGATATTATTTTCCACCGATTGCTCGAGCACAATCCAGGGACTCTATTTCCTCAGCTGAGTCTAATCCCTCGCCAGTCTCTTCATGGTGAAAACAAGTAAAGGGCACCAAACGTTGTATATTGCTGCGAAGATACAGGCTCAGGATAAGGGGAAGAAAAGTGAAACTATGATGGCCCTTGTCCATGAGGAGGCACATTCAGGTGAATCTCTGAGGTGGCCCACCAAGTCGGACCCCCAGCATTGGCTCACCGAAACCAAGGCAGAAATTCATAGTAGCATGTTGGAGATGTCACACAAAATAGCCTGCTTGGATAAATGTGTGGAGGAATCAGAAAAGCGCATGTAAGAACCAAAATCTGCGAGTGATCTTATGAAACCAGCAAATGTGTTCACCGAATAGAGGCTTTCGAGGTTGGCAGTGACCTTCTCAAGACCAGAAAGTAGGATGCGCAAAATCGCTCCCGACGGAATAACGTGCAGGCCCGCTGGGTGTCAACCGAATAAGGGATTTTGATTTGGCAGACTATGTGAAAGATCTCCTTCGCTTGATCCCTAAGCATTCGGAGGATAAGGTTGTTGAACTGGACAGGACACGTCGGACACGTTACCCTGGACAGGTTTGTCGAGTTAAGTTCCTGATGTGCTCACCATGGTCCATTTCTACACCGTCAAGGAACCAATAATGGCAGCATCCAGGCAACTTTATGAGAATAGCTTTAGGGGTACATCAAGACCTGGCTGCTTTAACACTGGCCAAGTGGAATACTCTGCGGCCAATGCCGTAATGGCTGTGCGCGAGGTGGTTTCCCTAAAGATGCGGCTCCCCTACAGCTCTTTTATTCACCTACTTGGAGCAGAACTGGGCAATTGAAACAGGGAAGGAAGCTGAACAGCTCTTGGCGCCTGAGGACAGTGGAACCCATCCTCGAGAAGCAGCTAGAATCGCGATCCACATGGAGTGCCTCTAGGGTAGGCACCTGGACAAGTTGGAAGAAGTTGTAAATCCAGAAACGTCTCCATTAAAATCCAACCTGAACTATTAGATGGTCGAGTCCTGTATTGACCAATGTTTTAGGAATAGCCCACCCCAGTTTGAATGCCATTTGTTGGCAGCACTTCTGTTTGGTGCTATTTTCGGTGGTTTGCACTGAGATCTTGCGTTTATGGAGGCTGGTTAAATGGAACAATAGGGTAATTTCTCTCCTAGCTCTGTCAATATTGTTTGATTAGTTATCTCAGTAGTTTATGCTGGTTGTTGTGTAGCACACCTTGGGAAGTGGTATGGGGAAGTGAGTAATGGGGAATGTTAGCAGAGAATATGGTAGTGAGACGGACAGGACATGGACAGGCTAGAGATTTAATATCACATTAGTTCTGAGTGATCCTTCTGTAGTAGTGAGGATTAGCGAACCTCATGGCAAACCTGCCTGATTGTAAGATGGCAGGCTCTGATGCTAACATGCAATGCCCAGGGTCTAAACTCAATTATCAAGAAGCATTGTCAAAATTCTGTGATTTGATGGCCTCTGTGGCTTTCCTGCAGGAGACTCACCTGCTGGGAAAGATGAACACAGGCTATCTCATAGGGAGTTTCCTCAATGTTTCTTTGCTACAGGTGGAAAGGAGGGCGAGGAGTTGCCATTGTGGTCTCTATCACAACCCCCTTTGCCAAGTCTAAGATTCTTCTTCACTCGGATGGGAGGTTCCGGGGAGTTATGAGCCATTTGATAGGTCATATGTTCACACTTTTCTCTTTGTATGCACCTAATGACAAACAAGATCAGTTCGTGGCTGACTTCTTACCCCAGACTTTGGCTTTCGCTGAGGGAAAAGTGGTAATGAGGGGAGATTTCAATCTTGCTTCATATCCAGACATGGATATGACGCTCCCACCTACACAAGTAGATTACAGAAACACTATAGCCTTCGCCAACATTCTCAGGGAAAATGGGCTTATTGATATTTGGGGGTTCAGAAATGGTGTCTGTAAAGATTTTCTCCATGTTCATAGAAGCTTCTCAAGTAATGACATTGTATTAGTGACAGAAGCTCAGATTGGATTCTCTCAGATCAAGCTCCATTTCTGCTACGACTCACAGTAGCACGTTTGGAGCCTCCGGCTGTACGGCCCTGGAGACTATATCACCCAATTCTGAAAGATAGGGTGATGTGTCAAGAGATATAGCAAGCCATAACAAGTTAGTTTGAAATAAGTCTGAGAGGAGACTCAGCCCTGGGTCTGGTCTGGGATGCATTGAAAGCGCTAATTCGAGGGGAATTCATAAATTGCATTGCTGTTTACACTAAAGCAAGGGAAGGCATAGAGCCAGTCTGGAGGAGGTTCGGCTGAGAGGGAGCATAACAATTTTCGACATTGTAGGCCATTTGCAATCTGATGGTTGCTAGTGCTCAGCTTAAGGTGCACCTCGCTGAAAGAACTTTGCAAGCAATACTAAAAACCAAATAATACTACCATTCAAGGGGGAATAAGGATAGTAGGGTAGTAGCACACAAACTTGCTAAACACAAGACCCATAATAATATATTAGTCCTGAGAGATGATTGAGGGACTTGGAATTATGACCACGCTAGTAAAATTGACTTATTACACCACTATTACTCCACAACCATGGCGAGAACAGCGTGGAATGCTAGGGCCCAAGTAGACTATTTGATTACGCCTCCTCTCCTGGGTTTGACTCAGGAGATTGGGCAAGAACTGGATCAGTCAATACGGGATGAGGAAGAGCAGGTTATCAAATACCTTTTAAAAAGTTTCAAACCCTTTTGATTCCTCACCTGAGAGATGTGTTTAACACTTTCCCAGCACCAGGGATGATCACCCCATTCATGCAGGAATCTTCTACCTTGCCAGACTATACCTGCTAACCTTGCCAGACTATACCTTCTAATCTTGCCAGACTATACCTTCTAACCTTGCCAGACCATACCTTCTAACCTTGCCAGACTCACATAGATCAGTAATGGTTATGAATAATTATGCCAAGATCTATTCGAAAGTCTTGCCTAACTGCTTGATGATCACACTTCTGGACTTGATCCACACGGATCAGGCAGGCTTTATTATTCATAGAAGTTCTAATGTTTTTGGAACTGGATATCAGAAACAGACATGGATTTGTTGATCAGACTAATTATTGGCAGATGGGTACAATATTTTATTAGTACCCGGCGGAAGCGTGGCTTAGGCCGCCCAGCCAGTGGGGAGGCACAGAACGTGGGTTTTACCACACAGAACTGGAGGTCGTCATCTTCCCCACCAGATCACCTGTAAGTGCGCTCTTTTCCAGCATCCCCTTGCCCTCCTGCCCCACCCATCCCCCTTTTTCCACACATCCTCCCCTCCACCCCACTTACCTGCACTTCTCTGTCCTTCTCCTGTGCCAGGTACACTAGTGTTCCTGGCGCGTCACTGACCAGGCAATGGCTGCCATGGAAAGGCAGAAGGCACTATGTGTAGTCCCTTCTCCCTTTCGATGGTGACCATCTTGTTTGTTTATTTTTTTTCACTTTTGAATGGCCGCCATGGAAGGGGAGAAGGGACTACGTGGTCCCTTCTCCGGATCCATGGCAGGCATTTTTTTAAAGTGGAGAAATGACTGTGTCCTTTCTCAACTTTACAAAAAACTATTAGTATCCGGTACATCGTGCTGGATACTAATAGCAATACAACCCTTTCAGGGTGGGCATTACCGGGCCAGGGAATGCCCTGTGATAATGATAAAGCCCTCCCTTTGCTCGGGTTTCTACCTGGCCCGGGGCATTACCTGGCCCGGTAATGCCCATCAACCCCTGCTGCAGTTTTAGTGGCTTTTCAAAAATGTTGCGGCACATTTAAACTTTTTCCGAAGGCAGCAATTGCTGGATGATGTTATTTGTGAATGGGTTTAATTTATGCTTTGAAAACTGAGGGAACCCGGGTTTCTGTGCTGTTTTACACCCTTTCACAAAACCATTAATAAACGCTGACACCAAGTGTTTGCATGGCGGGTGCCGTTTACATGAATCCCTATGGATTCCACCTGTTTTGACAGGTGCAAAAACCTGGCATAAATCCAAACGGTTTCCAGAATCCCGGCCTGCTTGAAAATACAATGCGATGCTGGAAGGCTAGGGGAGGAGTGGGCAGGCCTCAAGGCATTTCAACCTTTTCAACTAAAATGGTGCCCAAGGGCAGGGGAAGGTTAAGGTTCTGGCTCTAAAAAAGGAAACCTTTTTTTGTACGTATTGAAGTTGGCCAGCCAAGTAATACACCTCAAAATTAGGCAGTCTAATCCCGTTGCTCGTACGGGTTCTGCAGTTTCCACAGTGCTATCCTGTTTTTAGAATTATGCCAAATGAAACCCCTGCATACACTATGTATCTCGGTGAAGAACCGTTTCGGTATCATATACGGGATATTTGCAAAACAGTGTAGCAACCAGGGTAGTACTACAATCTTCAGCAATGCCGCTCTCCCATCATAGTCAGAGGTAACCGGGCCCAGAACACTATACTGCGCTCAATTTTTGTTACTGCCTTCTCTGTATTAAATTTGTGTTCATCCTCAACTTTTTGCTATATATCCACCCGCCAGGTACCTAATAGTGTCTGTTGTCCATCGTATCTGTAACACCGGCAGCTCATGTCGTGGTATTCCAACATATCTCCCTAGGAAAAATATATTAGACTTTTTAGGGTTGATCATTATGCCAGAGAGTATTGCATATCGTTCCATTACTTATAAAATATAGTCTAGGTTCTCCTCAGGATATTTCAAATATAGTAACATATCATCTGTGTACAGTGATATCAGATGCTGTCCCCCTTTCGTGCTGATTCCCACTTCCCCATATTGTTGCCTTAGATATATCGCCAGGGGTTCCAACGCCAAAATAAAAAGCATCGGGGCCCAAGGGCATCCCTGTCTGGTACCTCTGCTCAGAGTCCACCTTTCCGATGTGATCAATCCTGTTTGATCGGGCTACTGGCTCGCTGTATAGCAGCTGGACCCATTGCAAGTACACTGGTCCAATCTCATATTCCTTCAGTACTGCCATCAGCCACGGCCATTTGACCGAGTCGAAGGCTTTCACTGCATCGAGCGAGACTATTGCCATCTCCTGGGGGCTCCCTGCTGTCTGGTCAATAACATGATGAAGCCTTGTAATATTGTTGGAGATACTCCTGCGCGGGACATACCACGTATCGTCAGGATGTATACGTTTGTTTATTACTGCCCTTAATCTGTTCGCCATCACAGCGGTGAATATCTTGCTGTCCTGATTGAGCATCGATAATGGTTCATAAGATCTGCAGTCTGTACTCAGCTTATCTGGCTTGAGAAGCAGAATAATAATCGCTTCCCTGAGGGTCTCTGGCAATCTACCTCTATCTAACGCCTCATTTAACATGGCTAACATCGGTGGAAGCAAATCTGCCATATATGTTTTATAAAACTCGCTTGGAAGCCCATCCGCCCCCGGGCCTTAGTAGTGGGTAGTGTATGGATCACCCGCTCCAACTCCTCTAGTGTGAGTGGAGCCTCTAAGTTCTCCCTCTCCTCTTCTCCAAGCTTAGGCAAATTAATCTCTGTCAGTGTTTCTAATATATCTATTTCCTCCCAATAGTATTTGCATATAAATTCCGGTAGTATTCATAAAAGCATTTATTCAGTCCTTCCTTAGTGTCCTCCACGGTCCCATCTTACCCATGCATTTCTCTGATAGCTTGTCTGCGGGCTTCACTCCTACACAGCCAAGCCAATATCCTGTCCGGTTTGTCACCCCCTGCATGCTGCCTCTCTATATATTTCCTGTAGTTCAAGTTGCTTAATCTCTCCCAGTGGTTTCTGCATACTTGCTGTAGGTGTAGTATGACCTCAGCCTCCTCCAGGGAACTTGCACCCTTTTGCATTTCAGCGTCTATCTTCTTTTCTGTGTCTTGTAACTCCTGCACTATGCCCCCTTGCAAACCTTTCGATTTTGATATTGCTTCCCCCCTCACAACCACCTTGAAAGCTTGCCACAACTTGCCAGCTGATCTCACGCTCCCCCGTTATGCTCAAAGTATTCCTTTATTACCACCCGCAGGTCCTCCCTGAATACTGTGTCTTTCAATGCCTCAGCTCTGAGCCTCCACGTCGGGATTCTCGACCTAGGCGGTAGGATTTGCCAGGCTACGATCAGCGGCACATGATCTGAGAGGAATGCAGCCTTATATTCCACACTTTGCTTATTCCCTGCTATGTCGCTGGCAGCAAATATATAGTCCAACCGGGTATGTAGGTCATGTGGAGCTGAGTAGTGTGAGTACTCTCTGTGTTGTGGATGAAACATCCTCCACACATTCATTAATCGGAAATCATTTAAGAGGGCCCGCAGGGCCTTCACCACTGGGGTAGGCTTAACAGCTTTCTCGTCTGATCTATCAAGCTTGGGGTCTAGCGTACAATTAAAATCTACCCCAAGTATAACTGCTCCTTCCATATATGGACTGGTCTTTGCATAGAGGTTCCTGAAGTATATTGTGGTATCATTATTCGGGGGCATATATGTTAATAATGTTTACTTCTTTATTTTCCACTAGTCCTTTCAGCAATACCATTCTTCTATCCATCTCTACATTATGTTGTAATAGTTTAAATGGGACATGCGGTGCGATCCACATAATAACCCCTCTGGTATACATTGAATATGTTGCACCTAACGTTGTCCCTTTCCATTTCCTCCTCAGCATGTCCAGCTTATCCCTGGTTAGATGGGTTTCTTGTAACAATGCAATGTCTATTTTCTGTCTCCTCAGGTACATCATAACTTTATTCCTTTTGATATAATTGTTTAGCCCACTTAAATTTCCAAGTCTCTATCTTAAGGTCCCCCACTTCAACCATTCCCTACTCCTCCCGACTCCACCCCTGCCCTCCTTTTCTTAATAACTGGCTTCTGATTGTAAGCTCTCCTCTTCCCCCCCAAACTCACCCTCCCCCCCTCCATCCTCCCAACAACCCCAACACACTTCACTCCCCTCCCACCAAACTGTTGCCCAGCTCCATCCCTGGATCTCAGGCCTCCCCACATCTAGCCCTTTCCTCTGGCCTAGCAGATACTCAGAGCTCTGCAGGGGGAATACTGACCTAGCAGTATCTCAACTAAACTACCTAATGGGGTTGCTAGCGTGTTCCTCCTTCAACTCCCTCTTAACCTACTGGATAACTTAGACTGTTACTATTTGCAATTCACTCTTAATCTCCCTACATTGCACACTATAATCCAGTCCATAGTCCATGTATCAAGAACGATCACCCACCCCCCTACTTAAGTCATATTACTTCTCCGCGAATCTTCATTCACTTCTCCAATCCGTTACCCGTCCAATCCGCTGCTCCAACTGGGCAATTACGCGCATCTAGCCAAGTCGCCACTTCCTCAGGGTTTAGAAGAAATGGGCTTTACCGTTGTTTATCACCTTCAGCTTCGCTGGGTAGAGCAGCATGTATTTGTATCCAGCTTCACGCAGCCTCCTCTTGATAGACACATAGCTCAGACGCTGTTGTTGCACCAAGAAGGTGTAGTCTGGGTATGCCGTGATTGTCGCTGCTCCTCTGTTTATGGCACCCCCTTTGCAGAAATGTTCCATGATCTTTTCCCTTTCTTTATAGTTTAGTATTTTTGCAATCAGTGGTCTGGGAGGGGCCCCCGGTCGTGGTTGTCTAGTCTGAGCCCTGTGCACTCTCTCCACTGTAAGTCATTGGGTGAGTGCTCCTCCACTTATCTCCTGCAGCAGCATATTCTCCACATAGTCGGTCGGGTCTGAGCCTTCCTTTCCTTCTGGGAGTCCCACAATGCGAATGTTATTTCTTTGAGCCCGCCCTTCCACTTCTTCGGCCCTGTTTTCTAAGTTGCGCACTTGTTGCCGTGGGACAGCGACCGCCTCGGCATTCGCGGTGCAGTTGTTTGTGTTCGTTTTCACATCCGCTTCCAGCCCACTTGTGTGTTCTGCCAGCTTCCTGTCATCTTGCTGCAAAAGGTTGACATCTATGCTAACCGTGTAAATTTTTGCTTCAAGCGAAGTCCTCAGTTCTGCCATAGCCGTCTCAATTTTGCCTTCCCATGACGTCTTCAGTTCCGCTATTGCATCTAGGATCTGTTGATCATTCCGCAAGTGGGCTGTCTCCCCTTATATTTCTGGTTTCTTGGGCCTCACCATTTCTCCAGCTGGGGACATTTTGGTGAAGTCCTCCATTGTCGCTTGCTTCCCTTTCAATTTGACTCCTTTCGTCGTCATGTTCACTTCAGGAAGCAGCAAACCCCAATCCACAGTGCCTGGCCCCCGGGTGTCTGGACCGTGCACCGGGTGCTGGGCGCCACCTGTCTAGCACTCAGTCTCCTTCTCCCCTTTGGCGTACCTACTTCTGCCTGCACGTGTCTATTATCTTGCTCTGCTGTTGTCCCGCGCCACTGTCTCCCCATTTTCCCTTGCACATTCCTGCTGCGTGGGCTGCACCCTTTGTCGTGCTCCTTTGTGGAACCAGGCCACTGGTCTCTCAGCGTGGAGTGCCACTCCACAACCCATGTTTAGGACCGCCAGCCGCAATGTCACTCGTGACTCAAGCGGGATGCCTCCCAGTGCGGAGTTGCTTATATACCGTAGGGCAGCTTAATGACAGTATAAAGTTGGTGTTGGGGGTCTCCCCTCCGCTCTGTTCATGCTGTGGGGTTGTGTAGTATGACTCTGTCATCTTTCCTGTTATTCTCCCACTACCACACCGCTCCTGCCTTTGATCTGTGCGGTTCACGAGGCTTCACCGTGTCTCATGCGCCGTCCAGCCATCGGTGCCCTTCTCTGTTGAAACTTCGCCACCCGTCTCGGGGCGTACACAGATTGTTGTTTCCCAGCTCTGCAGTTCCAAGTGGCCTCTACCTCCATGATTCATTTCACATGGCCGTTGGGGGCCACGATCAGGCAGTGAGCGCTGTCTTGCCCCCACTGTTAGTGTTCACTGTGGACTAACTCTGCACAGTCTGTCACCTTCTTACTGCCTTGCCCTCTGTTTTAGGTCGCCACGTTCCACAGCTGGCTGGATTTATAATGCCCTGTATGTGTTGGCTTAGCCTTCCTAGGCGGGTTGTGTGTCACCATGACCAGCCTCATGACCAGTTGCTGCCTGCGCCGGGTAGCCCCTGTTGTTTGCTGTCACTCCACTCTCCTCATGCCCCGGGCCCTCGCCCTCTGCGTGTTTGGCGCATTGGTCTACGCAAGTTATTGGGGCAATAGGTGGGGACACGGAGCGCCCACGCAGCAGGCAACTTACTTGCTGGGCCCCCCAGGGTGGGTGGGCTGGTTCCCGGCTGCCCCAGTGGCGTCTCTTCTCCCTGGTTCTGCGTGGCTTCTCCTTTGTTGGAGGGGTCTCCCTGCCTTTCTTTTTCACTTTCCTGGCGCTTCTTTCCTGTAGGCCTGCCCACTTCTTCCCCTTGCTTCCTGCTCACTGACAATCTTTCCGATGGGTCGCCACCGTCAGGCAAGACCCGGGGGCACCCTGGTTCTACCTCACGGTCGCGCTTCGTGTGTGGCAGGGTGCAGGGCTTCGGTATTCCGGGCTTTGACATTCATCCATGGCCGGCTGCTTTCTCCGTCGTCGCTGCGCATGCTTTCACGACCTGCTAGACGCTGTTATGGGGGCTGCCTCCGGTCTCCGGGGCAACCCTCCAAGACAGCCGGGATCACCCAGCGGCAGTAGACACGTCGGTAGGCAGCCGGCGCGCCGCAGACAGGGATGCAGCCTGTCGTGCCCGGTATCCCCGGGCGTCGGACACAATGAGTGGGGGTGTCACCCCCAGGTTCCACAGCGGTCACGGCTCCGAGATCACTCGGGCCGTACCGCACACACAAGGCCACGACCACGTGGCAGGCCCCAAGCACACAGGAATCACAGACACGAGTTGCCACTTCCTGGGGCTCTGCTGCTCTGCCTTTGCAGCGCAAGCAGAGCCCCTTTTATTAACGGGGCACGCGAGCGCCATGACGCAGTCATGACGCTCACGTCGCCCACAACAACTAGACCCCCACACAACAGACGCCTACAACGACTGCAGTAGCCGTTCCTTCTGTGGGTTTTTACTCGGAGCTGCGCACAGGCACCCGGTCTGAGACTGTACCGGGCCGCACTCTCAGTCTTCCCCCATCTTCACGCCCATCGCTGTAGCAGGGCCCCTGGGCATCCGATAGCAACCACATTTTTATGTCCTTTCCTGATGACTATGGAAGGAGTTTGCTGGGTTTCCAGCCATGTTCTGCCCCAGTGGATCAGGTTCTAAGTCAATGTGGTGGCCGCAGCGCTGCCATTGGATCTCCGCTGATCCTTTGTCCCAGTGATGGTCGAGTGCCATCTTGGATTCGGCCGCCTGTCCCGCAGCATTTTCAGTGTTGTGAATTTCAGGTTATGTTGTAATTCAGGTTGTGGTCCAGTGCAAAGTGTGCCCCGTAGAGCAATGTACTGCACTTTTCGCCGTCTCCGCCAACCTCTGAGTGTGACTTTTCCTGCTGCTCCGGCTGCGACATCACACATGTCCAACGGCTACAATGTATCCATTCCTACTTCTGCCAGCTGCTACCGTGTCGCAAGCCACCTCCGTCTCAGCAGCAGGTATTGCGCGGCGTCTGCCCTTTCTTTGTTTTCATCCCATTTTCGTGCCCACAGGGATCCCTATATAATTCAGTGCTCGATGTGATCTCGCTGCCAGTGCCATCTTATATTTATCGTCCCGTTGCACTCCAGTCCCTGCTTCCGTTGAAATTGCACCTAGGGGCTCACGTTTCTGGCGACTTTTCGTTCTGGAGATGCCCTGCACATTCATGGATCCGTGCTGTCGGTGTGGACTGCTGGAGCCATATTTACAGTCTTTGCTGTCGGTGTGGACTGCTGGAGCCATATTTACAGTCTTGTTATGATGCGGATCAATGTCGGATCCCGTGAGCATCCGGAATTTGCGTCTCAGCTCTTGGCCTCTTAGCCACAACCCCTGAAAAAGGAAACGTAATAGTTTTTCTAAAGCGGTTATTTAGGGTTTGAGCTCCCCTGCTGGCTGCCTTCCTTTATCATTCTGTGCAAAGGACAATACAAATGCCCCATCTGCAGTCATGCGCCCTTTGCAACGATTTTGGATTTTTCCCCGGAACCAACGTACACGTCCCTCTTGTGGGTGCGCACATATTTATTAAGGAAGATACATTCTTAGCATTATGTTGATCTAAGACAGGGATCTTTAACCTACAGCTCCCCAGATGTTTTGGACTACAACTCCCATGATAGCTCACCATTGACTATGCTGGAAAGGGTTGATGGGAATTGTAGGCCGAAACATCTGGAGAGCCAAAGGTTGCAGAGGCCTGATCTAGAAGACCTGTAATCCAGCAGGGAAGACCATAAGTGGCGTAAGAGAAGCAAAGCAGATCATTTTCCACTAATTCTTCCAATTTCTCACAATATATTGATTGTGTGGCAAGAAAAGCACACAGCGGATAGAAAACTGCACCAAATTATCTGTTTCTGTCCTAAAGAAACACATATGAACCGTTCTGTTGGTTTTGAAAACCTTGCTCTACGCTACACCAGTGCATATTTATTTTGCTGACATATGCCAGAAGGGTTTTCCTAGCTGAAGGCCAGGGGGAACTCCAGACATCATTTTAAAATGGCCCCCTGCGCATTATCGGTCAGCCCCTGGGGAGGCACACACAGACTTTACACTCTCCACCCTGCCCTTCCTGTGCAAGCTGCATCCACTTGCTCGCTTAGTACCTTCCGCCATGCAACGCCCTCTATCAACCAACACCCCAGCTGCCTCTCTCACACCCACCCTCCCCTCCAGCATTCCCCCCACCTACTTCCTACCCTCTTTCTTCACAAAATGTAACAGAGTTATCAGTCCCACACCCATCAAAACGTCACGCACAAGATCCATCAATATCAGAAACCAACTCCTTGGTCTCTGATCATGATACCCCAGCACCCTAAATCAGGCACTCCCAAACTCACTTAAAGTTTTGGATACAACCACAAACACATCCAAGCCAACCCTTCCTACACCACAACTGAGACACCCTAACCCTGCCACACGGGGACCACCTAACACCACCCTCACTGTAACCCAGACCCCCCCCCAGGACCTGCAATGTGCCTTAATGCCAGATCCATCCTTGCACATCCACTAAAATTCAAGAACTCACAACCAACCTGGACCTAGATATTCTAGCTATCACCGAGACATGGCTACACAGTGCCGCAGGGCCATCCCTTACCCTAGCCATACCGCAGGGCTACTCCATCATAAGGCAAGACCGTCTCACCACCATAGGAGGAGGTGTAGCATTCATCATGAATGATCACCTAGAGGCTAGACAAACCCCATCTAACCTGGGTGGCAACACTGACTCTCTTGCTATAAAAATCCCCATCTCCCCCAACTCCACCATTACCATCAACCTGGTTTACCGCCGACCTGGCCCACTATTAGAGTTCCAGGCAAACCTTACACACCTCCTGGCCGAAAACCTAAAAAATCACCTCAAAAAGTATCCTTCTAGGAGATCTCAACCTTGGGTTTAATGACAAAAACAACAGCCAAATCTCTCTCCACAGCCCTGCAGGAACTAGACTTTGACCAAAAAATAAACACACCCACACATGACAAAGGAAGCATCCTTGACTGGATAGCAGGCCACAATTGTGAAGCTGACATCAGCTCCATCACCCCATCCCATGGTCATACCATCGCCTCATTCATTTCCTCATCCCCACCACCACCAAGGCCAACAAACCTAACCCCACGCCCCCAGCCCTGGGCAGGAGTGCTAAAAACCTCACCAAAGACAAAATCACTCCACACCTCAGCATCTTCTCCACAGTTCAAGAATCATCTGACCCTTCAGCGCTACCAGATATCTATGAACATACCGTAAACTCCGCACTTGATATCATTGCCCCTCTACAGAACAAAAAAGCCAAATTAGTGAAACACTCCAACACCTGGTTCTCCTCTGAACTAAATGAGCTCCACTCTCAGAAACGTAAAGCGCTGGCCATCTGGCAGAGGTCACCCTCCTCAGCCACGCTATCCTCGTACAAAAATATGACCTCAGATTACAAGAAAGCCATAATTATAGCGAAATCAGCGTCCTATGATGAAAGAAACACCAATGCCAATTCCGAATCCAAAGAACTATTCACCATCTACAAGGAACTTACCACACCAGCTACTAAATCTCATGAGATCGTTAAAAACCAAACCTGGTATAACACAATACAATCTGCCCTATAAACAAAATCAAACTCCTGCAAGATAAATCAAGGAATATCACAAAAACATGTCACATCACATCAATCTCACCACCAGCTCTGAGCTCAGCACCCCTAGCACAGTGCCCCTGTCCACCAAAGTCCCCATAACACCGTTCAAATTTAGGGAAATAACAGAACTTGAAGTTATTGAGATAATGAATAGGATTAAGCCTTCCAACTGCAAAGGAGATGCCTGCTCAGCTAAACGAATCAAAAACTGCACAGAAACACTTGCCCCTTTTCTCAAGTCATTCATTAACGCCTCCTACAACTGTAACATGGTTCCAGACAGCTTAAAAGAAGCCTGGGTATGCCACCTTCTAAAAAAAACTACCCTGGACCCAGAAATTGCTAATAACTATAGACCCATCACTACTGTACCATTCCTGCTTAAGATCCTGGAAAAAGTTGCCTACACGCAAATTCAGGAATATCTAGAAACAAACAACATTTTATGCAAAAGACAGTCAGGCTTCCGACCAAGACACGGGACCGAGTCAGCCCTACTCGACCTAAAAATACAACTAGGCGACATCATGGACTCAGGCAAACCGGCACTTGTCCTCCTTCTGGACCTGTCAGCTGCCTTTGACCTCGTCAACCATGATATCCTAGGCATGCACCTAAAAAATTAAGCGCATTTCTCCCCAGAAGCCATCCCCTGGGTGGCCTCCTTAAACGGAAGACTCATGAAAGTTTTCTCAGACACTGCATCTGCCTCCCCCACCACCATGCACTGCGGCGTCCCTCAGGGCTCATGCACCCCCCCCCACCCTCTACAACATATTCACCCTCCCTCTCTTCAATGATCTTGACGGTCGCAACATAGCGTACACCAATTACGCTGATGACACGCAGGCACTACTCCCACTAACTGGGACCTACGAAGAAGATGCGACAGCCCTGACCAAAATCTACTCAGCCATCCAGACTTGGATGGCTACCAACAGACTCTGCCTAAAAGGTGACAAAACTGAGATCCTCCTAGTAGGTACCAGTGAAACTCTCAATAAACTCCCACCCAATACAAAACCTTTAACATTGACAACTCTACTATCACAGTTTCCACAACTGTAAAAAATCTAGGAGTCTACCTAGATGCTTCCCTAACTATGTCCCGCCAGGTCAACGCAATAGCCTTTTCAGCTGCACTCACCTCCAAGGTGATCAACACAGTCAAACCCTTTCTCTCTACCAAAAACTGTCTATCCATTGCCAGAGCTACAGTAGGCACTAAACTAGATTATTGCAATGTCCTATTCTTGGGCACCTCTGCAATAAACCTAAAAAAACTACAAATCACCAAAAATAACGCACTCAGGGCAGCGCTGAGCATTCACAAATGGGAACATATCTCTCAAGCCAGGAAAGAAGCCCATTGGCTACCAGTCAAGGAACGCATACTCTTCAAATCAATGGCCATCACCCACAGGTGCCTCTCATCAGATGCCCCACCATACCTATCTGAAAGAATCACCCCTAACACCTCCAACCGACCAACTAGATCCCACCTCTCCAATCAGGTATATGTACCCACTTTCAAAAGAACTAAAGCGGGAGGGTCCAGCTTTCAACACCTCGCACCAAAAAACTGGAACGCCTTGCCTACTACACTAAGGAATGAAAAAATCCTACACCACCTTCTGTAACATGCTAAAGACCTTACTATTCTGCTAATGTATGTATGGATGCTAATGTATTTAATCAGCCTTTATACTCATGCTGTTGCATCGTTACCATAGTAACAGTTTAGTATACGCATCTCTCTTTGTCTTCATGTAATACCTGTCCAAACATTTGTACTCTATACTGTCGTACTACCCCTTCAAGCTGAGCACTCTGTAACAGCACCACAATACCCCTGGGCCGTTTGTGCGCTTTATAAATACAAATAAGTAAAATGTGTCACAGGCCCTAAAATGTCATGATTCGTAATATACTGGCGAAGGTCAAGTCTCCATCAGTAAATTATGACGCCCTCTGCCTGCATCAACATGGGACGCAATGTAAGAGAGAGTTACAGGACCGATAGTGGGAGGCATGTCAGACAAATCTGACGTTGATATTTGATTAGTCGACCTGTGAATGAGATAGAGGAAGCGTGATGGATGTGGTTTACTTGCATTTTAATCTCACCTTTTTGGTACTGTGTGACGCATCCACAATATGCGTAGGCCAAAGAGGGGGACTGGTGAACACTATATGAATGAGGCAACCCCTAGTGGTTGTAATATAGGGGAGCACCCAGAGCTCTCCATGTCTCCCCTCGGCTGCCACAACACAGGCCAGGCAGTCGCCTCATCCGGGACACCTTCCCTTCCTGACCACCATGAAATGTGCTAATGTGCATAAAAGGTGGGGGAACAGACCCCATTAGGAAATAGTATTAGGTGGAAACCCTGAGACTATCGGGATCAGGAAAGGTTGGTGAGTGACCACTGCCTGGACTCTGTCCATGAGACTCCTCGTTGAGGGGGTTGGGGGTTGCTTGCCCAGTTTACTTTGGGCACGGAAGCACACAAGTGGAACTCTAATCGAGCCAGAGAAAAGCAGGTATCTGCTAAGATTGGAAAATGAACAGGACGTTGGTGCACAGTGCGGCCCAGACCTTAGCAATCAAGTATATGGATTGGAGGTACATGAAACTGGATCGTGGTCTGGCTCCGACCTCAGGATGGTGGCTGGCCTATTTGAGCCCTTAGGTCACAAAGGCAGCCTCAGGAGCATACACAAAACATTGGAACATTTTCAACATCTGAGTACCCTTGGGAAAGGAGGGCCACGCATATGGAGGTGGTCAGGGCCGGCCTTAGGATAGGATTTGCTGGGTACGGGTGGCAAAGGATATGCGGGCCCCCTAATTTGCATAAATAGTGACATCAGTGATATCACAGAATTAGTCTTTAGTACGCAAAGGTATCATGGGAAGTTAAATTAGAAACATGTTGCCATACGCAAGGTAGTAGACAAATACACTGTGACGTCCAGTATATGAATTGTCAATATTAATGTTTACCTATGTGGCAATATCAGGTGTGAGGAATTTCTTTTGAATTAGTAGACACCTGAATACCTAGTACTTGTAATTTTGTGGAAGGCAAAAATATTGGTGATTGTGTTTTGCTAACTGAAACTACTGTTGTTGCAGAAGTTTCACAATTGTTTTTACTTTTTTTGTGTGTAGATTTGGGCAAGAATAGGGCCCAGATGCCTAAGGCGTTAGTACATTTTACAAATGTAAATATAAATAAATTAAAAATAAATACTGTCCAAATGAGCAATATGCTTTTATTTCAGAAGCTACAGATAAGGATTATTTTGACTTTCAGAAAGAATTATAGCAAATAACGTTTATCAAGTGCTTCAAAATGAGAAGGGAACCTCATTAATGTACCCCCTGAGCGTTGATTGGAGTGGGTGAGCAGGCCAAAATTGTTTGCTGCTGTAGAATAGCAGATGATCCGATAGCAGAAAGTTGCAAAGGCAACTTAGGGGGTTAGGTGAATGGTGATGAAATGTTATATGCTTAGACCTTCCTGTAAATTAGATGTCTTCTTTCCTATTCCTGCGACAACATGTACTGTAAAATGTGGCGTTTTGACATGGGGATGAGTACGGCTCCCGCTCTTCACTCTGTGTGGGAACATTTGCCCCATAGCGAAAATCAAAAGCTGGCACCCAAGAATATACACAGGAAGTGAACATATCTTTAAGTGAAAGACACACATTCAGTTCTATTGACCTTTCCCTTTAGAAGAAAGTGCACTAGATAACAGAGCATTGGCCTTTCAAAAAAAATAATCAACAACGGAAAAATAACCTGAGAGAGGAAATCCTTGAATAAATACTCTGGCAAAGTATAAAAGGTGCTCACCTTTTAAACCCAGCAATATGTAGTGAAATATTCCCAGGAAAACAAATCCTGGTACGAGCATGTGCTTTGATGATAATTTTTTAATGTGTGAACCTGTTTGTGTTTCAGTGTTTGACAAATGCAGGGTTCATATGTGATGTGATGAAAATAGCACATTCTACCAAAAATAGTCACTAATTTAAAACTGTTTTGTATGATATATTGTAGTTGATTTGGAGGAGAGCATAGATTTAGGCAGCTAACTAGCGCTTTGTGTGTGCTTTCAGAATGAAATGCCAATTTTTCATTTCTTAACACACAAACGTTACAAACATCTCCTCTAAAACAATGCTCTCTTATTGGGCTATCACTTGTAAATCGCACCCATTTTAAATGCTTTTCTTGATGAAATAAAATGATAGTCATTGAGGGGCTTGCAGGGTTTTATGGGCGCCAGGAGGGATTGTTGTTCTCTAGAGAGCCATAGGAAGTTGGGGGGCGAGTTTAGTACACGCAAGCCGCATTGCCTCCCTTAAAACAATATTCTTGGTATAGTTGAGGCAGGCACTGGTGCCTGCGGGGCCCCCTCTGACAGCGGGGCCCTGGGCAACTGCATAGGCTGCCTATGCCTCGTGCCGGCTCTGGAGGGGGTGAAACCAAGATGCCAAATCCAATCACAAGAGCCAAGGCTAATCGGAAAATGTACCCACTAAACAGAGCTCTTATTAGGACAATAAGTATAAAAAGAGATTTGGTGTTGTAGCAGTAATAGGAACGAGAAAAGCAAGAGGAGAGAACAGGAAATGGCCACGCCAAACAGGCCCCCTTTAAGAAAGCGAAAGCTTAACCTTTTGACTAAGAAGTTGGAAAGAGTCAACAGATACTTGAAGGGAGGAGAGAGTGGCTTGCTAGGGGTCATGGCCCAGAGTCTGGTGTTAACAGCAAGTCCACCAGAGATAAAAGAAAGAGAGTTCGGAATGCTCTTATGTCTTTTGATCTCCTTTGTGTTTCTATGTTTTGTGAACAGCTCAATGAACTAATCATAATGAAATTAAAATAAAATAAAACAAGAAAGAGTGCTTGTGTAATCTGCTGTGGATGGAGCCAGGCAGGTGCTTGTAATCCTGAAACTCTAACTAAAAACCCTTGGCTGAGGGTTTACAATGGCTGGAGCTATCTGCACTATGCAACTTTGGCAATAATGCACAACTTATGATCTGCGGCAGGTCAGGCCTGCCGGTACCGTAATTTCCATACTGCCAAACTTGTAATGAGGCCCAATGTTTCACAGATGTTACAGCTAAAAAAAGAACAATAAATAAAAACTTGCGCACTGCAACTCCTACCACCCTCTCAAACCCACGCACAGTCTGGCCCACTGCATGAGACTTGTGTGATACATTCGGCCCTATACAAAACCAGTTGTGTTCGATAGAGGATGATTTTCAAACATGGCTGTCACCAAAATAAACAAAGTTGGTCCTTTTTCTATTGCGTTAACCGTGAACTGCAGCAAGAGAATGCACATTCAAACACCATTAATTAACAAGGTGTTCCCGGTGGCACCAACGCACAGATCTACTCTCTGTAGGCAAAGGGCAAGAATCTTTATCTTCTACAGTAACCCTTACCACTGTGCCAGGAGAGAGTTCCACAGGGATCTAAAGAGGCCTTAAAGTTTAAACATTATCTCCCACTCCTTCTCAGTAGTTGGGCCCTAGATTAATCAATACATCACTTATACGAACTGAAGAAACAAGCAATCCAAAAATGAGGGGGAACTGCAGACACTAATGTAGAATCCTCATATAGTAAATCTTGTTTTTAAAAATAAAATGTTAGTGTTTATTCTTGTAAAATACAGAACTAGAAAGAAGATATATAAATCAAACATTTCTCATTATTCATACACCTACTTCTTATTTCATAGAACAGGATAGTTATAACCAGGAGGACACCAGATCAGATAGCAAAAGGACACCGCACCATATTTGCTACATTTTTCATAAAATATGAGATTCAATCAATGCTTGCATAGAATCAGCATTTTCAAAACATGTGAATGTGGGTACTGTGGTGAAGCAGAAACATTATGAAATTACTGTTGGAATGTGCAAAGGCTAAAAATCAGAGTCATTCTAAAGGAATATTTGTGGAAAATACTGAGGCTGTTACAATAGTAGATGTATTGAGAGAGGATGCAAGCCATATGCAATAGAGGAAGAATCAGGCACGTTTAAGATACATTGCTGATATAGTGGAATGAGGACAATTGTAATGGTAGCCTAAATTGGCCACACAAGGTTGCACACCATCAATTCCTTGGAAGGAAGTTGCCCTGATGAAATCTGAAGAAGAAGAAGTAAAAGTAGAAGTAGAAGAAGAAGAAGAAGAAGAAAAAGGTTATCTATTCTTCATACTATAATGAATGTAACCAGGTTCATTCAATTCAATTAGCTTTATTTCGGCTGATGGCATTAACGCAAACAATAACAATGATATAAAATATCATTAATAACAGCAAATACTAAAAAATCTCCAATATAAATATAGATAAAAAACATAGAATATCCATTTGGATCTCAAATGTCTGGGGTGTCTTAAATAGTAATATATACAGTTTATTTCACAACATCGCACTGAACAGATTTGATATACATTCACATTTATGTCAGATCAGAATCAGATATATTCTTTAAACATGTCTTCCTACATGTCAACGCATTTCAGAGGATTACTATTGAATAGGATACTACCATCTCTCCTATACCTAACACCAAGTGTATAAAAGAGCGGTTTAAGACAAATGGTTCTGAGGGTATCCTATAACGGGCACGAAAACACAAAACAACATTCTTCTTTGTGCCATATTTTGCCCTAAGGACATTTAGATCACAACTGAGTAAGCCAATGGATTGTAAATTTAGCAAGTGGTAAGATGCCTGAATGAAATTTCGTGAAAAGTATTTTCAGAAATTTCTCCTGTGAAATGTCAATATATTTTCCAGGGCCTACAGAAGATTTTATCAATAACTATTTAGAAGATAGATGCTGACAGGTGCATGTGTCCAAATAATATTTTAAAAGAAGAAACCAGCATTACTTTGGATGTATTTCCATGATAACAAAGATCATCCCAGAAGAACGAAAAGCATGGTACAGTAAACATCCTTTTTACAAATTCAAACCAGAGAAGAGACTTGCCTCCTCCTTGTGTTTCTAATACATCACCATGTGCTTGATAGGTTTGGAGTTCATGTGTATTCCACAGCCTTGTCCAGAACAGGGGCGGTTTCAACGTGATGTTATATTTAACGTCTGTAATACCTAATTCAAGGTTCACTGGACTAGAGGGAGCAATATACGGAAGGACCACGAGTCCTTTCAAAACCTTGCTCTCTGTCTGACATGTAGACTGGCAGAATTTCAAAAGACCCCCATCTCAGCTCCATTGGAGTCTTACCTCCAAATTGTGCAGCAAAATGAATGACTGCCCAACCACTGATTGCTAGAGTGACTTCACTCTCCTCTATCTGTGTTAGCCATTTCAATGTATTCTGTAGATGTAGCCCCAGATAGTCAAATGCCTCGGACAGAGCGGAACGGACAAAGCGGGTCACACAGCATACCATACTTTTGGTTTTGGTGATGAACTAAGTCCTTCACCTTCCATTTGTCTGCAAAAAGATTCAGTTGTTATTGTAGGACAGATGGAGTTTTTGAAATTAGCACAGCATCATTTGCAAATAACAGTAGGCCCCATTTTTCTCCACCCAAGGTGGGTGCATCAGTTTCTGGTTGATTAATATTGTGCATCATATGAACAGTGCGGTCTAGAAACTGAAATAATAAGAAGCACATGGAAAAGGAATGTAAAATTCAGGGTATAATCCCATAGTCTACTGTAAAGGGAGCTCCTTTTTCACTATTTGATGTTCAATCTTGGATGAAAGCCCTATTGCTTGCCTCATGCATAAGAGGATATATTGGCCAGGAAATATCCCACGCCATGCAGATGCGTATTGTGAAGAAATTAATACTTTCTGCAGGAGTACAGGGATGAGTAGTGGCAATACTCTGCCCCACACTACTACTAAACCAGCAGTGTTCCCAGTCATAAAGGAGAAACGGGCTCCATCTCCTCCCTAGGTAACGTGTTCTCAGGGAAGGATATTCTCTTCAGAGGGGCTGAGAACAGTAGCCATGCAAACTGCTTTAGTGCGGTGGCTCAAGATGAAATAATGTCAAATAAAGATTCTTCACAAATACAGGGACTTAAAACAATCAGTGCTAACAACCTAATTAAAAACAATAGAAACCCACCACTGTAAAGGAAAGACAGAAAATGCAGATTTTGACGTGAAAGGGCAGACTGGGTCGATAAACAGGGATGTCAAGGTAATGACTTCAGCAGCAATGTCAATGTTCAAGAATATCTCTTTAAAAGGCAGAGGAGAGGGCTTAAAAATCTCTTTGGGCCTCATTACGAGTCAGGCTGTAGCCGTGCTGGTAAAAACGGCACGGCTGAAGCATGAGTCATTTTTTTTCCAACGCCCGGCAATGGGGACTTACCGGGGCATTACGGCCCGGCAGTCCCGGTAATTGCCCATTGCCGGGCACCAGAAAATATGACTTCCCCATTCCCATTCGAGTCCCATTGAACTCAATGGGAATGGGGAGGACGGATGCACCGGCACCATTCATGAATGGTGCCGGTGCATCCGTCAAGGTCTGCTAGCGGGTGCCTTTCGGCGCCCGCTCGCAGCACTCGTAGTTTGCCGGTCTGGAAACAATTGTACCGGCAAGCTTAACGGCACCGTTGTTTCCGGACCGGCAACCTTACAATGAGGCCCTATGCCCTTTAAAATGGACCAGGCAGACAGGGCTGCTTCAAATACCCTCCTATCTTGTTCTTGTGGCTCAAAAGCATCGAGCCAGACTTCAAGGTGCTGTCTTCATCATATTGATGAACTGGGCGACTGGACCTGGTTCACAAGCATCAATGACACGTGGCATTAAAGAATCTTGGGGCAGGAATGTGGTGGGGGAATCGGGGTAGCTCGCAAGCAGTTTGATGTGTGAATCAGGGCCCAGGGCTGTTCCATAACTTCTGGGTTGCTGGGAGGCCCAATCCACTCATGTAATGCAAAGTGTAGCTTATTAAGCAAATGCGGTGAGGTGTCGCTTTGCTATCTGATCTGGTGTCCTCCTGGTTATAACTATCCTGTTATGTAAAATGAGAAGTAGGTGATTTATATTTCTTCTTCCTAGTTCTGCATTTTACAAGAATAAACTTCAGGATCTTAGCTGGCACCTACAGGCAGACCTCCATCTCTAATGCAGGGTCCTGTTTCCAGTGCCATAGCCAGAAGAGGGGCATGACTTGGTCCATAGCAGTTCTACCCCACTGTTTCCTGGGAATGGTTACTGGGCAGAGTAAGCCTCTGCCTTGGATTCCGTCTGTCTTCATCTCCCTGGCAGAGGACTTTGGGATAGACTATATTCCTGACATAGCTGCAGATGAATTGTTCTTGTCTTTCAGAGTGTCCAGAGATTAATCAAAAAAGGAGGGGATGCCTCCACCTTATAAAGGCCAAATGTCCATGGGGAGTGGTCCAAAGCAAGCCTGCTGTAAGGGGCTCAATCCAGGCCGGTTGCCTTCTGATATCAAACCCAGAATGGGGGCAGAAGAAGGCAGAGAGCACTAACAGAAAGCAGGATTGTAGAAAACCTCTCTCTGCCCATCTTTCCCTCCTGGCTACTCTAGCTCTGCTCCTAGGGAATCTGTTGGTCTACATACTGGTGTGAGTGTGGCTTTCTTATGTCAGTAATGCCTTTGAAGCATTAGTCCCTGTGCCCTGATATAGAGGTGTTTGTCCTTATTGCAGGAGGAACAAAAGGCAGCAGTGTGGCAGTGTGGCTATTGACCCATATGGCAACTGTGGAGACAGTCAGACCAGATACTAACACACTAACACACATAAGTCCGACCACATTTATTTAATTTATTTCTAAAGAGCTGGAACAAGGCCCTCAGACATAGAAACGCTAGCACAGTGTAGAGGAGGTCCCAAGCACGATTTGCACCCCTACCACCCATTTTGAAGTACCAGGAACGTTCACGCCAAAATATGTGACGTATGATGAGCAAATAAACCAGCAGAGAGCCGAAGTGGGGCTCTGTCCAGTACATATCAGACTGACAGCACCTATTGAAGTACCCACACCTAAGAAAACCTGGACAGTGAGGTACCCATTGAGAAAACCATATTGACAAATGAGACAGAATGATGATTGTCAAAATGTGATACCTGAATAAGCCAAGAAGGTACTAAAAGAAGACGAATGGTGACATCACAAGAACCCGGACTGACTCACCTATAGAAGATATGACAACCTGTGAATGACGAAGAGACAAAACACCATGGATAAGTGACATCCTGAGTTTAAAGTGAAATAAGTGATGTCAAATGTCAGAAACTTATGCCATGAGCGTGATGAAGATATTCAGCCAGTTTACATGTGTACATATGCAAGGAACCGCAAGAAGCTAAGAAAATCATGAGGCTTGCTAAGCTAAGTAGTAAGATAGATTGTGGCTAGCGCCACCTATACATATCTACCTCAAGAAAGCACTTTATATAGGTATACTTCCACTATGCACAAGAGCAGAACTGACCAAAGGTTACTTAAGGTCTCAAGAGGAGAGCTTTGCAGCAGGAAAATCGAGAATTAAGGACAGAGAGAAACTCGGACGAAGGCAAGTCATGCCAAGAACCCAAGGTCGTACCAGCTGAAATAGTCCAACAGTGGATACAATGAATGAAGAGAAGAACAGAGTATCCTCTTCTGAATGGTCAAGATAAGCCACAGAAGGCTGAGCGCTGGCAAAATTCAATAAAATACATGAATTGCATGGAGAATAAGACAATTTCCCGGTTAGAAATCACGTGACGGAGCAAGCAGAAGGGATGAAACTTTCACACCTACGCATGGATTTGTGCCATGCCCAGACGCCTTCACTTTTCCAAACCAAGAAGCAGTCTCGAGGCCAAAATACAAAGAAATAATTGACACACGACCACTGAAGTGATGATTGATTGTTGCAATAATTGGAGGGAGGCTGGGGGTGCAGACAAACTCCCTGCACCTGTCCGGCTATTCTGCACGCTGCTAGGCTAGTGGAAAAGTATGAGTGGGGTTGATGCCAACCCAATCATAGTGGACCAAGTAATCTAGGGTCCTATAGTAAGTAGAACCAATGACACTTTGTACCTTTAGTGACGTCCACAGTAGCAATTTTTAAGGAAGGGCTTAGATGCCCCACCTGACACTGTTTATCCAATCCCCTCACTTCGTTACCATATACAGATATAGCACCTATATTAAAGTTACCTTCCTAGAACCAATAGAATTGCATGCCAGATTTTAAGTGTTACACGTCAGTGATGACAAGTTTTTAGTATATATTATGTGTTTTTATGAAATTAATTGGAGTTGAAGTGAGAAGGTAGATCGAGCAATTGCTGATATTCATTAACTCCCTGTTTTTTGTACTTGTCATTAAACGGACTCCCTTTGCCAAACCATTGAGTTGGCCTTATTGATTTGATCTGAGAGTATTAATCTGCATCCCCATCCATCCCACAGGTGCTGCTGCCTCATCTTAAAGTGCTATTGGGTAACCCCCAGCTCTATGGGCCAGTTGGGGTCCTAGTGCATACTTGGTAGCAGAGATAGGATGGTTTATCGACTATCGATTAGATAAGACACCCATTGACCATCGACAAGGTCCTCAGCAATATCACAAGTCCTTTGCCATCCGGCTGAGTAGACCGAGAGGCTCCCCGTAGATAGTGGTTAGATTAAAAAGTAAAACTTTCAGGTTGAGGTCTGAAGGAACCTGTGCTTTCCCCCGCGAACCCCTTCCCATTTCTACGAGCAGCTAAACGAGTGAAAAGCAAGGAGAGGCGGTAACAAAGGTGGTGATCCCGAGCATCCAGAAAGGAAAAAAATGCAAGCGGTGAGTGAAAAAGACTAAATATTTTGGCAAACAATTGCATGCCTTAGAACAAGTAAGGGAAGGTAACGGAGGGCGGTGGGACAAAAATAACGTTAGAGTAAGAGTAGAATGTATATATATATATATAAGGGTATAAGGGGAAAGAAATATTGACTCAAGGGGGACCGAGCAATAGATAAAGGTACCTGGAGGATACCCGAGCATAGAGGATACCGGGAGGCTATCCGAGCTAGAGAAGAGAGGATACCAGGAGGATACCTGAGCAGAGAAAGGATACGCCCAAATACCTATGCTTTAATATAGTGGTTAGAAGAAGCCTGCATTCAAAGTCCTGAAAAGATAGGATGCAATAGAAAACCAGAATCGATGAAAGAGGAAATCTGAAAGGGATGGGCTTAAATTCCATGTCGGGATAATCATAGGGGTATGAGGTGCATGTAGCAGGCCGGAGTCTGTCTAGTCTGTTACGTCCGTCTTATGTTTTTTTCCCTCTGACGTTATAAAGTAAGAACATTTTCGGGGGTAAACAGCATGAAAATTACGCGATTGTATAGCTAAGATGCTGTATGACATGAATTGATGGTTGTTGTTTGAAAAAGTAAAAATACATTTTTGTGAAAAACGGGATTGGAGCTTGCGACGATTGGTGCTCGCTCATATTGTTGATTTTGTTTAAGAAACGTAAAACGTAACAAAGTGTTGTATGAGGAGAAGATAAATAATTTTAAGCATGGAAGACATTACACCATTAGTACACTTGTGCAAACAGTTAGCAAAACATGAACCTAAGCTGAAGAAATACAGTGCAGAATGGGTCAAAGGAACCGCCCACAAAATGTTTATGCCGTGGCCACAGGGTGGATCGCTATCTAAAACAGTTCTGCAACACATGACAACATATTTGCACGGCACGTACACTGGAAAAAGGTTTGACAAACGCCTAGCTAGTTTAGAGCTTTGGAAGATGCACCAAGAGGATAAGGAGGAGGAGCCGCCATTAGATTGGATACTTAACATATGCACAAAGGGGGGTGAAATGCCTTCCGCACGACCCGCCCCGTCTGAAACAAAAAGCGAAGCCAGTAAGGATGAAGGATTATATCCATTGAGGGAACTTAAAGCAGCCACAAAATATAGCAACCTGGCATATGAGTCACCTACGCAAAGTAGTGAAGAAAACCCAGACAAAGACAGAGACAGAGATATCACCTCCAAAGTCCCGAGGGACAAGGAGAGGCGCATGAAAGAAAAAGGAGATCAAGCACAAGCAAGCACATCTCCAGATACGAATAGAGAGGGAAAGAGATGGAAAGGAGATGAGGACAGAACTGATGAGATGGCATTCACACAGAACGAATAGATAGGAGGTCAGATTCTATTGAAACTCGATGGTAAAGGCATTGAGGATGTGAGACAAAAGGGAGAGTCAGACGACTCAAATCAGAAAGAGAAGGAAAAGGAAAAAGGATTGAGAGACGAAAGAATTAGGAAAAAAGATAGACAGAGACAAGAACAGCTGTATCACGAAGAGCAAGAAAGGAAATGCGATCATAAGCCAAGAGCAGCTAATGATCAGGACAGGCAGGAACAATGAAGAATAGAGAAAGAAGAACAAAAGATACGGGAGAAAAGAATAAAAAGAAAAAGGGATAAGGACATACAAAGGGAAAATGAACGTAGAGATGCGAAGAAACAGGAATAAGATAGGATCAGAGAGGAAGCGAGGAAGTGCAGAGAGTTTGATGATGACATGGAACGCAAGCAAAGACAGAGGGTACGGGATGTTGAATATCTGGAAAGAGTAGTAGACTGGGAAGACATAGAAGAATTATTTCATGAGTACGATTCAGTACCAGGCACGTCTAGGGCAAATATCGAAGATGACTTTAACACCAGAAGCATCAGGGAAATGATCAATAGAATATATGATGAAATGGGCTAGAACAGGTACCCCAAGGGAGAGGACAAGTGTTTTGAGAGCACTCAGTTGTATGACACAGAAGACACCTCTAGAAGTAGCAAAATCAGAGAGCTCTCCCTAGATAGGTTGACACTAAATATGAACGAGGAAGATGAGGAGTTACATGAGTTGGGCACAGACAATATCAGACGGAGAAAGAGAGGAATATGAAGAAAAGGAAGACGAGAGGAGATGTGAAAAGAGCTTCTCTGGAGGAAAAGGAATAAGATGGTCAGATTCTAACGAGTCTGCACCTAAGGCATCAGAGTCAGCCACACAATCAGATCGACACAAAGGAGTATTTTACAGTCAGAGGGGGTGCCTCCACCGCATATGTGAGCCGACTAAGGACATTACAAGGTAGATGGTGCTGCAGGACCATTACCCCTGCAGTGGATAGAAAAATGATGAGGGAGGAGAAGGAGTGCCATGTGTTCCAATTCCCGTTGCTCGAAAAAGGAGGAACGAGGCCACAGTATATACCCTGGCCACACATGGACCGAGAAAATATAAAAAATAAGCTTCCAATGTTCATCGGGAGCCAGAAAATGGATACACGAGTTAGAAAAAAATGGGAACACGTTAGCGATAGGGGATATTAAGGGTCTTTTGATCGCATACTTGGTGATAGAGATGAAGATGTATGGACACAAGCAGGTTATCCTGGTATGACCACAGTTACTACCGCGCACGATGGAGCTCCATTTAACAATTGCAGAGCGCGGTATGGAAAGCATTACGATACTTCTGACATGAGAGCTATAATGACACGCAAAATGAAGGAATCAGAAGATCCTTTGCTTTACATTTAGAATTTCCAAGACGTATTGGGTGCTCGAAATGAGGGAATCTTGGGGGAAATCTATACCAGTGTTTTGCCATATATTATGCCAAGGGCTGCCAGATCAGGTAAAGAAGCAGCTTAAGAAATTGGTAGGCATCGAGGCCAAACCGTGGTCCGAAATACAATTGACCATAGCTCACTATTGCAGGGTACTGCAAGAAAAGAATCGCAGAATAGAGGCTGCACGAAAAGCTGAAGAGGCAAAGTTAGTACAGAAGAAATTGTCAAAATATGCCATTGAAGGGGCAATGATAACTAGCACAGAAGGATCAAATCTGCAGCAGGTGAATAATCAACAGCAAGTCAATGAGGGCAGTAATGGGTTTTACCCCAGAGGGAGAGGCTTTTCAATTAAGAGGATGGCAGAGTAATCAGGGAGGCTTCCAAGGTAATCAGGGAGGTTTTCAAAACATGCAAAATGGCAATCAGGATATGTCAAATGGGCAAATAATCAGACCACTGCCTATATGTTGGACGTGTGGGATGACAGGACATCTAGCACGCACATGCAGAAGTCAAGGCATGGTGCAAACCGACCAAGGATCAAGAGTAGGAATGGTGAATACACCTGTATTTTTTA
Organism: Ambystoma mexicanum; assembly: GCF_040938575.1. NCBI lineage: Eukaryota > Metazoa > Chordata > Amphibia > Caudata > Ambystomatidae > Ambystoma > Ambystoma mexicanum. Next base: position 244,187,482 of record NC_090928.1, on the reverse strand, counting down.
CAGCAGGGTGGAAATGGAGTTGCACAGAATCACACGGTGCAACAGCAAGCGCCAGGAGCACAGCAAAGCTTGCAACCTCAGAACTTGATAAGTTTTCCACAAGGACAATGTCAACAGTCGCCGATGCAACTGTCACAGACAACAAGTGCAGGACAGGTACTGAACTCTGGAATAAGAACCAACACTGGTGATGGAGGAAGTCACGCAGCATGGGACAAAGTTATATATGGACTAGGACAGCTCACTGGGAAACCTGATGTCTTCTATCCCATCAGTGACACCAGACCCTCATGAGGAACCAAGGGTAAATGTCTGTATAGGGGATAAAGACTATTTCTTCTTAGTTGACACAGGTGCAACATGCTCATGTATGCGTGAAGGCAAGTTTTCCTTGTCTGGCGATGCCATAATTACTCAGGGCTTCACAGGAGCAACCAGTCGTGTTCCTTTTACAAAAGAACTTCCAGTCTCTATAGGAGAATGTGACATGAATGTGCCACTGCTATATTCCAGGCAGACCCCAGAAAATACATTGGGACGAGACCTGATGACAAAGTTAAACATTACAATCTCGTTCACAGAATAGGGCCCAGATGCCTAAGGCGTTAGTACATTTTACAAATGTAAATATAAATAAATTAAAAATAAATACTGTCCAAATGAGCAATATGCTTTTATTTCAGAAGCTACAGATAAGGATTATTTTGACTTTCAGAAAGAATTATAGCAAATAACGTTTATCAAGTGCTTCAAAATGAGAAGGGAACCTCATTAATGTACCCCCTGAGCGTTGATTGGAGTGGGTGAGCAGGCCAAAATTGTTTGCTGCTGTAGAATAGCAGATGATCCGATAGCAGAAAGTTGCAAAGGCAACTTAGGGGGTTAGGTGAATGGTGATGAAATGTTATATGCTTAGACCTTCCTGTAAATTAGATGTCTTCTTTCCTATTCCTGCGACAACATGTACTGTAAAATGTGGCGTTTTGACATGGGGATGAGTACGGCTCCCGCTCTTCACTCTGTGTGGGAACATTTGCCCCATAGCGAAAATCAAAAGCTGGCACCCAAGAATATACACAGGAAGTGAACATATCTTTAAGTGAAAGACACACATTCAGTTCTATTGACCTTTCCCTTTAGAAGAAAGTGCACTAGATAACAGAGCATTGGCCTTTCAAAAAAAATAATCAACAACGGAAAAATAACCTGAGAGAGGAAATCCTTGAATAAATACTCTGGCAAAGTATAAAAGGTGCTCACCTTTTAAACCCAGCAATATGTAGTGAAATATTCCCAGGAAAACAAATCCTGGTACGAGCATGTGCTTTGATGATAATTTTTTAATGTGTGAACCTGTTTGTGTTTCAGTGTTTGACAAATGCAGGGTTCATATGTGATGTGATGAAAATAGCACATTCTACCAAAAATAGTCACTAATTTAAAACTGTTTTGTATGATATATTGTAGTTGATTTGGAGGAGAGCATAGATTTAGGCAGCTAACTAGCGCTTTGTGTGTGCTTTCAGAATGAAATGCCAATTTTTCATTTCTTAACACACAAACGTTACAAACATCTCCTCTAAAACAATGCTCTCTTATTGGGCTATCACTTGTAAATCGCACCCATTTTAAATGCTTTTCTTGATGAAATAAAATGATAGTCATTGAGGGGCTTGCAGGGTTTTATGGGCGCCAGGAGGGATTGTTGTTCTCTAGAGAGCCATAGGAAGTTGGGGGGCGAGTTTAGTACACGCAAGCCGCATTGCCTCCCTTAAAACAATATTCTTGGTATAGTTGAGGCAGGCACTGGTGCCTGCGGGGCCCCCTCTGACAGCGGGGCCCTGGGCAACTGCATAGGCTGCCTATGCCTCGTGCCGGCTCTGGAGGGGGTGAAACCAAGATGCCAAATCCAATCACAAGAGCCAAGGCTAATCGGAAAATGTACCCACTAAACAGAGCTCTTATTAGGACAATAAGTATAAAAAGAGATTTGGTGTTGTAGCAGTAATAGGAACGAGAAAAGCAAGAGGAGAGAACAGGAAATGGCCACGCCAAACAGGCCCCCTTTAAGAAAGCGAAAGCTTAACCTTTTGACTAAGAAGTTGGAAAGAGTCAACAGATACTTGAAGGGAGGAGAGAGTGGCTTGCTAGGGGTCATGGCCCAGAGTCTGGTGTTAACAGCAAGTCCACCAGAGATAAAAGAAAGAGAGTTCGGAATGCTCTTATGTCTTTTGATCTCCTTTGTGTTTCTATGTTTTGTGAACAGCTCAATGAACTAATCATAATGAAATTAAAATAAAATAAAACAAGAAAGAGTGCTTGTGTAATCTGCTGTGGATGGAGCCAGGCAGGTGCTTGTAATCCTGAAACTCTAACTAAAAACCCTTGGCTGAGGGTTTACAATGGCTGGAGCTATCTGCACTATGCAACTTTGGCAATAATGCACAACTTATGATCTGCGGCAGGTCAGGCCTGCCGGTACCGTAATTTCCATACTGCCAAACTTGTAATGAGGCCCAATGTTTCACAGATGTTACAGCTAAAAAAAGAACAATAAATAAAAACTTGCGCACTGCAACTCCTACCACCCTCTCAAACCCACGCACAGTCTGGCCCACTGCATGAGACTTGTGTGATACATTCGGCCCTATACAAAACCAGTTGTGTTCGATAGAGGATGATTTTCAAACATGGCTGTCACCAAAATAAACAAAGTTGGTCCTTTTTCTATTGCGTTAACCGTGAACTGCAGCAAGAGAATGCACATTCAAACACCATTAATTAACAAGGTGTTCCCGGTGGCACCAACGCACAGATCTACTCTCTGTAGGCAAAGGGCAAGAATCTTTATCTTCTACAGTAACCCTTACCACTGTGCCAGGAGAGAGTTCCACAGGGATCTAAAGAGGCCTTAAAGTTTAAACATTATCTCCCACTCCTTCTCAGTAGTTGGGCCCTAGATTAATCAATACATCACTTATACGAACTGAAGAAACAAGCAATCCAAAAATGAGGGGGAACTGCAGACACTAATGTAGAATCCTCATATAGTAAATCTTGTTTTTAAAAATAAAATGTTAGTGTTTATTCTTGTAAAATACAGAACTAGAAAGAAGATATATAAATCAAACATTTCTCATTATTCATACACCTACTTCTTATTTCATAGAACAGGATAGTTATAACCAGGAGGACACCAGATCAGATAGCAAAAGGACACCGCACCATATTTGCTACATTTTTCATAAAATATGAGATTCAATCAATGCTTGCATAGAATCAGCATTTTCAAAACATGTGAATGTGGGTACTGTGGTGAAGCAGAAACATTATGAAATTACTGTTGGAATGTGCAAAGGCTAAAAATCAGAGTCATTCTAAAGGAATATTTGTGGAAAATACTGAGGCTGTTACAATAGTAGATGTATTGAGAGAGGATGCAAGCCATATGCAATAGAGGAAGAATCAGGCACGTTTAAGATACATTGCTGATATAGTGGAATGAGGACAATTGTAATGGTAGCCTAAATTGGCCACACAAGGTTGCACACCATCAATTCCTTGGAAGGAAGTTGCCCTGATGAAATCTGAAGAAGAAGAAGTAAAAGTAGAAGTAGAAGAAGAAGAAGAAGAAGAAAAAGGTTATCTATTCTTCATACTATAATGAATGTAACCAGGTTCATTCAATTCAATTAGCTTTATTTCGGCTGATGGCATTAACGCAAACAATAACAATGATATAAAATATCATTAATAACAGCAAATACTAAAAAATCTCCAATATAAATATAGATAAAAAACATAGAATATCCATTTGGATCTCAAATGTCTGGGGTGTCTTAAATAGTAATATATACAGTTTATTTCACAACATCGCACTGAACAGATTTGATATACATTCACATTTATGTCAGATCAGAATCAGATATATTCTTTAAACATGTCTTCCTACATGTCAACGCATTTCAGAGGATTACTATTGAATAGGATACTACCATCTCTCCTATACCTAACACCAAGTGTATAAAAGAGCGGTTTAAGACAAATGGTTCTGAGGGTATCCTATAACGGGCACGAAAACACAAAACAACATTCTTCTTTGTGCCATATTTTGCCCTAAGGACATTTAGATCACAACTGAGTAAGCCAATGGATTGTAAATTTAGCAAGTGGTAAGATGCCTGAATGAAATTTCGTGAAAAGTATTTTCAGAAATTTCTCCTGTGAAATGTCAATATATTTTCCAGGGCCTACAGAAGATTTTATCAATAACTATTTAGAAGATAGATGCTGACAGGTGCATGTGTCCAAATAATATTTTAAAAGAAGAAACCAGCATTACTTTGGATGTATTTCCATGATAACAAAGATCATCCCAGAAGAACGAAAAGCATGGTACAGTAAACATCCTTTTTACAAATTCAAACCAGAGAAGAGACTTGCCTCCTCCTTGTGTTTCTAATACATCACCATGTGCTTGATAGGTTTGGAGTTCATGTGTATTCCACAGCCTTGTCCAGAACAGGGGCGGTTTCAACGTGATGTTATATTTAACGTCTGTAATACCTAATTCAAGGTTCACTGGACTAGAGGGAGCAATATACGGAAGGACCACGAGTCCTTTCAAAACCTTGCTCTCTGTCTGACATGTAGACTGGCAGAATTTCAAAAGACCCCCATCTCAGCTCCATTGGAGTCTTACCTCCAAATTGTGCAGCAAAATGAATGACTGCCCAACCACTGATTGCTAGAGTGACTTCACTCTCCTCTATCTGTGTTAGCCATTTCAATGTATTCTGTAGATGTAGCCCCAGATAGTCAAATGCCTCGGACAGAGCGGAACGGACAAAGCGGGTCACACAGCATACCATACTTTTGGTTTTGGTGATGAACTAAGTCCTTCACCTTCCATTTGTCTGCAAAAAGATTCAGTTGTTATTGTAGGACAGATGGAGTTTTTGAAATTAGCACAGCATCATTTGCAAATAACAGTAGGCCCCATTTTTCTCCACCCAAGGTGGGTGCATCAGTTTCTGGTTGATTAATATTGTGCATCATATGAACAGTGCGGTCTAGAAACTGAAATAATAAGAAGCACATGGAAAAGGAATGTAAAATTCAGGGTATAATCCCATAGTCTACTGTAAAGGGAGCTCCTTTTTCACTATTTGATGTTCAATCTTGGATGAAAGCCCTATTGCTTGCCTCATGCATAAGAGGATATATTGGCCAGGAAATATCCCACGCCATGCAGATGCGTATTGTGAAGAAATTAATACTTTCTGCAGGAGTACAGGGATGAGTAGTGGCAATACTCTGCCCCACACTACTACTAAACCAGCAGTGTTCCCAGTCATAAAGGAGAAACGGGCTCCATCTCCTCCCTAGGTAACGTGTTCTCAGGGAAGGATATTCTCTTCAGAAGGGCTGAGAACGGTAGCCATGCAAACTGCTTTAGTGCGGTGGCTCAAGATGAAATAATGTCAAATAAAGATTCTTCACAAATACAGGGACTTAAAACAATCAGTGCTAACAACCTAATTAAAAACAATAGAAACCCACCACTGTAAAGGAAAGACAGAAAATGCAGATTTTGACGTGAAAGGGCAGACTGGGTCGATAAACAGGGATGTCAAGGTAATGACTTCAGCAGCAATGTCAATGTTCAAGAATATCTCTTTAAAAGGCAGAGGAGAGGGCTTAAAAATCTCTTTGGGCCTCATTACGAGTCAGGCTGTAGCCGTGCTGGTAAAAACGGCACGGCTGCAGCATGAGTCATTTTTTTTCCAACGCCCGGCAATGGGGACTTACCGGGGCATTACGGCCCGGCAGTCCCGGTAATTGCCCATTGCCGGGCACCAGAAAATATGACTTCCCCATTCCCATTCGAGTCCCATTGAACTCAATGGGAATGGGGAGGACGGATGCACCGGCACCATTCATGAATGGTGCCGGTGCATCCGTCAAGGTCTGCTAGCGGGTGCCTTTCGGCGCCCGCTCGCAGCACTCGTAGTTTGCCGGTCTGGAAACAATTGTACCGGCAAGCTTAACGGCACCGTTGTTTCCGGACCGGCAACCTTACAATGAGGCCCTATGCCCTTTAAAATGGACCAGGCAGACAGGGCTGCTTCAAATACCCTCCTATCTTGTTCTTGTGGCTCAAAAGCATCGAGCCAGACTTCAAGGTGCTGTCTTCATCATATTGATGAACTGGGCGACTGGACCTGGTTCACAAGCATCAATGACACGTGGCATTAAAGAATCTTGGGGCAGGAATGTGGTGGGGGAATCGGGGTAGCTCGCAAGCAGTTTGATGTGTGAATCAGGGCCCAGGGCTGTTCCATAACTTCTGGGTTGCTGGGAGGCCCAATCCACTCATGTAATGCAAAGTGTAGCTTATTAAGCAAATGCGGTGAGGTGTCGCTTTGCTATCTGATCTGGTGTCCTCCTGGTTATAACTATCCTGTTATGTAAAATGAGAAGTAGGTGATTTATATTTCTTCTTCCTAGTTCTGCATTTTACAAGAATAAACTTCAGGATCTTAGCTGGCACCTACAGGCAGACCTCCATCTCTAATGCAGGGTCCTGTTTCCAGTGCCATAGCCAGAAGAGGGGCATGACTTGGTCCATAGCAGTTCTACCCCACTGTTTCCTGGGAATGGTTACTGGGCAGAGTAAGCCTCTGCCTTGGATTCCGTCTGTCTTCATCTCCCTGGCAGAGGACTTTGGGATAGACTATATTCCTGACATAGCTGCAGATGAATTGTTCTTGTCTTTCAGAGTGTCCAGAGATTAATCAAAAAAGGAGGGGATGCCTCCACCTTATAAAGGCCAAATGTCCATGGGGAGTGGTCCAAAGCAAGCCTGCTGTAAGGGGCTCAATCCAGGCCGGTTGCCTTCTGATATCAAACCCAGAATGGGGGCAGAAGAAGGCAGAGAGCACTAACAGAAAGCAGGATTGTAGAAAACCTCTCTCTGCCCATCTTTCCCTCCTGGCTACTCTAGCTCTGCTCCTAGGGAATCTGTTGGTCTACATACTGGTGTGAGTGTGGCTTTCTTATGTCAGTAATGCCTTTGAAGCATTAGTCCCTGTGCCCTGATATAGAGGTGTTTGTCCTTATTGCAGGAGGAACAAAAGGCAGCAGTGTGGCAGTGTGGCTATTGACCCATATGGCAACTGTGGAGACAGTCAGACCAGATACTAACACACTAACACACATAAGTCCGACCACATTTATTTAATTTATTTCTAAAGAGCTGGAACAAGGCCCTCAGACATAGAAACGCTAGCACAGTGTAGAGGAGGTCCCAAGCACGATTTGCACCCCTACCACCCATTTTGAAGTACCAGGAACGTTCACGCCAAAATATGTGACGTATGATGAGCAAATAAACCAGCAGAGAGCCGAAGTGGGGCTCTGTCCAGTACATATCAGACTGACAGCACCTATTGAAGTACCCACACCTAAGAAAACCTGGACAGTGAGGTACCCATTGAGAAAACCATATTGACAAATGAGACAGAATGATGATTGTCAAAATGTGATACCTGAATAAGCCAAGAAGGTACTAAAAGAAGACGAATGGTGACATCACAAGAACCCGGACTGACTCACCTATAGAAGATATGACAACCTGTGAATGACGAAGAGACAAAACACCATGGATAAGTGACATCCTGAGTTTAAAGTGAAATAAGTGATGTCAAATGTCAGAAACTTATGCCATGAGCGTGATGAAGATATTCAGCCAGTTTACATGTGTACATATGCAAGGAACCGCAAGAAGCTAAGAAAATCATGAGGCTTGCTAAGCTAAGTAGTAAGATAGATTGTGGCTAGCGCCACCTATACATATCTACCTCAAGAAAGCACTTTATATAGGTATACTTCCACTATGCACAAGAGCAGAACTGACCAAAGGTTACTTAAGGTCTCAAGAGGAGAGCTTTGCAGCAGGAAAATCGAGAATTAAGGACAGAGAGAAACTCGGACGAAGGCAAGTCATGCCAAGAACCCAAGGTCGTACCAGCTGAAATAGTCCAACAGTGGATACAATGAATGAAGAGAAGAACAGAGTATCCTCTTCTGAATGGTCAAGATAAGCCACAGAAGGCTGAGCGCTGGCAAAATTCAATAAAATACATGAATTGCATGGAGAATAAGACAATTTCCCGGTTAGAAATCACGTGACGGAGCAAGCAGAAGGGATGAAACTTTCACACCTACGCATGGATTTGTGCCATGCCCAGACGCCTTCACTTTTCCAAACCAAGAAGCAGTCTCGAGGCCAAAATACAAAGAAATAATTGACACACGACCACTGAAGTGATGATTGATTGTTGCAATAATTGGAGGGAGGCTGGGGGTGCAGACAAACTCCCTGCACCTGTCCGGCTATTCTGCACGCTGCTAGGCTAGTGGAAAAGTATGAGTGGGGTTGATGCCAACCCAATCATAGTGGACCAAGTAATCTAGGGTCCTATAGTAAGTAGAACCAATGACACTTTGTACCTTTAGTGACGTCCACAGTAGCAATTTTTAAGGAAGGGCTTAGATGCCCCACCTGACACTGTTTATCCAATCCCCTCACTTCGTTACCATATACAGATATAGCACCTATATTAAAGTTACCTTCCTAGAACCAATAGAATTGCATGCCAGATTTTAAGTGTTACACGTCAGTGATGACAAGTTTTTAGTATATATTATGTGTTTTTATGAAATTAATTGGAGTTGAAGTGAGAAGGTAGATCGAGCAATTGCTGATATTCATTAACTCCCTGTTTTTTGTACTTGTCATTAAACGGACTCCCTTTGCCAAACCATTGAGTTGTCCTTATTGATTTGATCTGAGAGTATTAATCTGCATCCCCATCCATCCCACAGGTGCTGCTGCCTCATCTTAAAGTGCTATTGGGTAACCCCCAGCTCTATGGGCCAGTTGGGGTCCTAGTGCATACTTGGTAGCAGAGATAGGATGGTTTATCGACTATCGATTAGATAAGACACCCATTGACCATCGACAAGGTCCTCAGCAATATCACAAGTCCTTTGCCATCCGGCTGAGTAGACCGAGAGGCTCCCCGTAGATAGTGGTTAGATTAAAAAGTAAAACTTTCAGGTTGAGGTCTGAAGGAACCTGTGCTTTCCCCCGCGAACCCCTTCCCATTTCTACGAGCAGCTAAACGAGTGAAAAGCAAGGAGAGGCGGTAACAAAGGTGGTGATCCCGAGCATCCAGAAAGGAAAAAAATGCAAGCGGTGAGTGAAAAAGACTAAATATTTTGGCAAACAATTGCATGCCTTAGAACAAGTAAGGGAAGGTAACGGAGGGCGGTGGGACAAAAATAACGTTAGAGTAAGAGTAGAATGTATATATATATATATAAGGGTATAAGGGGAAAGAAATATTGACTCAAGGGGGACCGAGCAATAGATAAAGGTACCTGGAGGATACCCGAGCATAGAGGATACCGGGAGGCTATCCGAGCTAGAGAAGAGAGGATACCAGGAGGATACCTGAGCAGAGAAAGGATACGCCCAAATACCTATGCTTTAATATAGTGGTTAGAAGAAGCCTGCATTCAAAGTCCTGAAAAGATAGGATGCAATAGAAAACCAGAATCGATGAAAGAGGAAATCTGAAAGGGATGGGCTTAAATTCCATGTCGGGATAATCATAGGGGTATGAGGTGCATGTAGCAGGCCGGAGTCTGTCTAGTCTGTTACGTCCGTCTTATGTTTTTTTCCCTCTGACGTTATAAAGTAAGAACATTTTCGGGGGTAAACAGCATGAAAATTACGCGATTGTATAGCTAAGATGCTGTATGACATGAATTGATGGTTGTTGTTTGAAAAAGTAAAAATACATTTTTGTGAAAAACGGGATTGGAGCTTGCGACGATTGGTGCTCGCTCATATTGTTGATTTTGTTTAAGAAACGTAAAACGTAACAAAGTGTTGTATGAGGAGAAGATAAATAATTTTAAGCATGGAAGACATTACACCATTAGTACACTTGTGCAAACAGTTAGCAAAACATGAACCTAAGCTGAAGAAATACAGTGCAGAATGGGTCAAAGGAACCGCCCACAAAATGTTTATGCCGTGGCCACAGGGTGGATCGCTATCTAAAACAGTTCTGCAACACATGACAACATATTTGCACGGCACGTACACTGGAAAAAGGTTTGACAAACGCCTAGCTAGTTTAGAGCTTTGGAAGATGCACCAAGAGGATAAGGAGGAGGAGCCGCCATTAGATTGGATACTTAACATATGCACAAAGGGGGGTGAAATGCCTTCCGCACGACCCGCCCCGTCTGAAACAAAAAGCGAAGCCAGTAAGGATGAAGGATTATATCCATTGAGGGAACTTAAAGCAGCCACAAAATATAGCAACCTGGCATATGAGTCACCTACGCAAAGTAGTGAAGAAAACCCAGACAAAGACAGAGACAGAGATATCACCTCCAAAGTCCCGAGGGACAAGGAGAGGCGCATGAAAGAAAAAGGAGATCAAGCACAAGCAAGCACATCTCCAGATACGAATAGAGAGGGAAAGAGATGGAAAGGAGATGAGGACAGAACTGATGAGATGGCATTCACACAGAACGAATAGATAGGAGGTCAGATTCTATTGAAACTCGATGGTAAAGGCATTGAGGATGTGAGACAAAAGGGAGAGTCAGACGACTCAAATCAGAAAGAGAAGGAAAAGGAAAAAGGATTGAGAGACGAAAGAATTAGGAAAAAAGATAGACAGAGACAAGAACAGCTGTATCACGAAGAGCAAGAAAGGAAATGCGATCATAAGCCAAGAGCAGCTAATGATCAGGACAGGCAGGAACAATGAAGAATAGAGAAAGAAGAACAAAAGATACGGGAGAAAAGAATAAAAAGAAAAAGGGATAAGGACATACAAAGGGAAAATGAACGTAGAGATGCGAAGAAACAGGAATAAGATAGGATCAGAGAGGAAGCGAGGAAGTGCAGAGAGTTTGATGATGACATGGAACGCAAGCAAAGACAGAGGGTACGGGATGTTGAATATCTGGAAAGAGTAGTAGACTGGGAAGACATAGAAGAATTATTTCATGAGTACGATTCAGTACCAGGCACGTCTAGGGCAAATATCGAAGATGACTTTAACACCAGAAGCATCAGGGAAATGATCAATAGAATATATGATGAAATGGGCTAGAACAGGTACCCCAAGGGAGAGGACAAGTGTTTTGAGAGCACTCAGTTGTATGACACAGAAGACACCTCTAGAAGTAGCAAAATCAGAGAGCTCTCCCTAGATAGGTTGACACTAAATATGAACGAGGAAGATGAGGAGTTACATGAGTTGGGCACAGACAATATCAGACGGAGAAAGAGAGGAATATGAAGAAAAGGAAGACGAGAGGAGATGTGAAAAGAGCTTCTCTGGAGGAAAAGGAATAAGATGGTCAGATTCTAACGAGTCTGCACCTAAGGCATCAGAGTCAGCCACACAATCAGATCGACACAAAGGAGTATTTTACAGTCAGAGGGGGTGCCTCCACCGCATATGTGAGCCGACTAAGGACATTACAAGGTAGATGGTGCTGCAGGACCATTACCCCTGCAGTGGATAGAAAAATGATGAGGGAGGAGAAGGAGTGCCATGTGTTCCAATTCCCGTTGCTCGAAAAAGGAGGAACGAGGCCACAGTATATACCCTGGCCACACATGGACCGAGAAAATATAAAAAATAAGCTTCCAATGTTCATCGGGAGCCAGAAAATGGATACACGAGTTAGAAAAAAATGGGAACACGTTAGCGATAGGGGATATTAAGGGTCTTTTGATCGCATACTTGGTGATAGAGATGAAGATGTATGGACACAAGCAGGTTATCCTGGTATGACCACAGTTACTACCGCGCACGATGGAGCTCCATTTAACAATTGCAGAGCGCGGTATGGAAAGCATTACGATACTTCTGACATGAGAGCTATAATGACACGCAAAATGAAGGAATCAGAAGATCCTTTGCTTTACATTTAGAATTTCCAAGACGTATTGGGTGCTCGAAATGAGGGAATCTTGGGGGAAATCTATACCAGTGTTTTGCCATATATTATGCCAAGGGCTGCCAGATCAGGTAAAGAAGCAGCTTAAGAAATTGGTAGGCATCGAGGCCAAACCGTGGTCCGAAATACAATTGACCATAGCTCACTATTGCAGGGTACTGCAAGAAAAGAATCGCAGAATAGAGGCTGCACGAAAAGCTGAAGAGGCAAAGTTAGTACAGAAGAAATTGTCAAAATATGCCATTGAAGGGGCAATGATAACTAGCACAGAAGGATCAAATCTGCAGCAGGTGAATAATCAACAGCAAGTCAATGAGGGCAGTAATGGGTTTTACCCCAGAGGGAGAGGCTTTTCAATTAAGAGGATGGCAGAGTAATCAGGGAGGCTTCCAAGGTAATCAGGGAGGTTTTCAAAACATGCAAAATGGCAATCAGGATATGTCAAATGGGCAAATAATCAGACCACTGCCTATATGTTGGACGTGTGGGATGACAGGACATCTAGCACGCACATGCAGAAGTCAAGGCATGGTGCAAACCGACCAAGGATCAAGAGTAGGAATGGTGAATACACCTGTATTTTTTACAGCAGGGTGGAAATGGAGTTGCACAGAATCACACGGTGCAACAGCAAGCGCCAGGAGCACAGCAAAGCTTGCAACCTCAGAACTTGATAAGTTTTCCACAAGGACAATGTCAACAGTCGCCGATGCAACTGTCACAGACAACAAGTGCAGGACAGGTACTGAACTCTGGAATAAGAACCAACACTGGTGATGGAGGAAGTCACGCAGCATGGGACAAAGTTATATATGGACTAGGACAGCTCACTGGGAAACCTGATGTCTTCTATCCCATCAGTGACACCAGACCCTCATGAGGAACCAAGGGTAAATGTCTGTATAGGGGATAAAGACTATTTCTTCTTAGTTGACACAGGTGCAACATGCTCATGTATGCGTGAAGGCAAGTTTTCCTTGTCTGGCGATGCCATAATTACTCAGGGCTTCACAGGAGCAACCAGTCGTGTTCCTTTTACAAAAGAACTTCCAGTCTCTATAGGAGAATGTGACATGAATGTGCCACTGCTATATTCCAGGCAGACCCCAGAAAATACATTGGGACGAGACCTGATGACAAAGTTAAACATTACAATCTCGTTCACAGAGAAGGGCATAGTATGTTCGACTTCAGGAATGCATTATTTGAACGTGTGCGAAATGATTAGAGCATACGCAGGACAATCAGCTATGAGAGTTATTCCATTAGAACCAGAAATATTTGCATATGTAATACGCATACTAATGGAAGGGCTACCAGGCCTTGAAGACAAAACCATGAGAAGCCCAGATGAGTTTTTATTTAGGCCAAGAATACCTATGCATGAGGAAAGGGGACAAGTATTTCCCTTAGCAATACACACAGCCATAGTACAAGATAATTTTTTTTTGTTTGATGGTTGTGATGATGAAGGCAGACAATGGTGCACAGTAATCGCCATTGAGTAGGGGTACAGATTGACTGACGTCACTGATGACGATCTATTTGACGAACAAGCAGGTGCAGATGAAACATCAGTTGAGGTAAATTTCGTTTTCTGGGTGAGAATGGTCACAAGAGAGCAAGAGAGGTGCCCCAGAGAATGATGCTGGTGAAAAAACATCCTGAATATTTTGATGACGACATGGCCCAGGTGCCTGTCTCAGTGTGCACCACAGGCCCCTATGACGTAGGCTTGTTAAAAGGAGTAGGAGAAGTAAAGATTAAATTGAAACCAGGAGCAATTTTGCCAAGAGCACGACAATATCCCATGTCTAGGGAAGCAGATGAAGGGATTTTCAAGACAATTTCTGCTATGATGGAGCAGGGCATCTTAGTGACGTCAGAGTCATCATGCAATACTGCGGTTTATTCGATAAAAAAATCAACGGGAGGGTCTTTGGCGTTTAGTCCAGGACCTTAGGCCAATAAATGATATTGTAGAGGCCGAGTTCCCTCGACTCCCTAACCCGTCCAAAATCCTATGTAACATACCTGTCGAGGCACAATATTACATGGTGATTGACTTGAAAAATGCATTTTTCTCATTCCCATTGCACAAAGACTCACAAGATTTGACGTAATTCACGTTCAGACAGATGGGTCGGAAAAGCACAAGGTTGCCCCAGGGGTACTGTGAGTCTCCTTCAATTTTCAACAGAATCCTGCAGATGGACCTAAGCAATATTGCATTAGAGAGTTTTGTCTTGCAATATGTTGACAACATCTTAATTTGCAGCACAACAGAAGAAACGTGCAGACACGATTCTATCCATCTATTGACTATGTTGGCTGAAAAAGGATATAAAGTTGACAAGAAGAAGTTACAATTTTGTCAGCAAGAAGTGCTGTACATAGGCCAGCTGATATCACATTAGGGGAAACGGGTTACCCCTGAAAGGGCTGAAGCCATATTGAACACAGCCAAGCCACACACGATACAACAGAAGCAGAGTTTCCTGGGATTGTGCAATTATGTCAGAGCATGGGTCTTTGACTACAGCTCATATACCAAGCCCTTGTTACAAGCCCTAAAGAAGGCACAGGGGACGAAAGGAAAAATTGAATGGACTGACACCATGGAAGAAGGATTTGTCGAACTAAAAAGAGCCATTTGCACGGCACCAGTTTTAGGAATTCCCAATTACGCAGAGGAATTCTACCTGTTTTCACACACAAATGGCAGTTTCACGACGGCAGTACTCACACAAGAGAACCACGTTGGGGTACAACCCCAGGCGTACTACAGTGGAAATCTAGACCCAGTGATGAGTGGTCATTTCCCTTGCGAACAAAGTTTAGCTGCCGCAGCGTTCACCATAAAGAAGACTACAACCATTGTGATGGGATACTCAATGACGTTGTTCGTCGAGCACGCACTATTTGCCATTCTAGAGAAACCAAAAGGCACATTGACATCTCAGAGAGCTTCTGCATATGAAGTGATCATATCAAATCAATCGATTAAGATAATTTGATATAAAATAGTGAACCCCGCTATGTTCATAGCAGAGCCAATCACTGAAGGAGACCCGATCCATGACTGTGCAAATTATGAAGAATTCTATGATGAGATTCCCAGAGTGAAAGAAAATGCATTGGCAGAAGGAGAAATTGTCTTTGTTGACAGTTCTTTGAGAATCGATCAAAATGATGGCCAAAGATATAGAGCTGTAATGAAACACACGGCAAATGGAGAATTTCGAGTACTTATTAGTGCACGATTACCATCTCATTACTCAGCACAGGCTGCAGAATTGTTGGCGTTGATACTCGCACTCGAGAATCACGCAGACCAGGAAGGAACAGTGTACAGAGACTCCGCCTATGTGACGTCGACAGTGCACGCAGACCTAGCACGCTGGAAAAAGAGGGGCTATCTCTGAGCGGACAGCACGCCAGTCCAGCATGCAGCCCTATTGGACAGACTGGTTAAAGCACTGCAGCTCCCAGTGGGTATAGCGGTCGTGAAATGCGCCACCCACACGAAGGGAACAGATTTGATATTACAAGTTCATCAAGCAGTAGACAAAGAAGCCAAGCATGTGTCGACCAAAGATGATGTCATAATGGATGCGGAAATAACTGATGTGCATGAGAGAATGATTGTTGCACAAAGTGAACCTGACAGTTATAGCAGCATGGAGAAAACCCAATTAATGGAACTCCAAGGGGAAGCACCACAGGAGGAAAATAATCTCTGGAAGCAACAAGGGTGTTTTTTAAACCCCTCTGAGAGCTTGTGGCAACAAGACAGCCCCGGTAAACCAGTGATGCCTATAGCCCTATTGAAGATAGCAATGGAACAGTTGCATTATCCAGCGCACATGTCAAAAGAGAATTTAGCAGCAACGATCACTGAAGACTGGTTTATACCGAATTTAGCGTAGCACGTTGCATTTTTTATGGTGAACTGTATAATCTGCCAACAGTTCACGGCATACACTAAGAGTAATTAGAGGACTCATCCCAAGGCCTAATGGGCCTTTTCAGGACTTCCATGTCCATTATGTCGATATGATTCAAGTATGTAACGGGTACAGATACCTAATTGTTGTGGTGTGTCCATTCTCTAGATGGATAGAAGCAGGTCCATGTACACACCTAGACTCTACCTGTGCGGCCAAATTTTTGGTAAGAGAGGTTTTTCCCAGATGGGGAGTGTGTGAGGTCATGATATCAGATAATGGGCCTCACTTTGTTAATGCAGTCTTTGAACAGATTAGCTTGTTGCTTGGTATAAAGCACAAGTTCACTTCGGCGTATCATCCTTAAGGTAACGTGATATGTGAGAAGCTCAACGGCTTGTTAAAGGAAAGGATGCCAAGTTGAAGCTTACTCTAAAGAAGGGATGGCTACACTGCCTTCCACTGGCACTGTATGCACTCAGAAACCAGCCTGGTTCTGACCATCACCTTACGCCACACAAGATCATAACAGGCAGAAGGATGCGCACGCCACTGACACCCTGAGATAGAGCTAGATGTGATGCTCAGCCAAAAGGAGAAATTTTAGGGTCTGAAATGCAAAATTACTTGAATTGCATGACATCTTGTCTTACTGTAATTTCTGGACAGCTGCAGCGATGAAAAAAAGGGTGCAGGGCAGCACAGAACACAGAAGGAGATACTACAACAGACCCGATTCAAGGTTTACGTCTACCACCAGTTTTCCCTGGGGACACGGTCTTGGTGAGAAACCACATGAGAAAGAAGTGGGATGAGCCACGGTTCAACGGTCCATTCAGAGTGGAGAACTTTACTCCCTCTGTAGTCAAGCTAGAAGGAAGAAGAGCTTGGCTTTTTCTGGGTGATATCAAGCCATTCATCGGAGAAGCCCCCTGCCCACACCCCAACGTGTAGAGACTAGAGACAATGGGGAAGAACCACAGCACGTGCAGACAAGATCCATGATGAGGAAGAAGGATGAATGACCAGCAAAACAGAGATAAAGAACTTTTGTGCAAGTTGTGGCTTAACATTGGACATTTCCTCTGAGCAAAAAAAGGGATAGGGACAAAAAACACGGACACTCTGTGCATCCTAGTTGTTATCCGTCGTTAGTAGGAAGGCTCACTAACATCAGTGAATTTCTTTAAAACCCTGAAAACAAAAAGGCAATAAGGATGCTACTCATTGTGATCACCGAGCAGTTCCTCCGTCTTCTGGAATACAGGGAGGACAAGACAAATGTCCCAAGTGGAGAAAGCAGCAAATAGGCTTGTCAGCATGCTATTCTTTCACTTAATTGAAGAATGTCCAGATATTGTTGGGAGACGCACTGACGTCTTGACATTTCTTCGAGATCCAGCAAAATCAGAACGTTTCAGCATTATCTTGAATGGAATAATAACTCAAGTTGCACTTGAAACTCATCAAAATCCCAGAAGCTGCTCACAGTGAGTACCGAGCAGTTCCAGAATTCAACAAGGACTAGACAAATGTCCCTGTCACCAGAAGATAGCAGATTGGCGAGCAATGTCTTCTTTCGCCTAATTAAGGATTTTCCAGAACTTGTGGGAAGCCTGCCAGTGTTGACATCCTGACTTTTATCAGAGACCTAGCAAACTCTACACGGATGAGCATGCTCCTGCATGGTATTGTGATGTAAGTTGAACTTTCTAATCATCATCAGAATTTCCGGAGGAGACTGTAAACTTTCTGCTGAAGGACAGATCGAAGAAGTGTTGACAAGAATACACTTTTGCTGATAGAGAAGCAACATGTCTTCTAGAGTGAAACAGATAAGGGGGGGGAGTTTGGGCTACCTACTATGAGATGTTCTACTACCAGTGAAGTGAAAAGAAAAATGGAGAAAGCTGAACTTTTAAAGAGACAAAAGGAGTTGGAGAATAAACCAACAGAGACAGCATTGACAAGCACATATGATCCAATGAAGGGGACAAGTATAAGTTCTACAATACAGCCATAAACTGGACCAATGCCAGAGTGGATATGGAAATTTATATCCAGAAAGAAAAAGATGCAAGAGGACAAAGAAAGAATTGCCACACTTCCTTCTACTCGACTGGCACAGATGAAGATGCCTGAACCATGGATAGAGATACCCGAGTATCCTCCAGTGAGAAGAAGCTACATGGATGCTATTAAGGATCTGATGATAGCAAACTACATGAAAATCTTGAGAATAAAGAGAGACATACAAGGAAATGACAATGAACTAAAAGGCTACCTGGACAGCACAGCACACTTGGGAAATAACATATGGTACCAACACATGAAAGAAGTTGGACGATGAAATTCAGAGTGGGAATGCTTTGTTTGTGCACTCCTACCTTTCAGCATGGGGAAGTCAAAGATCTTTGAAGCTGTGGAAATTGATGTCCAGACAGCACACTGTCTATCACACGTAGCAGTGTGCACAATCAGAGGCCAGTTCATGGGAAGTGATGCTTCACTCAAATGGGCAACTGAAGAAACAGATCCAAATGAAGACGATTATGTCCAAGACATAGAGACAAGAAACAATGGAAAAACAAAACACATTGTGATCAGATATGAGAAGCCTGGAGTTAAAGGAGCAGAGGTCAGAAGAGAAGCACATCACAAACTGAACGTTCATGGAAAGACACCAGAAGAAGCTTGAAAGTGGAAGAACAGAGGTCAAATGCAAATTTGGGTAACAGTGCTTTCACCAGACGGTTGGGAGAAAGGAGTAGTGATCTGCATAGCATGGATGGTCTTCGGTAACTACGGCCCCACCATCAACATAGTGCGAAATGGATGCAAGCCATTATGGACAAAACTTGCTAAACTATTGACATGGGTCTAAGACAGAGGCGGACCCTTGCAGATAGTACCATTGGAGAGCCCAAAATTCTGCTTCAGGAATAATGGTACAAGAAAAATGGGAGAGAATCAGAATTATGGCAGAGTCTTTGATGATCCAGGAATGGTACACAGTACTGCAGTGATCATGGACCATTATTGGGCATGTGGATCCAAAGCATATATCAGGCTGCCGAAGAATTGGGGAGGTATATGCAGAATAGTGAATGTCCATGTTCCAGCACTGGTGATTCCAAAAAGTGATCTGAATATTGACAGTTTCCCAAAAGCAGATGCTCACCTGAGGAAGAAGAGATCTGTGGAACTGATGAGCCGAATGAGGTGAGAGAATTACATTTCTGCCAAATCCATAGAAGCTTTTGATGCTATCCCATATGAACATAGAATGTTCAGTCAGACTTCTTCCGTGGTCACGATAATTTTTATGCCAAGAATTCAGGTTGGAGCAAATACTAAATGGTTGCAGATAACCAGATGGGAGTTACTGCAGACCATCAACACGTCCATAAAAGGATTCGAGGCAATCAGGGAACAACTGAGGGCAATTCGACTAATGACTCTACAGAACAGATATGTCCTTGACATGATCACAGCTATGAATGGAGGTGTTTGTGCAAAAATTGGAGAATCATGTTGCACATTTATACCATCTCACGATGAAGAAAATGCAACTTTAACAGAGGCCATGGGTATGCTGATGAAGTTACAGAATCAGATGATCGATGAAGCTGACGAAGTTGATGACAGCTGGTTTGGATCACTATTTTCATGAGTTCCACAATGGATGGCAAATGCATTCAAATTCCTAGGAGCCCTGCTAGTGATAATAATGCTCAGATTCTGTGTTATCAAGATAATAATCTCTCAGTGCCAGAAAACTGTGAAAAAGGCCAAAGAAATGAAGATCATGATTAATGCTGAACCAGGATGGAAGCCCAAGGACATGACGGATGAAGAGATAAGAGACTTTGTGAAAGCTAGCATTCATGCACCAGAAGGAACAAGGTTTCTATATCCAAGGAAACACTGAAACTATGTGGGAAGATGGACCTATTGCAGCCCAAGTGGACAATGTCAATTTATGATATGGAATAAAGACAAACACGGAGAACAGCAGGAAGCCTGAAGGGAGTAATACAAATATGGACTCCAAAGAGACATTTCTTCAGACCTTCATGTGTGTACCCAGAAGATGGAATAACAATGGACCCGGAAGATAAAGAAAAAATGGATCCAAAGGATAAAGTAAAGGTGGATACAAAAGAAGAAGTGAAAGTGGTTGATGAATCACCCAGAGGGGGAAGTGTAGAGGAGGTCCCAAGCACGATTCGCACCCCTACTGCCCATTTTGAAGTACCAGGAATGTTGACACCAAAATATGTGACTTATGATGAGCAAATAAACCAGCAGAGAGCCGCAGTGGGGCTCTGTCCAGTACCTATCAGACTGACAGCACCTATTGCAGTACCAACACCTAAGAAAACCTGGACAGTGAGGTACCCATTGAGAAAACCATATCGACAAATGAGACAGAATGATGATTGTCAAAATGCGATACCTGAAGAAGCCCAGAAGGTACTAAAAGATGACGAATGGTGACATCACAAGAACCTAGACTGACTCACCTATAGAAGATATGACAACCTGTGAATGATGAAGAGACAAAACACCATGGATAAGTGAAATCCTGAGTTTAAAGTGAAATAAGTGATATCAAATGTCAGAAACTTATGCCATGAGCGTGATGAAGATATTCAGCCAGTTTACACGTGTACATATGCAAGGAACCGCAACAAGCTAAGAAAAACGTGAGGCTTGCTAAGTGTATTAGTAAGATAGATTGCGGCAAGCGCCACCTATACATATCTACCTCAAGAAAGCACTTTATATAGGTATACTTGCACTATGCACAAGAGCAGAACCAACCAGAGTTTACTTAAGGTCTCAAGAGGAGAGCTTTGCAGCAGGAAAATTGAGAATTAAGGACAAAGAGAAACTCAGACGAAGGTAAGTCAAGCCAAGAAGCCAAGGTCGTACCTGCTGAAATAGCCCAACAGTGAATACAATTAATGAAGAGAAGAACAGAATATCCTCTTCTGAAAGGTCAAGATAAGCCACAGAAGGCAGATGGCTGGCAAAATTAAATCAAATACACAAATTGCATGGAGAATAAGACAATTTCACGGTGTTGAAATCACGTGACCGAGCAAGCAGAAGGGATGAAACTTTCACACCTATGCATGGATTTGTGCCATGCCCAGACACCTTCACTTTTCCAGACCAAGAAGCAGTCTCGAGGCCAAAATAAAAAAAAATAATTGACACATGACCACTGAAGTGATGATTGATTGTCGCAATAATTGGAGGGAAGCTGGGGGTGCAGACGAACTCCCTGCACCTGGCCGCTATTCTGCACGCTGCTAGGCTAGTGGAAAAGTATGAGTGGGGTTGATGCCAACCCAATCAAAGTGGACCAAGTAATCTAGTTAGTAGAACCAATGAGACGTCATACTTTTAGTGACGTCCACAGTAGCCATTTTAAGGAAGGGCTTAGATGCCCCACCTGACACTGTTTATCCAATCCCCTCACTTCGTTACCATATACAGATATAGCACCTATTTTAAAGTTACCTTCCTAGAACCAATATAATTGCATGCCAGATTTTAAGCGTTACACGTCAGTGATGACGAGTCTTTAGTATAAATGATGTGTTTTTTATGAAATTATTTGGAGTTGAAGGGAGAAGGAAGATTGAGCAATTGCTGATATTCATTAACTCCCCGTTTTTTGTACGTGTCATTAAACGGACTCCCTAACCAAACCATTGAGTTGTCATTATTGATTTGATGTAAGAGTATTCATCTGCATCCCCATCCATCTCACGGGTGCTGCTGCCTCATCTTAAAGTGCTGTTGGGTAACCCCCAGCTCTATGGGCTGGTTGGAGTCCTAGTGCACAAAAGGAAACACTCACAAAAAACTTAAAGGAATTCGAATAATGGGTCAGAGGAGACAGCTGGACAGAATGGGGAGCAGTCATTCAAACAGGATGGTATTTCCACACTGACCAGCTCCAATATGACCGACCTCTTGCTCCCTGCAGTAACTAACAATGCTACTCAATACAGTTCACCCTATATAATAAAACTCAGCCCCACCTAGCTGCCCTTTTACCTAATACTATAGGTGTACTGACCCAAGTTCCCTCTAAAACTATTCTTCTACCCATGTGGTTTTCCGCCCAGCCCCCAACCTAACTACACCATGATGTGTGGCACAACTATATGTATTTTCTAATTACCCTGTGATGTCACCCATACCATGTGACTACTGCGTCAATATCCATGCGCCAAGCCTTGCTAAAGTAGTTTTCATAGCCTGTACTTGCGCCCCAATTCGGGGCACTGGATTTGTATCTTTACATACAATAGGAGAAACTATTTCTACCAAAACTCAAATAAAACCTGCAGAAAGACTGGTTGCCCTGTCTACCACTACCTCTTTTAGCAGATCCTAAATGAAAAGCTTTTCTAGTCAAGGGTGTTCATATCAGTGAGTAATAAAATAGAAAGTTGTGATAGAAAAGTTGTAAAAAAGGTTTTTGCCCATGCTAGTCCATTCCACGCATGCTAGCCTTGGTAAAACTCTCAGAGCTGTCCCTCCCCTCACCTTTGCCTGTTACCATTTGATGAGGAAGGTCTCTGAGGAATCGAAAATGCTAATGAATTTTCCATTAAGCATATTTTCACACAGTCCATTAAAAGGCATCAAAACACAAAATGTTGTCATAGAAATGTTTTGAGTAAGGTTTCTGGTTTTCTGTGTTTGTGTATTGTCAATTTCATTGGTGTTTTTCCAGTGTTTTCAGAAATGGTAAACATCTGTGTTTATCAGTTTTTATACATTCTTTAGGAAAATAATGGCATGCAATGGTGTTTTTCCAGTGTATATAAAACACATGTGGATATTAAATATGAAGGCATCATGGAGTACGACACAGACAACAGATTCAAATTTAGTTTCAACAATTTTATTTAACTTAAAATGTAGGAGGGAGTAAGGCCTAACTTGCCCTAAGGTGGGATTTCCCTACCTAAAGAAAAGTAATGATAGTCTGTGTCAACTAAATGTATACAAAGTGTAGGGATGTCAGCATCAAAAGAAAAATGTTCCAAAAGAAAGTTCAGAGCTCATTCCAGCTCTTGGCTTAGGTTCAGCTTCCCCTTCCTCAATTTCAACACAGCTCACAAAGTCTTGTGGTTCCCCTCACCAAGAGTTCAACTCTTCCAGCTTTCAAATAAAATAACAGGTCCTTGGGACACTTCCCAGTTCCTTTAAGATGAATGTCTTGTACCAATTAGCTTAGACAGTTCAGTTTCTTAACTTCAACTTCCCATTTCTGGCTGTTGCAAAACATAAACTTCTTTAAACATGCTTTCATTGGCTTCTTTGAGGAAGGGTACTCGCTCTAAGCGCAGTTGTCAGACCACACGGTCCATCCATTACAGGTCATGCAACCGATACCCCTTCGTACTGTTTCCATCAACAATTATGCACTTTGTTATTCTTGTTTGTATTCCTCTGGTTCTTGCCAATACAGGTTTTCCCTTAGCCTGCAATTCATGCGCCCCTCTTGGCTTTGGGCCACTACTTGGTTTCTCAGTTTCATACCCTCCTTGGTATTCTCTTGACTTTGTCAATGCTTGTTTCATACATCACATTCCTTAATTTCCATCTAATACAATACCTTGCGTTCACTCCATTTATGAGTATTCACTGGGCTTTGTATTCGATGCGACATTGAAAACGCTTTCAATCACATTCAGTTGACTCTGTATCTTAAAGGTACTTGTTTCAGCAATGCAAAAGTACTTTTAGTTACTTCCAGTTTGTTTGACAATCGCAAAGGAATTTGTTATGCATTACCGGCGCACCCCGGCATGAGTTTCTAACTGCTTTACACTCACTGATCGCACACGACAGCGTCCTTCTCTTTGGCGTCCCTCAAAACAGGCTTCTCCAGGCTTCTTTGGCTTCCCAGCTTCCCCGGACTCCGCCTCGACTTCGCAGCCTCGCAGAGAGCACTGCTTACTCTCCTGGCCTCCCGCAATGGCTGGTGGGGCCAATGGGAGTTCCGCAGCTTCCCCAAATCAGGCCCTCTTTAGGGGGTAACATGACCTCCAGACCCTCGCGCAGCTGACCACGGCTCTGGCGTCTCCTTCTCCTGCACAACACTGCTTCCGGCACCTGGGTCTCCAGCTTCCTTTACTCCAGGACGTTTTGCTTCTCCAAAAGAGGCAGGCATTTTTCTATCCATCTGTGTACTAACTGACCCCAGGTGTGGGTCATTGAGTTCCATTGTCTATGGACAACTTCATTAAGCCGACATGCCTGGTTGTTTCATTGGTATGCCTCCATAGCCTCCTTCTTCGTCTCAGTACTAGAGTGGTGTTTGAAACTGTCATATTTAATAAAAAGAGCATTCATAACTGTGTTTTGTCTCTGATAGGTGTGTGTATCAGTAAAATAAGGATTTGTCCTCCTAGTTGGTCTCTTCCTAGTCCCAGTACTAAGGTCTTGTTTCTGTGGGACAGTTTGGAAGGAGGAAAAGGGAAAGGGCTTACAATACCCCACAAAGGCTTTGGAGATAGAGGGCTCATTGTGAAAAGGGAAAGGGGGATACCATGTCTCACATAAGGCCATCCTCTCCCCACTACTCAAGTTCCCTCCACCCAGATGATCCTCTCTTGCATATCCACTCCCAGGGTCGGGATCCAAAAGCAATGGCCCTTCCACGGCTCCTGAGAGGAGGATCCCAGGAAAAAAGAAGTGAGGATGCTTGCGGGTTCCTCACATAACATACATACTTTTTGGAGTAGCAATATCATGCTACACACAATGTTCTGAATGGACAGGCTATTGAAGGAGCAGTCTTTCAAAAGTGGGAGCAACACGCTTTCGCTACAAACGCCGGAAACAGATGTCAGTGAGGCGCTGCCCACTGGAAAGGACATAGGCAATTTTGTGTACAGAATGATGTGCTGTATCAATATTTAGGGCAGGATCGATGATGGGTGACAATTGACGTGCAGGGTTCCTAAATTTGCCTATGTGCTGTCATCAGTGTAAAACCACAGACATTTATGTTACAGGAAGTGACATGAGGCTTTGCTATTTGAGGGTATCATGGAAAGCAACATTACAAGAAATTGTCATGAGTAAACTAAAAAGCAAAGAAAATATGTGATGTGCAATATATGTTATGTTATGTTGATTTATACCATCCACTGCTGCCATCTTTATGGTCTCCATACTCACTGTTATTATTTATGAAGCAATAGAATGAGTGAGTCACTTTGTTTATAGAGTACAATATGGACAGAATCAATTCTAAGGACTTCTACTATTCACGGATAAATCGCAGTGAGATAAAAACGATTTGCCTAAGATCAAACACTTCAGTTAAATGGTGATGCAGGGATTTGAGCCCAGTCTGACCACATATATCTTCAACGCTCGAGTTGGTAGGAAGATGTGTTTTTTCTTTCAAGAATACTCTATACACAAATCATAATAAACCACTCAAGCAACATACATCCTTGTGGAAATATGGTACGCCGAAAGAGGATAATTGTAGCTTTGTTTTCCCCATCTTGAACAGAAGACTGACTGTATCAGAATGTAAAGCAGCGTGAGACTAAGTAATGACTTTTGAGTTTTGTAAATATACTTTCAAGACTTAGGTGCAACAAAATATGTTGATGATGTCACCTGGTTTAGACACCGTTTTACACAGACATTCAAGTAGAGACTAGTGGGATTGGCAAGGCCTTAATGCACTGGATTAAGAAGGGCCTTTAAAAGTATAACAATAATGTGCAACAATGTGCTTCGCCGCAAGCTTCTTCCCACAATCCTTTCAATTGTTGCTTGCCTTGTCTAAACATGTGTGCAGGAACAGAAGCAAAGAGCATGGGAGAATGAATGCAGATACTGCAAATACAATGTTATGTTGTTTTTATTTGTAAGAGCAAAACGTATTTGTCAGTGGTCAGGGGCTGTTTAGAGCGAAGGCCTCATTACAAGTTTGGTGGTATCTCGGTGGTAAATCCACCAAGATACCACAAAACAGAATTACTGTTACTGCCACTTGCTCCAGCGGAATTACTGCCAGATTACAAGTGATGGTAGGCGGTCTTAGTTCCATTAATTGAAGTCCATAGGACTCCATCGGGATTTCGGTGGAATTCTGCTGATTTGGGAATTGTTTGGGCAGAAGGTTTGCGGAATTACCTCCAGCTGTTAGCTGGAGGTGAATCCGCCTCCTCCTCACCAAACTCGTAGTTGGGCGATGTGGTAATGCGGCGGTAATGGAATTAACTCCACATTTTTACCACACCGCCCAACTTGTAATGAGGCCAGTGTGCGAAAATTCAGGGCCATTTATATTTTGGGGCTAAGTGAATGCGTTGTTGCAACAATGGTTAAAATTGGGCTACAATTTCTCGAACCAGCCCCTGTCCACATACAAATATTTTATTTTACAAAAAAAAGAATTTAACACTGATTTTGCAGTGCCTGTTAGTCTTATTCTAACACTACATATATTGGAATAGCCACAAAGACAGCCTGGGGGCTCAAATACATGTGCTGCAAAATGTATGTAACACCCTTGTTTAGTTGACAAAAAAATATTTGTTATAAGTTAGGGGCTATTTTGAGGAATTGTGCCAAATTCTGACATACGTTTATTTTTGGTGGTGTGTGAATTCATGGTCACATAAAGAGACTGAAAATTGCCTACAATTGCTCAAAAGTAGCACCTCCCACTGACAAATACTTTATTTTTTACAAACAAATGATGTAACATACATTTTTTGGTGTCTGTGCATGCCTTATTCAAACCCTCAATTCAAGGGAGGGGGAAAAAGAGTCTGTGGGAGCACAAATATAGACACTGAATAACCCATGTTAAACAATTTTTTGTAAATGCAAATCTTTGTCAGTGGTCAAGAGCTATTTTTATGAGTGTTTGCCAGTTTCGAGACAGCCAGCAAATGCTTCAAATGTGTCTATAATTCCTCAAAATAGACCCTGACCACTGCAAAGAAAATGATGTAACAGAATGTGCAGTGTTTTTCAATACGGTCTGGGCACAGGCGAGGAAGCAATGGGACAAAGCATACAGGCATACTGGGGCAGAGTGGAGCTCTTCGGTTGAATCCTCTGTCCAGCCACTTCTCCCCCCAACCCCCAAAACATCCTCCCCTCCTTGCTCACACTACTGCACAATTGGGGAGCGGGGGGAACAGGTAAGCAGTCTTTCCATCGAAAAAGTTTCCAACAAAACTTTTTCCATCTAAGGATTTTCAACGAAAATGTTTCCATCTAATGCATATATGTGTGGGGTAAAGGGTTAATTTTGTTTGGGGTGGGTTTTAAGGGTAAAAAACAGGAGGTGGTTAAAGGGTACCCCCCAAAAAGTAAAATACAAAGGAATGCATTTGATGGAAACATTTTAGTTGACAAACTTTCGATGCATTTTACTTTCGTTGGAAGGTTTTCGATGCAAAGACTATAAACCGGGGGAGCACAAACAGTGTTTTTTGATTTAACCTGAGGAGGCACTTTTGCTCACTGGTTGTGTTTTTTAGGGGGTTTATCAGATTCAACAGCAAACCGGAAAACCAAGTTGTAAGCCAAGGCAATTAAACTGCATCCTTTGGGCTGCATTATGTAACTGTATTTTGTTTCAGACAGGAACCTTTATGCTGAGAGCCCTTACAATCAATGTATAATGTAAAGTATCAAGCATTCTCATCACACCTGGAATTTATAAGCACACTTTGTGTACTGTTCTTTTGTAAAATACTGCCTGTGGCAAGGAAGGTTACAAAAGTACACTGAGTGGCAGAGACAGCTTTTGGTGCCGGGGAGGGGTGGCGGATAACTCCCGAGGAAGCACCAGGAATCTAAATGATATATCTTGGCGAACCCTCATTGGTGAGGAATTTGTTTAGTGTAGCAGCCTAAATATTTACTCCTATTAGTGAAAGCTCCTGGCTGTGCCTAAGATTATTTATTTTTTAATTATGTGCTGAAAGATGCATATTTCTGCACTGTTTATGAAATACATTGGATTAAAAGCTATACGATTTACAATTGATTTTACAAAAGACAGGAAAACATTTCCAGTAAATTTCATGATTTACGTCCAGTAATGTCTGGTGAATATTTTTAGTTGGAGCGGCCTAAATATTTCCTCAAATTAGCCTGAGGGTAGCCCAAAATGGTTAGGAGGGTTCAGCAGGGTGGTTCTTAGTGGAAAAACACTGAAGATCCTGCGCATCACAATGCTCCGGTTAGTCTTCGGTGTGGACGCTCCTGTTACCCCCTTCCTTCTTCCTCCCGGCTCCTGCCCGTAGCCTCTGTCCCTGGACCCTTCCTCGTTGCTGCCTTCCCTGCTCGCTCTTATTGCTTCAAACTTCGCCTCACTGATCCTGCCTGCTCAAGGGCCTGGTCTCCGGTGCTTCAGGTTCCATCCTGTCAGGGGTAGTAATCCATCCCCAGAGGGTTGCCCTCGGTGGTCACTCCTGGTATCACGGCCTCCCTGTTTGGCAGTGTTCCTGGAGAGGCCTCCATGCTCCATGTTGACCTTGCATATCTGGTGCATGGCGAATCCAAACGCTCTTGCCAAATGTGTACAAGTGTTATCAGTAGTTTCGTGCCAAAAATAACTGCTGAAAAGGCTGAAATGTCCATGGGGGGTTATGCAGATGACCAATTTAGTCCATAGCATCCCAAAATTGTCGGCTTCAATTTGAGATTTTGTACACATACCTAGAATTACAGCATGCAGCAAAAATGTCAAACATTTCATCAGCCAAACTCGCGATCCAATGTTTAAGTCCATAAAAATGCATTGATATTTCCAGACAGATGTACTAGTTATGAATGCCTAAATATAGTTTACACTGCTCAATGTGCACTGAAACAACAGTACGCAGTGTACACAAGTGTAATGCAGCCGGTCAAATGGCACAGCGAGCAGAGCGCTGGCTTTGACATCTGTGCAGAGCCTGCTAACACAGGTTCGAATCCCGGCAGGGTCAAACTCAGCCTTTCATACTTCCGAGGTCGATACATGAGCACCACACTCAGTGGGTAATAATAAGCAGCGCTCAGATACCCGAGGGTTCGTAGCGCTATATAAATGCGAAATTATTATTATGCATGCTTTTGTTAACATGGCTACCGTAATTAACCTCTTATAAACAATATACAAATCAGCACGCAACCTGCACAGCCATCATGGAATACATGCGCAGGGGTCTGAGGGACAAAAGGAAGTAAGAGGAATGATGTGAGCATACACAGCCATCTGAAGCACCCAACATATGCACCATTCTTCTCATTCCAATCACCAACCACTCCCTACCATTACAAATAGCAGCCGCAACGAAGATGTATTGCCAGTCTGTTTACTGGCAGAAGGCACCAAACCTGGAATCAATGATATACATGACAAAATACACTATCTACTAACAATGAACAAGTGTTTACTGCAACACAGCAGACAAACCCCCCTATATGTTCTGGTAAAAAATGGAGTTGCTGTGGACAGTTAAATGAATCCCTGATCCTGAGAGTCATGGCTGCCGATGTTGGAGTGGCAGATGTGTGATATTGTGTGATCATGCATGAAGGCACACATGTGTTTCTTCTCGTTTTGTCAATCTTGCGATGTACTTCTGGACCCGGGACCCATGATTTATCTGCAGCGAGACACAAAATAAAAAGTGGCATAAGAAAATTACACCAACAAGTCATCCCTCATTTGCAGCGGAAGGCATGTGCTCTTACTATAACCACGGTAATTCCCTCCCACCCCCACCGGTGTGTAGGACCAGACCATGAGGAACACCATCACGTTTGCCATTCAAGACCTCAAATAGCCCCACAATGTCCATTCCAGTGGGTGTTGCAGCTGAGACACTCAGCCAGTTCGACCACTATGTTTCTCAGAAATCACTGTAGTCATTGCATCCAACAGCCTCAAGCTCTTCAAATGTTAGGAGACATGACAACAACCTAAACAAAGTACCACCAACATGGATATGGTAACACGCGCTTCAAAACCACAGAGGAGGTCCAAAACCACACAACAAAACAAATGACAATCCGCACATCAACACAAATTAATACACATTTAAACACACACACACACACAGACGCACGCACGCACACGCACGCACGCGCGCGTCCTGAATGAACATTGAAAATCAGTACACAAGATGTGGCACAATCAAATACATTGTCAGGAGCTGAACACCCATTCACAACGATGCCGCTGTGTAACGTCAGATATTTGATAGCTACTGCCATAGCCAAGACTCATGCCACTTCCAAGCACACTGTCGTATGTCAGACCTTTGCACTCTTTACCCCAACAAAGTATGGTTACCTTACACAGTGGGCATATTTTGAGATGGCTACTCTATACAGTTAGGATTCGATAAAAACTATGGTGTATTAGCAATCATACATAGGTTAAATGTCTTGGACCATGGATAGCAGTTACTGAGAGTGGTTGGGTAGTTAATGGAGTACAGTAATGACTGTACCCACTAGGCCATCCACGCGTACCTTATCTGTCGCTGCTGGTTGGAATAGGACGAAATGTCTGAATCAAAATTACTGACCCCACCAAAAGACCTAAAACACACACCACGAAAAGTTCTAACTATCAAAAGTTCGAACTTTTCGTAGTATTTGTTTAGGTGTTTTGGTGTGGTCAGTGTGAAACACTTTTTTTTTAAAGGCTGCAAGGGCCTGGTAGAGTGTCCCCCGCAACACCTTCTCAGTACAGTGAGCGGGGGTTGTTGGGGACACCCCCGCAACTATCCCGACAGGCACCTAAATGGCAAAGGTGGCACAGAGAAATACAGGGCCTAGACCCATGTTGGTGTGGCTTTCAGAACTGACCAATCAGGGGACAATGTGGAGTGGGAGGCAGGAGTGGGCCGGGTGGTCCAGGAAACAGGGTTGGGAGGCCAAAGGGATGTGCACAGAGCACAGGGTAACAAAAATCCCAACAAAATGTAACAAAAAAAAGAGCACAGAGTTTGGCCTCCAGGAGTTAGCACTTACCTCGATGCCAGGATCCAAAATGGCAGTGGTGGCACTGGCGTAACAGGGGCCCCCGCAGCCCCCGCGGTGCGGGGGGCCCCGCTAGCACATGTCCTGGGAGGGGGCCCCACTTGACAAAAAATGAAAAAATATATTTTTCTAAATATTTTATTTTTATTTCTTTTTGAAATCACTTTGCCTTCATAAAAAATTATTTCTGTAACAGAAATAATGTCGTTTTGAAGACAGAGTGACTACAAAAAGAAACTTTCTTTTTGTAGTCCGAGGGCTCCTCCTACCCCATGACATGGAAGACATCAGGCTGGAAACCTCCATGTCATGGGGTGGGCGAGCCCTCTGACTTCAAAAAGAAATAGTTTATTTTTGAAGTCACTCTGCCTTCATAAAGAAATGATTTCCGTTATGGTGCTGTGCTTAACAGAAATAATTTCTTTATGAATTCAGAGTGATTTCAAAAAGAAACAATTAGCCTCATTACAAGTTTGGCGGTAGCCTTGCCGGTAAAACCGGCAGACTGCCGCCAAAAGTGTGCTTTTTTTTGGCACCCGCGAATGGGCAATTACCGGGTCATTACAGCCCTGCCGGACCCGTTAATTGCCCATTTGCAGGCGCTGGAAAAAAATGCTCCCAATTCCCATTTGATCCCCATAGGGTTCAATGGGAATAGGGGGGTCGGATGCCTCGGCACCATTAAGAATGGTGCCAGTGCATCAGACATGCTCTGCTCGCGGATGCAGGTACGCCCGCAAGGTCAGACCTGGCGGGCGGGAAGGCACCCGCGAGCAGAACTCGTAGTTTGCCGGTCTGGTAACAACAGTACCAGCAAGCTTACTGGTACCATTGTTACCGGACCGGCAAACATATACCGAGGCCCACATTCTTTTTGAAGTATTAGGGCTCCCCTCAACCCATGACGTGTGTGAGTGTATTGTGAAAGGGTGTACACTTTAATGTGGAGGTGGCTGCCTATGTGACTGTATGGTGAAAGGGTGCACACAAATGTATGGGTGACTGGGTTTGCGTGTGTGCATGTACGGTGAAAGGGTGCACACTTAAATGTATGAATGGCTATTTGGGTGTGCCTGTATGGTGAAAGAGTGCACACTTAAATGTAAGGATGGCTGGGTGTGCATGCGTGTATATGGAGAATGGTGTTTGTGCTTGTGTTCAGGGGCGCAACAAAACCTATATTTCGGGGGTCTGATCCTTCAAATGTTGGGAGAGGAGCTAACCTTACGGGTGGTGGGGGAGGCAAACTTATTTATGTGGGGGCATCTAACTTCTTTATGCATTTTAATGAGACTATTCTAGTGCAGCTTCAATGTTACAAGCAGTTAACTCTCTCCTTTAAGTGTGAAAGCACCCACTTATGAACTGTTGTGAGAATGAATGGTCTCCTGTTCCCTTTCTACCCTTCCAATCACTTCCCTGGCATGAAAGTACTAAATAGACATCACAATTTCAGTTGCCTATACAGTAAAATGCTTTCCGTTAGTAACTGCTGGGCCCTTGTTAACAGCGAAACCCAGGTGCCGTTTAACATCTGTGCCCTGTTCTGTCTGGCAACTGCTCTGAAGGTCAGCCAGGTTGAGTAAACATAGCCCACAATTTCTGGGGGTGAGTGTTGCAGCCCAGTCAACTGAATATTGTTAAACCCCTTACTTCTGTTTAATACCTTAATTACTTATTGGTAATCTTCATTACTCCTATCCCTATTCTTCCTCATCCCAGTACTTGTGTATGAGGCATCACTTGTGTATGAGGTACTATGCTTCATACACAAATACTGAGATGAAGTGGAGGTACATGGAGGAAATGCCTGACTTAGCTACCTGTATCTTCATTACTCCTAATCCCACTTGTCCCCATCCCAGTACTTATCTGTGAGGTAAGGAGCCTCAAACGTAAGCTCTGGGACAAGGAAGAGGTACGTGAAGGTAATTCTGGGCCAAGGAGCTGATTTTGGAGGTTGGTGTAGGGCATGGGAGGGAGAGGGTATGTGTGGGCGGTGGGATTGTGTTATAAATCATAATGGTTGTCCACGCCCAGGCTAAGCAGGCATGATATGTGCTATTAGTGGCTAGAGAGGCATTTTGGTGCAGCCAGTCTAGTTATTCCTCAGGTTGGTATGACTTTTCTTTTACTGCGCATGTCTGATAAAGCAGTTCTGCTAATTGTAATTACCTGGCTAGATTGGCATTTGGGTGCTGCCAGCCCAGCCCTTTCTTACTGCAGTATTGTATATTTTTTTGAGCATCTGTGATAAAATTATTTGATATAAGTCTATTATAACATGTCTGTACACAAGTGTTTCTTGGCACGACAAGCAATGGAGTGAAGATAGAGGGTGGGCGAGACAAATGATCTTACTAGTCCTTGTGTCATTCAAATTGTGCAAGTGCGAGAATGAGAAATGCAAGGGGAAAAGGAGGGGGAAGTGCAAGGAAGAAGAGAGGGAAAAACAGGGTTGTAATGCTCTGATTAAGTACAGCCAGGACAGTGCGGCTCTGGGTAGTGCAAGGAGAACAAGGGACTGTAGGGTTACAATTACAGTCTCTAAGTGCATGGTAGGCCAGAGGCAGTGCAAGGGTGACTGATCAGGAAAGAGCCTGGACTCAGTGAGACTCTGAGAGTAGCCAAGCAACCAGTCGGTACAGCAGACAGGTAGGTCAGCAGGGGAATGAGAGAGTGAAAGCAGAGAAGAGCAAAGTTTTGAGCTGGTTCCGGAACATCAGGTGGTCTGCTAAAGTTTGAGAGGAGCAGGGAGGCCATTCCAGAGGGAGGCATCTGCAGAGGAGAGAGATCTACCCCCCACTCTCTGCCTGAAGAAGCGTCTAGCCCTTAGAGAGTTGGAGGGAGCCAGGGAAGGCCTCGCGAAAAAAGGTATTTTGGATGAGAGTGTTGGATGTAGTGTGGGCCCGACCCAGAAAGCCTTGTGGACAATGCAAAGGGTCTTGAACTTTATTCTTGCAACCACCGGGAGCCAGTGGAGAGAATTCAGGGCTGTAGAGACATGATCCCTGGGCTTGTGGCCAAGGATAAGTCTTGCTGTCCTGTTCTGGATTAGTTGCAGAGGGTGGAGAGTAGAGGAAGGCACCTTGAGAAAGAGGCTGTTGCAGTAGTCCAGCCTAGAGAGAAACAGGATCTGAAGACAGTGAGCTTCTGGAGGAAAGTGAGAAAGGGAAGAGTCCCTTTGAGGAAGAGCAGCTTGTAGCTAGTGGGACTTCTTGGCGACATCCGTGATGCGAGGAGAGAAAAAGAGAGTGGAGTCTAAGATGACACAAAAGGTTTTTTACCTCGCAGGAAGGCGAAGGAAGAGGGCCCAAGGTGAGCGGCCAGATGAGAGAGGGAAAGCAGGGCAGGGGTTCCAATGAGAAGGATCTCCATCTTAATGGCACTAAGGTAGATATCATTGGAGGTGCATCAATCCTGAATCGTGGATAGACAGGAATGAGCGAGAGAGGAGGCTGAGGAAAGCTGAGCGCCATCCGCATAACACTGTAAGTTAGAGGAGAAGGTAGAGATCAGGTGGGCCAAAGGGGCCAAGTAGAGGTTAAAAAACCAGGGTGAGGGGATAGAGCCCTGGGGAATGCCACAGGTAGAGAGAGAGGTGGCAGCGAGAAAGGGACCAAGTTGGACCTGGGAGGGGCAGTCAAAGAGGAAGGAAGTCAGCCACTCCAGGGCCTGATCCGTGATGCCCAGGTTCTCACATAGTTGATTGATGAGGATGGCATGGTTGACTGTGTCGAAAGTAGAGGAAAGATCAAGGAGGATTAAGACAGAAGGAATGCTGGAAGGAAGGTTAGAGAGCAGATCTTCACGGGTGTTCAGGAAAGAAGTTACTGTGCCTCTGGCAGCTCTGAAGCCAGACTGATGGTCATGGAGACAACCAACAGATTCAATGTGGAGAATAAGCTCGGAGATGGGCAGCTTTTTTCCAAGAGTTTGCCCAGCAAAGGGGTGATAGAGATTGAGCGATAGATTGCCAGACAGGTAGGATCGGCAAATGGCTTCCTGAGGAGTGGGTGCTCAAGGCAGTGCTTTAGGGGAGAGGGGAACATTCCAGTGGTGAAAGAGTGGTTACAGAAATCGGCCAAGGCTGGAGCAAGGGTGTCAATATAGTCCTTGAACGTTCTGGAGGAGCAGGGCAGCACCTGTTTGGACGACACTTTCATGGATCGGACTGGTCTAGAAACCTTGTCAGGTGTTGTCAGAGAGAAAGAGGAGAAAGGAGGATGAGAGGTAGAGATGGCCAAAGGGCGGCTGAGAGAGGAAGAGGGAAAGGAAGAGGAGATAGTAGACATGATGTCCTGAGTTTTAGCGGAGAATTGAGTGGACAGAGCCATACATAGGGCCTGTGAAGGGAACAGGAGAGGTGGAGTCTGCAACAGGATTGACCAGTTCCGTGCAGATTTTAAAGAGTTTGGCCGTGTTGTTAGAGGCAGCAGAGAACCAGGCTTCAATGTGTGCTCTCTTCTTGATGAGTGTTATTGCTTCGACTGGCATTTTTGTGCAATCAGTCTAGGTATGTCTAAATGTGGCCTGGCATACATTACTGTAATGTTATAACGTGTCTACACTGGTCTACATTGTGTAGCCAGTGGGACATGCTTTCAATGTGGCATGGCATTTTTAATAGCAAAGCATTAATGTTCCTGTGCACTGTTGGTGGCTTGCATGTATTGGATTGGTGTTACCCTACAAACAATTGCAAACACTCTGGCTTTTTAGCCAATTATTCTCAGAAAGTGTGCTGTATATTGCATTAAAACATATTTATATCTTTCTCCTAGTACAGTGTGCGGCATACCCCTTCAACAGCACGTTCATGCGTATTGTGCAAGCGTGATAATCTAGGCCTGCCCAGAGTGTCGCACGACCCGTGATTTGTTGCCGAGTTGAGGGGGGGCCCCCTCAGCATGGCTCGCAGGGGGGCCCCCACATTTTTTTTAAATTTT